>NW_025316683.1:1200000-1800000 GCF_910594005.1 Cervus elaphus | reverse complement strand
TTTCTTTCTTTCTTTTTTTTTTTTTTTGCTCCTCGCATTTTTCACACCTTTTCATGCTCCTGGATTTTTTTTTTTTTTGCTCCTCAAATTTTTCACACCTTTTCATCCTCCTCGCATTTTTCACACCTCTTCATGCTTCTCGCATTTTTCACAACTTTTCATGCTCGTCGCATTTTTCACACCTTTTCATGCTCCTGATCTTTCTTTTTTTTTTTTTGCTCCTCGCATTTTTCACAACTTTTCATGCTCCTGGTCTTTTTTTTTTCTTTTGCTCCTCGCATTTTTCACACCTTTTCATGCTCCTGGTCTTTCTTTTTTTTTTTTTTTTTGCTCCTCGCATTCTTCACACCTTTTCATGCTCCTGGTCTTTTTTATTTTTTTTGCTCCTCGCATTTTTCACACCTTTTCATGCTCCTAGTCTTTCTTTTTTTTTTTTTTTGGTTCCTCGCATTTTTCACACCTTTTCATGCTCCTGGTCTTTCTTTTTTTTTTTTTTTTTGCTCCTCGCATTTTTCACACCTTTTCATGCTCCTGGTCTTTCTTTTTTTTTTTTTTGCTCCTCGCATTTTTCACACCTTTTCATGCTCCTCGCATTTTTCACACGTCTTCATGCTCCTCGCATTTTACACAACTTTTCATCCTCGTCGCATTTTTCACACCTTTTCATGCTCCTTGCATTTTTCACACCTTTTCATGTTTCTTGCATTTTTCACAACTTTTCATGCTCCTCGCATTTTTCACACCTTTTCATACTCCTTGCATTTTTCACACCTTTTCATGCTCATGGTCTTTTTTTTTTTTTTTGCTCCTCGCATTTTTCACACCTTTTCATGCTCCTGGTCTTTTTTTTTTTTTTTGCTCCTCGCATTTTTCACACCTTTTCATGGTCCTCGCATTTTTCACACCTCTTAATGCTCCTCGCATTTTTCACACCTTTTCATGCTCCTGGTCTTTTTTTTTTTTTTGCTCCTCGCATTTTTCACACCTTTTCATGCTCCTGGTCTTTTTTTTTTTTTTTTGCTCCTCGCATTTTTCACACCTTTTCATGCTCCTGGTCTTTCTTTTTTTTTTTTTTTTTGCTCCTCGCATTTTTCACACCTTTTCATGTTCCTGGTCTTTTTTTTTTTTTTTTTTTGCTCCTCGCATTTTTCACACCTTTTCATGCTCCTGGTCTTTCTTTTTTTTTTTTTTTTTGCTCCTCGCATTTTTCACACCTTTTCATGCTCCTGGTCTTTCTTTTTTTTTTTTTTTTTTTTTGCTCCTCGCATTTTTCACACCTTTTCATGCTCCTGGTCTTTCTTTCCTTCTTTTTTTTTTTTTTTGCTCCTCGCATTTTTAACACCTTTTCATGCTCCTGGTCTTTTTTTTTTTTTTTTTTTTGCTCCTCGAATTTTTCACACCTTTTCATGCTCCTGGTCTTTCTTTCTTTCTTTTTTTTTTTTTTTTGCTCCTCGCATTTTTCACACCTTTTCATGCTCCTGGATTTTTTTTTTTTTGCTCCTCAAATTTTTCACACCTTTTCATCCTCCTCGCATTTTTCACACCTCTTCATGCTCCTCGCATTTTTCACAACTTTTCATGCTCGTCGCATTTTTCACACCTTTGCATGCTCCTGATCTTTCTTTTTTTTTTTTTGCTCCTCGCATTTTTCACAACTTTTCATGCTCCTGGTCTTTTTTTTTTCTTTTGCTCCTCGCATTTTTCACACCTTTTCATGCTCCTGGTCTTTCTTTTTTTTTTTTTTTTTTTGCTCCTCGCATTTTTCACACCTTTTCATGCTCCTGGTCTTTTTTATTTTTTTTGCTCCTCGCATTTTTCACACCTTTTCATGCTCCTGGTCTTTCTTTTCTTTTTTTTTTTTGGTTCCTCGCATTTTTCACACCTTTTCATGCTCCTGGTCTTTCTTTTTTTTTTTTTTTTTGCTCCTCGCATATTTCACACTTTTTCATGCTCCTGGTCTTTCTTTTTTTTTCTTTTTTTTGCTCCTCGCATTTTTCACACCTTTTCATGCTCCTGGTCTTTCTTTTTTTTTTTTTTGCTCCTCGCATTTTTCAAACCTTTTCATGCTCCTCGCATTTTTCACACGTCTTCATGCTCCTCGCATTTTTCACAACTTTTCATGCTCGTCGCATTTTTCACACCTTTTCATGCTCCTTGCATTTTTCACACCTTTTCAAGTTTCTTGCATTTTTCACAACTTTTCATGCTCCTCGCGTTTTTCACACCTTTTCATACTCCTTGCATTTTTCACACCTTTTCATGCTCATGGTCTTTTTTTTTTTTTTTGCTCCTCGCATTTTTCACACCTTTTCATGGTCCTCGCATTTTTCACACCTCTTAATGCTCCTCGCATTTTTCACACCTTTTCATGCTCCTGGTCTTTTTTTTTTTTTTGCTCCTCGCATTTTTCACACCTTTTCATGCTCCTGGTCTTTCTTTTTTTTTTTTTGCTCCTCGCATTTTTCACACCTTTTCATGCTCCTGATCTTTCTTTTTTTTTTTTTTTTTGCTCCTCGCATTTTTCACACCTTTTCATGCTCCTGGTCTTTCTTTTTTTTTTTTTTTTTTTTTGCTCCTCGCATTTTTCACACCTTTTCATGCTCCTGGTCTTTTTTTTTTTTTTTGCTCCTCGCATTTTTCACACCTTTTCATGCTCCTGGTCTTTCTTTTTTTTTTTTTTGCTCCTCGCATTTTTCACACCTTTTCATGCTCCTCGCATTTTTCACACCTCTTCATGCTCCTCGCATTTTTCACAACTTTTCATGCTCGTCGCATTTTTCACACCTTTTCATGCTCCTTGCATTTTTCACACCTTTTCATGTTTCTTGCATTTTTCACAACTTTTCATGCTCCTCGCATTTTTCACACCTTTTCATGCTCCTTGCATTTTTCACACCTTTTCATGCTCCTGGTCTTCCTTTTTTTTTTTTTTTTTTGCTCCTCGCATTTTTCACACCTTTTCATGCTCCTGGTCTTTCTTTTTTTTTTTTTTTTTGCTCCTCGCATTTTTCACACCTTTTCATGCTCCTGGTCTTTCTTTTTTTTTTTTTTTTTTTTGCTCCTCGCATTTTTCACACCTTTTCATGCTCCTGGTCTTTCTTTCCTTCTTTTTTTTTTTTTTTGCTCCTCGCATTTTTAACACCTTTTCATGCTCCTGGTCTTTTTTTTTTTTTTTTTTTGCTCCTCGAATTTTTCACACCTTTTCATGCTCCTGGTCTTTCTTTCTTTCTTTTTTTTTTTTTTTGCTCCTCGCATTTTTCACACCTTTTCATGCTCCTGGATTTTTTTTTTTTTGCTCCTCAAATTTTTCACACCTTTTCATCCTCCTCGCATTTTTCACACCTCTTCATGCTCCTCGCATTTTTCACAACTTTTCATGCTCGTCGCATTTTTCACACCTTTTCATGCTCCTGATCTTTCTTTTTTTTTTTTTGCTCCTCGCATTTTTCACAACTTTTCATGCTCCTGGTCTTTTTATTTTCTTTTGCTCCTCGCATTTTTCACACCTTTTCATGCTCCTGGTCTTTCTTTTTTTTTTTTTTTTTTTGCTCCTCGCATTTTTCACACCTTTTCATGCTCCTGGTCTTTTTTATTTTTTTTGCTCCTCGCATTTTTCACACCTTTTCATGCTCCTGGTCTTTCTTTTTTTTTTTTTTTTGGTTCCTCGCATTTTTCACACCTTTTCATGCTCCTGGTCTTTCTTTTTTTTTTTTTTTTTGCTCCTCGCATATTTCACACCTTTTCATGCTCCTGGTCTTTCTTTTTTTTTCTTTTTTTGCTCCTCGCATTTTTCACACCTTTTCATGCTCCTGGTCTTTCTTTTTTTTTTTTTTGCTCCTCGCATTTTTCAAACCTTTTCATGCTCCTCGCATTTTTCACACGTCTTCATGCTCCTCGCATTTTTCACAACTTTTCATGCTCGTCGCATTTTTCACACCTTTTCATGCTCCTTGCATTTTTCACACCTTTTCAAGTTTCTTGCATTTTTCACAACTTTTCATGCTCCTCGCGTTTTTCACACCTTTTCATACTCCTTGCATTTTTCACACCTTTTCATGCTCATGGTCTTTTTTTTTTTTTTTGCTCCTCGCATTTTTCACACCTTTTCATGGTCCTCGCATTTTTCACACCTCTTAATGCTCCTCGCATTTTTCACACCTTTTCATGCTCCTGGTCTTTTTTTTTTTTTTGCTCCTCGCATTTTTCACACCTTTTCATGCTCCTGGTCTTTCTTTTTTTTTTTTTGCTCCTCGCATTTTTCACACCTTTTCATGCTCCTGATCTTTCTTTTTTTTTTTTTTTTTGCTCCTCGCATTTTTCACACCTTTTCATGCTCCTGGTCTTTCTTTTTTTTTTTTTTTTTTTGCTCCTCGCATTTTTCACACCTTTTCATGCTCCTGGTCTTTTTTATTTTTTTTGCTCCTCGCATTTTTCACACCTTTTCTTGCTCCTGGTCTTTCTTTTTTTTTTTTTTTTGGTTCCTCGCATTTTTCACACCTTTTCATGCTCCTGGTCTTTCTTTTTTTTTTTTTTTTTTCTCCTCGCATATTTCACACCTTTTCATGCTCCTGGTCTTTCTTTTTTTTTTTTTTTTTTTGCTCCTCGCATTTTTCACACCTTTTCTTTCTCCTTGTCTTTTTTTTTTTTTTTGCTCCTCGCATTTTTCTCACCTTTTCATGCTCCTGGTCTTTCTTTTTTTTTTTTTTTTGGTTCCTCGCATTTTTCACACCTTTTCATGCTCCTGGTCTTTCTTTTTTTTTTTTTTTTTGCTCCTCGCATATTTCACACCTTTTCATGCTCCTGGTCTTTCTTTTTTTTTCTTTTTTTTGCTCCTCGCATTTTTCACACCTTTTCATGCTCCTGGTCTTTCTTTTTTTTTTTTTTGCTCCTCGCATTTTTCAAACCTTTTCATGCTCCTCGCATTTTTCACACGTCTTCATGCTCCTCGCATTTTTCACAACTTTTCATGCTCGTCGCATTTTTCACACCTTTTCATGCTCCTTGCATTTTTCACACCTTTTCAAGTTTCTTGCATTTTTCACAACTTTTCATGCTCCTCGCGTTTTTCACACCTTTTCATACTCCTTGCATTTTTCACACCTTTTCATGCTCATGGTCTTTTTTTTTTTTTTTGCTCCTCGCATTTTTCACACCTTTTCATGGTCCTCGCATTTTTCACACCTCTTAATGCTCCTCGCATTTTTCACACCTTTTCATGCTCCTGGTCTTTTTTTTTTTTTTGCTCCTCGCATTTTTCACACCTTTTCATGCTCCTGGTCTTTCTTTTTTTTTTTTTGCTCCTCGCATTTTTCACACCTTTTCATGCTCCTGATCTTTCTTTTTTTTTTTTTTTTTGCTCCTCGCATTTTTCACACCTTTTCATGCTCCTGGTCTTTTTTTTTTTTTTTGCTCCTCGCATTTTTCACACCTTTTCATGCTCCTGGTCTTTCTTTTTTTTTTTTTTGCTCCTCGCATTTTTCACACCTTTTCATGCTCCTCGCATTTTTCACACCTCTTCATGCTCCTCGCATTTTTCACAACTTTTCATGCTCGTCGCATTTTTCACACCTTTTCATGCTCCTTGCATTTTTCACACCTTTTCATGTTTCTTGCATTTTTCACAACTTTTCATGCTCCTCGCATTTTTCACACCTTTTCATGCTCCTTGCATTTTTCACACCTTTTCATGCTCCTGGTCTTCCTTTTTTTTTTTTTTTTTTGCTCCTCGCATTTTTCACACCTTTTCATGGTCCTCGATTTTTCACACCTCTTCATGCTCCTCGCATTTTTCACAACTTTTCATGTTCATCGCATTTTTCACACCTTTTCATTCTCCTGGTCTTTCTTTTTTTTTTTCTCCTCGCATTTTTCACACCTTTTCATGCTCCTGGTCTTTTTTTTTTTTTTTTGCTCCTCGCATTTTTCACACTTTTTCATGCTCCTGGTCTTTTTTTTTTTTTTGCTCCTCGCATTTTTAACACCTTTTCATGCTCCTGATCTTTCTTTTTTTTTTTTTTTTGCTCCTCGCATTTTTCACACCTTTTCATGCTCCTCGCATTTTTCACACCTCTTCATGCTCCTCGCATTTTTCACAACTTTTCATGCTCGTCGCATTTTTCACACCTTTTCATGCTCCTTGCATTTTTCACACCTTTTCATGTTTCTTGCATTTTTCACAACTTTTCATGCTCCTCGCATTTTTCACACCTTTTCATGCTCCTTGCATTTTTCACACCTTTTCATGCTCCTGGTCTTTTTTTTTTTTTTGCTCCTCGCATTTTTCACAGCTTTTCATGCTCCTGGTCTTTTTTTTTTTTTTTTTGCTCCTCGCATTTTTCACACCTTTTCATGCTCCTGCCCTTTTTTTTTTTTTTTGCTCCTCAAATTTTTCACACCTTTTCATGCTCCTTGCATTTTTCACACCTCTTCATGCTCCTCGCATTTTTCACAACTTTTCATGCTCCTCGCATTTTTCACACCTTTTTATGCTCTTCGCAATTTTCACACCGTTTCATGCTCCTAGAATTTTTGACACATTTTCATGCTCTTCTCATTTTACAGAACTTTTCATGCTCCTTCCATTTTTCACACCTTTTCATGCTCCTCGCATTTTTCACACCTTTTCATGCTCCTGGTCATTCTTTTTTTTTTTTTTTTTGCTCCTCGCATTTTTCACACCTTTCCATGCTCCTGGTTTTTTTTTCTCTTTGCTCCTCGCATTTTTCACACCATTTCATGACACTGGTCTTTCCTTTTTTTTTTTTTTTTTTTTTTGCTCCTCGCATTTTTCATACCTTTTCATGCTCCTGATCTTTCTTTTTTTTTTTTTTTTTGCTCCTCGCATTTTTCTCTCCTTTTCTTGCTCCTGGTCTTTCTTTCTTTTTTTTTTTTTTTTTGCTCCTCGCATTTTTCACACCTTTTCATGCTCCTGGTCTTTCTTTTTTTTTTTTTGCTCCCCGCATTTTTCACACCTTTTCATGCTCCTGGTCTTTCTTTTTTTTTTTTTTTTTTTTGCTCCTCGCATTTTTCACACCTTTTCATGCTCCTGGTCTTTCTTTTTTTTTTTTTTTTTTTCCTCCTCGCATTTTTCACACCTTTTCATGCTCCTGGTCTTTCTTTTTTTTTTTTTGCTCCTCGCATTTTTGACACCTTTTCATGCTCCTGGTCTTTTTTTTTTTTTTGCTCCTCGCATTTTTCACACCTTTTGATGCTCCTGGTATTTTTTTTTTTTTTCTCCTCGCATTTTTCACAACTTTTCATGCTCCTGGTCTTTTTTTTTTTTTTTTTTTGCTCCTCGAATTTTTCACACCTTTTCATGCTCCTGGTCTTTCTTTCTTTCTTTTTTTTTTTTTTTGCTCCTCGCATTTTTCACACCTTTTCATGCTCCTGGATTTTTTTTTTTTTTGCTCCTCAAATTTTTCACACCTTTTCATCCTCCTCGCATTTTTCACACCTCTTCATGCTTCTCGCATTTTTCACAACTTTTCATGCTCGTCGCATTTTTCACACCTTTTCATGCTCCTGATCTTTCTTTTTTTTTTTTTGCTCCTCGCATTTTTCACAACTTTTCATGCTCCTGGTCTTTTTTTTTTCTTTTGCTCCTCGCATTTTTCACACCTTTTCATGCTCCTGGTCTTTCTTTTTTTTTTTTTTTTTGCTCCTCGCATTCTTCACACCTTTTCATGCTCCTGGTCTTTTTTATTTTTTTTGCTCCTCGCATTTTTCACACCTTTTCATGCTCCTAGTCTTTCTTTTTTTTTTTTTTTGGTTCCTCGCATTTTTCACACCTTTTCATGCTCCTGGTCTTTCTTTTTTTTTTTTTTTTTGCTCCTCGCATTTTTCACACCTTTTCATGCTCCTGGTCTTTCTTTTTTTTTTTTTTGCTCCTCGCATTTTTCACACCTTTTCATGCTCCTCGCATTTTTCACACGTCTTCATGCTCCTCGCATTTTACACAACTTTTCATCCTCGTCGCATTTTTCACACCTTTTCATGCTCCTTGCATTTTTCACACCTTTTCATGTTTCTTGCATTTTTCACAACTTTTCATGCTCCTCGCATTTTTCACACCTTTTCATACTCCTTGCATTTTTCACACCTTTTCATGCTCATGGTCTTTTTTTTTTTTTTTGCTCCTCGCATTTTTCACACCTTTTCATGCTCCTGGTCTTTTTTTTTTTTTTTGCTCCTCGCATTTTTCACACCTTTTCATGGTCCTCGCATTTTTCACACCTCTTAATGCTCCTCGCATTTTTCACACCTTTTCATGCTCCTGGTCTTTTTTTTTTTTTTGCTCCTCGCATTTTTCACACCTTTTCATGCTCCTGGTCTTTTTTTTTTTTTTTTGCTCCTCGCATTTTTCACACCTTTTCATGCTCCTGGTCTTTCTTTTTTTTTTTTTTTTTGCTCCTCGCATTTTTCACACCTTTTCATGTTCCTGGTCTTTTTTTTTTTTTTTTTTTGCTCCTCGCATTTTTCACACCTTTTCATGCTCCTGGTCTTTCTTTTTTTTTTTTTTTTTGCTCCTCGCATTTTTCACACCTTTTCATGCTCCTGGTCTTTCTTTTTTTTTTTTTTTTTTTTGCTCCTCGCATTTTTCACACCTTTTCATGCTCCTGGTCTTTCTTTCCTTCTTTTTTTTTTTTTTTGCTCCTCGCATTTTTAACACCTTTTCATGCTCCTGGTCTTTTTTTTTTTTTTTTTTTTGCTCCTCGAATTTTTCACACCTTTTCATGCTCCTGGTCTTTCTTTCTTTCTTTTTTTTTTTTTTTTGCTCCTCGCATTTTTCACACCTTTTCATGCTCCTGGATTTTTTTTTTTTTGCTCCTCAAATTTTTCACACCTTTTCATCCTCCTCGCATTTTTCACACCTCTTCATGCTCCTCGCATTTTTCACAACTTTTCATGCTCGTCGCATTTTTCACACCTTTGCATGCTCCTGATCTTTCTTTTTTTTTTTTTGCTCCTCGCATTTTTCACAACTTTTCATGCTCCTGGTCTTTTTTTTTTCTTTTGCTCCTCGCATTTTTCACACCTTTTCATGCTCCTGGTCTTTCTTTTTTTTTTTTTTTTTTGCTCCTCGCATTTTTCACACCTTTTCATGCTCCTGGTCTTTTTTATTTTTTTTGCTCCTCGCATTTTTCACACCTTTTCATGCTCCTGGTCTTTCTTTTCTTTTTTTTTTTTGGTTCCTCGCATTTTTCACACCTTTTCATGCTCCTGGTCTTTCTTTTTTTTTTTTTTTTTGCTCCTCGCATATTTCACACTTTTTCATGCTCCTGGTCTTTCTTTTTTTTTCTTTTTTTTGCTCCTCGCATTTTTCACACCTTTTCATGCTCCTGGTCTTTCTTTTTTTTTTTTTTGCTCCTCGCATTTTTCAAACCTTTTCATGCTCCTCGCATTTTTCACACGTCTTCATGCTCCTCGCATTTTTCACAACTTTTCATGCTCGTCGCATTTTTCACACCTTTTCATGCTCCTTGCATTTTTCACACCTTTTCAAGTTTCTTGCATTTTTCACAACTTTTCATGCTCCTCGCGTTTTTCACACCTTTTCATACTCCTTGCATTTTTCACACCTTTTCATGCTCATGGTCTTTTTTTTTTTTTTTGCTCCTCGCATTTTTCACACCTTTTCATGGTCCTCGCATTTTTCACACCTCTTAATGCTCCTCGCATTTTTCACACCTTTTCATGCTCCTGGTCTTTTTTTTTTTTTTGCTCCTCGCATTTTTCACACCTTTTCATGCTCCTGGTCTTTCTTTTTTTTTTTTTGCTCCTCGCATTTTTCACACCTTTTCATGCTCCTGATCTTTCTTTTTTTTTTTTTTTTTGCTCCTCGCATTTTTCACACCTTTTCATGCTCCTGGTCTTTCTTTTTTTTTTTTTTTTTTTTTTGCTCCTCGCATTTTTCACACCTTTTCATGCTCCTGGTCTTTTTTTTTTTTTTTGCTCCTCGCATTTTTCACACCTTTTCATGCTCCTGGTCTTTCTTTTTTTTTTTTTTGCTCCTCGCATTTTTCACACCTTTTCATGCTCCTCGCATTTTTCACACCTCTTCATGCTCCTCGCATTTTTCACAACTTTTCATGCTCGTCGCATTTTTCACACCTTTTCATGCTCCTTGCATTTTTCACACCTTTTCATGTTTCTTGCATTTTTCACAACTTTTCATGCTCCTCGCATTTTTCACACCTTTTCATGCTCCTTGCATTTTTCACACCTTTTCATGCTCCTGGTCTTCCTTTTTTTTTTTTTTTTTTGCTCCTCGCATTTTTCACACCTTTTCATGCTCCTGGTCTTTCTTTTTTTTTTTTTTTTTGCTCCTCGCATTTTTCACACCTTTTCATGCTCCTGGTCTTTCTTTTTTTTTTTTTTTTTTTTGCTCCTCGCATTTTTCACACCTTTTCATGCTCCTGGTCTTTCTTTCCTTCTTTTTTTTTTTTTTTGCTCCTCGCATTTTTAACACCTTTTCATGCTCCTGGTCTTTTTTTTTTTTTTTTTTTGCTCCTCGAATTTTTCACACCTTTTCATGCTCCTGGTCTTTCTTTCTTTCTTTTTTTTTTTTTTTGCTCCTCGCATTTTTCACACCTTTTCATGCTCCTGGATTTTTTTTTTTTTGCTCCTCAAATTTTTCACACCTTTTCATCCTCCTCGCATTTTTCACACCTCTTCATGCTCCTCGCATTTTTCACAACTTTTCATGCTCGTCGCATTTTTCACACCTTTTCATGCTCCTGATCTTTCTTTTTTTTTTTTTGCTCCTCGCATTTTTCACAACTTTTCATGCTCCTGGTCTTTTTATTTTCTTTTGCTCCTCGCATTTTTCACACCTTTTCATGCTCCTGGTCTTTCTTTTTTTTTTTTTTTTTTTGCTCCTCGCATTTTTCACACCTTTTCATGCTCCTGGTCTTTTTTATTTTTTTTGCTCCTCGCATTTTTCACACCTTTTCATGCTCCTGGTCTTTCTTTTTTTTTTTTTTTTGGTTCCTCGCATTTTTCACACCTTTTCATGCTCCTGGTCTTTCTTTTTTTTTTTTTTTTTGCTCCTCGCATATTTCACACCTTTTCATGCTCCTGGTCTTTCTTTTTTTTTCTTTTTTTGCTCCTCGCATTTTTCACACCTTTTCATGCTCCTGGTCTTTCTTTTTTTTTTTTTTGCTCCTCGCATTTTTCAAACCTTTTCATGCTCCTCGCATTTTTCACACGTCTTCATGCTCCTCGCATTTTTCACAACTTTTCATGCTCGTCGCATTTTTCACACCTTTTCATGCTCCTTGCATTTTTCACACCTTTTCAAGTTTCTTGCATTTTTCACAACTTTTCATGCTCCTCGCGTTTTTCACACCTTTTCATACTCCTTGCATTTTTCACACCTTTTCATGCTCATGGTCTTTTTTTTTTTTTTTGCTCCTCGCATTTTTCACACCTTTTCATGGTCCTCGCATTTTTCACACCTCTTAATGCTCCTCGCATTTTTCACACCTTTTCATGCTCCTGGTCTTTTTTTTTTTTTTGCTCCTCGCATTTTTCACACCTTTTCATGCTCCTGGTCTTTCTTTTTTTTTTTTTGCTCCTCGCATTTTTCACACCTTTTCATGCTCCTGATCTTTCTTTTTTTTTTTTTTTTTGCTCCTCGCATTTTTCACACCTTTTCATGCTCCTGGTCTTTTTTTTTTTTTTTGCTCCTCGCATTTTTCACACCTTTTCATGCTCCTGGTCTTTCTTTTTTTTTTTTTTGCTCCTCGCATTTTTCACACCTTTTCATGCTCCTCGCATTTTTCACACCTCTTCATGCTCCTCGCATTTTTCACAACTTTTCATGCTCGTCGCATTTTTCACACCTTTTCATGCTCCTTGCATTTTTCACACCTTTTCATGTTTCTTGCATTTTTCACAACTTTTCATGCTCCTCGCATTTTTCACACCTTTTCATGCTCCTTGCATTTTTCACACCTTTTCATGCTCCTGGTCTTCCTTTTTTTTTTTTTTTTTTGCTCCTCGCATTTTTCACACCTTTTCATGGTCCTCGATTTTTCACACCTCTTCATGCTCCTCGCATTTTTCACAACTTTTCATGTTCATCGCATTTTTCACACCTTTTCATTCTCCTGGTCTTTCTTTTTTTTTTTCTCCTCGCATTTTTCACACCTTTTCATGCTCCTGGTCTTTTTTTTTTTTTTTTGCTCCTCGCATTTTTCACACTTTTTCATGCTCCTGGTCTTTTTTTTTTTTTTGCTCCTCGCATTTTTAACACCTTTTCATGCTCCTGATCTTTCTTTTTTTTTTTTTTTTGCTCCTCGCATTTTTCACACCTTTTCATGCTCCTCGCATTTTTCACACCTCTTCATGCTCCTCGCATTTTTCACAACTTTTCATGCTCGTCGCATTTTTCACACCTTTTCATGCTCCTTGCATTTTTCACACCTTTTCATGTTTCTTGCATTTTTCACAACTTTTCATGCTCCTCGCATTTTTCACACCTTTTCATGCTCCTTGCATTTTTCACACCTTTTCATGCTCCTGGTCTTTTTTTTTTTTTTGCTCCTCGCATTTTTCACAGCTTTTCATGCTCCTGGTCTTTTTTTTTTTTTTTTTGCTCCTCGCATTTTTCACACCTTTTCATGCTCCTGCCCTTTTTTTTTTTTTTTGCTCCTCAAATTTTTCACACCTTTTCATGCTCCTTGCATTTTTCACACCTCTTCATGCTCCTCGCATTTTTCACAACTTTTCATGCTCCTCGCATTTTTCACACCTTTTTATGCTCTTCGCAATTTTCACACCGTTTCATGCTCCTAGAATTTTTGACACATTTTCATGCTCTTCTCATTTTACAGAACTTTTCATGCTCCTTCCATTTTTCACACCTTTTCATGCTCCTCGCATTTTTCACACCTTTTCATGCTCCTGGTCATTCTTTTTTTTTTTTTTTTTGCTCCTCGCATTTTTCACACCTTTCCATGCTCCTGGTTTTTTTTTCTCTTTGCTCCTCGCATTTTTCACACCATTTCATGACACTGGTCTTTCCTTTTTTTTTTTTTTTTTTTTTTGCTCCTCGCATTTTTCATACCTTTTCATGCTCCTGATCTTTCTTTTTTTTTTTTTTTTTGCTCCTCGCATTTTTCACACCTTTTCATGCTCCTGGTCTTTCTTTTTTTTTTTTTTTTTTTTTGCTCCTCGCTTTTTTCACACCTTTTCATGCTCCTGGTCTTTTTTTTTTTTTTTGCTCCTCGCATTTTTCACACCTTTTCATGCTCCTGGTCTTTCTTTTTTTTTTTTTTGCTCCTCGCATTTTTCACACCTTTTCATGCTCCTCGCATTTTTCACACCTCTTCATGCTCCTCGCATTTTTCACAACTTTTCATGCTCCTCGCATTTTTCACACCTTTTCATGCTCCTTGCATTTTTCACACCTTTTCATGTTTCTTGCATTTTTCACAACTTTTCATGCTCCTCGCATTTTTCACACCTTTTCATGCTCCTTGCATTTTTCACACCTTTTCATGCTCCTGGTCTTCCTTTTTTTTTTTTTTTTTTGCTCCTCGCATTTTTCACACCTTTTCATGCTCCTGGTCTTTCTTTTTTTTTTTTTTTTTGCTCCTCGCATTTTTCACACCTTTTCATGCTCCTGGTCTTTTTTTTTTTTTTTTTTTTTTTTTGCTCCTCTCTTTTTTCCCACCTTTTCATGCTCCTGGTCTTTCTTTCCTTTTTTTTTTTTTTTTTTGCTCCTCGCATTTTTAACACCTTTTCATGCTCCTGGTCTTTTTTTTTTTTTTTTTTTTGCTCCTCGATTTTTTCACACCTTTTCATGCCCCTGGTCTTTCTTTCTTTCTTTTTTTTTTTTTTTGCTCCTCGCATTTTTCACACCTTTTCATGCTCCTGGATTTTTTTTTTTTTGCTCCTCAAATTTTTCACACCTTTTCATCCTCCTCGCATTTTTCACACCTCTTCATGCTCCTCGCATTTTTCACAACTTTTCATGCTCGTCGCATTTTTCACACCTTTTCATGCTCCTGATCTTTCTTTTTTTTTTTTTGCTCCTCGCATTTTTCACAACTTTTCATGCTCCTGGTCTTTTTTTTTTCTTTTGCTCCTCGCATTTTTCACACCTTTTCATGCTCCTGGTCTTTCTTTTTTTTTTTTTTTTTTTGCTCCTCGCATTTTTCACACCTTTTCATGCTCCTGGTCTTTTTTATTTTTTTTGCTCCTCGCATTTTTCACACCTTTTCATGCTCCTGGTCTTTCTTTTTTTTTTTTTTTTGGTTCCTCGCATTTTTCACACCTTTTCATGCTCCTGGTCTTTCTTTTTTTTTTTTTTTTTGCTCCTCGCATATTTCACACCTTTTCATGCTCCTGGTCTTTCTTTTTTTTTCTTTTTTTTGCTCCTCGCATTTTTCACACCTTTTCATGCTCCTGGTCTTTCTTTTTTTTTTTTTTGCTCCTCGCATTTTTCAAACCTTTTCATGCTCCTCGCATTTTTCACACGTCTTCATGCTCCTCGCATTTTTCACAACTTTTCATGCTCGTCGCATTTTTCACACCTTTTCATGCTCCTTGCATTTTTCACACCTTTTCAAGTTTCTTGCATTTTTCACAACTTTTCATGCTCCTCGCGTTTTTCACACCTTTTCATACTCCTTGCATTTTTCACACCTTTTCATGCTCATGGTCTTTTTTTTTTTTTTTGCTCCTCGCATTTTTCACACCTTTTCATGGTCCTCGCATTTTTCACACCTCTTAATGCTCCTCGCATTTTTCACACCTTTTCATGCTCCTGGTCTTTTTTTTTTTTTTGCTCCTCGCATTTTTCACACCTTTTCATGCTCCTGGTCTTTCTTTTTTTTTTTTTGCTCCTCGCATTTTTCACACCTTTTCATGCTCCTGATCTTTCTTTTTTTTTTTTTTTTTGCTCCTCGCATTTTTCACACCTTTTCATGCTCCTGGTCTTTTTTTTTTTTTTTGCTCCTCGCATTTTTCACACCTTTTCATGCTCCTGGTCTTTCTTTTTTTTTTTTTTGCTCCTCGCATTTTTCACACCTTTTCATGCTCCTCGCATTTTTCACACCTCTTCATGCTCCTCGCATTTTTCACAACTTTTCATGCTCGTCGCATTTTTCACACCTTTTCATGCTCCTTGCATTTTTCACACCTTTTCATGTTTCTTGCATTTTTCACAACTTTTCATGCTCCTCGCATTTTTCACACCTTTTCATGCTCCTTGCATTTTTCACACCTTTTCATGCTCCTGGTCTTCCTTTTTTTTTTTTTTTTTTGCTCCTCGCATTTTTCACACCTTTTCATGGTCCTCGATTTTTCACACCTCTTCATGCTCCTCGCATTTTTCACAACTTTTCATGTTCATCGCATTTTTCACACCTTTTCATTCTCCTGGTCTTTCTTTTTTTTTTTCTCCTCGCATTTTTCACACCTTTTCATGCTCCTGGTCTTTTTTTTTTTTTTTTGCTCCTCGCTTTTTTCACACTTTTTCATGCTCCTGGTCTTTTTTTTTTTTTTTGCTCCTCGCATTTTTAACACCTTTTCCTGCTCCTGATCTTTCTTTTTTTTTTTTTTTTGCTCCTCGCATTTTTCACACCTTTTCATGCTCCTCGCATTTTTCACACCTCTTCATGCTCCTCGCATTTTTCACAACTTTTCATGCTCGTCGCATTTTTCACACCTTTTCATGCTCCTTGCATTTTTCACACCTTTTCATGTTTCTTGCATTTTTCACAACTTTTCATGCTCCTCGCATTTTTCACACCTTTTCATGCTCCTTGCATTTTTCACACCTTTTCATGCTCCTGGTCTTTTTTTTTTTTTTGCTCCTCGCATTTTTCACAGCTTTTCATGCTCCTGGTCTTTTTTTTTTTTTTTTTGCTCCTCGCATTTTTCACACCTTTTCATGCTCCTGCCCTTTTTTTTTTTTTTTGCTCCTCAAATTTTTCACACCTTTTCATGCTCCTTGCATTTTTCACACCTCTTCATGCTCCTCGCATTTTTCACAACTTTTCATGCTCCTCGCATTTTTCACACCTTTTTATGCTCTTCGCAATTTTCACACCGTTTCATGCTCCTAGAATTTTTGACACATTTTCATGCTCTTCTCATTTTACAGAACTTTTCATGCTCCTTCCATTTTTCACACCTTTTCATGCTCCTCGCATTTTTCACACCTTTTCATGCTCCTGGTCATTCTTTTTTTTTTTTTTTTTGCTCCTCGCATTTTTCACACCTTTCCATGCTCCTGGTTTTTTTTTCTCTTTGCTCCTCGCATTTTTCACACCATTTCATGACACTGGTCTTTCCTTTTTTTTTTTTTTTTTTTTTTGCTCCTCGCATTTTTCACACCTTTTCATGCTCCTGGTCTTTTTTTTTTTTTTTTTGCTCCTCGCATTTTTCACACCTTTTCATGCTCCTGGTTTTTTTTTTTTCTTTTTTTTGCTTCTCGCATTTTTCACACCTCTTCATGCTCCTCGCATTTTTCACAACTTTTCATGCTCGTCGCATTTTTCACACCTTTTCATGTTTCTTGCATTTTTCACAACTTTTCATGCTCCTCGCATTTTTCACACCTTTTCATGCTCCTTGCATTTTTCACACCTTTTCATGCTCCTGGTCTTTCTTTTTTTTTTTTTGCTCCTCGCATTTTTCACACCTTTTCATGCTCCTGGTCTTTCTTGTTTTTTTTTTTTTTTTGCTCCTCGCATTTTTCACACCTTTTCATGGTCCTCACATTTTTCACACCTCTTAATGCTCCTCGCATTTTTCACAACTTTTCATGTTCATCGCATTTTTCACACCTTTTCATTCTCCTGGTCTTTCTTTTTTTTTTTCTCCTCGCATTTTTCACACCTTTTCATGCTCCTGGTCTTTTTTTTTTTTTTTTTGCTCCTCGCATTTTTCACACCTTTTCATGCTCCTGGTCTTTTTTTTTTTTTTTTTCTCCTCGCATTTTTCACACCTTTTCATGCTCCTGGTCTTTTTTTTTTTTTTTTTTGCTCCTCGAATTTTTCACACCTTTTCATGCTCCTGGTCTTTCTTTCTTTCTTTTTTTTTTTTTTTGCTCCTCGCATTTTTCACACCTTTTCATGCTCCTGGATTTTTTTTTTTTTTGCTCCTCAAATTTTTCACACCTTTTCATCCTCCTCGCATTTTTCACACCTCTTCATGCTTCTCGCATTTTTCACAACTTTTCATGCTCGTCGCATTTTTCACACCTTTTCATGCTCCTGATCTTTCTTTTTTTTTTTTTGCTCCTCGCATTTTTCACAACTTTTCATGCTCCTGGTCTTTTTTTTTTCTTTTGCTCCTCGCATTTTTCACACCTTTTCATGCTCCTGGTGTTTCTTTTTTTTTTTTTTTTTGCTCCTCGCATTTTTCACACCTTTTCATGCTCCTGGTCTTTTTTATTTTTTTTGCTCCTCGCATTTTTCACACCTTTTCATGCTCCTGGTCTTTCTTTTTTTTTTTTTTTTGGTTCCTCGCATTTTTCACAACTTTTCATGCTCCTGGTCTTTCTTTTTTTTTTTTTTTTTGCTCCTCGCATTTTTCACACCTTTTCATGCTCCTGGGCTTTCTTTTTTTTTTTTTTGCTCCTCGCATTTTTCACACCTTTTCATGCTCCTCGCATTTTTCACACGTCTTCATGCTCCTCGCATTTTTCACAACTTTTCATGCTCGTCGCATTTTTCACACCTTTTCATGCTCCTTGCATTTTTCACACCTTTTCATGTTTCTTGCATTTTTCACAACTTTTCATGCTCCTCGCATTTTTCACACCTTTTCATACTCCTTGCATTTTTCACACCTTTTCATGCTCATGGTCTTTTTTTTTTTTTTTGCTCCTCGCATTTTTCACACCTTTTCATGCTCCTGGTCTTTTTTTTTTTTTTTGCTCCTCGCATTTTTCACACCTTTTCATGGTCCTCGCATTTTTCACACCTCTTAATGCTCCTCGCATTTTTCACACTTTTTCATGCTCCTGGTCTTTTTTTTTTTTTTGCTCCTCGCATTTTTCACACCTTTTCATGCTCCTGGTCTTTTTTTTTTTTTTTGCTCCTCGCATTTTTCACACCTTTTCATGCTCCTGGTCTTTCTTTTTTTTTTTTTTTTTGCTCCTCGCATTTTTCACACCTTTTCATGTTCCTGGTCTTTTTTTTTTTTTTTTTTTTGCTCCTCGCATTTTTCACACCTTTTCATGCTCCTGGTCTTTCTTTTTTTTTTTTTTTTTGCTCCTCGCATTTTTCACACCTTTTCATGCTCCTGGTCTTTCTTTCTTTCTTTTTTTTTTTTTTTTGCTCCTCGCATTTTTCACACCTTTTCATGCTCCTGGATTTTTTTTTTTTTGCTCCTCAAATTTTTCACACCTTTTCATCCTCCTCGCATTTTTCACACCTCTTCATGCTCCTCGCATTTTTCACAACTTTTCATGCTCGTCGCATTTTTCACACCTTTTCATGCTCCTGATCTTTCCTTTTTTTTTTTTGCTCCTCGCATTTTTCACAACTTTTCATGCTCCTGGTCTTTTTTTTTTCTTTTGCTCCTCGCATTTTTCACACCTTTTCATGCTCCTGGTCTTTCTTTTTTTTTTTTTTTTTTGCTCCTCACATTTTTCACACCTTTTCATGCTCCTGGTCTTTTTTATTTTTTTTGCTCCTCGCATTTTTCACACCTTTTCATGCTCCTGGTCTTTCTTTTTTTTTTTTTTGGTTCCTCGCATTTTTCACACCTTTTCATGCTCCTGGTCTTTCTTTTTTTTTTTTTTTTTTGCTCCTCGCATATTTCACACCTTTTCATGCTCCTGGTCTTTCTTTTTTTTTCTTTTTTTTGCTCCTCGCATTTTTCACACCTTTTCATGCTCCTGGTCTTTCTTTTTTTTTTTTTTGCTCCTCGCATTTTTCAAACCTTTTCATGCTCCTCGCATTTTTCACACGTCTTCATGCTCCTCGCATTTTTCACAACTTTTCATGCTCGTCGCATTTTTCACACCTTTTCATGCTCCTTGCATTTTTCACACCTTTTCAAGTTTCTTGCATTTTTCACAACTTTTCATGCTCCTCGCGTTTTTCACACCTTTTCATACTCCTTGCATTTTTCACACCTTTTCATGCTCATGGTCTTTTTTTTTTTTTTTGCTCCTCGCATTTTTCACACCTTTTCATGGTCCTCGCATTTTTCACACCTCTTAATGCTCCTCGCATTTTTCACACCTTTTCATGCTCCTGGTCTTTTTTTTTTTTTTGCTCCTCGCATTTTTCACACCTTTTCATGCTCCTGGTCTTTTTTTTTTTTTTTTGCTCCTCGCATTTTTCACACCTTTTCATGCTCCTGATCTTTCTTTTTTTTTTTTTTTTTGCTCCTCGCATTTTTCAGACCTTTTCATGCTCCTGGTCTTTCTTTTTTTTTTTTTTTTTTTTGCTCCTCGCATTTTTCACACCTCTTCATGCTCCTGGTCTTTTTTTTTTTTTTTGCTCCTCGCATTTTTCACACCTTTTCATGCTCCTGGTCTTTCTTTTTTTTTTTTTTGCTCCTCGCATTTTTCACACCTTTTCATGGTCCTCGATTTTTCACACCTCTTCATGCTCCTCGCATTTTTCACAACTTTTCATGTTCATCGCATTTTTCACACCTTTTCATTCTCCTGGTCTTTCTTTTTTTTTTTCTCCTCGCATTTTTCACACCTTTTCATGCTCCTGGTCTTTTTTTTTTTTTTTTGCTCCTCGCTTTTTTCACACTTTTTCATGCTCCTGGTCTTTTTTTTTTTTTTGCTCCTCGCATTTTTAACACCTTTTCATGCTCCTGGTCTTTCTTTTTTTTTTTTTTTTTGCTCCTCGCATTTTTCACACCTTTTCATGCTCCTCGCATTTTTCACACCTCTTCATGCTCCTCGCATTTTTCACAACTTTTCATGCTCGTCGCATTTTTCACACCTTTTCATGCTCCTTGCATTTTTCACACCTTTTCATGTTTCTTGCATTTTTCACAACTTTTCATGCTCCTCGCATTTTTCACACCTTTTCATGCTCCTTGCATTTTTCACACCTTTTCATGCTCCTGGTCTTTTTTTTTTTTTTGCTCCTCGCATTTTTCACAGCTTTTCATGCTCCTGGTCTTTTTTTTTTTTTTTTTGCTCCTCGCATTTTTCACACCTTTTCATGCTCCTGCCCTTTTTTTTTTTTTTTGCTCCTCAAATTTTTCACACCTTTTCATGCTCCTTGCATTTTTCACACCTCTTCATGCTCCTCGCATTTTTCACAACTTTTCATGCTCCTCGCATTTTTCACACCTTTTTATGCTCTTCGCAATTTTCACACCGTTTCATGCTCCTAGAATTTTTGACACATTTTCATGCTCTTCTCATTTTACAGAACTTTTCATGCTCCTTCCATTTTTCACACCTTTTCATGCTCCTCGCATTTTTCACACCTTTTCATGCTCCTGGTCATTCTTTTTTTTTTTTTTTTTGCTCCTCGCATTTTTCACACCTTTCCATGCTCCTGGTTTTTTTTTCTCTTTGCTCCTCGCATTTTTCACACCATTTCATGACACTGGTCTTTCCTTTTTTTTTTTTTTTTTTTTTTTCTCCTCGCATTTTTCTCACCTTTTCTTCCTCCTGGTCTTTTTTTTTTTTTTTTTGCTCCTCGCATTTTTCACACCTTTTCATGCTCCTCGCATTTTTCACACGTCTTCATGCTCCTCGCATTTTTCACAACTTTTCATGCTCGTCGCATTTTTCACACCTTTTCATGCTCCTTGCATTTTTCACACCTTTTCATGTTTCTTGCATTTTTCACAACTTTTCATGCTCCTCGCGTTTTTCACACCTTTTCATACTCCTTGCATTTTTCACACCTTTTCATGCTCATGGTCTTTTTTTTTTTTTTTGCTCCTCGCATTTTTCACACCTTTTCATGCTCCTGGTCTTTTTTTTTTTTTTTGCTCCTCGCATTTTTCACACCTTTTCATGGTCCTCGCATTTTTCACACCTCTTAATGCTCCTCGCATTTTTCACACCTTTTCATGCTCCTGGTCTTTTTTTTTTTTTTGCTCCTCGCATTTTTCACACCTTTTCATGCTCCTGGTCTTTTTTTTTTTTTTTGCTCCTCGCATTTTTCACACCTTTTCATGCTCCTGGTCTTTCTTTTTTTTTTTTTTTTTGCTCCTCGCATTTTTCACACCTTTTCATGCTCCTCACATTTTTCACACCTCTTCATGCTCCTCGGATTTTTCACAACTTTTCATGCTCGTCGCATTTTTCACACCTTTTCATGCTCCTGGTCTTTCTTTTTTTTTTTTTGCTCCCCGCATTTTTCACACCTTTTCATGTTCCTGGAATTTTTTTTTTTTTTTTTTTTTTTGCTCCTCGCATTTTTGACACCTTTTCATGCTCCTCGTCTTTTTTTTTTTTTTGCTCCTCGCATTTTTCACACCTTTTCATGCTCCTGGTCTTTTTTTTTTTTTTGCTCCTCGCATTTTTCACAGCTTTTCATGCTCTTCGCATTTTTCACACCTTTTCATGTTCATCGCATTTTTCACACCTTTTCATGCTCCTGGTCTTTCTTTTTTTTTTTTTTTTGCTCCTCGCATTTTTCACACCTTTTCATGCTCCTCGCTTTTTTTACACATTTTCATGGTCCTGGTCTTTTTTTTTTTTTTTTTTTGCTCCTCGCATTTTTCACACCTTTTCATGCTCTTAGTCTTTTTTTTTTTTTGCTCCTCGCATTTTTCACACCTTTTCATGCTCCTGGTCTTTCTTTTTTTTTTTTTTTGCTCCTCGCATTTTTCACACCTTTTCATGCTCCTCGTCTTTTTTTTTTTTTTTGCTCCTCGCATTTGTCACACCTTTTCATGCTCCTGATCTTTCTTTTTTTTTTTTTTTTTTCCTCCTCGCATTTTTCACACCTTTTCATGCTCCTGGTCTTTTTTTTTTTTTTTTTCCTCGCATTTTTCACACCTTTTCATGCTCCTGGACTTTCTTTTTTTTTTTTTGCTCCTCACATTTTTCACACCTTTTCATGCTCCTCGTCTTTTTTTTTTTTTTGCTCCTCGCATTTTTCACACCTTTTCATGCTCCTCGCATTTTTCACACCTCTTAATGCTCCCCGCATTTTTCACACCTTTTCATGCTCCTGGTCTTTCTTTTTTTTTTTTTTTTTTTGCTCCTCGCATTTTTCACACCTTTTCATGCTCCTCGCATTTTTCACACCTTTTCATGCTCCTCGTCTTTTTTTTTTTTTTGTTCCTCGCATTTTTCACACCTTTTCATGCTCCTGGTCTTTTTTTTTTTTTTTTTTTTTGCTCCTCGCATTTTTGACACCTTTTCATGCTCCTGGTCTTTTTTTTTTTTTTGCTCCTCGCATTTTTGACACCTTTTCATGCTCCTGGTCTTTTTTTTTTTTTTTTTGCCCCTCGCTTTTTTGACACCTTTTCATGCTCCTCGTCTTTTTTTTTTTTTTGCTCCTCGCATTTGTCACACCTTTTCATGCTCCTGATCTTTCTTTTTTTTTTTTTTTTTTTCCTCCTCACTTTTTTCACACCTTTTCATGCTCCTGGTCTTTTTTTTTTTTTTTTTTCCTCGCATTTTTCACACCTTTTCATGCTCCTGGACTTTCTTTTTTTTTTTTTGCTCCTCACATTTTTCACACCTTTTCATGCTCCTCGTCTTTTTTTTTTTTTTGCTCCTCGCATTTTTCACACCTTTTCATGCTCCTGGTCTTTTTTTTTTTTTTTTTGCTCCTCGCATTTTTCACACCTTTTCATGCTCCTCGCATTTTTCACACCTCTTAATGCTCCCCGCATTTTTCACACCTTTTCATGCTCCTGGTCTTTCTTTTTTTTTTTTTTTTTTTGCTCCTCGCATTTTTCACACCTTTTCATGCTCCTCGCATTTTTCACACCTTTTCATGCTCCTGGTCTTTTTTTTTTTTTTTGTTCCTCGCATTTTTCACACCTTTTCATGTTCCTGGTCTTTTTTTTTTTTTTTTTTTTGCTCCTCGCATTTTTGACACCTTTTCATGCTCCTGGTCTTTTTTTTTTTTTTGCTCCTCGCATTTTTGACACCTTTTCATGCTCCTGGTCTTTTTTTTTTTTTTTTTGCCCCTCGCATTTTTGACACCTTTTCATGCTCCTGGTCCTTTTTTTTTTTTTTTTTGCTTCTCGCATTTTTCACACCTTTTCATGCTCCTGGTCTTTCTTTTTTTTTTTTTGCTCCCCGCATTTTTCACACCTTTTCATGCTCCTGGTCTTTCTTTTTTTTTTTTTTTTTTTTGCTCCTCGCATTTTTCACACCTTTTCATGCTCCTGGTCTTTCTTTTTTTTTTTTTTTTTTTCCTCCTCGCATTTTTCACACCTTTTCATGCTCCTGGTCTTTCTTTTTTTTTTTTTGCTCCTCGCTTTTTTGCCACCTTTTCATGCTCCTGGTCTTTTTTTTTTTTTTGCTCCTCGCATTTTTCACACCTTTTGATGCTCCTGGTATTTTTTTTTTTTTTTCTCCTCGCATTTTTCACACCTTTTCATGCTCCTGGTCTTTTTTTTTTTTTTTTTTTGCTCCTCGAATTTTTCACACCTTTTCATGCTCCTGGTCTTTCTTTCTTTCTTTTTTTTTTTTTTTGCTCCTCGCATTTTTCACACCTTTTCATGCTCCTGGATTTTTTTTTTTTTTGCTCCTCAAATTTTTCACACCTTTTCATCCTCCTCGCATTTTTCACACCTCTTCATGCTTCTCGCATTTTTCACAACTTTTCATGCTCGTCGCATTTTTCACACCTTTTCATGCTCCTGATCTTTCTTTTTTTTTTTTTGCTCCTCGCATTTTTCACAACTTTTCATGCTCCTGGTCTTTTTTTTTTCTTTTGCTCCTCGCATTTTTCACACCTTTTCATGCTCCTGGTCTTTCTTTTTTTTTTTTTTTTGCTCCTCGCATTCTTCACACCTTTTCATGCTCCTGGTCTTTTTTATTTTTTTTGCTCCTCGCATTTTTCACACCTTTTCATGCTCCTAGTCTTTCTTTTTTTTTTTTTTTGGTTCCTCGCATTTTTCACCCCTTTTCATGCTCCTGGTCTTTCTTTTTTTTTTTTTTTTTGCTCCTCGCATTTTTCACACCTTTTCATGCTCCTGGTCTTTCTTTTTTTTTTTTTTGCTCCTCGCATTTTTCACACCTTTTCATGCTCCTCGCATTTTTCACACGTCTTCATGCTCCTCGCATTTTTCACAACTTTTCATCCTCGTCGCATTTTTCACACCTTTTCATGCTCCTTGCATTTTTCACACCTTTTCATGTTTCTTGCATTTTTCACAACTTTTCATGCTCCTCGCATTTTTCACACCTTTTCATACTCCTTGCATTTTTCACACCTTTTCATGCTCATGGTCTTTTTTTTTTTTTTTGCTCCTCGCATTTTTCACACCTTTTCATGCTCCTGGTCTTTTTTTTTTTTTTTGCTCCTCGCATTTTTCACACCTTTTCATGGTCCTCGCATTTTTCACACCTCTTAATGCTCCTCGCATTTTTCACACCTTTTCATGCTCCTGGTCTTTTTTTTTTTTTTGCTCCTCGCATTTTTCACACCTTTTCATGCTCCTGGTCTTTTTTTTTTTTTTTTGCTCCTCGCATTTTTCACACCTTTTCATGCTCCTGGTCTTTCTTTTTTTTTTTTTTTTTGCTCCTCGCATTTTTCACACCTTTTCATGTTCCTGGTCTTTTTTTTTTTTTTTTTTTTTGCTCCTCGCTTTTTTCACACCTTTTCATGCTCCTGGTCTTTCTTTTTTTTTTTTTTTTTGCTCCTCGCATTTTTCACACCTTTTCATGCTCCTGGTCTTTCTTTTTTTTTTTTTTTTTTTTGCTCCTCGCATTTTTCACACCTTTTCATGCTCCTGGTCTTTCTTTCCTTCTTTTTTTTTTTTTTTGCTCCTCGCATTTTTAACACCTTTTCATGCTCCTGGTCTTTTTTTTTTTTTTTTTTTTGCTCCTCGAATTTTTCACACCTTTTCATGCTCCTGGTCTTTCTTTCTTTCTTTTTTTTTTTTTTTTGCTCCTCGCATTTTTCACACCTTTTCATGCTCCTGGATTTTTTTTTTTTTGCTCCTCAAATTTTTCACACCTTTTCATCCTCCTCGCTTTTTTCACACCTCTTCATGCTCCTCGCATTTTTCACAACTTTTCATGCTCGTCGCATTTTTCACACCTTTTCATGCTCCTGGTCTTTTTTTTTTCTTTTGCTCCTCGCATTTTTCACACCTTTTCATGCTCCTGGTCTTTTTTTTTTTTTTTTTTTTTTTGCTCCTCGCATTTTTCACACCTTTTCATGCTCCTGGTCTTTTTTATTTTTTTTGCTCCTCGCATTTTTCACACCTTTTCATGCTCCTGGTCTTTCTTTTTTTTTTTTTTTTGGTTCCTCGCATTTTTCACACCTTTTCATGCTCCTGGTCTTTCTTTTTTTTTTTTTTTTTGCTCCTCGCATATTTCACACTTTTTCATGCTCCTGGTCTTTCTTTTTTTTTCTTTTTTTTGCTCCTCGCATTTTTCACACCTTTTCATGCTCCTGGTCTTTCTTTTTTTTTTTTTTGCTCCTCGCATTTTTCAAACCTTTTCATGCTCCTCGCATTTTTCACACGTCTTCATGCTCCTCGCATTTTTCACAACTTTTCATGCTCGTCGCATTTTTCACACCTTTTCATGCTCCTTGCATTTTTCACACCTTTTCAAGTTTCTTGCATTTTTCACAACTTTTCATGCTCCTCGCGTTTTTCACACCTTTTCATACTCCTTGCATTTTTCACACCTTTTCATGCTCATGGTCTTTTTTTTTTTTTTTGCTCCTCGCATTTTTCACACCTTTTCATGGTCCTCGCATTTTTCACACCTCTTAATGCTCCTCGCATTTTTCACACCTTTTCATGCTCCTGGTCTTTTTTTTTTTTTTGCTCCTCGCATTTTTCACACCTTTTCATGCTCCTGGTCTTTCTTTTTTTTTTTTTGCTCCTCGCATTTTTCACACCTTTTCATGCTCCTGATCTTTCTTTTTTTTTTTTTTTTGCTCCTCGCATTTTTCACACCTTTTCTTTCTCCTGGTCTTTCTTTTTTTTTTTTTTTTTTTTTTTGCTCCTCTCTTTTTTCACACCTTTTCATGCTCCTGGTCTTTTTTTTTTTTTTTGCTCCTCGCATTTTTCACACCTTTTCATGCTCCTGGTCTTTCTTTTTTTTTTTTTTGCTCCTCGCATTTTTCACACCTTTTCATGCTCCTCGCATTTTTCACACCTCTTCATGCTCCTCGCATTTTTCACAACTTTTCATGCTCGTCGCATTTTTCACACCTTTTCATGCTCCTTGCATTTTTCACACCTTTTCATGTTTCTTGCATTTTTCACAACTTTTCATGCTCCTCGCATTTTTCACACCTTTTCATGCTCCTTGCATTTTTCACACCTTTTCATGCTCCTGGTCTTCCTTTTTTTTTTTTTTTTTTGCTCCTCGCATTTTTCCCACCTTTTCATGCTCCTGGTCTTTTTTTTTTTTTTTTGCTCCTCGCATTTTTCACACCTTTTCATGGTCCTCGCATTTTTCACACCTCTTAATGCTCCTCGCATTTTTCACACCTTTTCATGCTCCTGGTCTTTTTTTTTTTTTTTCTCCTCTCATTTTTCACACCTTTTCATGCTCCTGGTTTTTTTTTTTTTTTTTTGCTCCTCGCATTTTTCACACCTTTTCATGCTCCTGGTCTTTCTTTTTTTTTTTTTTTTTTGCTCCTCGCATTTTTCACACCTTTTCATGTTCCTGGTCTTTTTTTTTTTTTTTTTTTTGCTCCTCGCATTTTTCACACCTTTTCATGCTCCTGGTCTTTCTTTTTTTTTTTTTTTTTGCTCCTCGCATTTTTTACACCTTTTCATGCTCCTGGTCTTTCTTTTTTTTTTTTTTTTTTTTGCTCCTCGCATTTTTCACACCTTTTCATGCTCCTGGTCTTTCTTTCCTTCTTTTTTTTTTTTTTTGCTCCTCGCATTTTTAACACCTTTTCATGCTCCTGGTCTTTTTTTTTTTTTTTTTTTTTGCTCCTCGAATTTTTCACACCTTTTCATGCTCCTGGTCTTTCTTTCTTTCTTTTTTTTTTTTTTTTGCTCCTCGCATTTTTCACACCTTTTCATGCTCCTGGATTTTTTTTTTTTTGCTCCTCAAATTTTTCACACCTTTTCATCCTCCTCGCATTTTTCACACCTCTTCATGCTCCTCGCATTTTTCACAACTTTTCATGCTCGTCGCATTTTTCACACCTTTTCATGCTCCTGATCTTTCTTTTTTTTTTTTTGCTCCTCGCATTTTTCACAACTTTTCATGCTCCTGGTCTTTTTTTTTTCTTTTGCTCCTCGCATTTTTCACACCTTTTCATGCTCCTGGTCTTTCTTTTTTTTTTTTTTTTTTTGCTCCTCGCATTTTTCACACCTTTTCATGCTCCTGGTCTTTTTTATTTTTTTTGCTCCTCGCATTTTTCACACCTTTTCATGCTCCTGGTCTTTCTTTTTTTTTTTTTTTTGGTTCCTCGCATTTTTCACACCTTTTCATGCTCCTGGTCTTTCTTTTTTTTTTTTTTTTTGCTCCTCGCATATTTCACACTTTTTCATGCTCCTGGTCTTTCTTTTTTTTTCTTTTTTTTGCTCCTCGCATTTTTCACACCTTTTCATGCTCCTGGTCTTTCTTTTTTTTTTTTTTGCTCCTCGCATTTTTCAAACCTTTTCATGCTCCTCGCATTTTTCACACGTCTTCATGCTCCTCGCATTTTTCACAACTTTTCATGCTCGTCGCATTTTTCACACCTTTTCATGCTCCTTGCATTTTTCACACCTTTTCAAGTTTCTTGCATTTTTCACAACTTTTCATGCTCCTCGCGTTTTTCACACCTTTTCATACTCCTTGCATTTTTCACACCTTTTCATGCTCATGGTCTTTTTTTTTTTTTTTGCTCCTCGCATTTTTCACACCTTTTCATGGTCCTCGCATTTTTCACACCTCTTAATGCTCCTCGCATTTTTCACACCTTTTCATGCTCCTGGTCTTTTTTTTTTTTTTTGCTCCTCGCATTTTTCACACCTTTTCATGCTCCTGGTCTTTCTTTTTTTTTTTTTGCTCCTCGCATTTTTCACACCTTTTCATGCTCCTGATCTTTCTTTTTTTTTTTTTTTTTGCTCCTCGCATTTTTCACACCTTTTCATGCTCCTGGTCTTTCTTTTTTTTTTTTTTTTTTTTTTTGCTCCTCGCATTTTTCACCCCTTTTCATGCTCCTGGTCTTTTTTTTTTTTTTTGCTCCTCGCATTTTTCACACCTTTTCATGCTCCTGGTCTTTCTTTTTTTTTTTTTTGCTCCTCGCATTTTTCACACCTTTTCATGCTCCTCGCATTTTTCACACCTCTTCATGCTCCTCGCATTTTTCACAACTTTTCATGCTCGTCGCATTTTTCACACCTTTTCATGCTCCTTGCATTTTTCACACCTTTTCATGTTTCTTGCATTTTTCACAACTTTTCATGCTCCTCGCATTTTTCACACCTTTTCATGCTCCTTGCATTTTTCACACCTTTTCATGCTCCTGGTCTTCCTTTTTTTTTTTTTTTTTTGCTCCTCGCATTTTTCACACCTTTTCATGCTCCTGGTCTTTTTTTTTTTTTTTTGCTCCTCGCATTTTTCACACCTTTTCATGGTCCTCGCATTTTTCACACCTCTTAATGCTCCTCGCATTTTTCACACCTTTTCATGCTCCTGGTCTTTTTTTTTTTTTTGCTCCTCGCATTTTTCACACCTTTTCATGCTCCTGGTCTTTTTTTTTTTTTTTTGCTCCTCGCATTTTTCACACCTTTTCATGCTCCTGGTCTTTCTTTTTTTTTTTTTTTTTGCTCCTCGCATTTTTCACACCTTTTCATGTTCCTGGTCTTTTTTTTTTTTTTTTTTTTGCTCCTCGCATTTTTCACACCTTTTCATGCTCCTGGTCTTTCTTTTTTTTTTTTTTTTTGCTCCTCGCATTTTTCACACCTTTTCATGCTCCTGGTCTTTCTTTTTTTTTTTTTTTTTTTTGCTCCTCGCATTTTTCACACCTTTTCATGCTCCTGGTCTTTCTTTCCTTCTTTTTTTTTTTTTTTGCTCCTCGCATTTTTAACACCTTTTCATGCTCCTGGTCTTTTTTTTTTTTTTTTTTTTGCTCCTCGAATTTTTCACACCTTTTCATGCTCCTGGTCTTTCTTTCTTTCTTTTTTTTTTTTTTTTGCTCCTCGCATTTTTCACACCTTTTCATGCTCCTGGATTTTTTTTTTTTTTGCTCCTCAAATTTTTCACACCTTTTCATCCTCCTCGCATTTTTCACACCTCTTCATGCTCCTCGCATTTTTCACAACTTTTCATGCTCGTCGCATTTTTCACACCTTTTCATGCTCCTGATCTTTCTTTTTTTTTTTTTGCTCCTCGCATTTTTCACAACTTTTCATGCTCCTGGTCTTTTTTTTTTCTTTTGCTCCTCGCATTTTTCACACCTTTTCATGCTCCTGGTCTTTCTTTTTTTTTTTTTTTTTTTGCTCCTCGCATTTTTCACACCTTTTCATGCTCCTGGTCTTTTTTATTTTTTTTGCTCCTCTCTTTTTTCACACCTTTTCTTGCTCCTGGTCTTTCTTTTTTTTTTTTTTTTGGTTCCTCGCATTTTTCACACCTTTTCATGCTCCTGGTCTTTCTTTTTTTTTTTTTTTTTGCTCCTCGCATATTTCACACTTTTTCATGCTCCTGGTCTTTCTTTTTTTTTCTTTTTTTTGCTCCTCGCATTTTTCACACCTTTTCATGCTCCTGGTCTTTCTTTTTTTTTTTTTTGCTCCTCGCATTTTTCAAACCTTTTCATGCTCCTCGCATTTTTCACACGTCTTCATGCTCCTCGCATTTTTCACAACTTTTCATGCTCGTCGCATTTTTCACACCTTTTCATGCTCCTTGCATTTTTCACACCTTTTCAAGTTTCTTGCATTTTTCACAACTTTTCATGCTCCTCGCGTTTTTCACACCTTTTCATACTCCTTGCATTTTTCACACCTTTTCATGCTCATGGTCTTTTTTTTTTTTTTTGCTCCTCGCATTTTTCACACCTTTTCATGGTCCTCGCATTTTTCACACCTCTTAATGCTCCTCGCATTTTTCACACCTTTTCATGCTCCTGGTCTTTTTTTTTTTTTTGCTCCTCGCATTTTTCACACCTTTTCATGCTCCTGGTCTTTTTTTTTTTTTTGCTCCTCGCATTTTTCACACCTTTTCATGCTCCTGGTCTTTTTTTTTTTTTTTTGCTCCTCGCATTTTTCACACCTTTTCATGCTCCTGGTCTTTCTTTTTTTTTTTTTTTTTGCTCCTCGCATTTTTCACACCTTTTCATGTTCCTGGTCTTTTTTTTTTTTTTTTTTTTGCTCCTCGCATTTTTCACACCTTTTCATGCTCCTGGTCTTTCTTTTTTTTTTTTTTTTTGCTCCTCGCATTTTTCACACCTTTTCATGCTCCTGGTCTTTCTTTTTTTTTTTTTTTTTTTTGCTCCTCGCATTTTTCACACCTTTTCATGCTCCTGGTCTTTCTTTCCTTCTTTTTTTTTTTTTTGCTCCTCGCATTTTTAACACCTTTTCATGCTCCTGGTCTTTTTTTTTTTTTTTTTTTTGCTCCTCGAATTTTTCACACCTTTTCATGCTCCTGGTCTTTCTTTCTTTCTTTTTTTTTTTTTTTTGCTCCTCGCATTTTTCACACCTTTTCATGCTCCTGGATTTTTTTTTTTTTGCTCCTCAAATTTTTCACACCTTTTCATCCTCCTCGCATTTTTCACACCTCTTCATGCTCCTCGCATTTTTCACAACTTTTCATGCTCGTCGCATTTTTCACACCTTTTCATGCTCCTGATCTTTCTTTTTTTTTTTTTGCTCCTCGCATTTTTCACAACTTTTCATGCTCCTGGTCTTTTTTTTTTCTTTTGCTCCTCGCATTTTTCACACCTTTTCATGCTCCTGGTCTTTCTTTTTTTTTTTTTTTTTTTGCTCCTCGCATTTTTCACACCTTTTCATGCTCCTGGTCTTTTTTATTTTTTTTGCTCCTCGCATTTTTCACACCTTTTCATGCTCCTGGTCTTTCTTTTTTTTTTTTTTTTGGTTCCTCGCATTTTTCACACCTTTTCATGCTCCTGGTCTTTCTTTTTTTTTTTTTTTTTGCTCCTCGCATATTTCACACTTTTTCATGCTCCTGGTCTTTCTTTTTTTTTCTTTTTTTTGCTCCTCGCATTTTTCACACCTTTTCATGCTCCTGGTCTTTCTTTTTTTTTTTTTTGCTCCTCGCATTTTTCAAACCTTTTCATGCTCCTCGCATTTTTCACACGTCTTCATGCTCCTCGCATTTTTCACAACTTTTCATGCTCGTCGCATTTTTCACACCTTTTCATGCTCCTTGCATTTTTCACACCTTTTCAAGTTTCTTGCATTTTTCACAACTTTTCATGCTCCTCGCGTTTTTCACACCTTTTCATACTCCTTGCATTTTTCACACCTTTTCATGCTCATGGTCTTTTTTTTTTTTTTTTCTCCTCGCATTTTTCACACCTTTTCATGGTCCTCGCATTTTTCACACCTCTTAATGCTCCTCGCATTTTTCACACCTTTTCATGCTCCTGGTCTTTTTTTTTTTTTTGCTCCTCGCATTTTTCACACCTTTTCTTGCTCCTGGTCTTTTTTTTTTTTTTTTTGCTCCTCGCATTTTTCACACCTTTTCATGCTCCTGATCTTTCTTTTTTTTTTTTTTTTGCTCCTCGCATTTTTCACACCTTTTCATGCTCCTGGTCTTTTTTTTTTTTTTTTTTTTTGCTCCTCGCATTTTTCACACCTTTTCATGCTCCTGGTCTTTTTTTTTTTTTTTGCTCCTCGCATTTTTCACACCTTTTCATGCTCCTGGTCTTTCTTTTTTTTTTTTTTTGCTCCTCGCATTTTTCACACCTTTTCATGCTCCTCGCATTTTTCACACCTCTTCATGCTCCTCGCATTTTTCACAACTTTTCATGCTCGTCGCATTTTTCACACCTTTTCATGCTCCTTGCATTTTTCACACCTTTTCATGTTTCTTGCATTTTTCACAACTTTTCATGCTCCTCGCATTTTTCACACCTTTTCATGCTCCTTGCATTTTTCACACCTTTTCATGCTCCTGGTCTTCCTTTTTTTTTTTTTTTTTTGCTCCTCGCATTTTTCACACCTTTTCATGCTCCTGGTCTTTTTTTTTTTTTTTGCTCCTCGCATTTTTCACACCTTTTCATGGTCCTCGCATTTTTCACACCTCTTAATGCTCCTCGCATTTTTCACACCTTTTCATGCTCCTGGTCTTTTTTTTTTTTTTGCTCCTCGCATTTTTCACACCTTTTCATGCTCCTGGTCTTTTTTTTTTTTTTTTGCTCCTCGCATTTTTCACACCTTTTCATGCTCCTGGTCTTTCTTTTTTTTTTTTTTTTTGCTCCTCGCATTTTTCACACCTTTTCATGTTCCTGGTCTTTTTTTTTTTTTTTTTTTTGCTCCTCGCATTTTTCACACCTTTTCATGCTCCTGGTCTTTCTTTTTTTTTTTTTTTTTGCTCCTCGCATTTTTCACACCTTTTCATGCTCCTGGTCTTTCTTTTTTTTTTTTTTTTTTTTGCTCCTCGCATTTTTCACACCTTTTCATGCTCCTGGTCTTTCTTTCCTTCTTTTTTTTTTTTTTTGCTCCTCGCATTTTTAACACCTTTTCATGCTCCTGGTCTTTCTTTCTTTTTTTTTTTTTTTTTTTTGCTCCTCGCATTTTTCACACCTTTTCATGCTCCTGGATTTTTTTTTTTTGCTCCTCAAATTTTTAACACCTTTTCATCCTCCTCGCATTTTTCACACCTCTTCATGCTCCTCGCATTTTTCACAACTTTTCATGCTCGTCGCATTTTTCACACCTTTTCATGCTCCTGATCTTTCTTTTTTTTTTTTTGCTCCTCGCATTTTTCACAACTTTTCATGCTCCTGGTCTTTTTTTTTTCTTTTGCTCCTCGCATTTTTCACACCTTTTCATGCTCCTGGTCTTTCTTTTTTTTTTTTTTTTTTTTGCTCCTCGCATTTTTCACACCTTTTCATGCTCCTGGTCTTTTTTATTTTTTTTGCTCCTCGCATTTTTCACACCTTTTCATGCTCCTGGTCTTTCTTTTTTTTTTTTTTTTGGTTCCTCGCATTTTTCACACCTTTTCATGCTCCTGGTCTTTCTTTTTTTTTTTTTTTTTGCTCCTCGCATATTTCACACTTTTTCATGCTCCTGGTCTTTCTTTTTTTTTCTTTTTTTTGCTCCTCGCATTTTTCACACCTTTTCATGCTCCTGGTCTTTCTTTTTTTTTTTTTTGCTCCTCGCATTTTTCAAACCTTTTCATGCTCCTCGCATTTTTCACACGTCTTCATGCTCCTCGCATTTTTCACAACTTTTCATGCTCGTCGCATTTTTCACACCTTTTCATGCTCCTTGCATTTTTCACACCTTTTCAAGTTTCTTGCATTTTTCACAACTTTTCATGCTCCTCGCGTTTTTCACACCTTTTCATACTCCTTGCATTTTTCACACCTTTTCATGCTCATGGTCTTTTTTTTTTTTTTTGCTCCTCGCATTTTTCACACCTTTTCATGGTCCTCGCATTTTTCACACCTCTTAATGCTCCTCGCATTTTTCACACCTTTTCATGCTCCTGGTCTTTTTTTTTTTTTTGCTCCTCGCATTTTTCACACCTTTTCATGCTCCTGGTCTTTCTTTTTTTTTTTTTGCTCCTCGCATTTTTCACACCTTTTCATGCTCCTGGTCTTTTTTTTTTTTTTTGCTCCTCGCATTTTTCACACCTTTTCATGCTCCTGGTCTTTCTTTTTTTTTTTTTTGCTCCTCGCATTTTTCACACCTTTTCATGCTCCTCGCATTTTTCACACCTCTTCATGCTCCTCGCATTTTTCACAACTTTTCATGCTCGTCGCATTTTTCACACCTTTTCATGCTCCTTGCATTTTTCACACCTTTTCATGTTTCTTGCATTTTTCACAACTTTTCATGCTCCTCGCATTTTTCACACCTTTTCATGCTCCTTGCATTTTTCACACCTTTTCATGCTCCTGGTCTTCCTTTTTTTTTTTTTTTTTTGCTCCTCGCATTTTTCACACCTTTTCATGCTCCTGGTCTTTTTTTTTTTTTTTGCTCCTCGCATTTTTCACACCTTTTCATGGTCCTCGCATTTTTCACACCTCTTAATGCTCCTCGCATTTTTCACACCTTTTCATGCTCCTGGTCTTTTTTTTTTTTTTGCTCCTCGCATTTTTCACACCTTTTCATGCTCCTGGTCTTTTTTTTTTTTTTTTGCTCCTCGCATTTTTCACACCTTTTCATGCTCCTGGTCTTTCTTTTTTTTTTTTTTTTTGCTCCTCGCATTTTTCACACCTTTTCATGTTCCTGGTCTTTTTTTTTTTTTTTTTTTTGCTCCTCGCATTTTTCACACCTTTTCATGCTCCTGGTCTTTCTTTTTTTTTTTTTTTTTGCTCCTCGCATTTTTCACACCTTTTCATGCTCCTGGTCTTTCTTTTTTTTTTTTTTTTTTTTTGCTCCTCGCATTTTTCACACCTTTTCATGCTCCTGGTCTTTCTTTCCTTCTTTTTTTTTTTTTTTGCTCCTCGCATTTTTAACACCTTTTCATGCTCCTGGTCTTTCTTTCTTTCTTTTTTTTTTTTTTTTGCTCCTCGCATTTTTCACACCTTTTCATGCTCCTGGATTTTTTTTTTTTTGCTCCTCAAATTTTTCACACCTTTTCATCCTCCTCGCATTTTTCACACCTCTTCATGCTCCTCGCATTTTTCACAACTTTTCATGCTCGTCGCATTTTTCACACCTTTTCATGCTCCTGATCTTTCTTTTTTTTTTTTTGCTCCTCGCATTTTTCACAACTTTTCATGCTCCTGGTCTTTTTTTTTTCTTTTGCTCCTCGCATTTTTCACACCTTTTCATGCTCCTGGTCTTTCTTTTTTTTTTTTTTTTTTTTGCTCCTCGCATTTTTCACACCTTTTCATGCTCCTGGTCTTTTTTATTTTTTTTGCTCCTCGCATTTTTCACACCTTTTCATGCTCCTGGTCTTTCTTTTTTTTTTTTTTTTGGTTCCTCGCATTTTTCACACCTTTTCATGCTCCTGGTCTTTCTTTTTTTTTTTTTTTTTGCTCCTCGCATATTTCACACTTTTTCATGCTCCTGGTCTTTCTTTTTTTTTCTTTTTTTTGCTCCTCGCATTTTTCACACCTTTTCATGCTCCTGGTCTTTCTTTTTTTTTTTTTTGCTCCTCGCATTTTTCAAACCTTTTCATGCTCCTCGCATTTTTCACACGTCTTCATGCTCCTCGCATTTTTCACAACTTTTCATGCTCGTCGCATTTTTCACACCTTTTCATGCTCCTTGCATTTTTCACACCTTTTCAAGTTTCTTGCATTTTTCACAACTTTTCATGCTCCTCGCGTTTTTCACACCTTTTCATACTCCTTGCATTTTTCACACCTTTTCATGCTCATGGTCTTTTTTTTTTTTTTTGCTCCTCGCATTTTTCACACCTTTTCATGGTCCTCGCATTTTTCACACCTCTTAATGCTCCTCGCATTTTTCACACCTTTTCATGCTCCTGGTCTTTTTTTTTTTTTTGCTCCTCGCATTTTTCACACCTTTTCATGCTCCTGGTCTTTCTTTTTTTTTTTTTGCTCCTCGCATTTTTCACACCTTTTCATGCTCCTGATCTTTCTTTTTTTTTTTTTTTTTGCTCCTCGCTTTTTTCACACCTTTTCTTGCTCCTGGTCTTTCTTTTTTTTTTTTTTTTTTTTTGCTCCTCGCTTTTTTCACACCTTTTCATGCTCCTGGTCTTTTTTTTTTTTTTTGCTCATCGCATTTTTCACACCTTTTCATGCTCCTGGTCTTTCTTTTTTTTTTTTTTGCTCCTCGCATTTTTCACACCTTTTCATGCTCCTCGCATTTTTCACACCTCTTCATGCTCCTCGCATTTTTCACAACTTTTCATGCTCGTCGCATTTTTCACACCTTTTCATGCTCCTTGCATTTTTCACACCTTTTCATGTTTCTTGCATTTTTCACAACTTTTCATGCTCCTCGCATTTTTCACACCTTTTCATGCTCCTTGCATTTTTCACACCTTTTCATGCTCCTGGTCTTTTTTTTTTTTTTTGCTCCTCGCATTTTTCACACCTTTTCATGGTCCTCGCATTTTTCACACCTCTTAATGCTCCTCGCATTTTTCACACCTTTTCATGCTCCTGGTCTTTTTTTTTTTTTTGCTCCTCGCATTTTTCACACCTTTTCATGCTCCTGGTCTTCTTTTTTTTTTTTTGCTCCTCGCATTTTTCACACCTTTTCATGCTCCTGGTCTTTCTTTTTTTTTTTTTTTTTGCTCCTCGCATTTTTCACACCTTTTCATGTTCCTGGTCTTTTTTTTTTTTTTTTTTTTGCTCCTCGCATTTTTCACACCTTTTCATGCTCCTGGTCTTTCTTTTTTTTTTTTTTTTTGCTCCTCGCATTTTTCACACCTTTTCATGCTCCTGGTCTTTCTTTTTTTTTTTTTTTTTTTTTGCTCCTCGCATTTTTCACACCTTTTCATGCTCCTGGTCTTTCTTTCCTTCTTTTTTTTTTTTTTTGCTCCTCGCATTTTTAACACCTTTTCATGCTCCTGGTCTTTTTTTTTTTTTTTTTTTTGCTCCTCGAATTTTTCACACCTTTTCATGCTCCTGGTCTTTCTTTCTTTCTTTTTTTTTTTTTTTGCTCCTCGCATTTTTCACACCTTTTCATGCTCCTGGATTTTTTTTTTTTTGCTCCTCAAATTTTTCACACCTTTTCATCCTCCTCGCATTTTTCACACCTCTTCATGCTCCTCGCATTTTTCACAACTTTTCATGCTCGTCGCATTTTTCACACCTTTTCATGCTCCTGATCTTTCTTTTTTTTTTTTTGCTCCTCGCATTTTTCACAACTTTTCATGCTCCTGGTCTTTTTTTTTTCTTTTGCTCCTCGCATTTTTCACACCTTTTCATGCTCCTGGTCTTTCTTTTTTTTTTTTTTTTTTTGCTCCTCGCATTTTTCACACCTTTTCATGCTCCTGGTCTTTTTTATTTTTTTTGCTCCTCGCATTTTTCACACCTTTTCATGCTCCTGGTCTTTCTTTTTTTTTTTTTTTTTGCTCCTCGCATATTTCACACCTTTTCATGCTCCTGGTCTTTCTTTTTTTTTCTTTTTTTTGCTCCTCGCATTTTTCACACCTTTTCATGCTCCTGGTCTTTCTTTTTTTTTTTTTTTGCTCCTCGCATTTTTCAAACCTTTTCATGCTCCTCGCATTTTTCACACGTCTTCATGCTCCTCGCATTTTTCACAACTTTTCATGCTCGTCGCATTTTTCACACCTTTTCATGCTCCTTGCATTTTTCACACCTTTTCAAGTTTCTTGCATTTTTCACAACTTTTCATGCTCCTCGCGTTTTTCACACCTTTTCATACTCCTCGCATTTTTCACACCTTTTCATGGTCCTCGCATTTTTCACACCTCTTAATGCTCCTCGCATTTTTCACACCTTTTCATGCTCCTGGTCTTTTTTTTTTTTTTGCTCCTCGCATTTTTCACACCTTTTCATGCTCCTGGTCTTTCTTTTTTTTTTTTTGCTCCTCGCATTTTTCACACCTTTTCATGCTCCTGATCTTTCTTTTTTTTTTTTTTTTTGCTCCTCGCATTTTTCACACCTTTTCATGCTCCTGGTCTTTTTTTTTTTTTTTGCTCCTCGCATTTTTCACACCTTTTCATGCTCCTGGTCTTTCTTTTTTTTTTTTTTGCTCCTCGCATTTTTCACACCTTTTCATGCTCCTCGCATTTTTCACACCTCTTCATGCTCCTCGCATTTTTCACAACTTTTCATGCTCGTCGCATTTTTCACACCTTTTCATGCTCCTTGCATTTTTCACACCTTTTCATGTTTCTTGCATTTTTCACAACTTTTCATGCTCCTCGCATTTTTCACACCTTTTCATGCTCCTTGCATTTTTCACACCTTTTCATGCTCCTGGTCTTCCTTTTTTTTTTTTTTTTTTTGCTCCTCGCATTTTTCACACCTTTTCATGGTCCTCGATTTTTCACACCTCTTCATGCTCCTCGCATTTTTCACAACTTTTCATGTTCATCGCATTTTTCACACCTTTTCATTCTCCTGGTCTTTCTTTTTTTTTTTCTCCTCGCATTTTTCACACCTTTTCATGCTCCTGGTCTTTTTTTTTTTTTTTTGCTCCTCGCATTTTTCACACTTTTTCATGCTCCTGGTCTTTTTTTTTTTTTTGCTCCTCGCATTTTTAACACCTTTTCATGCTCCTGATCTTTCTTTTTTTTTTTTTTTTGCTCCTCGCATTTTTCACACCTTTTCATGCTCCTCGCATTTTTCACACCTCTTCATGCTCCTCGCATTTTTCACAACTTTTCATGCTCGTCGCATTTTTCACACCTTTTCATGCTCCTTGCATTTTTCACACCTTTTCATGTTTCTTGCATTTTTCACAACTTTTCATGCTCCTCGCATTTTTCACACCTTTTCATGCTCCTTGCATTTTTCACACCTTTTCATGCTCCTGGTCTTTTTTTTTTTTTTGCTCCTCGCATTTTTCACAGCTTTTCATGCTCCTGGTCTTTTTTTTTTTTTTTTTGCTCCTCGCATTTTTCACACCTTTTCATGCTCCTGCCCTTTTTTTTTTTTTTTGCTCCTCAAATTTTTCACACCTTTTCATGCTCCTTGCATTTTTCACACCTCTTCATGCTCCTCGCATTTTTCACAACTTTTCATGCTCCTCGCATTTTTCACACCTTTTTATGCTCTTCGCAATTTTCACACCGTTTCATGCTCCTAGAATTTTTGACACATTTTCATGCTCTTCTCATTTTACAGAACTTTTCATGCTCCTTCCATTTTTCACACCTTTTCATGCTCCTCGCATTTTTCACACCTTTTCATGCTCCTGGTCATTCTTTTTTTTTTTTTTTTTGCTCCTCGCATTTTTCACACCTTTCCATGCTCCTGGTTTTTTTTTCTCTTTGCTCCTCGCATTTTTCACACCATTTCATGACACTGGTCTTTCCTTTTTTTTTTTTTTTTTTTTTTTGCTCCTCGCATTTTTCACACCTTTTCATGCTCCTGGTCTTTTTTTTTTTTTTTTTGCTTCTCGCATTTTTCACACCTCTTCATGCTCCTCGCATTTTTCACAACTTTTCATGCTCGTCGCATTTTTCACACCTTTTCATGTTTCTTGCATTTTTCACAACTTTTCATGCTCCTCGCATTTTTCACACCTTTTCATGCTCCTTGCATTTTTCACACCTTTTCATGCTCCTGGTCTTTCTTTTTTTTTTTTTGCTCCTCGCATTTTTCACACCTTTTCATGCTCCTGGTCTTTCTTGTTTTTTTTTTTTTTTTGCTCCTCGCATTTTTCACACCTTTTCATGGTCCTCACATTTTTCACACCTCTTAATGCTCCTCGCATTTTTCACAACTTTTCATGTTCATCGCATTTTTCACACCTTTTCATTCTCCTGGTCTTTCTTTTTTTTTTTCTCCTCGCATTTTTCACACCTTTTCATGCTCCTGGTCTTTTTTTTTTTTTTTTTGCTCCTCGCATTTTTCACACCTTTTCATGCTCCTGGTCTTTTTTTTTTTTTTTTGCTCCTCGCATTTTTCACACCTTTTCATGCTCCTCGCTTTTTTTACACATTTTCATGCTCCTGGTCTTTCTTTTTTTTTTTTTTGCTCCTCGCATTTTTCAAACCTTTTCATGCTCCTCGCATTTTTCACACGTCTTCATGCTCCTCGCATTTTTCACAACTTTTCATGCTCGTCGCATTTTTCACACCTTTTCATGCTCCTTGCATTTTTCACACCTTTTCAAGTTTCTTGCATTTTTCACAACTTTTCATGCTCCTCGCGTTTTTCACACCTTTTCATACTCCTTGCATTTTTCACACCTTTTCATGCTCATGGTCTTTTTTTTTTTTTTTGCTCCTCGCATTTTTCACACCTTTTCATGGTCCTCGCATTTTTCACACCTCTTAATGCTCCTCGCATTTTTCACACCTTTTCATGCTCCTGGTCTTTTTTTTTTTTTTGCTCCTCGCATTTTTCACACCTTTTCATGCTCCTGGTCTTTCTTTTTTTTTTTTTGCTCCTCGCATTTTTCACACCTTTTCATGCTCCTGGTCTTTCTTTTTTTTTTTTTTTTTTTGCTCCTCGTATTTTTCACACCTTTTCATGCTCCTCGCATTTTTCACACCTCTTCATGCTCCTCGCATTTTTCACACCTTTTCATGCTCCTCGCATTTTTCACAACTTTTCATGCTCGTCGCATTTTTCACACCTTTTCATGCTCCTGGTCTTTCTTTTTTTTTTTTTTCTCCTCGCTTTTTTCAAACCTTTTCATGTTCCTGGTTTTTTTTTTTTTTTTTTTTTTTTTTGCTCGTCGCATTTTTCACACCTTTTCATGCTAATGGTCTTTCTTTTTTTTTTTTTTGCTCCTCACATTTTTCACACCTTTTCATGCTCCTGGTCTTTCTTTTTTTTTTTTTTTTTTTCTCCTCGCATTTTTCACACCTTTTCATGCTCCTGGTCTTTCTTTCTTTCTTTTTTTTTTTTTTTTGCTCCTCGTATTTTTCACACCTTTTCATGCTCCTGGTCTTTTTTTTTTTTTTTTTGCTCCTCGAATTTTTCACACCTTTTCATGCTCCTCGCATTTTTCACACCTCTTCATGCTCCTCACATTTTTCACAAATTTTCATGCTCCTCGCATTTTTCACACCTTTTCATGCTCCTTGCATTTTTCACACCTTTTCATGCTCCTGGTCTTTCTTTTTTTTTTTTTGCTCCTCGCATTTTTTACACCTTTTCATGTTCCTGGTCTTTTTTTTTTTTTTTTTTGCTCCTCGCATTTTTCACACCTTTTCATGCTCCTGGTCTATCTTTTTTTTTTTTGCTCCTCGCATTTTTCACACCTTTTCATGTTCCTGGTCTTTTTTTTTTTTTTTTCCTCGCATTTTTCACACCTTTTCATGCTCCTGGTCTTTTTTTTTTTTTCTCCTCGCATTTTTCACACCTTTTCATGCTCCTGGTCTTTTTTTTTTTTTTTTTTTGCTCCTCGAATTTTTCACACCTTTTCATGCTCCTCGCATTTTTCACACCTCTTCATGCTCCTCACATTTTTCACAAATTTTCATGCTCCTCGCATTTTTCACACCTTTTCATGCTCCTTGCATTTTTCACACCTTTTCATGCTCCTGGTCTTTCTTTTTTTTTTTTTGTTCCTCGCATTTTTCACACCTTTTCATGTTCCTGGTCTTTTTTTTTTTTTTTTTTTGCTCCTCGCATTTTTCACACCTTTTCATGCTCCTGGTCTATCTTTTTTTTTTTTTGCTCCTCGCATTTTTCACACCTTTTCATGTTCCTGGTCTTTTTTTTTTTTTTTTTCCTCGCATTTTTCACACCTTTTCATGCTCCTGGTCTTTTTTTTTTTTTTGCTCCTCGCTTTTTTCACACCTTTTCATGCTCCTGGTCTTTTTTTTTTTTGCTCCTCGCATTTTTCACACCTTTTCATGCTACTGCATTTTTCACACCTTTTCATGCTCCTCGCATTTTTCACACCTCTTCATGCTCCTCGCATTTTTCACAACTTTTCATGCTCGTCGCATTTTTCACACCTTTTCATGCTCCTTGCATTTTTCACACCTTTTCAAGTTTCTTGCATTTTTCACAACTTTTCATGCTCCTCGCGTTTTTCACACCTTTTCATACTCCTCGCATTTTTCACACCTTTTCATGGTCCTCGCATTTTTCACACCTCTTAATGCTCCTCGCATTTTTCACACCTTTTCATGCTCCTGGTCTTTTTTTTTTTTTTGCTCCTCGCATTTTTCACACCTTTTCATGCTCCTGGTCTTTCTTTTTTTTTTTTTGCTCCTCGCATTTTTCACACCTTTTCATGCTCCTGATCTTTCTTTTTTTTTTTTTTTTTGCTCCTCGCATTTTTCACACCTTTTCATGCTCCTGGTCTTTTTTTTTTTTTTTGCTCCTCGCATTTTTCACACCTTTTCATGCTCCTGGTCTTTCTTTTTTTTTTTTTTGCTCCTCGCATTTTTCACACCTTTTCATGCTCCTCGCATTTTTCACACCTCTTCATGCTCCTCGCATTTTTCACAACTTTTCATGCTCGTCGCATTTTTCACACCTTTTCATGCTCCTTGCATTTTTCACACCTTTTCATGTTTCTTGCATTTTTCACAACTTTTCATGCTCCTCGCATTTTTCACACCTTTTCATGCTCCTTGCATTTTTCACACCTTTTCATGCTCCTGGTCTTCCTTTTTTTTTTTTTTTTTTTGCTCCTCGCATTTTTCACACCTTTTCATGGTCCTCGATTTTTCACACCTCTTCATGCTCCTCGCATTTTTCACAACTTTTCATGTTCATCGCATTTTTCACACCTTTTCATTCTCCTGGTCTTTCTTTTTTTTTTTCTCCTCGCATTTTTCACACCTTTTCATGCTCCTGGTCTTTTTTTTTTTTTTTTGCTCCTCGCATTTTTCACACTTTTTCATGCTCCTGGTCTTTTTTTTTTTTTTGCTCCTCGCATTTTTAACACCTTTTCATGCTCCTGATCTTTCTTTTTTTTTTTTTTTTGCTCCTCGCATTTTTCACACCTTTTCATGCTCCTCGCATTTTTCACACCTCTTCATGCTCCTCGCATTTTTCACAACTTTTCATGCTCGTCGCATTTTTCACACCTTTTCATGCTCCTTGCATTTTTCACACCTTTTCATGTTTCTTGCATTTTTCACAACTTTTCATGCTCCTCGCATTTTTCACACCTTTTCATGCTCCTTGCATTTTTCACACCTTTTCATGCTCCTGGTCTTTTTTTTTTTTTTGCTCCTCGCATTTTTCACAGCTTTTCATGCTCCTGGTCTTTTTTTTTTTTTTTTTGCTCCTCGCATTTTTCACACCTTTTCATGCTCCTGCCCTTTTTTTTTTTTTTTTTCTCCTCAAATTTTTCACACCTTTTCATGCTCCTTGCATTTTTCACACCTCTTCATGCTCCTCGCATTTTTCACAACTTTTCATGCTCCTCGCATTTTTCACACCTTTTTATGCTCTTCGCAATTTTCACACCGTTTCATGCTCCTAGAATTTTTGACACATTTTCATGCTCTTCTCATTTTACAGAACTTTTCATGCTCCTTCCATTTTTCACACCTTTTCATGCTCCTCGCATTTTTCACACCTTTTCATGCTCCTGGTCATTCTTTTTTTTTTTTTTTTTTGCTCCTCGCATTTTTCACACCTTTCCATGCTCCTGGTTTTTTTTTCTCTTTGCTCCTCGCATTTTTCACACCATTTCATGACACTGGTCTTTCCTTTTTTTTTTTTTTTTGCTCCTCGCATTTTTCACACCTTTTCATGCTCCTGGTCTTTTTTTTTTTTTTTTTGCTTCTCGCATTTTTCACACCTCTTCATGCTCCTCGCATTTTTCACAACTTTTCATGCTCGTCGCATTTTTCACACCTTTTCATGTTTCTTGCATTTTTCACAACTTTTCATGCTCCTCGCATTTTTCACACCTTTTCATGCTCCTTGCATTTTTCACACCTTTTCATGCTCCTGGTCTTTCTTTTTTTTTTTTTGCTCCTCGCATTTTTCACACCTTTTCATGCTCCTGGTCTTTCTTGTTTTTTTTTTTTTTTTGCTCCTCGCATTTTTCACACCTTTTCATGGTCCTCACATTTTTCACACCTCTTAATGCTCCTCGCATTTTTCACAACTTTTCATGTTCATCGCATTTTTCACACCTTTTCATTCTCCTGGTCTTTCTTTTTTTTTTTCTCCTCGCATTTTTCACACCTTTTCATGCTCCTGGTCTTTTTTTTTTTTTTTTTGCTCCTCGCATTTTTCACACCTTTTCATGCTCCTGGTCTTTTTTTTTTTTTTTTGCTCCTCGCATTTTTCACACCTTTTCATGCTCCTCGCTTTTTTTACACATTTTCATGCTCCTGGTCTTTCTTTTTTTTTTTTTTGCTCCTCGCATTTTTCAAACCTTTTCATGCTCCTCGCATTTTTCACACGTCTTCATGCTCCTCGCATTTTTCACAACTTTTCATGCTCGTCGCATTTTTCACACCTTTTCATGCTCCTTGCATTTTTCACACCTTTTCAAGTTTCTTGCATTTTTCACAACTTTTCATGCTCCTCGCGTTTTTCACACCTTTTCATACTCCTTGCATTTTTCACACCTTTTCATGCTCATGGTCTTTTTTTTTTTTTTTGCTCCTCGCATTTTTCACACCTTTTCATGGTCCTCGCATTTTTCACACCTCTTAATGCTCCTCGCATTTTTCACACCTTTTCATGCTCCTGGTCTTTTTTTTTTTTTTGCTCCTCGCATTTTTCACACCTTTTCATGCTCCTGGTCTTTCTTTTTTTTTTTTTGCTCCTCGCATTTTTCACACCTTTTCATGCTCCTGGTCTTTCTTTTTTTTTTTTTTTTTTTGCTCCTCGTATTTTTCACACCTTTTCATGCTCCTCGCATTTTTCACACCTCTTCATGCTCCTCGCATTTTTCACACCTTTTCATGCTCCTCGCATTTTTCACAACTTTTCATGCTCGTCGCATTTTTCACACCTTTTCATGCTCCTGGTCTTTCTTTTTTTTTTTTTGCTCCTCGCATTTTTCAAACCTTTTCATGTTCCTGGTTTTTTTTTTTTTTTTTTTTTTTTTGCTCGTCGCATTTTTCACACCTTTTCATGCTAATGGTCTTTCTTTTTTTTTTTTTTGCTCCTCACATTTTTCACACCTTTTCATGCTCCTGGTCTTTCTTTTTTTTTTTTTTTTTTTCTCCTCGCATTTTTCACACCTTTTCATGCTCCTGGTCTTTCTTTCTTTCTTTTTTTTTTTTTTTTGCTCCTCGTATTTTTCACACCTTTTCATGCTCCTGGTCTTTTTTTTTTTTTTTTTGCTCCTCGAATTTTTCACACCTTTTCATGCTCCTCGCATTTTTCACACCTCTTCATGCTCCTCACATTTTTCACAAATTTTCATGCTCCTCGCATTTTTCACACCTTTTCATGCTCCTTGCATTTTTCACACCTTTTCATGCTCCTGGTCTTTCTTTTTTTTTTTTTGCTCCTCGCATTTTTTACACCTTTTCATGTTCCTGGTCTTTTTTTTTTTTTTTTTGCTCCTCGCATTTTTCACACCTTTTCATGCTCCTGGTCTATCTTTTTTTTTTTTGCTCCTCGCATTTTTCACACCTTTTCATGTTCCTGGTCTTTTTTTTTTTTTTTTCCTCGCATTTTTCACACCTTTTCATGCTCCTGGTCTTTTTTTTTTTTTCTCCTCGCATTTTTCACACCTTTTCATGCTCCTGGTCTTTTTTTTTTTTTTTTTTTGCTCCTCGAATTTTTCACACCTTTTCATGCTCCTCGCATTTTTCACACCTCTTCATGCTCCTCACATTTTTCACAAATTTTCATGCTCCTCGCATTTTTCACACCTTTTCATGCTCCTTGCATTTTTCACACCTTTTCATGCTCCTGGTCTTTCTTTTTTTTTTTTTGTTCCTCGCATTTTTCACACCTTTTCATGTTCCTGGTCTTTTTTTTTTTTTTTTTTGCTCCTCGCATTTTTCACACCTTTTCATGCTCCTGGTCTATCTTTTTTTTTTTTTGCTCCTCGCATTTTTCACACCTTTTCATGTTCCTGGTCTTTTTTTTTTTTTTTTCCTCGCATTTTTCACACCTTTTCATGCTCCTGGTCTTTTTTTTTTTTTTGCTCCTCGCATTTTTCACACCTTTTCATGCTCCTGGTCTTTTTTTTTTTTGCTCCTCGCATTTTTCACACCTTTTCATGCTACTGCATTTTTCACACCTTTTCATGCTCCTCGCATTTTTCACACCTCTTCATGCTCCTCGCATTTTTCACAACTTTTCATGCTCGTCGCATTTTTCACACCTTTTCATGCTCCTGGTCTTTCTTTTTTTTTTTTTTGCTCCCCACATTTTTCACACCTTTTCATGCTCCTGGTCTTTCTTTTTTTTTTTTTTTTTTTGCTCCTCGCATTTTTCACACCTTTTCATGCTCCTGGTCTTTCTTTTTTTTTTTTTTTTTTTGCTCCTCGCATTTTTCACACCTTTTCATGCTCCTGGTCTTTTTTTTTTCTTTTGCTCCTCGCATTTTTCACACCTTTTCATGCTCCTGGTCTTTCTTTTTTTTTTTTTTTTTGCTCCTCGCATTTTTCACACCTTTTCTTGCTTCTGGTCTTTTTTTTTTTTTTGCTCCTCGCATTTTTCACACCTTTTCATGCTCCTGGTCTTTTTTATTTTTTTTGCTCCTCGCATTTTTCACACCTTTTCATGCTCCTGGTCTTTCTTTTTTTTTTTTTTTTGGTTCCTCGCATTTTTCACACCTTTTCATGCTCCTGGTCTTTCTTTTTTTTTTTTTTTTTGCTCCTCGCATATTTCACACCTTTTCATGCTCCTGGTCTTTCTTTTTTTTTCTTTTTTTTGCTCCTCGCATTTTTCACACCTTTTCATGCTCCTGGTCTTTCTTTTTTTTTTTTTTTGCTCCTCGCATTTTTCAAACCTTTTCATGCTCCTCGCATTTTTCACACGTCTTCATGCTCCTCGCATTTTTCACAACTTTTCATGCTCGTCGCATTTTTCACACCTTTTCATGCTCCTTGCATTTTTCACACCTTTTCAAGTTTCTTGCATTTTTCACAACTTTTCATGCTCCTCGCGTTTTTCACACCTTTTCATACTCCTCGCATTTTTCACACCTTTTCATGGTCCTCGCATTTTTCACACCTCTTAATGCTCCTCGCATTTTTCACACCTTTTCATGCTCCTGGTCTTTTTTTTTTTTTTGCTCCTCGCATTTTTCACACCTTTTCATGCTCCTGGTCTTTCTTTTTTTTTTTTTGCTCCTCGCATTTTTCACACCTTTTCATGCTCCTGATCTTTCTTTTTTTTTTTTTTTTTGCTCCTCGCATTTTTCACACCTTTTCATGCTCCTGGTCTTTTTTTTTTTTTTTGCTCCTCGCATTTTTCACACCTTTTCATGCTCCTGGTCTTTCTTTTTTTTTTTTTTGCTCCTCGCATTTTTCACACCTTTTCATGCTCCTCGCATTTTTCACACCTCTTCATGCTCCTCGCATTTTTCACAACTTTTCATGCTCGTCGCATTTTTCACACCTTTTCATGCTCCTTGCATTTTTCACACCTTTTCATGTTTCTTGCATTTTTCACAACTTTTCATGCTCCTCGCATTTTTCACACCTTTTCATGCTCCTTGCATTTTTCACACCTTTTCATGCTCCTGGTCTTCCTTTTTTTTTTTTTTTTTTTGCTCCTCGCATTTTTCACACCTTTTCATGGTCCTCGATTTTTCACACCTCTTCATGCTCCTCGCATTTTTCACAACTTTTCATGTTCATCGCATTTTTCACACCTTTTCATTCTCCTGGTCTTTCTTTTTTTTTTTCTCCTCTCATTTTTCTCACCTTTTCATGCTCCTGGTCTTTTTTTTTTTTTTTTGCTCCTCGCATTTTTCCCACTTTTTCATGCTCCTGGTCTTTTTTTTTTTTTTGCTCCTCGCATTTTTAACACCTTTTCATGCTCCTTGCATTTTTCACACCTTTTCATGTTTCTTGCATTTTTCACAACTTTTCATGCTCCTCGCATTTTTCACACCTTTTCATGCTCCTTGCATTTTTCACACCTTTTCATGCTCCTGGTCTTTTTTTTTTTTTTGCTCCTCGCATTTTTCACAGCTTTTCATGCTCCTGGTCTTTTTTTTTTTTTTTTTGCTCCTCGCATTTTTCACACCTTTTCATGCTCCTGCCCTTTTTTTTTTTTTTTGCTCCTCAAATTTTTCACACCTTTTCATGCTCCTTGCATTTTTCACACCTCTTCATGCTCCTCGCATTTTTCACAACTTTTCATGCTCCTCGCATTTTTCACACCTTTTTATGCTCTTCGCAATTTTCACACCGTTTCATGCTCCTAGAATTTTTGACACATTTTCATGCTCTTCTCATTTTACAGAACTTTTCATGCTCCTTCCATTTTTCACACCTTTTCATGCTCCTCGCATTTTTCACACCTTTTCATGCTCCTGGTCATTCTTTTTTTTTTTTTTTTTTTGCTCCTCGCATTTTTCACACCTTTCCATGCTCCTGGTTTTTTTTTCTCTTTGCTCCTCGCATTTTTCACACCATTTCATGACACTGGTCTTTCCTTTTTTTTTTTTTTTTTTTTTTTTGCTCCTCGCATTTTTCACACCTTTTCATGCTCCTGGTCTTTTTTTTTTTTTTTTTGCTTCTCGCATTTTTCACACCTCTTCATGCTCCTCGCATTTTTCACAACTTTTCATGCTCGTCGCATTTTTCACACCTTTTCATGTTTCTTGCATTTTTCACAACTTTTCATGCTCCTCGCATTTTTCACACCTTTTCATGCTCCTTGCATTTTTCACACCTTTTCATGCTCCTGGTCTTTCTTTTTTTTTTTTTGCTCCTCGCATTTTTCACACCTTTTCATGCTCCTGGTCTTTCTTGTTTTTTTTTTTTTTTTGCTCCTCGCATTTTTCACACCTTTTCATGGTCCTCACATTTTTCACACCTCTTAATGCTCCTCGCATTTTTCACAACTTTTCATGTTCATCGCATTTTTCACACCTTTTCATTCTCCTGGTCTTTCTTTTTTTTTTTCTCCTCGCATTTTTCACACCTTTTCATGCTCCTGGTCTTTTTTTTTTTTTTTTTGCTCCTCGCATTTTTCACACCTTTTCATGCTCCTGGTCTTTTTTTTTTTTTTTTGCTCCTCGCATTTTTCACACCTTTTCATGCTCCTCGCTTTTTTTACACATTTTCATGCTCCTGGTCTTTCTTTTTTTTTTTTTTGCTCCTCGCATTTTTCAAACCTTTTCATGCTCCTCGCATTTTTCACACGTCTTCATGCTCCTCGCATTTTTCACAACTTTTCATGCTCGTCGCATTTTTCACACCTTTTCATGCTCCTTGCATTTTTCACACCTTTTCAAGTTTCTTGCATTTTTCACAACTTTTCATGCTCCTCGCGTTTTTCACACCTTTTCATACTCCTTGCATTTTTCACACCTTTTCATGCTCATGGTCTTTTTTTTTTTTTTTGCTCCTCGCATTTTTCACACCTTTTCATGGTCCTCGCATTTTTCACACCTCTTAATGCTCCTCGCATTTTTCACACCTTTTCATGCTCCTGGTCTTTTTTTTTTTTTTGCTCCTCGCATTTTTCACACCTTTTCATGCTCCTGGTCTTTCTTTTTTTTTTTTTGCTCCTCGCATTTTTCACACCTTTTCATGCTCCTGGTCTTTCTTTTTTTTTTTTTTTTTTTGCTCCTCGTATTTTTCACACCTTTTCATGCTCCTCGCATTTTTCACACCTCTTCATGCTCCTCGCATTTTTCACACCTTTTCATGCTCCTCGCATTTTTCACAACTTTTCATGCTCGTCGCATTTTTCACACCTTTTCATGCTCCTGGTCTTTCTTTTTTTTTTTTTGCTCCTCGCATTTTTCAAACCTTTTCATGTTCCTGGTTTTTTTTTTTTTTTTTTTTTTTTTGCTCGTCGCATTTTTCACACCTTTTCATGCTAATGGTCTTTCTTTTTTTTTTTTTTGCTCCTCACATTTTTCACACCTTTTCATGCTCCTGGTCTTTCTTTTTTTTTTTTTTTTTTTCTCCTCGCATTTTTCACACCTTTTCATGCTCCTGGTCTTTCTTTCTTTCTTTTTTTTTTTTTTTTGCTCCTCGTATTTTTCACACCTTTTCATGCTCCTGGTCTTTTTTTTTTTTTTTTTGCTCCTCGAATTTTTCACACCTTTTCATGCTCCTCGCATTTTTCACACCTCTTCATGCTCCTCACATTTTTCACAAATTTTCATGCTCCTCGCATTTTTCACACCTTTTCATGCTCCTTGCATTTTTCACACCTTTTCATGCTCCTGGTCTTTCTTTTTTTTTTTTTGCTCCTCGCATTTTTTACACCTTTTCATGTTCCTGGTCTTTTTTTTTTTTTTTTTTGCTCCTCGCATTTTTCACACCTTTTCATGCTCCTGGTCTATCTTTTTTTTTTTTGCTCCTCGCATTTTTCACACCTTTTCATGTTCCTGGTCTTTTTTTTTTTTTTTTCCTCGCATTTTTCACACCTTTTCATGCTCCTGGTCTTTTTTTTTTTTTCTCCTCGCATTTTTCACACCTTTTCATGCTCCTGGTCTTTTTTTTTTTTTTTTTTTTGCTCCTCGAATTTTTCACACCTTTTCATGCTCCTCGCATTTTTCACACCTCTTCATGCTCCTCACATTTTTCACAAATTTTCATGCTCCTCGCATTTTTCACACCTTTTCATGCTCCTTGCATTTTTCACACCTTTTCATGCTCCTGGTCTTTCTTTTTTTTTTTTTGTTCCTCGCATTTTTCACACCTTTTCATGTTCCTGGTCTTTTTTTTTTTTTTTTTTGCTCCTCGCATTTTTCACACCTTTTCATGCTCCTGGTCTATCTTTTTTTTTTTTTGCTCCTCGCATTTTTCACACCTTTTCATGTTCCTGGTCTTTTTTTTTTTTTTTTCCTCGCATTTTTCACACCTTTTCATGCTCCTGGTCTTTTTTTTTTTTTTGCTCCTCGCATTTTTCACACCTTTTCATGCTCCTGGTCTTTTTTTTTTTTGCTCCTCGCATTTTTCACACCTTTTCATGCTACTGCATTTTTCACACCTTTTCATGCTCCTCGCATTTTTCACACCTCTTCATGCTCCTCGCATTTTTCACAACTTTTCATGCTCGTCGCATTTTTCACACCTTTTCATGCTCCTGGTCTTTCTTTTTTTTTTTTTTGCTCCCCACATTTTTCACACCTTTTCATGCTCCTGGTCTTTCTTTTTTTTTTTTTTTTTTTGCTCCTCGCATTTTTCACACCTTTTCATGCTCCTGGTCTTTCTTTTTTTTTTTTTTTTTTTGCTCCTCGCATTTTTCACACCTTTTCATGCTCCTGGTCTTTTTTTTTTCTTTTGCTCCTCGCATTTTTCACACCTTTTCATGCTCCTGGTCTTTCTTTTTTTTTTTTTTTTTGCTCCTCGCATTTTTCACACCTTTTCATGCTCCTGGTCTTTTTTTTTTTTTTGCTCCTCGCATTTTTCACACCTTTTCATGCTCCTGGTCTTTTTTATTTTTTTTGCTCCTCGCATTTTTCACACCTTTTCATGCTCCTGGTCTTTCTTTTTTTTTTTTTTTTGGTTCCTCGCATTTTTCACACCTTTTCATGCTCCTGGTCTTTCTTTTTTTTTTTTTTTTTGCTCCTCGCATATTTCACACCTTTTCATGCTCCTGGTCTTTCTTTTTTTTTCTTTTTTTTGCTCCTCGCATTTTTCACACCTTTTCATGCTCCTGGTCTTTCTTTTTTTTTTTTTTTGCTCCTCGCATTTTTCAAACCTTTTCATGCTCCTCGCATTTTTCACACGTCTTCATGCTCCTCGCATTTTTCACAACTTTTCATGCTCGTCGCATTTTTCACACCTTTTCATGCTCCTTGCATTTTTCACACCTTTTCAAGTTTCTTGCATTTTTCACAACTTTTCATGCTCCTCGCGTTTTTCACACCTTTTCATACTCCTCGCATTTTTCACACCTTTTCATGGTCCTCGCATTTTTCACACCTCTTAATGCTCCTCGCATTTTTCACACCTTTTCATGCTCCTGGTCTTTTTTTTTTTTTTGCTCCTCGCATTTTTCACACCTTTTCATGCTCCTGGTCTTTCTTTTTTTTTTTTTGCTCCTCGCATTTTTCACACCTTTTCATGCTCCTGATCTTTCTTTTTTTTTTTTTTTTTGCTCCTCGCATTTTTCACACCTTTTCATGCTCCTGGTCTTTTTTTTTTTTTTTGCTCCTCGCATTTTTCACACCTTTTCATGCTCCTGGTCTTTCTTTTTTTTTTTTTGCTCCTCGCATTTTTCACACCTTTTCATGCTCCTGATCTTTCTTTTTTTTTTTTTTTTTGCTCCTCGCATTTTTCACACCTTTTCATGCTCCTGGTCTTTTTTTTTTTTTTTGCTCCTCGCATTTTTCACACCTTTTCATGCTCCTGGTCTTTCTTTTTTTTTTTTTTGCTCCTCGCATTTTTCACACCTTTTCATGCTCCTCGCATTTTTCACACCTCTTCATGCTCCTCGCATTTTTCACAACTTTTCATGCTCGTCGCATTTTTCACACCTTTTCATGCTCCTTGCATTTTTCACACCTTTTCATGTTTCTTGCATTTTTCACAACTTTTCATGCTCCTCGCATTTTTCACACCTTTTCATGCTCCTTGCATTTTTCACACCTTTTCATGCTCCTGGTCTTCCTTTTTTTTTTTTTTTTTTTGCTCCTCGCATTTTTCACACCTTTTCATGGTCCTCGATTTTTCACACCTCTTCATGCTCCTCGCATTTTTCACAACTTTTCATGTTCATCGCATTTTTCACACCTTTTCATTCTCCTGGTCTTTCTTTTTTTTTTTCTCCTCGCATTTTTCACACCTTTTCATGCTCCTGGTCTTTTTTTTTTTTTTTTGCTCCTCGCATTTTTCACACTTTTTCATGCTCCTGGTCTTTTTTTTTTTTTTGCTCCTCGCATTTTTAACACCTTTTCATGCTCCTGATCTTTCTTTTTTTTTTTTTTTTGCTCCTCGCATTTTTCACACCTTTTCATGCTCCTCGCATTTTTCACACCTCTTCATGCTCCTCGCATTTTTCACAACTTTTCATGCTCGTCGCATTTTTCACACCTTTTCATGCTCCTTGCATTTTTCACACCTTTTCATGTTTCTTGCATTTTTCACAACTTTTCATGCTCCTCGCATTTTTCACACCTTTTCATGCTCCTTGCATTTTTCACACCTTTTCATGCTCCTGGTCTTTTTTTTTTTTTTGCTCCTCGCATTTTTCACAGCTTTTCATGCTCCTGGTCTTTTTTTTTTTTTTTTTTGCTCCTCGCCTTTTTCTCACCTTTTCATGCTCCTGCCCTTTTTTTTTTTTTTTGCTCCTCAAATTTTTCACACCTTTTCATGCTCCTTGCATTTTTCACACCTCTTCATGCTCCTCGCATTTTTCACAACTTTTCATGCTCCTCGCATTTTTCACACCTTTTTATGCTCTTCGCAATTTTCACACCGTTTCATGCTCCTAGAATTTTTGACACATTTTCATGCTCTTCTCATTTTACAGAACTTTTCATGCTCCTTCCATTTTTCACACCTTTTCATGCTCCTCGCATTTTTCACACCTTTTCATGCTCCTGGTCATTCTTTTTTTTTTTTTTTTTTGCTCCTCGCATTTTTCACACCTTTCCATGCTCCTGGTTTTTTTTTCTCTTTGCTCCTCGCATTTTTCACACCATTTCATGACACTGGTCTTTCCTTTTTTTTTTTTTTTTTTTTTTTTGCTCCTCGCATTTTTCACACCTTTTCATGCTCCTGGTCTTTTTTTTTTTTTTTTTGCTTCTCGCATTTTTCACACCTCTTCATGCTCCTCGCATTTTTCACAACTTTTCATGCTCGTCGCATTTTTCACACCTTTTCATGTTTCTTGCATTTTTCACAACTTTTCATGCTCCTCGCATTTTTCACACCTTTTCATGCTCCTTGCATTTTTCACACCTTTTCATGCTCCTGGTCTTTCTTTTTTTTTTTTTGCTCCTCGCATTTTTCACACCTTTTCATGCTCCTGGTCTTTCTTGTTTTTTTTTTTTTTTTGCTCCTCGCATTTTTCACACCTTTTCATGGTCCTCACATTTTTCACACCTCTTAATGCTCCTCGCATTTTTCACAACTTTTCATGTTCATCGCATTTTTCACACCTTTTCTTTCTCCTGGTCTTTCTTTTTTTTTTTCTCCTCGCATTTTTCACACCTTTTCATGCTCCTGGTCTTTTTTTTTTTTTTTTTTGCTCCTCGCATTTTTCACACCTTTTCATGCTCCTGGTCTTTTTTTTTTTTTTTTGCTCCTCGCATTTTTCACACCTTTTCATGCTCCTCGCTTTTTTTACACATTTTCATGCTCCTGGTCTTTCTTTTTTTTTTTTTTGCTCCTCGCATTTTTCAAACCTTTTCATGCTCCTCGCATTTTTCACACGTCTTCATGCTCCTCGCATTTTTCACAACTTTTCATGCTCGTCGCATTTTTCACACCTTTTCATGCTCCTTGCATTTTTCACACCTTTTCAAGTTTCTTGCATTTTTCACAACTTTTCATGCTCCTCGCGTTTTTCACACCTTTTCATACTCCTTGCATTTTTCACACCTTTTCATGCTCATGGTCTTTTTTTTTTTTTTTGCTCCTCGCATTTTTCACACCTTTTCATGGTCCTCGCATTTTTCACACCTCTTAATGCTCCTCGCATTTTTCACACCTTTTCATGCTCCTGGTCTTTTTTTTTTTTTTGCTCCTCGCATTTTTCACACCTTTTCATGCTCCTGGTCTTTCTTTTTTTTTTTTTGCTCCTCGCATTTTTCACACCTTTTCATGCTCCTGGTCTTTCTTTTTTTTTTTTTTTTTTTGCTCCTCGTATTTTTCACACCTTTTCATGCTCCTCGCATTTTTCACACCTCTTCATGCTCCTCGCATTTTTCACACCTTTTCATGCTCCTCGCATTTTTCACAACTTTTCATGCTCGTCGCATTTTTCACACCTTTTCATGCTCCTGGTCTTTCTTTTTTTTTTTTTGCTCCTCGCTTTTTTCAAACCTTTTCTTGTTCCTGGTTTTTTTTTTTTTTTTTTTTTTTGCTCGTCGCATTTTTCACACCTTTTCATGCTAATGGTCTTTCTTTTTTTTTTTTTTGCTCCTCACATTTTTCACACCTTTTCATGCTCCTTGTCTTTTTTTTTTTTTTTTTTTTTTTCTCCTCGCATTTTTCACACCTTTTCATGCTCCTGGTCTTTCTTTCTTTCTTTTTTTTTTTTTTTGCTCCTCGTATTTTTCACACCTTTTCATGCTCCTGGTCTTTTTTTTTTTTTTTTTGCTCCTCGAATTTTTCACACCTTTTCATGCTCCTCGCATTTTTCACACCTCTTCATGCTCCTCACATTTTTCACAAATTTTCATGCTCCTCGCATTTTTCACACCTTTTCATGCTCCTTGCATTTTTCACACCTTTTCATGCTCCTGGTCTTTTTTTTTTTTTTTTTGCTCCTCGCATTTTTTACACCTTTTCATGTTCCTGGTCTTTTTTTTTTTTTTTTTTGCTCCTCGCATTTTTCACACCTTTTCATGCTCCTGGTCTATCTTTTTTTTTTTTGCTCCTCGCATTTTTCACACCTTTTCATGTTCCTGGTCTTTTTTTTTTTTTTTTTCCTCGCATTTTTCACACCTTTTCATGGTCCTCACATTTTTCACACCTCTTAATGCTCCTCGCATTTTTCACAACTTTTCATGTTCATCGCATTTTTCACACCTTTTCATTCTCCTGGTCTTTCTTTTTTTTTTTCTCCTCGCATTTTTCACACCTTTTCATGCTCCTGGTCTTTTTTTTTTTTTTTTTGCTCCTCGCTTTTTTCACACCTTTTCATGCTCCTGGTCTTTTTTTTTTTTTTTTGCTCCTCGCATTTTTCACACCTTTTCATGCTCCTCGCTTTTTTTACACATTTTCATGCTCCTGGTCTTTCTTATTTTTTTTTTTTGCTCCTCGCATTTTTCAAACCTTTTCATGCTCCTCGCATTTTTCACACGTCTTCATGCTCCTCGCATTTTTCACAACTTTTCATGCTCGTCGCATTTTTCACACCTTTTCATTCTCCTTGCATTTTTCACACCTTTTCAAGTTTCTTGCATTTTTCACAACTTTTCATGCTCCTCGCGTTTTTCACACCTTTTCATACTCCTTGCATTTTTCACACCTTTTCATGCTCATGGTCTTTTTTTTTTTTTTTGCTCCTCGCATTTTTCACACCTTTTCATGGTCCTCGCATTTTTCACACCTCTTAATGCTCCTCGCATTTTTCACACCTTTTCATGCTCCTGGTCTTTTTTTTTTTTTTGCTCCTCGCATTTTTCACACCTTTTCATGCTCCTGGTCTTTCTTTTTTTTTTTTTGCTCCTCGCATTTTTCACACCTTTTCATGCTCCTGGTCTTTCTTTTTTTTTTTTTTTTTTGCTCCTCGTCTTTTTCACACCTTTTCATGCTCCTCGCATTTTTCACACCTCTTCATGCTCCTCGCATTTTTCACACCTTTTCATGCTCCTCGCATTTTTCACAACTTTTCATGCTCGTCGCATTTTTCACACCTTTTCATGCTCCTGGTCTTTCTTTTTTTTTTTTTGCTCCTCGCATTTTTCAAACCTTTTCATGTTCCTGGTTTTTTTTTTTTTTTTTTTTTTTTTGCTCGTCGCATTTTTCACACCTTTTCATGCTAATGGTCTTTCTTTTTTTTTTTTTTGCTCCTCACATTTTTCACACCTTTTCATGCTCCTGGTCTTTCTTTTTTTTTTTTTTTTTTTCTCCCCGCATTTTTCACACCTTTTCATGCTCCTGGTCTTTCTTTCTTTCTTTTTTTTTTTTTTTTGCTCCTCGTATTTTTCACACCTTTTCATGCTCCTGGTCTTTTTTTTTTTTTTTTTGCTCCTCGAATTTTTCACACCTTTTCATGCTCCTCGCATTTTTCACACCTCTTCATGCTCCTCACATTTTTCACAAATTTTCATGCTCCTCGCATTTTTCACACCTTTTCATGCTCCTTGCATTTTTCACACCTTTTCATGCTCCTGGTCTTTCTTTTTTTTTTTTTGCTCCTCGCATTTTTTACACCTTTTCATGTTCCTGGTCTTTTTTTTTTTTTTTTTTGCTCCTCGCATTTTTCACACCTTTTCATGCTCCTGGTCTATCTTTTTTTTTTTTGCTCCTCGCATTTTTCACACCTTTTCATGTTCCTGGTCTTTTTTTTTTTTTTTTCCTCGCATTTTTCACACCTTTTCATGCTCCTGGTCTTTTTTTTTTTTTCTCCTCGCATTTTTCACACCTTTTCATGCTCCTGGTCTTTTTTTTTTTTTTTTTTTGCTCCTCGAATTTTTCACACCTTTTCATGCTCCTCGCATTTTTCACACCTCTTCATGCTCCTCACATTTTTCACAAATTTTCATGCTCCTCGCATTTTTCACACCTTTTCATGCTCCTTGCATTTTTCACACCTTTTCATGCTCCTGGTCTTTCTTTTTTTTTTTTTGTTCCTCGCATTTTTCACACCTTTTCATGTTCCTGGTCTTTTTTTTTTTTTTTTTTGCTCCTCGCATTTTTCTCACCTTTTCATGCTCCTGGTCTATCTTTTTTTTTTTTTGCTCCTCGCATTTTTCACACCTTTTCATGTTCCTGGTCTTTTTTTTTTTTTTTTCCTCGCATTTTTCACACCTTTTCATGCTCCTGGTCTTTTTTTTTTTTTTGCTCCTCGCATTTTTCACACCTTTTCATGCTCCTGGTCTTTTTTTTTTTTGCTCCTCGCATTTTTCACACCTTTTCATGCTACTGCATTTTTCACACCTTTTCATGCTCCTCGCATTTTTCACACCTCTTCATGCTCCTCGCATTTTTCACAACTTTTCATGCTCGTCGCATTTTTCACACCTTTTCATGCTCCTGGTCTTTCTTTTTTTTTTTTTTGCTCCCCACATTTTTCACACCTTTTCATGCTCCTGGTCTTTTTTTTTTTTTTTTTTTTTTTGCTCCTCGCATTTTTCACACCTTTTCATGCTCCTGGTCTTTCTTTTTTTTTTTTTTTTTTTGCTCCTCGCATTTTTCACACCTCTTCATGCTCCTCGCATTTTTCACAACTTTTCATGCTCGTCGCATTTTTCACACCTTTTCATGTTTCTTGCATTTTTCACAACTTTTCATGCTCCTCGCATTTTTCACACCTTTTCATGCTCCTTGCATTTTTCACACCTTTTCATGCTCCTGGTCTTTCTTTTTTTTTTTTTGCTCCTCGCATTTTTCACACCTTTTCATGCTCCTGGTCTTTCTTGTTTTTTTTTTTTTTTTTGCTCCTCGCATTTTTCACACCTTTTCATGGTCCTCACATTTTTCACACCTCTTAATGCTCCTCGCATTTTTCACAACTTTTCATGTTCATCGCATTTTTCACACCTTTTCATTCTCCTGGTCTTTCTTTTTTTTTTTCTCCTCGCTTTTTTCACCCCTTTTCTTGCTCCTGGTCTTTTTTTTTTTTTTTTTGCTCCTCGCATTTTTCACACCTTTTCATGCTCCTGGTCTTTTTTTTTTTTTTTTTGCTCCTCGCATTTTTCACACCTTTTCATGCTCCTCGCTTTTTTTACACATTTTCATGCTCCTGGTCTTTCTTTTTTTTTTTTTTGCTCCTCGCATTTTTCAAACCTTTTCATGCTCCTCGCATTTTTCACACGTCTTCATGCTCCTCGCATTTTTCACAACTTTTCATGCTCGTCGCATTTTTCACACCTTTTCATGCTCCTTGCATTTTTCACACCTTTTCAAGTTTCTTGCATTTTTCACAACTTTTCATGCTCCTCGCGTTTTTCACACCTTTTCATACTCCTTGCATTTTTCACACCTTTTCATGCTCATGGTCTTTTTTTTTTTTTTTGCTCCTCGCATTTTTCACACCTTTTCATGGTCCTCGCATTTTTCACACCTCTTAATGCTCCTCGCATTTTTCACACCTTTTCATGCTCCTGGTCTTTTTTTTTTTTTTGCTCCTCGCATTTTTCACACCTTTTCATGCTCCTGGTCTTTCTTTTTTTTTTTTTGCTCCTCGCATTTTTCACACCTTTTCATGCTCCTGGTCTTTCTTTTTTTTTTTTGCTCCTCGCATTTTTCACACCTTTTCATGCTCCTGATCTTTCTTTTTTTTTTTTTTTTTGCTCCTCGCATTTTTCACACCTTTTCATGCTCCTGGTCTTTCTTTTTTTTTTTTTTTTTTTTTGCTCCTCGCATTTTTCACACCTTTTCATGCTCCTGGTCTTTTTTTTTTTTTTTGCTCCTCGCATTTTTCACACCTTTTCATGCTCCTGGTCTTTCTTTTTTTTTTTTTTGCTCCTCGCATTTTTCACACCTTTTCATGCTCCTCGCATTTTTCACACCTCTTCATGCTCCTCGCATTTTTCACAACTTTTCATGCTCGTCGCATTTTTCACACCTTTTCATGCTCCTTGCATTTTTCACACCTTTTCATGTTTCTTGCATTTTTCACAACTTTTCATGCTCCTCGCATTTTTCACACCTTTTCATGCTCCTTGCATTTTTCACACCTTTTCATGCTCCTGGTCTTCCTTTTTTTTTTTTTTTTTTGCTCCTCGCATTTTTCACACCTTTTCATGCTCCTGGTCTTTTTTTTTTTTTTTGCTCCTCGCATTTTTCACACCTTTTCATGGTCCTCGCATTTTTCACACCTCTTAATGCTCCTCGCATTTTTCACACCTTTTCATGCTCCTGGTCTTTTTTTTTTTTTTGCTCCTCGCATTTTTCACACCTTTTCATGCTCCTGGTCTTCTTTTTTTTTTTTTGCTCCTCGCATTTTTCACACCTTTTCATGCTCCTGGTCTTTCTTTTTTTTTTTTTTTTTGCTCCTCGCATTTTTCACACCTTTTCATGTTCCTGGTCTTTTTTTTTTTTTTTTTTTTGCTCCTCGCATTTTTCACACCTTTTCATGCTCCTGGTCTTTCTTTTTTTTTTTTTTTTTGCTCCTCGCATTTTTCACACCTTTTCATGCTCCTGGTCTTTCTTTTTTTTTTTTTTTTTTTTGCTCCTCGCATTTTTCACACCTTTTCATGCTCCTGGTCTTTCTTTCCTTCTTTTTTTTTTTTTTTGCTCCTCGCATTTTTAACACCTTTTCATGCTCCTGGTCTTTTTTTTTTTTTTTTTTTTGCTCCTCGAATTTTTCACACCTTTTCATGCTCCTGGTCTTTCTTTCTTTCTTTTTTTTTTTTTTTGCTCCTCGCATTTTTCACACCTTTTCATGCTCCTGGATTTTTTTTTTTTTGCTCCTCAAATTTTTCACACCTTTTCATCCTCCTCGCATTTTTCACACCTCTTCATGCTCCTCGCATTTTTCACAACTTTTCATGCTCGTCGCATTTTTCACACCTTTTCATGCTCCTGATCTTTCTTTTTTTTTTTTTGCTCCTCGCATTTTTCACAACTTTTCATGCTCCTGGTCTTTTTTTTTTCTTTTGCTCCTCGCATTTTTCACACCTTTTCATGCTCCTGGTCTTTCTTTTTTTTTTTTTTTTTTTGCTCCTCGCATTTTTCACACCTTTTCATGCTCCTGGTCTTTTTTATTTTTTTTGCTCCTCGCATTTTTCACACCTTTTCATGCTCCTGGTCTTTCTTTTTTTTTTTTTTTTGGTTCCTCGCATTTTTCACACCTTTTCATGCTCCTGGTCTTTCTTTTTTTTTTTTTTTTTGCTCCTCGCATATTTCACACCTTTTCATGCTCCTGGTCTTTCTTTTTTTTTCTTTTTTTTGCTCCTCGCATTTTTCACACCTTTTCATGCTCCTGGTCTTTCTTTTTTTTTTTTTTTGCTCCTCGCATTTTTCAAACCTTTTCATGCTCCTCGCATTTTTCACACGTCTTCATGCTCCTCGCATTTTTCACAACTTTTCATGCTCGTCGCATTTTTCACACCTTTTCATGCTCCTTGCATTTTTCACACCTTTTCAAGTTTCTTGCATTTTTCACAACTTTTCATGCTCCTCGCGTTTTTCACACCTTTTCATACTCCTCGCATTTTTCACACCTTTTCATGGTCCTCGCATTTTTCACACCTCTTAATGCTCCTCGCATTTTTCACACCTTTTCATGCTCCTGGTCTTTTTTTTTTTTTTGCTCCTCGCATTTTTCACACCTTTTCATGCTCCTGGTCTTTCTTTTTTTTTTTTTGCTCCTCGCATTTTTCACACCTTTTCATGCTCCTGATCTTTCTTTTTTTTTTTTTTTTTGCTCCTCGCATTTTTCACACCTTTTCATGCTCCTGGTCTTTTTTTTTTTTTTTGCTCCTCGCATTTTTCACACCTTTTCATGCTCCTGGTCTTTCTTTTTTTTTTTTTTGCTCCTCGCATTTTTCACACCTTTTCATGCTCCTCGCATTTTTCACACCTCTTCATGCTCCTCGCATTTTTCACAACTTTTCATGCTCGTCGCATTTTTCACACCTTTTCATGCTCCTTGCATTTTTCACACCTTTTCATGTTTCTTGCATTTTTCACAACTTTTCATGCTCCTCGCATTTTTCACACCTTTTCATGCTCCTTGCATTTTTCACACCTTTTCATGCTCCTGGTCTTCCTTTTTTTTTTTTTTTTTTTGCTCCTCGCATTTTTCACACCTTTTCATGGTCCTCGATTTTTCACACCTCTTCATGCTCCTCGCATTTTTCACAACTTTTCATGTTCATCGCATTTTTCACACCTTTTCATTCTCCTGGTCTTTCTTTTTTTTTTTCTCCTCGCATTTTTCACACCTTTTCATGCTCCTGGTCTTTTTTTTTTTTTTTTGCTCCTCGCATTTTTCACACTTTTTCATGCTCCTGGTCTTTTTTTTTTTTTTGCTCCTCGCATTTTTAACACCTTTTCATGCTCCTGATCTTTCTTTTTTTTTTTTTTTTGCTCCTCGCATTTTTCACACCTTTTCATGCTCCTCGCATTTTTCACACCTCTTCATGCTCCTCGCATTTTTCACAACTTTTCATGCTCGTCGCATTTTTCACACCTTTTCATGCTCCTTGCATTTTTCACACCTTTTCATGTTTCTTGCATTTTTCACAACTTTTCATGCTCCTCGCATTTTTCACACCTTTTCATGCTCCTTGCATTTTTCACACCTTTTCATGCTCCTGGTCTTTTTTTTTTTTTTGCTCCTCGCATTTTTCACAGCTTTTCATGCTCCTGGTCTTTTTTTTTTTTTTTTTGCTCCTCGCATTTTTCACACCTTTTCATGCTCCTGCCCTTTTTTTTTTTTTTTGCTCCTCAAATTTTTCACACCTTTTCATGCTCCTTGCATTTTTCACACCTCTTCATGCTCCTCGCATTTTTCACAACTTTTCATGCTCCTCGCATTTTTCACACCTTTTTATGCTCTTCGCAATTTTCACACCGTTTCATGCTCCTAGAATTTTTGACACATTTTCATGCTCTTCTCATTTTACAGAACTTTTCATGCTCCTTCCATTTTTCACACCTTTTCATGCTCCTCGCATTTTTCACACCTTTTCATGCTCCTGGTCATTCTTTTTTTTTTTTTTTTTTGCTCCTCGCATTTTTCACACCTTTCCATGCTCCTGGTTTTTTTTTCTCTTTGCTCCTCGCATTTTTCACACCATTTCATGACACTGGTCTTTCCTTTTTTTTTTTTTTTTTTTTTTTTGCTCCTCGCATTTTTCACACCTTTTCATGCTCCTGGTCTTTTTTTTTTTTTTTTTGCTTCTCGCATTTTTCACACCTCTTCATGCTCCTCGCATTTTTCACAACTTTTCATGCTCGTCGCATTTTTCACACCTTTTCATGTTTCTTGCATTTTTCACAACTTTTCATGCTCCTCGCATTTTTCACACCTTTTCATGCTCCTTGCATTTTTCACACCTTTTCATGCTCCTGGTCTTTCTTTTTTTTTTTTTGCTCCTCGCATTTTTCACACCTTTTCATGCTCCTGGTCTTTCTTGTTTTTTTTTTTTTTTTTGCTCCTCGCATTTTTCACACCTTTTCATGGTCCTCACATTTTTCACACCTCTTAATGCTCCTCGCATTTTTCACAACTTTTCATGTTCATCGCATTTTTCACACCTTTTCATTCTCCTGGTCTTTCTTTTTTTTTTTCTCCTCGCATTTTTCACACCTTTTCATGCTCCTGGTCTTTTTTTTTTTTTTTTTGCTCCTCGCATTTTTCACACCTTTTCATGCTCCTGGTCTTTTTTTTTTTTTTTTTCTCCTCGCATTTTTCACACCTTTTCATGCTCCTGGTCTTTTTTTTTTTTTTTTTTGCTCCTCGAATTTTTCACACCTTTTCATGCTCCTGGTCTTTCTTTTTTTTTCTTTTTTTTGCTCCTCGCATTTTTCACACCTTTTCATGCTCCTGGATTTTTTTTTTTTTTTGCTCCTCAAATTTTTCACACCTTTTCATCCTCCTCGCATTTTTCACACCTCTTCATGCTTCTCGCATTTTTCACAACTTTTCATGCTCGTCGCATTTTTCACACCTTTTCATGCTCCTGATCTTTCTTTTTTTTTTTTTGCTCCTCGCATTTTTCACAACTTTTCATGCTCCTGGTTTTTTTTTTTTCTTTTGCTCCTCGCATTTTTCACACCTTTTCATGCTCCTGGTGTTTCTTTTTTTTTTTTTTTTTTGCTCCTCGCATTTTTCACACCTTTTCATGCTCCTGGTCTTTTTTATTTTTTTTGCTCCTCGCATTTTTCACACCTTTTCATGCTCCTGGTCTTTCTTTTTTTTTTTTTTTTGGTTCCTCGCATTTTTCACAACTTTTCATGCTCCTGGTCTTTCTTTTTTTTTTTTTTTTTGCTCCTCGCATTTTTCACACCTTTTCATGCTCCTGGGCTTTCTTTTTTTTTTTTTTGCTCCTCGCATTTTTCACACCTTTTCATGCTCCTCGCATTTTTCACACGTCTTCATGCTCCTCGCATTTTTCACAACTTTTCATGCTCGTCGCATTTTTCACACCTTTTCATGCTCCTTGCATTTTTCACACCTTTTCATGTTTCTTGCATTTTTCACAACTTTTCATGCTCCTCGCATTTTTCACACCTTTTCATACTCCTTGCATTTTTCACACCTTTTCATGCTCATGGTCTTTTTTTTTTTTTTTTGCTCCTCGCATTTTTCACACCTTTTCATGCTCCTGGTCTTTTTTTTTTTTTTTGCTCCTCGCATTTTTCACACCTTTTCATGGTCCTCGCATTTTTCACACCTCTTAATGCTCCTCGCTTTTTTCACTCTTTTTCATGCTCCTGGTCTTTTTTTTTTTTTTGCTCCTCGCATTTTTCACACCTTTTCATGCTCCTGGTCTTTTTTTTTTTTTTTGCTCCTCGCATTTTTCACACCTTTTCATGCTCCTGGTCTTTCTTTTTTTTTTTTTTTTTGCTCCTCGCATTTTTCACACCTTTTCATGTTCCTGGTCTTTTTTTTTTTTTTTTTTTTGCTCCTCGCATTTTTCACACCTTTTCATGCTCCTGGTCTTTCTTTTTTTTTTTTTTTTTGCTCCTCGCATTTTTCACACCTTTTCATGCTCCTGGTCTTTCTTTCTTTCTTTTTTTTTTTTTTTTGCTCCTCGCATTTTTCACACCTTTTCATGCTCCTGGATTTTTTTTTTTTTGCTCCTCAAATTTTTCTCACCTTTTCATCCTCCTCGCATTTTTCACACCTCTTCATGCTCCTCGCATTTTTTCACAACTTTTCATGCTCGTCGCATTTTTCACACCTTTTCATGCTCCTGATCTTTCCTTTTTTTTTTTTGCTCCTCGCATTTTTCACACCTTTTCATGCTCCTGGTCTTTTTTATTTTTTTTGCTCCTCGCATTTTTCACACCTTTTCATGCTCCTGGTCTTTCTTTTTTTTTTTTTTGGTTCCTCGCATTTTTCACACCTTTTCATGCTCCTGGTCTTTCTTTTTTTTTTTTTTTTTGCTCCTCGCATATTTCACACCTTTTCATGCTCCTGGTCTTTCTTTTTTTTTCTTTTTTTTGCTCCTCGCATTTTTCACACCTTTTCATGCTCCTGGTCTTTCTTTTTTTTTTTTTTGCTCCTCGCATTTTTCAAACCTTTTCATGCTCCTCGCATTTTTCACACGTCTTCATGCTCCTCGCATTTTTCACAACTTTTCATGCTCGTCGCATTTTTCACACCTTTTCATGCTCCTTGCATTTTTCACACCTTTTCAAGTTTCTTGCATTTTTCACAACTTTTCAAGCTCCTCGCGTTTTTCACACCTTTTCATACTCCTTGCATTTTTCACACCTTTTCATGCTCATGGTCTTTTTTTTTTTTTTTGCTCCTCGCATTTTTCACACCTTTTCATGGTCCTCGCATTTTTCACACCTCTTATTGCTCCTCGCATTTTTCACACCTTTTCATGCTCCTGGTCTTTTTTTTTTTTTTTTTTTTTTTGCTCCTCGCATTTTTCACACCTCTTCATGCTCCTGGTCTTTCTTTTTTTTTTTTTTTTTTGCTCCTCGCATTTTTCACACCTTTTCATGCTCCTGGTCTTTCTTTTTTTTTTTTTTGCTCCTCGCATTTTTCACACCTTTTCATGCTCCTCGCATTTTTCACACCTCTTCATGCTCCTCGCATTTTTCACAACTTTTCATGCTCGTCGCATTTTTCACACCTTTTCATGCTCCTTGCATTTTTCACACCTTTTCATGTTTCTTGCATTTTTCACAACTTTTCATGCTCCTCGCATTTTTCACACCTTTTCATGCTCCTTGCATTTTTCACACCTTTTCATGCTCCTGGTCTTTCTTTTTTTTTTTTTGTTCCTCGCATTTTTCACACCTTTTCATGTTCCTGGTCTTTTTTTTTTTTTTTTTTGCTCCTCGCATTTTTCACACCTTTTCATGCTCCTGGTCTATCTTTTTTTTTTTTTGCTCCTCGCATTTTTCACACCTTTTCATGTTCCTGGTCTTTTTTTTTTTTTTTTCCTCGCATTTTTCACACCTTTTCATGCTCCTGGTCTTTTTTTTTTTTTTGCTCCTCGCATTTTTCACACCTTTTCATGCTCCTGGTCTTTTTTTTTTTTGCTCCTCGCATTTTTCACACCTTTTCATGCTACTGCATTTTTCACACCTTTTCATGCTCCTCGCATTTTTCACACCTCTTCATGCTCCTCGCATTTTTCACAACTTTTCATGCTCGTCGCATTTTTCACACCTTTTCATGCTCCTGGTCTTTCTTTTTTTTTTTTTTGCTCCCCACATTTTTCACACCTTTTCATGCTCCTGGTCTTTCTTTTTTTTTTTTTTTTTTTGCTCCTCGCATTTTTCACACCTTTTCATGCTCCTGGTCTTTCTTTTTTTTTTTTTTTTTTTGCTCCTCGCATTTTTCACACCTTTTCATGCTCCTGGTCTTTTTTTTTTCTTTTGCTCCTCGCATTTTTCACACCTTTTCATGCTCCTGGTCTTTCTTTTTTTTTTTTTTTTTGCTCCTCGCATTTTTCACACCTTTTCATGCTCCTGGTCTTTTTTTTTTTTTTGCTCCTCGCATTTTTCACACCTTTTCATGCTCCTGGTCTTTTTTATTTTTTTTGCTCCTCGCATTTTTCACACCTTTTCATGCTCCTGGTCTTTCTTTTTTTTTTTTTTTTGGTTCCTCGCATTTTTCACACCTTTTCATGCTCCTGGTCTTTCTTTTTTTTTTTTTTTTTGCTCCTCGCATATTTCACACCTTTTCATGCTCCTGGTCTTTCTTTTTTTTTCTTTTTTTTGCTCCTCGCATTTTTCACACCTTTTCATGCTCCTGGTCTTTTTTTTTTTTTTTTTGCTCCTCGCATTTTTCAAACCTTTTCATGCTCCTCGCATTTTTCACACGTCTTCATGCTCCTCGCATTTTTCACAACTTTTCATGCTCGTCGCATTTTTCACACCTTTTCATGCTCCTTGCATTTTTCACACCTTTTCAAGTTTCTTGCATTTTTCACAACTTTTCATGCTCCTCGCGTTTTTCACACCTTTTCATACTCCTCGCATTTTTCACACCTTTTCATGGTCCTCGCATTTTTCACACCTCTTAATGCTCCTCGCATTTTTCACACCTTTTCATGCTCCTGGTCTTTTTTTTTTTTTTGCTCCTCGCATTTTTCACACCTTTTCATGCTCCTGGTCTTTCTTTTTTTTTTTTTGCTCCTCGCATTTTTCACACCTTTTCATGCTCCTGATCTTTCTTTTTTTTTTTTTTTTTGCTCCTCGCATTTTTCACACCTTTTCATGCTCCTGGTCTTTTTTTTTTTTTTTGCTCCTCGCATTTTTCACACCTTTTCATGCTCCTGGTCTTTCTTTTTTTTTTTTTTGCTCCTCGCATTTTTCACACCTTTTCATGCTCCTCGCATTTTTCACACCTCTTCATGCTCCTCGCATTTTTCACAACTTTTCATGCTCGTCGCATTTTTCACACCTTTTCATGCTCCTTGCATTTTTCACACCTTTTCATGTTTCTTGCATTTTTCACAACTTTTCATGCTCCTCGCATTTTTCACACCTTTTCATGCTCCTTGCATTTTTCACACCTTTTCATGCTCCTGGTCTTCCTTTTTTTTTTTTTTTTTTTGCTCCTCGCATTTTTCACACCTTTTCATGGTCCTCGATTTTTCACACCTCTTCATGCTCCTCGCATTTTTCACAACTTTTCATGTTCATCGCATTTTTCACACCTTTTCATTCTCCTGGTCTTTCTTTTTTTTTTTCTCCTCGCATTTTTCACACCTTTTCATGCTCCTGGTCTTTTTTTTTTTTTTTTGCTCCTCGCATTTTTCACACTTTTTCATGCTCCTGGTCTTTTTTTTTTTTTTGCTCCTCGCATTTTTAACACCTTTTCATGCTCCTGATCTTTCTTTTTTTTTTTTTTTTGCTCCTCGCATTTTTCACACCTTTTCATGCTCCTCGCATTTTTCACACCTCTTCATGCTCCTCGCATTTTTCACAACTTTTCATGCTCGTCGCATTTTTCACACCTTTTCATGCTCCTTGCATTTTTCACACCTTTTCATGTTTCTTGCATTTTTCACAACTTTTCATGCTCCTCGCATTTTTCACACCTTTTCATGCTCCTTGCATTTTTCACACCTTTTCATGCTCCTGGTCTTTTTTTTTTTTTTGCTCCTCGCATTTTTCACAGCTTTTCATGCTCCTGGTCTTTTTTTTTTTTTTTTTGCTCCTCGCATTTTTCACACCTTTTCATGCTCCTGCCCTTTTTTTTTTTTTTTGCTCCTCAAATTTTTCACACCTTTTCATGCTCCTTGCATTTTTCACACCTCTTCATGCTCCTCGCATTTTTCACAACTTTTCATGCTCCTCGCATTTTTCACACCTTTTTATGCTCTTCGCAATTTTCACACCGTTTCATGCTCCTAGAATTTTTGACACATTTTCATGCTCTTCTCATTTTACAGAACTTTTCATGCTCCTTCCATTTTTCACACCTTTTCATGCTCCTCGCATTTTTCACACCTTTTCATGCTCCTGGTCATTCTTTTTTTTTTTTTTTTTTGCTCCTCGCATTTTTCACACCTTTCCATGCTCCTGGTTTTTTTTTCTCTTTGCTCCTCGCATTTTTCACACCATTTCATGACACTGGTCTTTCCTTTTTTTTTTTTTTTTTTTTTTTGCTCCTCGCATTTTTCACACCTTTTCATGCTCCTGGTCTTTTTTTTTTTTTTTTTGCTTCTCGCATTTTTCACACCTCTTCATGCTCCTCGCATTTTTCACAACTTTTCATGCTCGTCGCATTTTTCACACCTTTTCATGTTTCTTGCATTTTTCACAACTTTTCATGCTCCTCGCATTTTTCACACCTTTTCATGCTCCTTGCATTTTTCACACCTTTTCATGCTCCTGGTCTTTCTTTTTTTTTTTTTGCTCCTCGCATTTTTCACACCTTTTCATGCTCCTGGTCTTTCTTGTTTTTTTTTTTTTTTTGCTCCTCGCATTTTTCACACCTTTTCATGGTCCTCACATTTTTCACACCTCTTAATGCTCCTCGCATTTTTCACAACTTTTCATGTTCATCGCATTTTTCACACCTTTTCATTCTCCTGGTCTTTCTTTTTTTTTTTCTCCTCGCATTTTTCACACCTTTTCATGCTCCTGGTCTTTTTTTTTTTTTTTTTGCTCCTCGCATTTTTCACACCTTTTCATGCTCCTGGTCTTTTTTTTTTTTTTTTGCTCCTCGCATTTTTCACACCTTTTCATGCTCCTCGCTTTTTTTACACATTTTCATGCTCCTGGTCTTTCTTTTTTTTTTTTTTGCTCCTCGCATTTTTCAAACCTTTTCATGCTCCTCGCATTTTTCACACGTCTTCATGCTCCTCGCATTTTTCACAACTTTTCATGCTCGTCGCATTTTTCACACCTTTTCATGCTCCTTGCATTTTTCACACCTTTTCAAGTTTCTTGCATTTTTCACAACTTTTCATGCTCCTCGCGTTTTTCACACCTTTTCATACTCCTTGCATTTTTCACACCTTTTCATGCTCATGGTCTTTTTTTTTTTTTTTGCTCCTCGCATTTTTCACACCTTTTCATGGTCCTCGCATTTTTCACACCTCTTAATGCTCCTCGCATTTTTCACACCTTTTCATGCTCCTGGTCTTTTTTTTTTTTTTGCTCCTCGCATTTTTCACACCTTTTCATGCTCCTGGTCTTTCTTTTTTTTTTTTTGCTCCTCGCATTTTTCACACCTTTTCATGCTCCTGGTCTTTCTTTTTTTTTTTTTTTTTTTGCTCCTCGTATTTTTCACACCTTTTCATGCTCCTCGCATTTTTCACACCTCTTCATGCTCCTCGCATTTTTCACACCTTTTCATGCTCCTCGCATTTTTCACAACTTTTCATGCTCGTCGCATTTTTCACACCTTTTCATGCTCCTGGTCTTTCTTTTTTTTTTTTTGCTCCTCCCTTTTTTCAAACCTTTTCATGTTCCTGGTTTTTTTTTTTTTTTTTTTTTTTTGCTCGTCGCATTTTTCACACCTTTTCATGCTAATGGTCTTTCTTTTTTTTTTTTTTGCTCCTCACATTTTTCACACCTTTTCATGCTCCTGGTCTTTCTTTTTTTTTTTTTTTTTTTCTCCTCGCATTTTTCACACCTTTTCATGCTCCTGGTCTTTCTTTCTTTCTTTTTTTTTTTTTTTTGCTCCTCGTATTTTTCCCACCTTTTCATGCTCCTGGTCTTTTTTTTTTTTTTTTTGCTCCTCGAATTTTTCACACCTTTTCATGCTCCTCGCATTTTTCACACCTCTTCATGCTCCTCACATTTTTCACAAATTTTCATGCTCCTCGCATTTTTCACACCTTTTCATGCTCCTTGCATTTTTCACACCTTTTCATGCTCCTGGTCTTTCTTTTTTTTTTTTTGCTCCTCGCATTTTTTACACCTTTTCATGTTCCTGGTCTTTTTTTTTTTTTTTTTTGCTCCTCGCATTTTTCACACCTTTTCATGCTCCTGGTCTTTCTTTTTTTTTTTTGCTCCTCGCATTTTTCACACCTTTTCATGTTCCTGGTCTTTTTTTTTTTTTTTTCCTCGCATTTTTCACACCTTTTCATGGTCCTCACATTTTTCACACCTCTTAATGCTCCTCGCATTTTTCACAACTTTTCATGTTCATCGCATTTTTCACACCTTTTCATTCTCCTGGTCTTTCTTTTTTTTTTTCTCCTCGCATTTTTCACACCTTTTCATGCTCCTGGTCTTTTTTTTTTTTTTTTTGCTCCTCGCATTTTTCACACCTTTTCATGCTCCTGGTCTTTTTTTTTTTTTTTTGCTCCTCGCATTTTTCACACCTTTTCATGCTCCTCGCTTTTTTTACACATTTTCATGCTCCTGGTCTTTCTTTTTTTTTTTTTTGCTCCTCGCATTTTTCAAACCTTTTCATGCTCCTCGCATTTTTCACACGTCTTCATGCTCCTCGCATTTTTCACAACTTTTCATGCTCGTCGCATTTTTCACACCTTTTCATGCTCCTTGCATTTTTCACACCTTTTCAAGTTTCTTGCATTTTTCACAACTTTTCATGCTCCTCGCGTTTTTCACACCTTTTCATACTCCTTGCATTTTTCACACCTTTTCATGCTCATGGTCTTTTTTTTTTTTTTTGCTCCTCGCATTTTTCACACCTTTTCATGGTCCTCGCATTTTTCACACCTCTTAATGCTCCTCGCATTTTTCACACCTTTTCATGCTCCTGGTCTTTTTTTTTTTTTTGCTCCTCGCATTTTTCACACCTTTTCATGCTCCTGGTCTTTCTTTTTTTTTTTTTGCTCCTCGCATTTTTCACACCTTTTCATGCTCCTGGTCTTTCTTTTTTTTTTTTTTTTTTGCTCCTCGTATTTTTCACACCTTTTCATGCTCCTCGCATTTTTCACACCTCTTCATGCTCCTCGCATTTTTCACACCTTTTCATGCTCCTCGCATTTTTCACAACTTTTCATGCTCGTCGCATTTTTCACACCTTTTCATGCTCCTGGTCTTTCTTTTTTTTTTTTTGCTCCTCGCATTTTTCAAACCTTTTCATGTTCCTGGTTTTTTTTTTTTTTTTTTTTTTTTTGCTCGTCGCATTTTTCACACCTTTTCATGCTAATGGTCTTTCTTTTTTTTTTTTTTGCTCCTCACATTTTTCACACCTTTTCATGCTCCTGGTCTTTCTTTTTTTTTTTTTTTTTTTCTCCTCGCATTTTTCACACCTTTTCATGCTCCTGGTCTTTTTTTTTTTTTTTTTTTTTTTTTTTTGCTCCTCGTATTTTTCACACCTTTTCATGCTCCTGGTCTTTTTTTTTTTTTTTTTGCTCCTCGAATTTTTCACACCTTTTCATGCTCCTCGCATTTTTCACACCTCTTCATGCTCCTCACATTTTTCACAAATTTTCATGCTCCTCGCATTTTTCACACCTTTTCATGCTCCTTGCATTTTTCACACCTTTTCATGCTCCTGGTCTTTCTTTTTTTTTTTTTGCTCCTCGCATTTTTTACACCTTTTCATGTTCCTGGTCTTTTTTTTTTTTTTTTTTGCTCCTCGCATTTTTCACACCTTTTCATGCTCCTGGTCTATCTTTTTTTTTTTTGCTCCTCGCATTTTTCACACCTTTTCATGTTCCTGGTCTTTTTTTTTTTTTTCTCCTCGCATTTTTCACACCTTTTCATGCTCCTGGTCTTTTTTTTTTTTTCTCCTCGCATTTTTCACACCTTTTCATGCTCCTGGTCTTTTTTTTTTTTTTTTTTTGCTCCTCGAATTTTTCACACCTTTTCATGCTCCTCGCATTTTTCACACCTCTTCATGCTCCTCACATTTTTCACAAATTTTCATGCTCCTCGCATTTTTCACACCTTTTCATGCTCCTTGCATTTTTCACACCTTTTCATGCTCCTGGTCTTTCTTTTTTTTTTTTTGTTCCTCGCATTTTTCACACCTTTTCATGTTCCTGGTCTTTTTTTTTTTTTTTTTTGCTCCTCGCATTTTTCTCACCTTTTCATGCTCCTGGTCTATCTTTTTTTTTTTTTGCTCCTCGCATTTTTCACACCTTTTCATGTTCCTGGTCTTTTTTTTTTTTTTTTCCTCGCATTTTTCACACCTTTTCATGCTCCTGGTCTTTTTTTTTTTTTTGCTCCTCGCATTTTTCACACCTTTTCATGCTCCTGGTCTTTTTTTTTTTTGCTCCTCGCATTTTTCACACCTTTTCATGCTACTGCATTTTTCACACCTTTTCATGCTCCTCGCATTTTTCACACCTCTTCATGCTCCTCGCATTTTTCACAACTTTTCATGCTCGTCGCATTTTTCACACCTTTTCATGCTCCTGGTCTTTCTTTTTTTTTTTTTTGCTCCCCACATTTTTCACACCTTTTCATGCTCCTGGTCTTTCTTTTTTTTTTTTTTTTTTTGCTCCTCGCATTTTTCACACCTTTTCATGCTCCTGGTCTTTCTTTTTTTTTTTTTTTTTTTGCTCCTCGCATTTTTCACACCTCTTCATGCTCCTCGCATTTTTCACAACTTTTCATGCTCGTCGCATTTTTCACACCTTTTCATGTTTCTTGCATTTTTCACAACTTTTCATGCTCCTCGCATTTTTCACACCTTTTCATGCTCCTTGCATTTTTCACACCTTTTCATGCTCCTGGTCTTTCTTTTTTTTTTTTTGCTCCTCGCATTTTTCACACCTTTTCATGCTCCTGGTCTTTCTTGTTTTTTTTTTTTTTTTGCTCCTCGCATTTTTCACACCTTTTCATGGTCCTCACATTTTTCACACCTCTTAATGCTCCTCGCATTTTTCACAACTTTTCATGTTCATCGCATTTTTCACACCTTTTCATTCTCCTGGTCTTTCTTTTTTTTTTTCTCCTCGCATTTTTCACACCTTTTCATGCTCCTGGTCTTTTTTTTTTTTTTTTTGCTCCTCGCATTTTTCACACCTTTTCATGCTCCTGGTCTTTTTTTTTTTTTTTTGCTCCTCGCATTTTTCACACCTTTTCATGCTCCTCGCTTTTTTTACACATTTTCATGCTCCTGGTCTTTCTTTTTTTTTTTTTTGCTCCTCGCATTTTTCAAACCTTTTCATGCTCCTCGCATTTTTCACACGTCTTCATGCTCCTCGCATTTTTCACAACTTTTCATGCTCGTCGCATTTTTCACACCTTTTCATGCTCCTTGCATTTTTCACACCTTTTCAAGTTTCTTGCATTTTTCACAACTTTTCATGCTCCTCGCGTTTTTCACACCTTTTCATACTCCTTGCATTTTTCACACCTTTTCATGCTCATGGTCTTTTTTTTTTTTTTTGCTCCTCGCATTTTTCACACCTTTTCATGGTCCTCGCATTTTTCACACCTCTTAATGCTCCTCGCATTTTTCACACCTTTTCATGCTCCTGGTCTTTTTTTTTTTTTTGCTCCTCGCATTTTTCACACCTTTTCATGCTCCTGGTCTTTCTTTTTTTTTTTTTGCTCCTCGCATTTTTCACACCTTTTCATGCTCCTGGTCTTTCTTTTTTTTTTTTTGCTCCTCGCATTTTTCACACCTTTTCATGCTCCTGATCTTTCTTTTTTTTTTTTTTTTTGCTCCTCGCATTTTTCACACCTTTTCATGCTCCTGGTCTTTCTTTTTTTTTTTTTTTTTTTTTGCTCCTCGCATTTTTCACACCTTTTCATGCTCCTGGTCTTTTTTTTTTTTTTTGCTCCTCGCATTTTTCACACCTTTTCATGCTCCTGGTCTTTCTTTTTTTTTTTTTTGCTCCTCGCATTTTTCACACCTTTTCATGCTCCTCGCATTTTTCACACCTCTTCATGCTCCTCGCATTTTTCACAACTTTTCATGCTCGTCGCATTTTTCACACCTTTTCATGCTCCTTGCATTTTTCACACCTTTTCATGTTTCTTGCATTTTTCACAACTTTTCATGCTCCTCGCATTTTTCACACCTTTTCATGCTCCTTGCATTTTTCACACCTTTTCATGCTCCTGGTCTTCCTTTTTTTTTTTTTTTTTTGCTCCTCGCATTTTTCACACCTTTTCATGCTCCTGGTCTTTTTTTTTTTTTTTGCTCCTCGCATTTTTCACACCTTTTCATGGTCCTCGCATTTTTCACACCTCTTAATGCTCCTCGCATTTTTCACACCTTTTCATGCTCCTGGTCTTTTTTTTTTTTTTGCTCCTCGCATTTTTCACACCTTTTCATGCTCCTGGTCTTCTTTTTTTTTTTTTGCTCCTCGCATTTTTCACACCTTTTCATGCTCCTGGTCTTTCTTTTTTTTTTTTTTTTTGCTCCTCGCATTTTTCACACCTTTTCATGTTCCTGGTCTTTTTTTTTTTTTTTTTTTTGCTCCTCGCATTTTTCACACCTTTTCATGCTCCTGGTCTTTCTTTTTTTTTTTTTTTTTGCTCCTCGCATTTTTCACACCTTTTCATGCTCCTGGTCTTTCTTTTTTTTTTTTTTTTTTTTGCTCCTCGCATTTTTCACACCTTTTCATGCTCCTGGTCTTTCTTTCCTTCTTTTTTTTTTTTTTTGCTCCTCGCATTTTTAACACCTTTTCATGCTCCTGGTCTTTTTTTTTTTTTTTTTTTTGCTCCTCGAATTTTTCACACCTTTTCATGCTCCTGGTCTTTCTTTCTTTCTTTTTTTTTTTTTTTGCTCCTCGCATTTTTCACACCTTTTCATGCTCCTGGATTTTTTTTTTTTTGCTCCTCAAATTTTTCACACCTTTTCATCCTCCTCGCATTTTTCACACCTCTTCATGCTCCTCGCATTTTTCACAACTTTTCATGCTCGTCGCATTTTTCACACCTTTTCATGCTCCTGATCTTTCTTTTTTTTTTTTTGCTCCTCGCATTTTTCACAACTTTTCATGCTCCTGGTCTTTTTTTTTTCTTTTGCTCCTCGCATTTTTCACACCTTTTCATGCTCCTGGTCTTTCTTTTTTTTTTTTTTTTTTTGCTCCTCGCATTTTTCACACCTTTTCATGCTCCTGGTCTTTTTTATTTTTTTTGCTCCTCGCATTTTTCACACCTTTTCATGCTCCTGGTCTTTCTTTTTTTTTTTTTTTTGGTTCCTCGCATTTTTCACACCTTTTCATGCTCCTGGTCTTTCTTTTTTTTTTTTTTTTTGCTCCTCGCATATTTCACACCTTTTCATGCTCCTGGTCTTTCTTTTTTTTTCTTTTTTTTGCTCCTCGCATTTTTCACACCTTTTCATGCTCCTGGTCTTTCTTTTTTTTTTTTTTTGCTCCTCGCATATTTCAAACCTTTTCATGCTCCTCGCATTTTTCACACGTCTTCATGCTCCTCGCATTTTTCACAACTTTTCATGCTCGTCGCATTTTTCACACCTTTTCATGCTCCTTGCATTTTTCACACCTTTTCAAGTTTCTTGCATTTTTCACAACTTTTCATGCTCCTCGCGTTTTTCACACCTTTTCATACTCCTCGCATTTTTCACACCTTTTCATGGTCCTCGCATTTTTCACACCTCTTAATGCTCCTCGCATTTTTCACACCTTTTCATGCTCCTGGTCTTTTTTTTTTTTTTGCTCCTCGCATTTTTCACACCTTTTCATGCTCCTGGTCTTTCTTTTTTTTTTTTTGCTCCTCGCATTTTTCACACCTTTTCATGCTCCTGATCTTTCTTTTTTTTTTTTTTTTTGCTCCTCGCATTTTTCACACCTTTTCATGCTCCTGGTCTTTTTTTTTTTTTTTGCTCCTCGCATTTTTCACACCTTTTCATGCTCCTGGTCTTTCTTTTTTTTTTTTTTGCTCCTCGCATTTTTCACACCTTTTCATGCTCCTCGCATTTTTCACACCTCTTCATGCTCCTCGCATTTTTCACAACTTTTCATGCTCGTCGCATTTTTCACACCTTTTCATGCTCCTTGCATTTTTCACACCTTTTCATGTTTCTTGCATTTTTCACAACTTTTCATGCTCCTCGCATTTTTCACACCTTTTCATGCTCCTTGCATTTTTCACACCTTTTCATGCTCCTGGTCTTCCTTTTTTTTTTTTTTTTTTTGCTCCTCGCATTTTTCACACCTTTTCATGGTCCTCGATTTTTCACACCTCTTCATGCTCCTCGCATTTTTCACAACTTTTCATGTTCATCGCATTTTTCACACCTTTTCATTCTCCTGGTCTTTCTTTTTTTTTTTCTCCTCGCATTTTTCACACCTTTTCATGCTCCTGGTCTTTTTTTTTTTTTTTTGCTCCTCGCATTTTTCACACTTTTTCATGCTCCTGGTCTTTTTTTTTTTTTTGCTCCTCGCATTTTTAACACCTTTTCATGCTCCTGATCTTTCTTTTTTTTTTTTTTTTGCTCCTCGCATTTTTCACACCTTTTCATGCTCCTCGCATTTTTCACACCTCTTCATGCTCCTCGCATTTTTCACAACTTTTCATGCTCGTCGCATTTTTCACACCTTTTCATGCTCCTTGCATTTTTCACACCTTTTCATGTTTCTTGCATTTTTCACAACTTTTCATGCTCCTCGCATTTTTCACACCTTTTCATGCTCCTTGCATTTTTCACACCTTTTCATGCTCCTGGTCTTTTTTTTTTTTTTGCTCCTCGCATTTTTCACAGCTTTTCATGCTCCTGGTCTTTTTTTTTTTTTTTTTGCTCCTCGCATTTTTCACACCTTTTCATGCTCCTGCCCTTTTTTTTTTTTTTTGCTCCTCAAATTTTTCACACCTTTTCATGCTCCTTGCATTTTTCACACCTCTTCATGCTCCTCGCATTTTTCACAACTTTTCATGCTCCTCGCATTTTTCACACCTTTTTATGCTCTTCGCAATTTTCACACCGTTTCATGCTCCTAGAATTTTTGACACATTTTCATGCTCTTCTCATTTTACAGAACTTTTCATGCTCCTTCCATTTTTCACACCTTTTCATGCTCCTCGCATTTTTCACACCTTTTCATGCTCCTGGTCATTCTTTTTTTTTTTTTTTTTTGCTCCTCGCATTTTTCACACCTTTCCATGCTCCTGGTTTTTTTTTCTCTTTGCTCCTCGCATTTTTCACACCATTTCATGACACTGGTCTTTCCTTTTTTTTTTTTTTTTTTTTTTTGCTCCTCGCATTTTTCACACCTTTTCATGCTCCTGGTCTTTTTTTTTTTTTTTTTGCTTCTCGCATTTTTCACACCTCTTCATGCTCCTCGCATTTTTCACAACTTTTCATGCTCGTCGCATTTTTCACACCTTTTCATGTTTCTTGCATTTTTCACAACTTTTCATGCTCCTCGCATTTTTCACACCTTTTCATGCTCCTTGCATTTTTCACACCTTTTCATGCTCCTGGTCTTTCTTTTTTTTTTTTTGCTCCTCGCATTTTTCACACCTTTTCATGCTCCTGGTCTTTCTTGTTTTTTTTTTTTTTTTGCTCCTCGCATTTTTCACACCTTTTCATGGTCCTCACATTTTTCACACCTCTTAATGCTCCTCGCATTTTTCACAACTTTTCATGTTCATCGCATTTTTCACACCTTTTCATTCTCCTGGTCTTTCTTTTTTTTTTTCTCCTCGCATTTTTCACACCTTTTCATGCTCCTGGTCTTTTTTTTTTTTTTTTTGCTCCTCGCATTTTTCACACCTTTTCATGCTCCTGGTCTTTTTTTTTTTTTTTTTCTCCTCGCATTTTTCACACCTTTTCATGCTCCTGGTCTTTTTTTTTTTTTTTTTTGCTCCTCGAATTTTTCACACCTTTTCATGCTCCTGGTCTTTCTTTCTTTCTTTTTTTTTTTTTTTGCTCCTCGCATTTTTCACACCTTTTCATGCTCCTGGATTTTTTTTTTTTTTGCTCCTCAAATTTTTCACACCTTTTCATCCTCCTCGCATTTTTCACACCTCTTCATGCTTCTCGCATTTTTCACAACTTTTCATGCTCGTCGCATTTTTCACACCTTTTCATGCTCCTGATCTTTCTTTTTTTTTTTTTGCTCCTCGCATTTTTCACAACTTTTCATGCTCCTGGTCTTTTTTTTTTCTTTTGCTCCTCGCATTTTTCACACCTTTTCATGCTCCTGGTGTTTCTTTTTTTTTTTTTTTTTGCTCCTCGCATTTTTCACACCTTTTCATGCTCCTGGTCTTTTTTATTTTTTTTGCTCCTCGCATTTTTCACACCTTTTCATGCTCCTGGTCTTTCTTTTTTTTTTTTTTTTGGTTCCTCGCATTTTTCACAACTTTTCATGCTCCTGGTCTTTCTTTTTTTTTTTTTTTTTGCTCCTCGCATTTTTCACACCTTTTCATGCTCCTGGGCTTTCTTTTTTTTTTTTTTGCTCCTCGCATTTTTCACACCTTTTCATGCTCCTCGCATTTTTCACACGTCTTCATGCTCCTCGCATTTTTCACAACTTTTCATGCTCGTCGCATTTTTCACACCTTTTCATGCTCCTTGCATTTTTCACACCTTTTCATGTTTCTTGCATTTTTCACAACTTTTCATGCTCCTCGCATTTTTCACACCTTTTCATACTCCTTGCATTTTTCACACCTTTTCATGCTCATGGTCTTTTTTTTTTTTTTTGCTCCTCGCATTTTTCACACCTTTTCATGCTCCTGGTCTTTTTTTTTTTTTTTGCTCCTCGCATTTTTCACACCTTTTCATGGTCCTCGCATTTTTCACACCTCTTAATGCTCCTCGCATTTTTCACACTTTTTCATGCTCCTGGTCTTTTTTTTTTTTTTGCTCCTCGCATTTTTCACACCTTTTCATGCTCCTGGTCTTTTTTTTTTTTTTTGCTCCTCGCATTTTTCACACCTTTTCATGCTCCTGGTCTTTCTTTTTTTTTTTTTTTTTGCTCCTCGCATTTTTCACACCTTTTCATGTTCCTGGTCTTTTTTTTTTTTTTTTTTTTGCTCCTCGCATTTTTCACACCTTTTCATGCTCCTGGTCTTTCTTTTTTTTTTTTTTTTTGCTCCTCGCATTTTTCACACCTTTTCATGCTCCTGGTCTTTCTTTCTTTCTTTCTTTTTTTTTTTTGCTCCTCGCATTTTTCACACCTTTTCATGCTCCTGGATTTTTTTTTTTTTGCTCCTCAAATTTTTCACACCTTTTCATCCTCCTCGCATTTTTCACACCTCTTCATGCTCCTCGCATTTTTCACAACTTTTCATGCTCGTCGCATTTTTCACACCTTTTCATGCTCCTGATCTTTCCTTTTTTTTTTTTGCTCCTCGCATTTTTCACACCTTTTCATGCTCCTGGTCTTTTTTATTTTTTTTGCTCCTCGCATTTTTCACACCTTTTCATGCTCCTGGTCTTTCTTTTTTTTTTTTTTGGTTCCTCGCATTTTTCACACCTTTTCATGCTCCTGGTCTTTCTTTTTTTTTTTTTTTTTGCTCCTCGCATATTTCACACCTTTTCATGCTCCTGGTCTTTCTTTTTTTTTCTTTTTTTTGCTCCTCGCATTTTTCACACCTTTTCATGCTCCTGGTCTTTCTTTTTTTTTTTTTTGCTCCTCGCATTTTTCAAACCTTTTCATGCTCCTCGCATTTTTCACACGTCTTCATGCTCCTCGCATTTTTCACAACTTTTCATGCTCGTCGCATTTTTCACACCTTTTCATGCTCCTTGCATTTTTCACACCTTTTCAAGTTTCTTGCATTTTTCACAACTTTTCATGCTCCTCGCGTTTTTCACACCTTTTCATACTCCTTGCATTTTTCACACCTTTTCATGCTCATGGTCTTTTTTTTTTTTTTTGCTCCTCGCATTTTTCACACCTTTTCATGGTCCTCGCATTTTTCACACCTCTTAATGCTCCTCGCATTTTTCACACCTTTTCATGCTCCTGGTCTTTTTTTTTTTTTTTTTTTTTTTGCTCCTCGCATTTTTCACACCTCTTCATGCTCCTGGTCTTTCTTTTTTTTTTTTTTTTTTGCTCCTCGCATTTTTCACACCTTTTCATGCTCCTGGTCTTTCTTTTTTTTTTTTTTGCTCCTCGCATTTTTCACACCTTTTCATGCTCCTCGCATTTTTCACACCTCTTCATGCTCCTCGCATTTTTCACAACTTTTCATGCTCGTCGCATTTTTCACACCTTTTCATGCTCCTTGCATTTTTCACACCTTTTCATGTTTCTTGCATTTTTCACAACTTTTCATGCTCCTCGCATTTTTCACACCTTTTCATGCTCCTTGCATTTTTCACACCTTTTCATGCTCCTGGTCTTCCTTTTTTTTTTTTTTTTTTGCTCCTCGCATTTTTCACACCTTTTCATGGTCCTCGATTTTTCACACCTCTTCATGCTCCTCGCATTTTTCACAACTTTTCATGTTCATCGCATTTTTCACACCTTTTCATTCTCCTGGTCTTTCTTTTTTTTTTTCTCCTCGCATTTTTCACACCTTTTCATGCTCCTGGTCTTTTTTTTTTTTTTTTTGCTCCTCGCATTTTTCACACTTTTTCATGCTCCTGGTCTTTTTTTTTTTTTTGCTCCTCGCATTTTTAACACCTTTTCATGCTCCTGATCTTTCTTTTTTTTTTTTTTTTGCTCCTCGCATTTTTCACACCTTTTCATGCTCCTCGCATTTTTCACACCTCTTCATGCTCCTCGCATTTTTCACAACTTTTCATGCTCGTCGCATTTTTCACACCTTTTCATGCTCCTTGCATTTTTCACACCTTTTCATGTTTCTTGCATTTTTCACAACTTTTCATGCTCCTCGCATTTTTCACACCTTTTCATGCTCCTTGCATTTTTCACACCTTTTCATGCTCCTGGTCTTTTTTTTTTTTTTGCTCCTCGCATTTTTCACAGCTTTTCATGCTCCTGGTCTTTTTTTTTTTTTTTTTGCTCCTCGCATTTTTCACACCTTTTCATGCTCCTGCCCTTTTTTTTTTTTTTTGCTCCTCAAATTTTTCACACCTTTTCATGCTCCTTGCATTTTTCACACCTCTTCATGCTCCTCGCATTTTTCACAACTTTTCATGCTCCTCGCATTTTTCACACCTTTTTATGCTCTTCGCAATTTTCACACCGTTTCATGCTCCTAGAATTTTTGACACATTTTCATGCTCTTCTCATTTTACAGAACTTTTCATGCTCCTTCCATTTTTCACACCTTTTCATGCTCCTCGCATTTTTCACACCTTTTCATGCTCCTGGTCATTCTTTTTTTTTTTTTTTTTGCTCCTCGCATTTTTCACACCTTTCCATGCTCCTGGTTTTTTTTTCTCTTTGCTCCTCGCATTTTTCACACCATTTCATGACACTGCTCTTTCCTTTTTTTTTTTTTTTTTTTTTGCTCCTCGCATTTTTCACACCTTTTCATGCTCCTGGTCTTTTTTTTTTTTTTTTTGCTCCTCGCATTTTTCACACCTTTTCATGCTCCTGGTCTTTTTTTTTTTCTTTTTTTTGCTTCTCGCATTTTTCACACCTCTTCATGCTCCTCGCATTTTTCACAACTTTTCATGCTCGTCGCATTTTTCACACCTTTTCATGTTTCTTGCATTTTTCACAACTTTTCATGCTCCTCACATTTTTCACACCTTTTCATGCTCCTTGCATTTTTCACACCTTTTCATGCTCCTGGTCTTTCTTTTTTTTTTTTTGCTCCTCGCATTTTTCACACCTTTTCATGCTCCTGGTCTTTCTTGTTTTTTTTTTTTTTTTGCTCCTCGCATTTTTCACACCTTTTCATGGTCCTCGCATTTTTCACACCTCTTAATGCTCCTCGCATTTTTCACAACTTTTCATGTTCATCGCATTTTTCACACCTTTTCATTCTCCTGGTCTTTCTTTTTTTTTTTCTCCTCGCATTTTTCACACCTTTTCATGCTCCTGGTCTTTTTTTTTTTTTTTTTGCTCCTCGCATTTTTCACACTTTTTCATGCTCCTGGTCTTTTTTTTTTTTTTGCTCCTCGCATTTTTAACACCTTTTCATGCTCCTGATCTTTCTTTTTTTTTTTTTTTTTGCTCCTCGCATTTTTCACACCTTTTCATGCTCCTGGTTTTTTTTTTTTTTTTTGCTCCTCGCATTTTTCACACTATTTCATGCTCCTGGTCTTTCCTTTTTTTTTTTTTTTTTTTTTTGCTCCTCGCATTTTTCACACCTTTTCATGCTCCTGGTCTTTTTTTTTTTTTTTTGCTTCTCGCATTTTTCACACCTTTTCATGCTCCTGGTCTTTTTTTTTTTTTTTGCTCCTCGCATTTTTCACACCTTTTCATGCTCCTGGTCTTTCTTTTTTTTTTTTTTGCTCCTCGCATTTTTCACACCTTTTCATGCTCCTCGCATTTTTCACACCTCTTCATGCTCCTCGCATTTTTCACAACTTTTCATGCTCGTCGCATTTTTCACACCTTTTCATGCTCCTTGCATTTTTCACACCTTTTCATGTTTCTTGCATTTTTCACAACTTTTCATGCTCCTCGCATTTTTCACACCTTTTCATGCTCCTTGCATTTTTCACACCTTTTCATGCTCCTGGTCTTCCTTTTTTTTTTTTTTTTTGCTCCTCGCATTTTTCACACCTTTTCATGCTCCTGGTCTTTTTTTTTTTTTTTGCTCCTCGCATTTTTCACACCTTTTCATGGTCCTCGCATTTTTCACACCTCTTAATGCTCCTCGCATTTTTCACACCTTTTCATGCTCCTGGTCTTTTTTTTTTTTTTGCTCCTCGCATTTTTCACACCTTTTCATGCTCCTGGTCTTTTTTTTTTTTTTTTGCTCCTCGCATTTTTCACACCTTTTCATGCTCCTGGTCTTTCTTTTTTTTTTTTTTTTTGCTCCTCGCATTTTTCACACCTTTTCATGTTCCTGGTCTTTTTTTTTTTTTTTTTTTTGCTCCTCGCATTTTTCACACCTTTTCATGCTCCTGGTCTTTCTTTTTTTTTTTTTTTTTGCTCCTCGCATTTTTCACACCTTTTCATGCTCCTGGTCTTTCTTTTTTTTTTTTTTTTTTTTGCTCCTCGCATTTTTCACACCTTTTCATGCTCCTGGTCTTTCTTTCCTTCTTTTTTTTTTTTTTTGCTCCTCGCATTTTTAACACCTTTTCATGCTCCTGGTCTTTTTTTTTTTTTTTTTTTTGCTCCTCGAATTTTTCACACCTTTTCATGCTCCTGGTCTTTCTTTCTTTCTTTTTTTTTTTTTTTTGCTCCTCGCATTTTTCACACCTTTTCATGCTCCTGGATTTTTTTTTTTTTGCTCCTCAAATTTTTCACACCTTTTCATCCTCCTCGCATTTTTCACACCTCTTCATGCTCCTCGCATTTTTCACAACTTTTCATGCTCGTCGCATTTTTCACACCTTTTCATGCTCCTGATCTTTCTTTTTTTTTTTTTGCTCCTCGCATTTTTCACAACTTTTCATGCTCCTGGTCTTTTTTTTTTCTTTTGCTCCTCGCATTTTTCACACCTTTTCATGCTCCTGGTCTTTCTTTTTTTTTTTTTTTTTTTGCTCCTCGCATTTTTCACACCTTTTCATGCTCCTGGTCTTTTTTATTTTTTTTGCTCCTCGCATTTTTCACACCTTTTCATGCTCCTGGTCTTTCTTTTTTTTTTTTTTTTGGTTCCTCGCATTTTTCACACCTTTTCATGCTCCTGGTCTTTCTTTTTTTTTTTTTTTTTGCTCCTCGCATATTTCACACCTTTTCATGCTCCTGGTCTTTCTTTTTTTTTCTTTTTTTTGCTCCTCGCATTTTTCACACCTTTTCATGCTCCTGGTCTTTCTTTTTTTTTTTTTTGCTCCTCGCATTTTTCAAACCTTTTCATGCTCCTCGCATTTTTCACACGTCTTCATGCTCCTCGCATTTTTCACAACTTTTCATGCTCGTCGCATTTTTCACACCTTTTCATGCTCCTTGCATTTTTCACACCTTTTCAAGTTTCTTGCATTTTTCACAACTTTTCATGCTCCTCGCGTTTTTCACACCTTTTCATACTCCTTGCATTTTTCACACCTTTTCATGCTCATGGTCTTTTTTTTTTTTTTTGCTCCTCGCATTTTTCACACCTTTTCATGGTCCTCGCATTTTTCACACCTCTTAATGCTCCTCGCATTTTTCACACCTTTTCATGCTCCTGGTCTTTTTTTTTTTTTTGCTCCTCGCATTTTTCACACCTTTTCATGCTCCTGGTCTTTCTTTTTTTTTTTTTGCTCCTCGCATTTTTCACACCTTTTCATGCTCCTGATCTTTCTTTTTTTTTTTTTTTTTGCTCCTCGCATTTTTCACACCTTTTCATGCTCCTGGTCTTTTTTTTTTTTTTTGCTCCTCGCATTTTTCACACCTTTTCATGCTCCTGGTCTTTCTTTTTTTTTTTTTTGCTCCTCGCATTTTTCACACCTTTTCATGCTCCTCGCATTTTTCACACCTCTTCATGCTCCTCGCATTTTTCACAACTTTTCATGCTCGTCGCATTTTTCACACCTTTTCATGCTCCTTGCATTTTTCACACCTTTTCATGTTTCTTGCATTTTTCACAACTTTTCATGCTCCTCGCATTTTTCACACCTTTTCATGCTCCTAGCATTTTTCACACCTTTTCATGCTCCTGGTCTTCCTTTTTTTTTTTTTTTTTTGCTCCTCGCATTTTTCACACCTTTTCATGGTCCTCGATTTTTCACACCTCTTCATGCTCCTCGCATTTTTCACAACTTTTCATGTTCATCGCATTTTTCACACCTTTTCATTCTCCTGGTCTTTCTTTTTTTTTTTCTCCTCGCATTTTTCACACCTTTTCATGCTCCTGGTCTTTTTTTTTTTTTTTTGCTCCTCGCATTTTTCACACTTTTTCATGCTCCTGGTCTTTTTTTTTTTTTTGCTCCTCGCATTTTTAACACCTTTTCATGCTCCTGATCTTTCTTTTTTTTTTTTTTTTGCTCCTCGCATTTTTCACACCTTTTCATGCTCCTCGCATTTTTCACACCTCTTCATGCTCCTCGCATTTTTCACAACTTTTCATGCTCGTCGCATTTTTCACACCTTTTCATGCTCCTTGCATTTTTCACACCTTTTCATGTTTCTTGCATTTTTCACAACTTTTCATGCTCCTCGCATTTTTCACACCTTTTCATGCTCCTTGCATTTTTCACACCTTTTCATGCTCCTGGTCTTTTTTTTTTTTTTGCTCCTCGCATTTTTCACAGCTTTTCATGCTCCTGGTCTTTTTTTTTTTTTTTTTGCTCCTCGCATTTTTCACACCTTTTCATGCTCCTGCCCTTTTTTTTTTTTTTTGCTCCTCAAATTTTTCACACCTTTTCATGCTCCTTGCATTTTTCACACCTCTTCATGCTCCTCGCATTTTTCACAACTTTTCATGCTCCTCGCATTTTTCACACCTTTTTATGCTCTTCGCAATTTTCACACCGTTTCATGCTCCTAGAATTTTTGACACATTTTCATGCTCTTCTCATTTTACAGAACTTTTCATGCTCCTTCCATTTTTCACACCTTTTCATGCTCCTCGCATTTTTCACACCTTTTCATGCTCCTGGTCATTCTTTTTTTTTTTTTTTTTGCTCCTCGCATTTTTCACACCTTTCCATGCTCCTGGTTTTTTTTTCTCTTTGCTCCTCGCATTTTTCACACCATTTCATGACACTGGTCTTTCCTTTTTTTTTTTTTTTTTTTTTTGCTCCTCGCATTTTTCACACCTTTTCATGCTCCTGGTCTTTTTTTTTTTTTTTTTGCTCCTCGCATTTTTCACACCTTTTCATGCTCCTGGTTTTTTTTTTTTCTTTTTTTTGCTTCTCGCATTTTTCACACCTCTTCATGCTCCTCGCATTTTTCACAACTTTTCATGCTCGTCGCATTTTTCACACCTTTTCATGTTTCTTGCATTTTTCACAACTTTTCATGCTCCTCGCATTTTTCACACCTTTTCATGCTCCTTGCATTTTTCACACCTTTTCATGCTCCTGGTCTTTCTTTTTTTTTTTTTGCTCCTCGCATTTTTCACACCTTTTCATGCTCCTGGTCTTTCTTGTTTTTTTTTTTTTTTTTGCTCCTCGCATTTTTCACACCTTTTCATGGTCCTCACATTTTTCACACCTCTTAATGCTCCTCGCATTTTTCACAACTTTTCATGTTCATCGCATTTTTCACACCTTTTCATTCTCCTGGTCTTTCTTTTTTTTTTTCTCCTCGCATTTTTCACACCTTTTCATGCTCCTGGTCTTTTTTTTTTTTTTTTTGCTCCTCGCATTTTTCACACCTTTTCATGCTCCTGGTCTTTTTTTTTTTTTTTTTCTCCTCGCATTTTTCACACCTTTTCATGCTCCTGGTCTTTTTTTTTTTTTTTTTTGCTCCTCGAATTTTTCACACCTTTTCATGCTCCTGGTCTTTCTTTCTTTCTTTTTTTTTTTTTTTGCTCCTCGCATTTTTCACACCTTTTCATGCTCCTGGATTTTTTTTTTTTTTGCTCCTCAAATTTTTCACACCTTTTCATCCTCCTCGCATTTTTCACACCTCTTCATGCTATTCGCATTTTTCACAACTTTTCATGCTCGTCGCATTTTTCACACCTTTTCATGCTCCTGATCTTTCTTTTTTTTTTTTTGCTCCTCGCATTTTTCACAACTTTTCATGCTCCTGGTCTTTTTTTTTTCTTTTGCTCCTCGCATTTTTCACACCTTTTCATGCTCCTGGTGTTTCTTTTTTTTTTTTTTTTGCTCCTCGCATTTTTCACACCTTTTCATGCTCCTGGTCTTTTTTATTTTTTTTGCTCCTCGCATTTTTCACACCTTTTCATGCTCCTGGTCTTTCTTTTTTTTTTTTTTTTGGTTCCTCGCATTTTTCACAACTTTTCATGCTCCTGGTCTTTTTTTTTTTTTTTTTTTTTGCTCCTCGCATTTTTCACACCTTTTCATGCTCCTGGGCTTTCTTTTTTTTTTTTTTGCTCCTCGCATTTTTCACACCTTTTCATGCTCCTCGCATTTTTCACACGTCTTCATGCTCCTCGCATTTTTCACAACTTTTCATGCTCGTCGCATTTTTCACACCTTTTCATGCTCCTTGCATTTTTCACACCTTTTCATGTTTCTTGCATTTTTCACAACTTTTCATGCTCCTCGCATTTTTCACACCTTTTCATACTCCTTGCATTTTTCACACCTTTTCATGCTCATGGTCTTTTTTTTTTTTTTTGCTCCTCGCATTTTTCACACCTTTTCATGCTCCTGGTCTTTTTTTTTTTTTTTGCTCCTCGCATTTTTCACACCTTTTCATGGTCCTCACATTTTTCACACCTCTTAATGCTCCTCGCATTTTTCACACTTTTTCATGCTCCTGGTCTTTTTTTTTTTTTTGCTCCTCGCTTTTTTCACACCTTTTCATGCTCCTGGTCTTTTTTTTTTTTTTTTGCTCCTCGCATTTTTCACACCTTTTCATGCTCCTGGTCTTTCTTTTTTTTTTTTTTTTTGCTCCTCGCATTTTTCACACCTTTTCATGTTCCTGGTCTTTTTTTTTTTTTTTTTTTTTGCTCCTCGCATTTTTCACACCTTTTCATGCTCCTGGTCTTTCTTTTTTTTTTTTTTTTTGCTCCTCGCATTTTTCACACCTTTTCATGCTCCTGGTCTTTCTTTCTTTTTTTTTTTTTTTTTTTTGCTCCTCGCATTTTTCACACCTTTTCATGCTCCTGGATTTTTTTTTTTTTGCTCCTCAAATTTTTCACACCTTTTCATCCTCCTCGCATTTTTCACACCTCTTCATGCTCCTCGCATTTTTCACAACTTTTCATGCTCGTCGCATTTTTCACACCTTTTCATGCTCCTGATCTTTCCTTTTTTTTTTTTGCTCCTCGCATTTTTCACAACTTTTCATGCTCCTGGTCTTTTTTTTTTCTTTTGCTCCTCGCATTTTTCACACCTTTTCATGCTCCTGGTCTTTCTTTTTTTTTTTTTTTTTTGCTCCTCGCATTTTTCACACCTTTTCATGCTCCTGGTCTTTTTTATTTTTTTTGCTCCTCGCATTTTTCACACCTTTTCATGCTCCTGGTCTTTCTTTCTTTTTTTTTTGGTTCCTCGCATTTTTCACACCTTTTCATGCTCCTGGTCTTTCTTTTTTTTTTTTTTTTTTGCTCCTCGCATATTTCACACTTTTTCATGCTCCTGGTCTTTCTTTTTTTTTCTTTTTTTTGCTCCTCGCATTTTTCACACCTTTTCATGCTCCTGGTCTTTCTTTTTTTTTTTTTTGCTCCTCGCATTTTTTAAACCTTTTCATGCTCCTCGCATTTTTCACACGTCTTCATGCTCCTCGCATTTTTCACAACTTTTCATGCTCGTCGCATTTTTCACACCTTTTCATGCTCCTTGCATTTTTCACACCTTTTCAAGTTTCTTGCATTTTTCACAACTTTTCATGCTCCTCGCGTTTTTCACACCTTTTCATACTCCTTGCATTTTTCACACCTTTTCATGCTCATGGTCTTTTTTTTTTTTTTTGCTCCTCGCATTTTTCACACCTTTTCATGGTCCTCGCATTTTTCACACCTCTTAATGCTCCTCGCATTTTTCACACCTTTTCATGCTCCTGGTCTTTTTTTTTTTTTTGCTCCTCGCATTTTTCACACCTTTTCATGCTCCTGGTCTTTCTTTTTTTTTTTTTGCTCCTCGCATTTTTCACACCTTTTCATGCTCCTGATCTTTCTTTTTTTTTTTTTTTTTGCTCCTCGCATTTTTCAGACCTTTTCATGCTCCTGGTCTTTCTTTTTTTTTTTTTTTTTTTTGCTCCTCGCATTTTTCACACCTCTTCATGCTCCTGGTCTTTTTTTTTTTTTTTGCTCCTCGCATTTTTCACACCTTTTCATGCTCCTGGTCTTTCTTTTTTTTTTTTTTGCTCCTCGCATTTTTCACACCTTTTCATGCTCCTCGCATTTTTCACACCTCTTCATGCTCCTCGCATTTTTCACAACTTTTCATGCTCGTCGCATTTTTCACACCTTTTCATGCTCCTTGCATTTTTCACACCTTTTCATGTTTCTTGCATTTTTCACAACTTTTCATGCTCCTCGCATTTTTCACACCTTTTCATGCTCCTTGCATTTTTCACACCTTTTCATGCTCCTGGTCTTCCTTTTTTTTTTTTTTTTTTGCTCCTCGCATTTTTCACACCTTTTCATGGTCCTCGATTTTTCACACCTCTTCATGCTCCTCGCATTTTTCACAACTTTTCATGTTCATCGCATTTTTCACACCTTTTCCTTCTCCTGGTCTTTCTTTTTTTTTTTCTCCTCGCATTTTTCACACCTTTTCATGCTCCTGGTCTTTTTTTTTTTTTTTGCTCCTCGCATTTTTCACACTTTTTCATGCTCCTGGTCTTTTTTTTTTTTTTGCTCCTCGCATTTTTAACACCTTTTCATGCTCCTGATCTTTCTTTTTTTTTTTTTTTTGCTCCTCGCATTTTTCACACCTTTTCATGCTCCTCGCATTTTTCACACCTCTTCATGCTCCTCGCATTTTTCACAACTTTTCATGCTCGTCGCATTTTTCACACCTTTTCATGCTCCTTGCATTTTTCACACCTTTTCATGTTTCTTGCATTTTTCACAACTTTTCATGCTCCTCGCATTTTTCACACCTTTTCATGCTCCTTGCATTTTTCACACCTTTTCATGCTCCTGGTCTTTTTTTTTTTTTTGCTCCTCGCATTTTTCACAGCTTTTCATGCTCCTGGTCTTTTTTTTTTTTTTTTTGCTCCTCGCATTTTTCACACCTTTTCATGCTCCTGCCCTTTTTTTTTTTTTTTGCTCCTCAAATTTTTCACACCTTTTCATGCTCCTTGCATTTTTCACACCTCTTCATGCTCCTCGCATTTTTCACAACTTTTCATGCTCCTCGCATTTTTCACACCTTTTTATGCTCTTCGCAATTTTCACACCGTTTCATGCTCCTAGAATTTTTGACACATTTTCATGCTCTTCTCATTTTACAGAACTTTTCATGCTCCTTCCATTTTTCACACCTTTTCATGCTCCTCGCATTTTTCACACCTTTTCATGCTCCTGGTCATTCTTTTTTTTTTTTTTTTTTGCTCCTCGCATTTTTCACACCTTTCCATGCTCCTGGTTTTTTTTTCTCTTTGCTCCTCGCATTTTTCACACCATTTCATGACACTGGTCTTTCCTTTTTTTTTTTTTTTTTTTTTTGCTCCTCGCATTTTTCACACCTTTTCATGCTCCTGGTCTTTTTTTTTTTTTTTTTGCTCCTCGCATTTTTCACACCTTTTCATGCTCCTGGTCTTTTTTTTTTCTTTTTTTTGCTTCTCGCATTTTTCACACCTCTTCATGCTCCTCGCATTTTTCACAACTTTTCATGCTCGTCGCATTTTTCACACCTTTTCATGTTTCTTGCATTTTTCACAACTTTTCATGCTCCTCACATTTTTCACACCTTTTCATGCTCCTTGCATTTTTCACACCTTTTCATGCTCCTGGTCTTTCTTTTTTTTTTTTTGCTCCTCGCATTTTTCACACCTTTTCATGCTCCTGGTCTTTCTTGTTTTTTTTTTTTTTTTGCTCCTCGCATTTTTCACACCTTTTCATGGTCCTCGCATTTTTCACACCTCTTAATGCTCCTCGCATTTTTCACAACTTTTCATGTTCATCGCATTTTTCACACCTTTTCATTCTCCTGGTCTTTCTTTTTTTTTTTCTCCTCGCTTTTTTCACACCTTTTCATGCTCCTGGTCTTTTTTTTTTTTTTTTTTGCTCCTCGCATTTTTCACACTTTTTCATGCTCCTGGTCTTTTTTTTTTTTTTTGCTCCTCGCATTTTTAACACCTTTTCATGCTCCTGATCTTTCTTTTTTTTTTTTTTTTTTGCTCCTCGCATTTTTCACACCTTTTCATGCTCCTGGTTTTTTTTTTTTTTTTTGCTCCTCGCATTTTTCACACTATTTCATGCTCCTGGTCTTTCCTTTTTTTTTTTTTTTTTTTTTGCTCCTCGCATTTTTCACACCTTTTCATGCTCCTGGTCTTTTTTTTTTTTTTTTGCTTGTCGCATTTTTCACACCTTTTCATGCTCCTGGTCTTTTTTTTTTTCTTTTTTTTCCTTCTCGCATTTTTCACACCTTTTCATGCTCCTGGTCTTTCTTTTTTTTTTTTTTGCTCCTCGCATTTTTCACACCTTTTCATGCTCCTCGCATTTTTCACACCTCTTCATGCTCCTCGCATTTTTCACAACTTTTCATGCTCGTCGCATTTTTCACACCTTTTCATGCTCCTTGCATTTTTCACACCTTTTCATGTTTCTTGCATTTTTCACAACTTTTCATGCTCCTCGCATTTTTCACACCTTTTCATGCTCCTTGCATTTTTCACACCTTTTCATGCTCCTGGTCTTTTTTTTTTTTTTTGCTCCTCGCATTTTTCACAGCTTTTCATGCTCCTGGTCTTTTTTTTTTTTTTTTGCTCCTCGCATTTTTCACACCTTTTCATGCCCCTCGCATTTTTCACACCTTTTCATGCTCCTCGCATTATTCACACATTTTCATGGTCCTCGCATTTTTCACACCTCTTAATGCTCCTCGCATTTTTCACACCTTTTCATGTTCCTGGTCTTTTTTTTTTTTTTTTGCTCCTCGCATTTTTCACACCTTTTCATGCTCCTGGATTTTTTTTTTTTTTTGCTCCTCAAATTTTTCACACCTTTTCATCCTCCTCGCATTTTTCACTCCTCTTCATGCTCCTCGCATTTTTCACAACTTTTCATGCTCGTCGCATTTTTCACACCTTTTCATGCTCCTGATCTTTCTTTTTTTTTTTTTGCTCCTCGCATTTTTCACAACTTTTCATGCTCCTGGTCTTTTTTTTTTCTTTTGCTCCTCGCATTTTTCACACCTTTTCATGCTCCTGGTCTTTCTTTTTTTTTTTTTTTTTTTTGCTCCTCGCATTTTTCACACCTTTTCATGCTCCTGGTCTTTTTTATTTTTTTTGCTCCTCGCATTTTTCACACCTTTTCATGCTCCTGATCTTTCTTTTTTTTTTTTTGCTCCTCGCATTTTTCACAACTTTTCATGCTCCTGGTCTTTTTTTTTTCTTTTGCTCCTCGCATTTTTCACACCTTTTCATGCTCCTGGTCTTTCTTTTTTTTTTTTTTTTTGCTCCTCGCATTTTTCACACCTTTTCATGCTCCTGGTCTTTCTTTTTTTTTTTTTTTTTTTTTGCTCCTCGCATTTTTCACACCTTTTCATGCTCCCGGTCTTTTTTTTTTTTTTTGCTCCTCGCATTTTTCACAGCTTTTCATGCTCCTGGTCTTTCTTTTTTTTTTTTTTGCTCCTCGCATTTTTCACACCTTTTCATGCTCCTTGCATTTTTCACACCTTTTCATGTTTCTTGCATTTTTCACAACTTTTCATGCTCCTCGCATTTTTCACACCTTTTCATGCTCCTTGCATTTTTCACACCTTTTCATGCTCCTGGTCTTTCTTTTTTTTTTTTTTTTTTTGCTCCTCGCATTTTTCACACCTTTTCATGGTCCTCGATTTTTCACACCTCTTCATGCTCCTCGCATGTTTCACAACTTTTCATGTTCATCGCATTTTTCACACCTTTTCATTCTCCTGGTCTTTCTTTTTTTTTTTCTCCTCGCATTTTTCACACCTTTTCATGCTCCTGGTCTTTTTTTTTTTTTTTGCTCCTCGCATTTTTCACACTTTTTCATGCTCCTGGTCTTTTTTTTTTTTTTGCTCCTCGCATTTTTAACACCTTTTCATGCTCCTGATCTTTCTTTTTTTTTTTTTTTTGCTCCTCGCATTTTTCACACCTTTTCATGCTCCTCGCATTTTTCACACCTCTTCATGCTCCTCGCATTTTTCACAACTTTTCATGCTCGTCGCATTTTTCACACCTTTTCATGCTCCTTGCATTTTTCACACCTTTTCATGTTTCTTGCATTTTTCACAACTTTTCATGCTCCTCGCATTTTTCACACCTTTTCATGCTCCTTGCATTTTTCACACCTTTTCATGCTCCTGGTCTTTTTTTTTTTTTTGCTCCTCGCATTTTTCACAGCTTTTCATGCTCCTGGTCTTTTTTTTTTTTTTTTTGCTCCTCGCATTTTTCACACCTTTTCATGCTCCTGCCCTTTTTTTTTTTTTTTTGCTCCTCAAATTTTTCACACCTTTTCATGCTCCTTGCATTTTTCACACCTCTTCATGCTCCTCGCATTTTTCACAACTTTTCATGCTCCTCCCATTTTTCACACCTTTTTATGCTCTTCGCAATTTTCACACCGTTTCATGCTCCTAGAATTTTTGACACATTTTCATGCTCCTCTCATTTTACAGAACTTTTCATGCTCCTTCCATTTTTCACACCTTTTCATGCTCCTCGCATTTTTCACACCTTTTCATGCTCCTGGTCATTCTTTTTTTTTTTTTTTTTTGCTCCTCGCATTTTTCACACCTTTTCATGCTCCTGGTCTTTCTTTTTTTTTTTTTTTTTGCTCATCGCATTTTTCACACCTTTCCATGCTCCTGGTTTTTTTTTCTCTTTGCTCCTCGCATTTTTCACAATATTTCATGACACTGGTCTTTCCTTTTTTTTTTTTTTTTTTTTTTGCTCCTCGCATTTTTCACACCTTTTCATGCTCCTGGTCTTTTTTTTTTTTTTTTGCTCCTCGCATTTTTCACACCTTTTCATGCTCCTGGTCTTTTTTTTTTTCTTTTTTTTGCTTCTCGCATTTTTCACACCTTTTCATGCTCCTGGTCTTTCTTTTTTTTTTTTTTTGCTCCTCGCATTTTTCACACCTTTTCATGCTCCTCGCATTTTTCACACCTCTTCATGCTCCTCGCATTTTTCACAACTTTTCATGCTCGTCGCATTTTTCACACCTTTTCATGTTTCTTGCATTTTTCACAACTTTTCATGCTCCTCGCATTTTTCACACCTTTTCATGCTCCTCGCATTTTTCACACCTTTTCATGCTCCTGGTTTTTTTTTTTTTTTTGCTCCTCGCATTTTTCACACTATTTCATGCTCCTGGTCTTTCCTTTTTTTTTTTTTTTTTTTTTTGCTCCTCGCATTTTTCACACCTTTTCATGCTCCTGGTCTTTTTTTTTTTTTTTTGCTTCTCGCATTTTTCACACCTTTTCATGCTCCTGGTCTTTTTTTTTTCTTTTTTTTCCTTCTCGCATTTTTCACACCTTTTCATGCTCCTGGTCTTTTTTTTTTTTTTTTTTGCTCCTCGCATTTTTCACACCTTTTCATGCTCCTCGCATTTTTCACACCTCTTCATGCTCCTCGCATTTTTCACAACTTTTCATGCTCATCGCATTTTTCACACCTTTTCATGCTCCTTGCATTTTTCACACCTTTTCATGTTTCTTGCATTTTTCACAACTTTTCATGCTCCTCGCATTTTTCACACCTTTTCATGCTCCTTGCATTTTTCACACCTTTTCATGCTCCTGGTCTTTCTTTTTTTTTTTTTTTTTTTGCTCCTCGCATTTTTCACACCTTTTCATGGTCCTCGATTTTTCACACCTCTTCATGCTCCTCGCATGTTTCACAACTTTTCATGTTCATCGCATTTTTCACACCTTTTCATTCTCCTGGTCTTTCTTTTTTTTTTTCTCCTCGCATTTTTCACACCTTTTCATGCTCCTGGTCTTTTTTTTTTTTTTTGCTCCTCGCATTTTTCACACTTTTTCATGCTCCTGGTCTTTTTTTTTTTTTTGCTCCTCGCATTTTTAACACCTTTTCATGCTCCTGATCTTTCTTTTTTTTTTTTTTTTGCTCCTCGCATTTTTCACACCTTTTCATGCTCCTCGCATTTTTCACACCTCTTCATGCTCCTCGCATTTTTCACAACTTTTCATGCTCGTCGCATTTTTCACACCTTTTCATGCTCCTTGCATTTTTCACACCTTTTCATGTTTCTTGCATTTTTCACAACTTTTCATGCTCCTCGCATTTTTCACACCTTTTCATGCTCCTTGCATTTTTCACACCTTTTCATGCTCCTGGTCTTTTTTTTTTTTTTGCTCCTCGCATTTTTCACAGCTTTTCATGCTCCTGGTCTTTTTTTTTTTTTTTTTGCTCCTCGCATTTTTCACACCTTTTCATGCTCCTGCCCTTTTTTTTTTTTTTTTGCTCCTCAAATTTTTCACACCTTTTCATGCTCCTTGCATTTTTCACACCTCTTCATGCTCCTCGCATTTTTCACAACTTTTCATGCTCCTCCCATTTTTCACACCTTTTTATGCTCTTCGCAATTTTCACACCGTTTCATGCTCCTAGAATTTTTGACACATTTTCATGCTCCTCTCATTTTACAGAACTTTTCATGCTCCTTCCATTTTTCACACCTTTTCATGCTCCTCGCATTTTTCACACCTTTTCATGCTCCTGGTCATTCTTTTTTTTTTTTTTTTTTGCTCCTCGCATTTTTCACACCTTTTCATGCTCCTGGTCTTTCTTTTTTTTTTTTTTTTTGCTCATCGCATTTTTCACACCTTTCCATGCTCCTGGTTTTTTTTTCTCTTTGCTCCTCGCATTTTTCACAATATTTCATGACACTGGTCTTTCCTTTTTTTTTTTTTTTTTTTTTTGCTCCTCGCATTTTTCACACCTTTTCATGCTCCTGGTCTTTTTTTTTTTTTTTTGCTCCTCGCATTTTTCACACCTTTTCATGCTCCTGGTCTTTTTTTTTTTCTTTTTTTTGCTTCTCGCATTTTTCACACCTTTTCATGCTCCTGGTCTTTCTTTTTTTTTTTTTTTGCTCCTCGCATTTTTCACACCTTTTCATGCTCCTCGCATTTTTCACACCTCTTCATGCTCCTCGCATTTTTCACAACTTTTCATGCTCGTCGCATTTTTCACACCTTTTCATGTTTCTTGCATTTTTCACAACTTTTCATGCTCCTCGCATTTTTCACACCTTTTCATGCTCCTCGCATTTTTCACACCTTTTCATGCTCCTGGTTTTTTTTTTTTTTTTGCTCCTCGCATTTTTCACACTATTTCATGCTCCTGGTCTTTCCTTTTTTTTTTTTTTTTTTTTTTTGCTCCTCGCATTTTTCACACCTTTTCATGCTCCTGGTCTTTTTTTTTTTTTTTTGCTTCTCGCATTTTTCACACCTTTTCATGCTCCTGGTCTTTTTTTTTTCTTTTTTTTCCTTCTCGCATTTTTCACACCTTTTCATGCTCCTGGTCTTTTTTTTTTTTTTTTTTGCTCCTCGCATTTTTCACACCTTTTCATGCTCCTCGCATTTTTCACACCTCTTCATGCTCCTCGCATTTTTCACAACTTTTCATGCTCATCGCATTTTTCACACCTTTTCATGCTCCTTGCATTTTTCACACCTTTTCATGTTTCTTGCATTTTTCACAACTTTTCATGCTCCTCGCATTTTTCACACCTTTTCATGCTCCTTGCATTTTTCACACCTTTTCATGCTCCTGGTCTTTTTTTTTTTTTTGCTCCTCGCATTTTTCACAGCTTTTCATGCTCCTGGTCTTTTTTTTTTTTTTTTTTGCTCCTCGCATTTTTCACACCTTTTTATGCCCCTCGCATTTTTCACACCTTTTCATGCTCCTCGCATTATTCACACATTTTCATGGTCCTCGCATTTTTCACACCTCTTAATGCTCCTCGCATTTTTCACACCTTTTCATGTTCCTGGTCTTTTTTTTTTTTTTTTTCTCCTCGCATTTTTCACACCTTTTCATGCTCCTGGATTTTTTTTTTTTTTTGCTCCTCAAATTTTTCACACCTTTTCATCCTCCTCGCATTTTTCACACCTCTTCATGCTCCTCGCATTTTTCACAACTTTTCATGCTCGTCGCATTTTTCACACCTTTTCATGCTCCTGATCTTTCTTTTTTTTTTTTTGCTCCTCGCATTTTTCACAACTTTTCATGCTCCTGGTCTTTTTTTTTTCTTTTGCTCCTCGCATTTTTCACACCTTTTCATGCTCCTGGTCTTTCTTTTTTTTTTTTTTTTTTTTGCTCCTCGCATTTTTCACACCTTTTCATGCTCCTGGTCTTTTTTATTTTTTTTGCTCCTCGCATTTTTCACACGTTTTCATGCTCCTGGTCTTTCTTTTTTTTTCTTTTTTTTGCTCCTCGCATTTTTCACACCTTTTCATGCTCCTGGTCTTTCTTTTTTTTTTTTTGCTCCTCGCATTTTTCACACCTTTTCATGCTCCTCGCATTTTTCACACGTCTTCATGCTCCTCGCATTTTTCACAACTTTTCATGCTCGTCGCATTTTTCACACCTTTTCATGCTCCTTGCATTTTTCACACCTTTTCATGTTTCTTGCATTTTTCACAACTTTTCATGCTCCTCGCATTTTTCACACCTTTTCATACTCCTTGCATTTTTCACACCTTTTCATGCTCATGGTCTTTTTTTTTTTTTTGCTCCTCGCATTTTTCACACCTTTTCATGCTCCTGGTCTTTTTTTTTTTTTTTGCTCCTCGCATTTTTCACACCTTTTCATGGTCCTCGCATTTTTCACACCTCTTAATGCTCCTCGCATTTTTCACACCTTTTCATGCTCCTGGTCTTTTTTTTTTTTTTGCTCCTCGCATTTTTCACACCTTTTCATGCTCCTGGTCTTTTTTTTTTTTTTTGCTCCTCGCATTTTTCACACCTTTTCATGCTCCTGGTCTTTCTTTTTTTTTTTTTTTGCTCCTCGCATTTTTCACACCTTTTCATGTTCCTGGTCTTTTTTTTTTTTTTTTTTTTTTTGCTCCTCGCATTTTTCACACCTTTTCATGTTCCTGGTCTTTTTTTTTTTTTTTGCTCCTCGCATTTTTCACACCTTTTCATGCACCTGGTCTTTTTTTTTTTTTTTTGCTCCTCGCATTTTTCACACCTTTTCATGCTCCTGGTCTTTTTTTTTTTTTTTTGCTCCTCGCATTTTTTACACCTTTTCATGGTCCTGGTCTTTCTTTTTTTTTTTTTTTTTTTTTTTGCTCCTCGCATTTTTCACCCCTTTTCTTGCTCCTGGTCTTTTTTTTTTTTTTTTTTGCTCCTCGCATTTTTCACACCTTTTCATGCTCCTCGCATTTTTCACACCTTTTCATGTTCATCGCATTTTTCACACCTTTTCATGCTCCTGGTCTTTCTTTTTTTTTTTTTTTTTGCTCCTCGCATTTTTCACACCTTTTCATGCTCCTCGCTTTTTTTACACATTTTCATGCTCCTGGTCTTTTTTTTTTTTTTTTTTGCTCCTCGCATTTTTCACACCTTTTCATGCTCTTAGTCTTTTTTTTTTTTTGCTCCTCGCATTTTTCACACCTTTTCATGCTCCTGGTCTTTCTTTTTTTTTTTTTTTTTGCTCCTCGCATTTTTCACACCTTTTCATGCTCCTCGTCTTTTTTTTTTTTTTTGCTCCTCGCATTTGTCACACCTTTTCATGCTCCTGGTCTTTCTTTTTTTTTTTTTTTTTTTTCCTCCTCGCATTTTTCACACCTTTTCATGCTCCTGGTCTTTTTTTTTTTTTTTTTTTCTCGCATTTTTCACACCTTTTCATGCTCCTGGACTTTCTTTTTTTTTTTTGCTCCTCGCATTTTTAACACCTTTTCATGCTCCTGATCTTTCTTTTTTTTTTTTTTTTGCTCCTCGCATTTTTCACTCCTTTTCATGCTCCTCGCCTTTTTCTCACCTCTTCATGCTCCTCGCATTTTTCACAACTTTTCATGCTCGTCGCATTTTTCACACCTTTTCATGCTCCTTGCATTTTTCACACCTTTTCATGTTTCTTGCATTTTTCACAACTTTTCATGCTCCTCGCATTTTTCACACCTTTTCATGCTCCTTGCATTTTTCACACCTTTTCATGCTCCTGGTCTTTTTTTTTTTTTTGCTCCTCGCATTTTTCACAGCTTTTCATGCTCCTGGTCTTTTTTTTTTTTTTTTTGCTCCTCGCATTTTTCACACCTTTTCATGCTCCTGCCCTTTTTTTTTTTTTTTTGCTCCTCAAATTTTTCACACCTTTTCATGCTCCTTGCATTTTTCACACCTCTTCATGCTCCTCGCATTTTTCACAACTTTTCATGCTCCTCCCATTTTTCACACCTTTTTATGCTCTTCGCAATTTTCACACCGTTTCATGCTCCTAGAATTTTTGACACATTTTCATGCTCCTCTCATTTTACAGAACTTTTCATGCTCCTTCCATTTTTCACACCTTTTCATGCTCCTCGCATTTTTCACACCTTTTCATGCTCCTGGTCATTCTTTTTTTTTTTTTTTTTTGCTCCTCGCATTTTTCACACCTTTTCATGCTCCTGGTCTTTCTTTTTTTTTTTTTTTTTGCTCATCGCATTTTTCACACCTTTCCATGCTCCTGGTTTTTTTTTCTCTTTGCTCCTCGCATTTTTCACAATATTTCATGACACTGGTCTTTCCTTTTTTTTTTTTTTTTTTTTTTTGCTCCTCGCATTTTTCACACCTTTTCATGCTCCTGGTCTTTTTTTTTTTTTTTTGCTCCTCGCATTTTTCACACCTTTTCATGCTCCTGGTCTTTTTTTTTTTCTTTTTTTTGCTCCTCGCATTTTTCACACCTTTTCATGCTCCTGGTCTTTCTTTTTTTTTTTTTTTGCTCCTCGCATTTTTCACACCTTTTCATGCTCCTCGCATTTTTCACACCTCTTCATGCTCCTCGCATTTTTCACAACTTTTCATGCTCGTCGCATTTTTCACACCTTTTCATGTTTCTTGCATTTTTCACAACTTTTCATGCTCCTCGCATTTTTCACACCTTTTCATGCTCCTCGCATTTTTCACACCTTTTCATGCTCCTGGTTTTTTTTTTTTTTTTGCTCCTCGCATTTTTCACACTATTTCATGCTCCTGGTCTTTCCTTTTTTTTTTTTTTTTTTTTTTGCTCCTCGCATTTTTCACACCTTTTCATGCTCCTGGTCTTTTTTTTTTTTTTTTGCTTCTCGCATTTTTCACACCTTTTCATGCTCCTGGTCTTTTTTTTTTCTTTTTTTTCCTTCTCGCATTTTTCACACCTTTTCATGCTCCTGGTCTTTTTTTTTTTTTTTTTTGCTCCTCGCATTTTTCACACCTTTTCATGCTCCTCGCATTTTTCACACCTCTTCATGCTCCTCGCATTTTTCACAACTTTTCATGCTCATCGCATTTTTCACACCTTTTCATGCTCCTTGCATTTTTCACACCTTTTCATGTTTCTTGCATTTTTCACAACTTTTCATGCTCCTCGCATTTTTCACACCTTTTCATGCTCCTTGCATTTTTCACACCTTTTCATGCTCCTGGTCTTTCTTTTTTTTTTTTTTTTTTTGCTCCTCGCATTTTTCACACCTTTTCATGCTCCTCGATTTTTCACACCTCTTCATGCTCCTCGCATGTTTCACAACTTTTCATGTTCATCGCATTTTTCACACCTTTTCATTCTCCTGGTCTTTCTTTTTTTTTTTCTCCTCGCATTTTTCACACCTTTTCATGCTCCTGGTCTTTTTTTTTTTTTTTGCTCCTCGCATTTTTCACACTTTTTCATGCTCCTGGTCTTTTTTTTTTTTTTGCTCCTCGCATTTTTAACACCTTTTCATGCTCCTGATCTTTCTTTTTTTTTTTTTTTTGCTCCTCGCATTTTTCACACCTTTTCATGCTCCTCGCATTTTTCACACCTCTTCATGCTCCTCGCATTTTTCACAACTTTTCATGCTCGTCGCATTTTTCACACCTTTTCATGCTCCTTGCATTTTTCACACCTTTTCATGTTTCTTGCATTTTTCACAACTTTTCATGCTCCTCGCATTTTTCACACCTTTTCATGCTCCTTGCATTTTTCACACCTTTTCATGCTCCTGGTCTTTTTTTTTTTTTTGCTCCTCGCATTTTTCACAGCTTTTCATGCTCCTGGTCTTTTTTTTTTTTTTTTTGCTCCTCGCATTTTTCACACCTTTTCATGCTCCTGCCCTTTTTTTTTTTTTTTTGCTCCTCAAATTTTTCACACCTTTTCATGCTCCTTGCATTTTTCACACCTTTTCTTGCTCCTCGCATTTTTCACAACTTTTCATGCTCCTCCCATTTTTCACACCTTTTTATGCTCTTCGCAATTTTCACACCGTTTCATGCTCCTAGAATTTTTGACACATTTTCATGCTCCTCTCATTTTACAGAACTTTTCATGCTCCTTCCATTTTTCACACCTTTTCATGCTCCTCGCATTTTTCACACCTTTTCATGCTCCTGGTCATTCTTTTTTTTTTTTTTTTTTGCTCCTCGCATTTTTCACACCTTTTCATGCTCCTGGTCTTTCTTTTTTTTTTTTTTTTTGCTCATCGCATTTTTCACACCTTTCCATGCTCCTGGTTTTTTTTTCTCTTTGCTCCTCGCATTTTTCACAATATTTCATGACACTGGTCTTTCCTTTTTTTTTTTTTTTTTTTTTTGCTCCTCGCATTTTTCACACCTTTTCATGCTCCTGGTCTTTTTTTTTTTTTTTTGCTCCTCGCATTTTTCACACCTTTTCATGCTCCTGGTCTTTTTTTTTTTCTTTTTTTTGCTTCTCGCATTTTTCACACCTTTTCATGCTCCTGGTCTTTCTTTTTTTTTTTTTTTGCTCCTCGCATTTTTCACACCTTTTCATGCTCCTCGCATTTTTCACACCTCTTCATGCTCCTCGCATTTTTCACAACTTTTCATGCTCGTCGCATTTTTCACACCTTTTCATGTTTCTTGCATTTTTCACAACTTTTCATGCTCCTCGCATTTTTCACACCTTTTCATGCTCCTCGCATTTTTCACACCTTTTCATGCTCCTGGTTTTTTTTTTTTTTTTGCTCCTCGCATTTTTCACACTTTTTCATGCTCCTGGTCTTTCCTTTTTTTTTTTTTTTTTTTTTTGCTCCTCGCATTTTTCACACCTTTTCATGCTCCTGGTCTTTTTTTTTTTTTTTTGCTTCTCGCATTTTTCACACCTTTTCATGCTCCTGGTCTTTTTTTTTTCTTTTTTTTCCTTCTCGCATTTTTCACACCTTTTCATGCTCCTGGTCTTTTTTTTTTTTTTTTTTGCTCCTCGCATTTTTCACACCTTTTCATGCTCCTCGCATTTTTCACACCTCTTCATGCTCCTCGCATTTTTCACAACTTTTCATGCTCATCGCATTTTTCACACCTTTTCATGCTCCTTGCATTTTTCACACCTTTTCATGTTTCTTGCATTTTTCACAACTTTTCATGCTCCTCGCATTTTTCACACCTTTTCATGCTCCTTGCATTTTTCACACCTTTTCATGCTCCTGGTCTTTTTTTTTTTTTTGCTCCTCGCATTTTTCACAGCTTTTCATGCTCCTGGTCTTTTTTTTTTTTTTTTTGCTCCTCGCATTTTTCACACCTTTTCATGCCCCTCGCATTTTTCACACCTTTTCATGCTCCTCGCATTATTCACACATTTTCATGGTCCTCGCATTTTTCACACCTCTTAATGCTCCTCGCATTTTTCACACCTTTTCATGTTCCTGGTCTTTTTTTTTTTTTTTTTCTCCTCGCATTTTTCACACCTTTTCATGCTCCTGGATTTTTTTTTTTTTTTGCTCCTCAAATTTTTCACACCTTTTCATCCTCCTCGCATTTTTCACACCTCTTCATGCTCCTCGCATTTTTCACAACTTTTCATGCTCGTCGCATTTTTCACACCTTTTCATGCTCCTGATCTTTCTTTTTTTTTTTTTGCTCCTCGCATTTTTCACAACTTTTCATGCTCCTGGTCTTTTTTTTTTCTTTTGCTCCTCGCATTTTTCACACCTTTTCATGCTCCTGGTCTTTCTTTTTTTTTTTTTTTTTTTTGCTCCTCGCATTTTTCACACCTTTTCATGCTCCTGGTCTTTTTTATTTTTTTTGCTCCTCGCATTTTTCACACGTTTTCATGCTCCTGGTCTTTCTTTTTTTTTCTTTTTTTTGCTCCTCGCATTTTTCACACCTTTTCATGCTCCTGGTCTTTCTTTTTTTTTTTTTGCTCCTCGCATTTTTCACACCTTTTCATGCTCCTCGCATTTTTCACACGTCTTCATGCTCCTCGCATTTTTCACAACTTTTCATGCTCGTCGCATTTTTCACACCTTTTCATGCTCCTTGCATTTTTCACACCTTTTCATGTTTCTTGCATTTTTCACAACTTTTCATGCTCCTCGCATTTTTCACACCTTTTCATACTCCTTGCATTTTTCACACCTTTTCATGCTCATGGTCTTTTTTTTTTTTTTGCTCCTCGCATTTTTCACACCTTTTCATGCTCCTGGTCTTTTTTTTTTTTTTTGCTCCTCGCATTTTTCACACCTTTTCATGGTCCTCGCATTTTTCACACCTCTTAATGCTCCTCGCATTTTTCACACCTTTTCATGCTCCTGGTCTTTTTTTTTTTTTTGCTCCTCGCATTTTTCACACCTTTTCATGCTCCTGGTCTTTTTTTTTTTTTTTGCTCCTCGCATTTTTCACACCTTTTCATGCTCCTGGTCTTTCTTTTTTTTTTTTTTTGCTCCTCGCATTTTTCACACCTTTTCATGTTCCTGTTCTTTTTTTTTTTTTTTTTTTTTTTGCTCCTCGCATTTTTCACACCTTTTCTTGTTCCTGGTCTTTTTTTTTTTTTTTGCTCCTCGCATTTTTCACACCTTTTCATGCACCTGGTCTTTTTTTTTTTTTTTTGCTCCTCGCATTTTTCACACCTTTTCATGCTCCTGGTCTTTTTTTTTTTTTTTTGCTCCTCGCATTTTTCACACCTTTTCATGGTCCTGGTCTTTCTTGTTTTTTTTTTTTTTTTTTTTGCTCCTCGCATTTTTCACACCTTTTCATGCTCCTGGTCTTTTTTTTTTTTTTTTTTGCTCCTCGCATTTTTCACACCTTTTCATGCTCCTCGCATTTTTCACACCTTTTCATGTTCATCGCATTTTTCACACCTTTTCATGCTCCTGGTCTTTCTTTTTTTTTTTTTTTTTGCTCCTCGCATTTTTCACACCTTTTCATGCTCCTCGCTTTTTTTACACATTTTCATGCTCCTGGTCTTTTTTTTTTTTTTTTTTGCTCCTCGCATTTTTCACACCTTTTCATGCTCTTAGTCTTTTTTTTTTTTTGCTCCTCGCATTTTTCACCCCTTTTCATGCTCCTGGTCTTTCTTTTTTTTTTTTTTTTGCTCCTCGCATTTTTCACACCTTTTCATGCTCCTCGTCTTTTTTTTTTTTTTGCTCCTCGCATTTGTCACACCTTTTCATGCTCCTGGTCTTTCTTTTTTTTTTTTTTTTTTTTGCTCCTCGCATTTTTCACACCTTTTCATGCTCCTGGTCTTTTTTTTTTTTTTTTTTTCTCGCATTTTTCACACCTTTTCATGCTCCTGGACTTTCTTTTTTTTTTTTGCTCCTCACATTTTTCACACCTTTTCATGCTCCTCGTCTTTTTTTTTTTTTTGCTCCTCGCATTTTTCACACCTTTTCATGCTCCTCGTCTTTTTTTTTTTTTTTTTGCTCCTCGCATTTTTCACACCTTTTCATGCTCCTCGCATTTTTCACACCTTTTCATGCTCCTCGCATTTTTCACACCTTTTCATGCTCCTGGTCTTTCTTTTTTTTTTTTTTTTTCCTCCTCGCCTTTTTCACCCCTTTTCATGCTCCTGGTCTTTTTTTTTTTTTTTTGCTCCTCGCATTTTTCACACCTTTTCATGTTCCTCGCATTTTACACACCTTTTCATGCTCCTGGTATTTTTTTTTTTTTTCCTCCTCGCCTTTTTCACACCTTTTCATGCTCCTGGTCTTTTTTTTTTTTTTTTCCTCCTCGCCTTTTTCACACCTTTTCATGCTCCTGGTCTTTTTTTTTTTTTTTGCTCCTCGCATTTTTCCCACCTTTTCATGCTCCTGGTCTTTCTTTCTTTTTTTTTTTTTTTGCTCCTCGCATTTTTCACACCTTTTCATGCTCCTGGTCTTTTTTTTTTTTTTTTTTTGCTCCTCGAATTTTTCACACCTTTTCATGCTCCTCACATTTTTCACACCTCTTCATGCTCCTCGGATTTTTCACAACTTTTCATGCTCGTCGCATTTTTCACACCTTTTCATGCTCCTGGTCTTTCTTTTTTTTTTTTTGCTCCCCGCATTTTTCACACCTTTTCATGCTCCTGGTCTTTTTTTTTTTTTTGCTCCTCGCATTTTTCACACCTTTTCATGCTCTTCGCATTTTTCACACCTTTTCATGTTCATCGCATTTTTCACACCTTTTCATGCTCCTGGTCTTTCTTTTTTTTTTTTTTTTTGCTCCTCGCATTTTTCACACCTTTTCATGCTCCTCGCTTTTTTTACACATTTTCATGGTCCTGGTCTTTTTTTTTTTTTTTTTTGCTCCTCGCATTTTTCACACCTTTTCATGCTCTTAGTCTTTTTTTTTTTTTGCTCCTCACATTTTTCACACCTTTTCATGCTCCTCGTCTTTTTTTTTTTTTTGCTCCTCGCATTTTTCACACCTTTTCATGCTCCTGGTTTTTTTTTTTTTTTTTTGCTCCTCGCATTTTTCACACCTTTTCATGCTCCTCGCATTTTTCACACCTCTTAATGCTCCCCGCATTTTTCACACCTTTTCATGCTCCTGGTCTTTCTTTTTTTTTTTTTTTTTTTGCTCCTCGCATTTTTCACACCTTTTCATGCTCCTCGCATTTTTCACACCTTTTCATGCTCCTGGTCTTTTTTTTTTTTTTTGTTCCTCGCATTTTTCACACCTTTTCATGTTCCTGGTCTTTTTTTTTTTTTTTTTTTTGCTCCTCGCATTTTTGACACCTTTTCATGCTCCTGGTCTTTTTTTTTTTTTTGCTCCTCGCATTTTTGACACCTTTTCATGCTCCTGGTCTTTTTTTTTTTTTTTTTGCCCCTCGCATTTTTGACACCTTTTCATGCTCCTGGTCTTTTTTTTTTTTTTTTTTGCTTCTCGCATTTTTCACACCTTTTCATGCTCCTGGTCTTTCTTTTTTTTTTTTTGCTCCCCGCATTTTTCACACCTTTTCATGCTCCTGGTCTTTCTTTTTTTTTTTTTTTTTTGCTCCTCGCATTTTTCACACCTTTTCATGCTCCTGGTCTTTCTTTTTTTTTTTTTTTTTTTCCTCCTCGCATTTTTCACACCTTTTCATGCTCCTGGTCTTTCTTTTTTTTTTTTTGCTCCTCGCATTTTTGACACCTTTTCATGATCCTGGTCTTTTTTTTTTTTTTTTTTTTGCTCCTCGAATTTTTCACACCTTTTCATGCTCCTCGCATTTTTCACACCTCTTCATGCTCCTCGCATTTTTCACAACTTTTCATGCTCGTCGCATGTTTCACATCTTTTCATGCTCCTGGTCTTTCTTTTTTTTTTTTTTTCCTCCTCGCATTTTTCACACCTTTTCATACTCCTGGTCTTTTTTTTTTTTTTTTTTTTTTGCTTCTCGCATTTTTCACATCTTTTCATGCTCCTGGTCTTTCTTTTTTTTTTTTTGCTCCTCGCATTTTTCACACCTTTTCATGCTCCTCGTCTTTTTTTTTTTTTTTTGCTCCTCGCATTTTTCACACCTTTTCATGCTCCTTGTCTTTTTTTTTTTTTTTTTTGCTCCTCGAATTTTTCACACCTTTTCATGGTCCTCGCATTTTTCACACCTCTTCATGCTCCTCGCATTTTTCACAACTTTTCTTGCTCGTCGCATTTTTCACACCTTTTCATGCTCCTGGTCTTTCTTTTTTTTTTTTTGCTCCCCGCATTTTTCACACCTTTTCATGCTCCTGGTCTTTTTTTTTTTTTTTTTTTGCTCCTCGAATTTTTCACACCTTTTCATGCTCCTCGCATTTTTCACACCTCTTCATGCTCCTCGCATTTTTCACAACTTTTCATGCTCGTCGCATTTTTCACACCTTTTCATGCTCCTGGTCTTTTTTTTTTTTTTTTGCTCCCCGCATTTTTCACATCTTTTCATGTTCCTGGACTTTTTTTTTTTTTTTTTTTTTGCTCCTCCCTTTTTTGACACCTTTTCATGTTCCTCGCATTTTTCACACCTCTTCATGCTCCTCGCATTTTTCACAACTTTTCATGCTCGTCGCATTTTTCACACCTTTTCATGCTCCTGATCTTTCTTTTTTTTTTTTGCTCCTCGCATTTTTCACAACTTTTCATGCTCCTGGTCTTTTTTTTTTCTTTTGCTCCTCGCATTTTTCACACCTTTTCATGCTCCTGGTCTTTTTTTTTTTTTTTTGCTCCCCGCATTTTTCCCCTCTTTTCCTGTTCCTGGACTTTTTTTTTTTTTTTTTTTTTGCTCCTCCCTTTTTTGACACCTTTTCATGTTCCTCGCATTTTTCACACCTCTTCATGCTCCTCGCATTTTTCACACCTTTTCATGCTCCTGGTCTTTTTTTTTTTTTTTTGCTCCTCGCATTTTTCACACCTTTTCATGCTCCTCGCATTTTTCACACCTCTTAATGCTCCCCGCATTTTTCACACCTTTTCATGCTCCTGGTCTTTCTTTTTTTTTTTTTTTTTTTGCTCCTCGCATTTTTCACACCTTTTCATGCTCCTCGCATTTTTCACACCTTTTCATGCTCCTGGTCTTTTTTTTTTTTTTGTTCCTCGCATTTTTCACACCTTTTCATGTTCCTGGTCTTTTTTTTTTTTTTTTTTTGCTCCTCGCATTTTTGACACCTTTTCATGCTCCTGGTCTTTTTTTTTTTTTTGCTCCTCGCATTTTTGACACCTTTTCATGCTCCTGGTCTTTTTTTTTTTTTTTTTGCCCCTCGCATTTTTGACACCTTTTCATGCTCCTGGTCTTTTTTTTTTTTTTTTTTGCTTCTCGCATTTTTCACACCTTTTCATGCTCCTGGTCTTTCTTTTTTTTTTTTTGCTCCCCGCATTTTTCACACCTTTTCATGCTCCTGGTCTTTCTTTTTTTTTTTTTTTTTTTGCTCCTCGCATTTTTCACACCTTTTCATGCTCCTGGTCTTTCTTTTTTTTTTTTTTTTTTTCCTCCTCGCATTTTTCACACCTTTTCATGCTCCTGGTCTTTCTTTTTTTTTTTTTGCTCCTCGCATTTTTGACACCTTTTCATGCTCCTGGTCTTTTTTTTTTTTTTTTTTTGCTCCTCGAATTTTTCACACCTTTTCATGCTCCTCGCATTTTTCACACCTCTTCATGCTCCTCGCATTTTTCACTCCTTTTCATGCTCCTGGATTTTTTTTTTTTTTTGCTCCTCAAATTTTTCACACCTTTTCATCCTCCTCGCATTTTTCACACCTCTTCATGCTCCTCGCATTTTTCACAACTTTTCATGCTCGTCGCATTTTTCACACCTTTTCATGCTCCTGATCTTTCTTTTTTTTTTTTTGCTCCTCGCATTTTTCACAACTTTTCATGCTCCTGGTCTTTTTTTTTTCTTTTGCTCCTCGCATTTTTCACACCTTTTCATGCTCCTGGTCTTTCTTTTTTTTTTTTTTTTTTTTGCTCCTCGCATTTTTCACACCTTTTCATGCTCCTGGTCTTTCTTTTTTTTTTTTTTTTTGCTCCTCGCATTTTTCACACCTTTTCATGCTCCTGGTCTTTCTTTTTTTTTTTTTTTTTTTTTGCTCCTCGCATTTTTCACACCTTTTCATGCTCCTGGTCTTTTTTTTTTTTTTTGCTCCTCGCATTTTTCACACCTTTTCATGCTCCTGGTCTTTCTTTTTTTTTTTTTTGCTCCTCGCATTTTTCACACCTTTTCATGCTCCTCGCATTTTTAACACCTCTTCATGCTCCTCGCATTTTTCACAACTTTTCATGCTCGTCGCATTTTTCACACCTTTTCATGCTCCTTGCATTTTTCACACCTTTTCATGTTTCTTGCATTTTTCACAACTTTTCATGCTCCTCGCATTTTTCACACCTTTTCATGCTCCTTGCATTTTTCACACCTTTTCATGCTCCTGGTTTTTCTTTTTTTTTTTTTTTTTTTGCTCCTCGCATTTTTCACACCTTTTCATGGTCCTCGATTTTTCACACCTCTTCATGCTCCTCGCATGTTTCAAAACTTTTCATGTTCATCGCATTTTTCACACCTTTTCATTCTCCTGGTCTTTCTTTTTTTTTTTCTCCTCGCATTTTTCACACCTTTTCATGCTCCTGGTCTTTTTTTTTTTTTTTGCTCCTCGCATTTTTCACACTTTTTCATGCTCCTGGTCTTTTTTTTTTTTTTGCTCCTCGCATTTTTAACACCTTTTCATGCTCCTGATCTTTCTTTTTTTTTTTTTTTTGCTCCTCGCATTTTTCACACCTTTTCATGCTCCTCGCATTTTTCACACCTCTTCATGCTCCTCGCATTTTTCACAACTTTTCATGCTCGTCGCATTTTTCACACCTTTTCATGCTCCTTGCATTTTTCACACCTTTTCATGTTTCTTGCATTTTTCACAACTTTTCATGCTCCTCGCATTTTTCACACCTTTTCATGCTCCTTGCATTTTTCACACCTTTTCATGCTCCTGGTCTTTTTTTTTTTTTTGCTCCTCGCATTTTTCACAGCTTTTCATGCTCCTGGTCTTTTTTTTTTTTTTTTTGCTCCTCGCATTTTTCACACCTTTTCATGCTCCTGCCCTTTTTTTTTTTTTTTGCTCCTCAAATTTTTCACACCTTTTCATGCTCCTTGCATTTTTCACACCTCTTCATGCTCCTCGCATTTTTCACAACTTTTCATGCTCCTCCCATTTTTCACACCTTTTTATGCTCTTCGCAATTTTCACACCGTTTCATGCTCCTAGAATTTTTGACACATTTTCATGCTCCTCTCATTTTACAGAACTTTTCATGCTCCTTCCATTTTTCACACCTTTTCATGCTCCTCGCATTTTTCACACCTTTTCATGCTCCTGGTCATTCTTTTTTTTTTTTTTTTTGCTCCTCGCATTTTTCACACCTTTTCATGCTCCTGGTCTTTCTTTTTTTTTTTTTTTTTGCTCATCGCATTTTTCACACCTTTCCATGCTCCTGGTTTTTTTTTCTCTTTGCTCCTCGCATTTTTCACAATATTTCATGACACTGGTCTTTCCTTTTTTTTTTTTTTTTTTTTTTGCTCCTCGCATTTTTCACACCTTTTCATGCTCCTGGTCTTTTTTTTTTTTTTTTGCTCCTCGCATTTTTCACACCTTTTCATGCTCCTGGTCTTTTTTTTTTTCTTTTTTTTGCTTCTCGCATTTTTCACACCTTTTCATTCTCCTGGTCTTTCTTTTTTTTTTTTTTTGCTCCTCGCATTTTTCACACCTTTTCATGCTCCTCGCATTTTTCACACCTCTTCATGCTCCTCGCATTTTTCACAACTTTTCATGCTCGTCGCATTTTTCACACCTTTTCATGTTTCTTGCATTTTTCACAACTTTTCATGCTCCTCGCATTTTTCACACCTTTTCATGCTCCTTGCATTTTTCACACCTTTTCATGCTCCTGGTCTTTCTTTTTTTTTTTTTGCTCTTCGCATTTTTCACACCTTTTCATGCTCCTGGTCTTTCTTGTTTTTTTTTTTTTTTTGCTCCTCGCATTTTTCACACCTTTTCATGGTCCTCGCATTTTTCACACCTCTTAATGCTCCTCGCATTTTTCACCACTTTTCATGTTCATCGCATTTTTCACACCTTTTCATTCTCCTGGTCTTTCTTTTTTTTTTTCTCCTCGCATTTTTCACACCTTTTCATGCTCCTGGTCTTTTTTTTTTTTTTTTTGCTCCTCGCATTTTTCACACTTTTTCATGCTCCTGGTCTTTTTTTTTTTTTTGCTCCTCGCATTTTTAACCCCTTTTCCTGCTCCTGATCTTTCTTTTTTTTTTTTTTTTTGCTCCTCGCATTTTTCACACTATTTCATGCTCCTGGTCTTTCCTTTTTTTTTTTTTTTTTTTTTTGCTCCTCGCATTTTTCACACCTTTTCATGCTCCTGGTCTTTTTTTTTTTTTTTTGCTTCTCGCATTTTTCACACCTTTTCATGCTCCTGGTCTTTTTTTTTTTCTTTTTTTTTCCTTCTCGCATTTTTCACACCTTTTCATGCTCCTGGTCTTTTTTTTTTTTTTTTTGCTCCTCGCATTTTTCACACCTTTTCATGCTCCTCGCATTTTTCACACCTCTTCATGCTCCTCGCATTTTTCACAACTTTTCATGCTCATCGCATTTTTCACACCTTTTCATGCTCCTTGCATTTTTCACACCTTTTCATGTTTCTTGCATTTTTCACAACTTTTCATGCTCCTCGCATTTTTCACACCTTTTCATGCTCCTTGCATTTTTCACACCTTTTCATGCTCCTGGTCTTTTTTTTTTTTTTGCTCCTCGCATTTTTCACACCTTTTCATGGTCCTCGCATTTTTCACACCTCTTAATGCTCCTCGCATTTTTCACACCTTTTCATGCTCCTGGTCTTTTTTTTTTTTTTGCTCCTCGCATTTTTCACACCTTTTCATGCTCCTGGTCTTTCTTTTTTTTTTTTTGCTCCTCGCATTTTTCACACCTTTTCATGCTCCTGATCTTTCTTTTTTTTTTTTTTTTTGCTCCTCGCATTTTTCACACCTTTTCATGCTCCTGGTTTTTTTTTTTTTTTGCCCCTCGCATTTTTCACACCTTTTCATGCTCCTCGCATTATTCACACATTTTCATGGTCCTCGCATTTTTCACACCTCTTAATGCTCCTCGCATTTTTCACACCTTTTCATGTTCCTGGTCTTTTTTTTTTTTTTTTTCTCCTCGCATTTTTCACACCTTTTCATGCTCCTGGATTTTTTTTTTTTTTTGCTCCTCAAATTTTTCACACCTTTTCATCCTCCTCGCATTTTTCACACCTCTTCATGCTCCTCGCATTTTTCACAACTTTTCATGCTCGTCGCATTTTTCACACCTTTTCATGCTCCTGATCTTTCTTTTTTTTTTTTTGCTCCTCGCATTTTTCACAACTTTTCATGCTCCTGGTCTTTTTTTTTTCTTTTGCTCCTCGCATTTTTCACACCTTTTCATGCTCCTGGTCTTTCTTTTTTTTTTTTTTTTTTTTGCTCCTCGCATTTTTCACACCTTTTCATGCTCCTGGTCTTTTTTATTTTTTTTGCTCCTCGCATTTTTCACACGTTTTCATGCTCCTGGTCTTTCTTTTTTTTTCTTTTTTTTGCTCCTCGCATTTTTCACACCTTTTCATGCTCCTGGTCTTTCTTTTTTTTTCTTTGCTCCTCGCATTTTTCACACCTTTTCATGCTCCTCGCATTTTTCACACGTCTTCATGCTCCTCGCATTTTTCACAACTTTTCATGCTCGTCGCATTTTTCACACCTTTTCATGCTCCTTGCATTTTTCACACCTTTTCATGTTTCTTGCATTTTTCACAACTTTTCATGCTCCTCGCATTTTTCACACCTTTTCATGCTCCTTGCATTTTTCACACCTTTTCATGCTCATGGTCTTTTTTTTTTTTTTGCTCCTCGCATTTTTCACACCTTTTCATGCTCCTGGTCTTTTTTTTTTTTTTTGCTCCTCGCATTTTTCACACCTTTTCATGGTCCTCGCATTTTTCACACCTCTTAATGCTCCTCGCATTTTTCACACCTTTTCATGCTCCTGGTCTTTTTTTTTTTTTTGCTCCTCGCATTTTTCACACCTTTTCATGCTCCTGGTCTTTTTTTTTTTTTTTGCTCCTCGCATTTTTCACACCTTTTCATGCTCCTGGTCTTTCTTTTTTTTTTTTTTTGCTCCTCGCATTTTTCACACCTTTTCATGTTCCTGGTCTTTTTTTTTTTTTTTTTTTTTTTGCTCCTCGCATTTTTCACACCTTTTCATGTTCCTGGTCTTTTTTTTTTTTTTTGCTCCTCGCATTTTTCACACCTTTTTATGCTCCTGGTCTTTTTTTTTTTTTTTTGCTCCTCGCATTTTTCACACCTTTTCATGCTCCTGGTCTTTTTTTTTTTTTTTTGCTCCTCGCATTTTTCACACCTTTTCATGGTCCTGGTCTTTCTTTTTTTTTTTTTTTTTTTTTTGCTCCTCGCATTTTTCACACCTTTTCATGCTCCTGGTCTTTTTTTTTTTTTTTTTTGCTCCTCGCATTTTTCACACCTTTTCATGCTCCTCGCATTTTTCACACCTTTTCATGTTCATCGCATTTTTCACACCTTTTCATGCTCCTGGTCTTTCTTTTTTTTTTTTTTTTTGCTCCTCGCATTTTTCACACCTTTTCATGCTCCTCGCTTTTTTTACACATTTTCATGCTCCTGGTCTTTTTTTTTTTTTTTTTTGCTCCTCGCATTTTTCACACCTTTTCATGCTCTTAGTCTTTTTTTTTTTTTGCTCCTCGCATTTTTCACACCTTTTCATGCTCCTGGTCTTTCTTTTTTTTTTTTTTTGCTCCTCGCATTTTTCACACCTTTTCATGCTCCTCGTCTTTTTTTTTTTTTTGCTCCTCGCATTTGTCACACCTTTTCATGCTCCTGGTCTTTCTTTTTTTTTTTTTTTTTTCCTCCTCGCATTTTTCACACCTTTTCATGCTCCTGGTCTTTTTTTTTTTTTTTTTTTTCTCGCATTTTTCACACCTTTTCATGCTCCTGGACTTTCTTTTTTTTTTTTGCTCCTCACATTTTTCACACCTTTTCATGCTCCTCGTCTTTTTTTTTTTTTTGCTCCTCGCATTTTTCACACCTTTTCATGCTCCTCGTCTTTTTTTTTTTTTTTTTGCTCCTCGCATTTTTCACACCTTTTCATGCTCCTCGCATTTTTCACACCTTTTCATGCTCTTAGTCTTTTTTTTTTTTTGCTCCTCGCATTTTTCACACCTTTTCATGCTCCTGGTCTTTCTTTTTTTTTTTTTTTGCTCCTCGCATTTTTCACACCTTTTCATGCTCCTCGTCTTTTTTTTTTTTTTGCTCCTCGCATTTGTCACACCTTTTCATGCTCCTGGTCTTTCTTTTTTTTTTTTTTTTTTCCTCCTCGCATTTTTCACACCTTTTCATGCTCCTGGTCTTTTTTTTTTTTTTTTTTTTCTCGCATTTTTCACACCTTTTCATGCTCCTGGACTTTCTTTTTTTTTTTTGCTCCTCACATTTTTCACACCTTTTCATGCTCCTCGTCTTTTTTTTTTTTTTGCTCCTCGCATTTTTCACACCTTTTCATGCTCCTCGTCTTTTTTTTTTTTTTTTTGCTCCTCGCATTTTTCACACCTTTTCATGCTCCTCGCATTTTTCACACCTTTTCATGTTCCTCGCATTTTTCACACCTTTTCATGCTCCTGGTCTTTCTTTTTTTTTTTTTTTTTCCTCCTCGCCTTTTTCACACCTTTTCATGCTCCTGGTCTTTTTTTTTTTTTTTGCTTCTCGCATTTTTCACACCTTTTCATGTTCCTCGCATTTTTCACACCTTTTCATGCTCCTGGTTTTTTTTTTTTTTTTTCCTCCTCGCCTTTTTCACCCCTTTTCTTGCTCCTGGTCTTTTTTTTTTTTTTTTCCTCCTCGCCTTTTTCACACCTTTTCATGCTCCTGGTTTTTTTTTTTTTTTTTGCTCCTCGCATTTTTCACACCTTTTCATGCTCCTGGTCTTTCTTTCTTTTTTTTTTTTTTTGCTCCTCGCATTTTTCACACCTTTTCATGCTCCTGGTCTTTTTTTTTTTTTTTTTTTGCTCCTCGAATTTTTCACACCTTTTCATGCTCCTCACATTTTTCACACCTCTTCATGCTCCTCGGATTTTTCACAACTTTTCATGCTCGTCGCATTTTTCACACCTTTTCATGCTCCTGGTCTTTCTTTTTTTTTTTTTGCTCCCCGCATTTTTCACACCTTTTCATGCTCCTGGTCTTTTTTTTTTTTTTGCTCCTCGCATTTTTCACACCTTTTCATGCTCTTCGCATTTTTCACACCTTTTCATGTTCATCGCATTTTTCACACCTTTTCATGCTCCTGGTCTTTCTTTTTTTTTTTTTTTTTGCTCCTCGCATTTTTCACACCTTTTCATGCTCCTCGCTTTTTTTACACATTTTCATGGTCCTGGTCTTTTTTTTTTTTTTTTTTGCTCCTCGCATTTTTCACACCTTTTCATGCTCTTAGTCTTTTTTTTTTTTTGCTCCTCACATTTTTCACACCTTTTCATGCTCCTCGTCTTTTTTTTTTTTTTGCTCCTCGCATTTTTCACACCTTTTCATGCTCCTGGTTTTTTTTTTTTTTTTTTGCTCCTCGCATTTTTCACACCTTTTCATGCTCCTCGCATTTTTCACACCTCTTAATGCTCCCCGCATTTTTCACACCTTTTCATGCTCCTGGTCTTTCTTTTTTTTTTTTTTTTTTTGCTCCTCGCATTTTTCACACCTTTTCATGCTCCTCGCATTTTTCACACCTTTTCATGCTCCTGGTCTTTTTTTTTTTTTTTGTTCCTCGCATTTTTCACACCTTTTCATGTTCCTGGTCTTTTTTTTTTTTTTTTTTTGCTCCTCGCATTTTTGACACCTTTTCATGCTCCTGGTCTTTTTTTTTTTTTTGCTCCTCGCATTTTTGACACCTTTTCATGCTCCTGGTCTTTTTTTTTTTTTTTTTGCCCCTCGCATTTTTGACACCTTTTCATGCTCCTGGTCTTTTTTTTTTTTTTTTTTGCTTCTCGCATTTTTCACACCTTTTCATGCTCCTGGTCTTTCTTTTTTTTTTTTTGCTCCCCGCATTTTTCACACCTTTTCATGCTCCTGGTCTTTCTTTTTTTTTTTTTTTTTTTGCTCCTCGCATTTTTCACACCTTTTCATGCTCCTGGTCTTTCTTTTTTTTTTTTTTTTTTTCCTCCTCGCATTTTTCACACCTTTTCATGCTCCTGGTCTTTCTTTTTTTTTTTTTGCTCCTCGCATTTTTGACACCTTTTCATGCTCCTGGTCTTTTTTTTTTTTTTTTTTTGCTCCTCGAATTTTTCACACCTTTTCATGCTCCTCGCATTTTTCACACCTCTTCATGCTCCTCGCATTTTTCACAACTTTTCATGCTCGTCGCATGTTTCACATCTTTTCATGCTCCTGGTCTTTCTTTTTTTTTTTTTTTCCTCCTCGCATTTTTCACACCTTTTCATACTCCTGGTCTTTTTTTTTTTTTTTTTTTTTGCTTCTCGCATTTTTCACATCTTTTCATGCTCCTGGTCTTTCTTTTTTTTTTTTTGCTCCCCGCATTTTTCACACCTTTTCATGCTCCTGGTCTTTTTTTTTTTTTTTTTTTGCTCCTCGAATTTTTCACACCTTTTCATGCTCCTCGCATTTTTCACACCTCTTCATGCTCCTCGCATTTTTCACAACTTTTCATGCTCGTCGCATTTTTCACACCTTTTCATGCTCCTGGTCTTTTTTTTTTTTTTTTGCTCCCCGCATTTTTCACATCTTTTCATGTTCCTGGACTTTTTTTTTTTTTTTTTTTTTGCTCCTCCCTTTTTTGACACCTTTTCATGTTCCTCGCATTTTTCACACCTCTTCATGCTCCTCGCATTTTTCACAACTTTTCATGCTCGTCGCATTTTTCACACCTTTTCATGCTCCTGATCTTTCTTTTTTTTTTTTGCTCCTCGCATTTTTCACAACTTTTCATGCTCCTGGTCTTTTTTTTTTCTTTTGCTCCTCGCATTTTTCACACCTTTTCATGCTCCTGGTCTTTCTTTTTTTTTTTTTTTTTGCTCCTCGCATTTTTCACACCTTTTCATGCTCCTGGTCTTTCTTTTTTTTTTTTTTTTTTTGCTCCTCGCATTTTTCACACCTTTTCATGCTCCTGGTCTTTCTTTTTTTTTTGCTCCTCGCATTTTTCACACCTTTTCATGCTCCTGGTCTTTTTTTTTTTTTTTTTTGCTCCTCGCATTTTTCACACCTTTTCATGCTCCTGGTCTTTCTTTTTTTTTTTTTTTTTTTCCTCCTCGCATTTTTCACACCTTTTCTTGCTCCTGGTCTTTCTTTTTTTTTTTTTTTCCTCGCATTTTTCACACCTTTTCATGCTCCTGGTCTTTTTTTTTTTTTTTGCTCCTCGCATTTTTCACACCCCTTAATGCTCCTCGCATTTTTCACACCTTTTCATGCTCCTGGTCTTTTTTTTTTTTTTTTGCTCCTCGAATTTTTCACACCTTTTCATGCTCCTCGCATTTTTCACACCTCTTCATGCTCCTGGTCTTTCTTTTTTTTTTTTGCTCCTCGCATTTTTCACACCTTTTCATGCTCCTGGTCTTTCTTTTTTTTTTTTTTTTTGCTCCTCGCATTTTTCACACCTTTTCATGCTCCTGGTCTTTCTTTTTTTTTTTTTTTTTTTGCTCCTCGCATTTTTCACACCTTTTCATGCTCCTGGTCTTTTTTTTTTTTTTTGCTCCTCGCATTTTTCACACCTTTTCATGCTCCTGGTCTTTTTTTTTTTTTTTTGCTCCTCGCATTTTTCACACCTTTTCCTGCTCCTGGTCTTTCTTTTTTTTTTTTTTTTTTTCCTCCTCGCATTTTTCACACCTTTTCATGCTCCTGGTCTTTCTTTTTTTTTTTTTTTTCCTCGCATTTTTTCCACCTTTTCTTGCTCCTGGTCTTTTTTTTTTTTTTTTTTTGCTCCTCGAATTTTTCACACCTTTTCATGCTCGTCGCATTTTTCACACCTCTTCATGCTCCTCGCATTTTTCACAACTGTTCATGCTCGTCGCATTTTTCACACCTTTTCATGCTCCTGGTCTTTCTTTTTTTTTTTTTTTTTTTTCCTCCTCGCATTTTTCACAACTTTTCATGCTCCTGGTCTTTTTTTTTTTTTTTGCTCCTCGCATTTTTCACACCTTTTCATGCTCCTGGTGTTTTTTTTTTTTTTGCTCCTCGCATTTTTCACACCTTTTCATGCTCCCCGCATTTTTCACACTTTTTCATGTTCCTGGTCTTTCTTTTTTTTTTTTTTTTTTTTTTTGCTCTTCACTTTTTTCCCTCCTTTTCATGTTCCTGTTCTTTTTTTTTTTTTTTTTTGCTCCTCGCATTTTTCACACCTTTTCATGCTCCTCGCATTTTTCACACCTTTTCATGCTCCTCGCTTTTTTCACACCTTTTCATGCTCCTCGCATTTTTCACACCTTTTCATATTCATCGCATTTTTCACACCTCTTAATGCTCCTCGCATTTTTCACAACTTTTCATGCTCGTCGCATTTTTCACACCTTTTCATGCTCCTGGTCTTTCTTTTTTTTTTTTTTGCTCCTCGCATTTTTCACACCTTTTCATGCTCCTGGTCTTTCTTTTTTTTTTTTGCTCCTCGCATTTTTCACACCTTTTCATGCTCCTGGTCTTTCTTTTTTTTTTTTTTTTGCTCCTCGCATTTTTCACACCTTTTCATGCTCCTGGTCTTTCTTTTTTTTTTTTTTTTTGCTCCTCGCATTTTTCACACCTTTTCATGGTCCTGGTCTTTCTTTTTTTTTTTTTTTTTTTTTTTGCTCCTCGCATTTTTCACACCTTTTCATGCTCCTGGTCTTTTTTTTTTTTGCTCCTCGAATTTTTCACACCTTTTCATGCTCCTCCCATTTTTCACACCTCTTCATGCTCCTCGGATTTTTCACAACTTTTCATGCTCGTCGCATTTTTCACACCTTTTCATGCTCCTGGTCTTTCTTTTTTTTTTTTTGCTCCCCGCATTTTTCACCCCTTTTCATGTTCCTGGACTTTTTTTTTTTTTTTTTTTTTTTTGCTCCTCGCATTTTTGACACCTTTTCATGCTCCTGGTCTTTTTTTTTTTTTTGCTCCTCGCATTTTTCACACCGTTTCATGCTCCTGGTCTTTTTTTTTTTTTGCTCCTCGCATTTTTCACACCTTTTCATGCTCCTCGCATTTTTTACACCTTTTCATGTTCATCGCATTTTTCACACCTTTTCATGCTCCTGGTCTTTCTTTTTTTTTTTTTTTTTTGCTCCTCGCATTTTTCACACCTTTTCATGCTCCTCGCTTTTTTTACACATTTTCATGCTCCTGGTCTTTTTTTTTTTTTTTTTTGCTCCTCGCATTTTTCACACCTTTTCATGCTCTTAGTCTTTTTTTTTTTTTGCTCCTCGCATTTTTCACACCTTTTCATGCTCCTGGTCTTTCTTTTTTTTTTTTTTGCTCCTCGCATTTTTCACACCTTTTCATGCTCCTCGTCTTTTTTTTTTTTTTGCTCCTCGCATTTGTCACACCTTTTCATGCTCCTGGTCTTTCTTTTTTTTTTTTTTTTTTCCTCCTCGCATTTTTCACACCTTTTCATGCTCCTGGTCTTTTTTTTTTTTTTTTTTTTCTCGCATTTTTCACACCTTTTCATGCTCCTGGACTTTCTTTTTTTTTTTTGCTCCTCACATTTTTCACACCTTTTCATGCTCCTCGTCTTTTTTTTTTTTTTGCTCCTCGCATTTTTCACACCTTTTCATGCTCCTCGTCTTTTTTTTTTTTTTGCTCCTCGCATTTTTCACACCTTTTCATGCTCCTGGTCTTTCTTTTTTTTTTTTTTGCTTCTCGCATTTTTCACACCTTTTCATGCTCCTGGTCTTTCTTTTTTTTTTTTTTTTTTTGCTCCTCGCATTTTTCACACCTTTTCATGCTCCTGGTCTTTTTTTTTTTTTTTTTTTTGCTCCTCGAATTTTTCACACCTTTTCATGCTCCTCACATTTTTCACACCTCTTCATGCTCCTCGGATTTTTCACAACTTTTCATGCTCGTCGCATTTTTCACACCTTTTCATGCTCCTGGTCTTTCTTTTTTTTTTTTTGCTCCCCGCATTTTTCACACCTTTTCATGTTCCTGGACTTTTTTTTTTTTTTTTTTTTTTGCTCCTCGCATTTTTGACACCTTTTCATGCTCCTCGTCTTTTTTTTTTTTTTGCTCCTCGCATTTTTCACACCTTTTCATGCTCCTGGTCTTTTTTTTTTTTTTGCTCCTCGCATTTTTCACACTTTTTCATGCTCTTCGCATTTTTCACACCTTTTCATGTTCATCGCATTTTTCACACCTTTTCATGCTCCTGGTCTTTTTTTTTTTTTTTTGCTCCTCGAATTTTTCACACCTTTTCATGCTCCTCACATTTTTCACACCTCTTCATGCTCCTCGGATTTTTCACAACTTTTCATGCTCGTCGCATTTTTCACACCTTTTCATGCTCCTGGTCTTTCTTTTTTTTTTTTTGCTCCCCGCATTTTTCACACCTTTTCATGTTCCTGGACTTTTTTTTTTTTTTTTTTTTTTGCTCCTCGCATTTTTGACACCTTTTCATGCTCCTCGTCTTTTTTTTTTTTTTGCTCCTCGCATTTTTCACACCTTTTCATGCTCCTGGTCTTTTTTTTTTTTTTGCTCCTCGCATTTTTCACACCTTTTCATGCTCTTCGCATTTTTCACACCTTTTCATGTTCATCGCGTTTTTCACACCTTTTCATGCTCCTGGTCTTTCTTTTTTTTTTTTTTTGCTCCTCGCATTTTTCACACCTTTTCATGCTCCTCGCTTTTTTTACACATTTTCATGGTCCTGGTCTTTTTTTTTTTTTTTTTTGCTCCTCGCATTTTTCACACCTTTTCATGCTCTTAGTCTTTTTTTTTTTTTGTTCCTCGCATTTTTCACACCTTTTCATGCTCCTGGTCTTTTTTTTTTTTTTTTGCTCCTCACATTTTTCACACCTTTTCATGCTCCTCGTCTTTTTTTTTTTTTTGCTCCTCGCATTTTTCACACCTTTTCATGCTCCTGGTGTTTTTTTTTTTTTTTTTGCTCCTCGCATTTTCACACCTTTTCATGCTCCTGGTCTTTTTTTTTTTTTTTTGCTCCTCGCATTTTTCACACCTTTTCATGCTCCTGGTCTTTCTTTTTTTTTTTTTTGCTCCTCGCATTTTTCACACCTTTTCATGCTCCTCGCATTTTTCACACCTTCTCATGCTCCTCGCATTTTTCACACCTTTTCATGCTCCTCGCTTTTTTCACACCTTTTCATGCTCCTCGCATTTTTCACACCTTTTCATATTCATCGCATTTTTCACACCTCTTAATGCTCCTCGCATTTTTCACAACTTTTCATGCTCCTGGTCTTTCTTTTTTTTTTTTTTTTTTTGCTCCTCGCATTTTTCACACCTTTTCATGCTCCTGGTCTTTCTTTTTTTTTTTTTTTTTTTCCTCCTCGCATTTTTCACACCTTTTCATGCTCCTGGTCTTTCTTTTTTTTTTTTTGCTCCTCGCATTTTTGACACCTTTTCATGATCCTGGTCTTTTTTTTTTTTTTTTTTTGCTCCTCGAATTTTTCACACCTTTTCATGCTCCTCGCATTTTTCACACCTCTTCATGCTCCTCGCATTTTTCACAACTTTTCATGCTCGTCGCATGTTTCACATCTTTTCATGCTCCTGGTCTTTCTTTTTTTTTTTTTTTCCTCCTCGCATTTTTCACACCTTTTCATACTCCTGGTCTTTTTTTTTTTTTTTTTTTTTGCTTCTCGCATTTTTCACATCTTTTCATGCTCCTGGTCTTTCTTTTTTTTTTTTTGCTCCTCGCATTTTCACACCTTTTCATGCTCCTCGTCTTTTTTTTTTTTTTTTGCTCCTCGCATTTTTCACACCTTTTCATGCTCCTTGTCTTTTTTTTTTTTTTTTTTGCTCCTCGAATTTTTCACACCTTTTCATGCTCCTCGCATTTTTCACACCTCTTCATGCTCCTCGCATTTTTCACAACTTTTCATGCTCGTCGCATTTTTCACACCTTTTCATGCTCCTGGTCTTTCTTTTTTTTTTTTTGCTCCCCGCATTTTTCACACCTTTTCATGCTCCTGGTCTTTTTTTTTTTTTTTTTTTTGCTCCTCGAATTTTTCACACCTTTTCATGCTCCTCGCATTTTTCACACCTCTTCATGCTCCTCGCATTTTTCACAACTTTTCATGCTCGTCGCATTTTTCACACCTTTTCATGCTCCTGGTCTTTTTTTTTTTTTTTTGCTCCCCGCATTTTTCACATCTTTTCATGTTCCTGGACTTTTTTTTTTTTTTTTTTTTTGCTCCTCCCTTTTTTGACACCTTTTCATGTTCCTCGCATTTTTCACACCTCTTCATGCTCCTCGCATTTTTCACAACTTTTCATGCTCGTCGCATTTTTCACACCTTTTCATGCTCCTGATCTTTCTTTTTTTTTTTTGCTCCTCGCATTTTTCACAACTTTTCATGCTCCTGGTCTTTTTTTTTTCTTTTGCTCCTCGCATTTTTCACACCTTTTCATGCTCCTGATCTTTCTTTTTTTTTTTTTGCTCCTCGCATTTTTCACAACTTTTCATGCTCCTGGTCTTTTTTTTTTCTTTTGCTCCTCGCATTTTTCACACCTTTTCATGCTCCTGGTCTTTCTTTTTTTTTTTTTTTTTTTTGCTCCTCGCATTTTTCACACCTTTTCATGCTCCTGGTCTTTTTTATTTTTTTTGCTCCTCGCATTTTTCACACCTTTTCATGCTCCTGATCTTTCTTTTTTTTTTTTTGCTCCTCGCATTTTTCACAACTTTTCATGCTCCTGGTCTTTTTTTTTTCTTTTGCTCCTCGCATTTTTCACACCTTTTCATGCTCCTGGTCTTTCTTTTTTTTTTTTTTTTTGCTCCTCGCATTTTTCACACCTTTTCATGCTCCTGGTCTTTCTTTTTTTTTTTTTTTTTTTTTGCTCCTCGCATTTTTCACACCTTTTCATGCTCCTGGTCTTTTTTTTTTTTTTTGCTCCTCGCATTTTTCACACCTTTTCATGCTCCTGGTCTTTCTTTTTTTTTTTTTTGCTCCTCGCATTTTTCACACCTTTTCATGCTCCTCGCATTTTTCACACGTCTTCATGCTCCTCGCATTTTTCACAACTTTTCATGCTCGTCGCATTTTTCACACCTTTTCATGCTCCTTGCATTTTTCACACCTTTTCATGTTTCTTGCATTTTTCACAACTTTTCATGCTCCTCGCATTTTTCACACCTTTTCATGCTCCTTGCATTTTTCACACCTTTTCATGCTCCTCGTCTTTTTTTTTTTTTTTTGCTCCTCGCATTTTTCACACCTTTTCATGCTCCTGGTCTTTTTTTTTTTTTTTTTTGCTCCTCGAATTTTTCACACCTTTTCATGCTCCTCGCATTTTTCACACCTCTTCATGCTCCTCGCATTTTTCACAACTTTTCATGCTCGTCGCATTTTTCACACCTTTTCATGCTCCTGGTCTTTCTTTTTTTTTTTTTGCTCCCCGCATTTTTCACACCTTTTCATGCTCCTGGTCTTTTTTTTTTTTTTTTTTTTGCTCCTCGAATTTTTCACACCTTTTCATGCTCCTCGCATTTTTCACACCTCTTCATGCTCCTCGCATTTTTCACAACTTTTCATGCTCGTCGCATGTTTCACATCTTTTCATGCTCCTGGTCTTTCTTTTTTTTTTTTTTTCCTCCTCGCATTTTTCACACCTTTTCATACTCCTGGTCTTTTTTTTTTTTTTTTTTTTTGCTTCTCGCATTTTTCACATCTTTTCATGCTCCTGGTCTTTCTTTTTTTTTTTTTGCTCCTCGCATTTTTCACACCTTTTCATGCTCCTCGTCTTTTTTTTTTTTTTTTGCTCCTCGCATTTTTCACACCTTTTCATGCTCCTTGTCTTTTTTTTTTTTTTTTTTGCTCCTCGAATTTTTCACACCTTTTCATGCTCCTCGCATTTTTCACACCTCTTCATGCTCCTCGCATTTTTCACAACTTTTCATGCTCGTCGCATTTTTCACACCTTTTCATGCTCCTGGTCTTTCTTTTTTTTTTTTTGCTCCCCGCATTTTTCACACCTTTTCATGCTCCTGGTCTTTTTTTTTTTTTTTTTTTGCTCCTCGAATTTTTCACACCTTTTCATGCTCCTCGCATTTTTCACACCTCTTCATGCTCCTCGCATTTTTCACAACTTTTCATGCTCGTCGCATTTTTCACACCTTTTCATGCTCCTGGTCTTTTTTTTTTTTTTTTGCTCCCCGCATTTTTCACATCTTTTCATGTTCCTGGACTTTTTTTTTTTTTTTTTTTTTGCTCCTCCCTTTTTTGACACCTTTTCATGTTCCTCGCATTTTTCACACCTCTTCATGCTCCTCGCATTTTTCACAACTTTTCATGCTCGTCGCATTTTTCACACCTTTTCATGCTCCTGATCTTTCTTTTTTTTTTTTGCTCCTCGCATTTTTCACAACTTTTCATGCTCCTGGTCTTTTTTTTTTCTTTTGCTCCTCGCATTTTTCACACCTTTTCATGCTCCTGATCTTTCTTTTTTTTTTTTTGCTCCTCGCATTTTTCACAACTTTTCATGCTCCTGGTCTTTTTTTTTTCTTTTGCTCCTCGCATTTTTCACACCTTTTCATGCTCCTGGTCTTTCTTTTTTTTTTTTTTTTTTTTGCTCCTCGCATTTTTCACACCTTTTCATGCTCCTGGTCTTTTTTATTTTTTTTGCTCCTCGCATTTTTCACACCTTTTCATGCTCCTGATCTTTCTTTTTTTTTTTTTGCTCCTCGCATTTTTCACAACTTTTCATGCTCCTGGTCTTTTTTTTTTCTTTTGCTCCTCGCATTTTTCACACCTTTTCATGCTCCTGGTCTTTCTTTTTTTTTTTTTTTTTCTCCTCGCATTTTTCACACCTTTTCATTCTCCTGGTCTTTCTTTTTTTTTTTTTTTTTTTTTTGCTCCTCGCATTTTTCACACCTTTTCATGCTCCTGGTCTTTTTTTTTTTTTTTGCTCCTCGCATTTTTCACACCTTTTCATGCTCCTGGTCTTTCTTTTTTTTTTTTTTGCTCCTCGCATTTTTCACACCTTTTCATGCTCCTCGCATTTTTCACACCTCTTCATGCTCCTCGCATTTTTCACAACTTTTCATGCTCGTCGCATTTTTCACACCTTTTCATGCTCCTTGCATTTTTCACACCTTTTCATGTTTCTTGCATTTTTCACAACTTTTCATGCTCCTCGCATTTTTCACACCTTTTCATGCTCCTTGCATTTTTCACACCTTTTCATGCTCCTGGTCTTTCTTTTTTTTTTTTTTTTTTTGCTCCTCGCATTTTTCACACCTTTTCATGGTCCTCGATTTTTCACACCTCTTCATGCTCCTCGCATGTTTCACAACTTTTCATGTTCATCGCATTTTTCACACCTTTTCATTCTCCTGGTCTTTCTTTTTTTTTTTCTCCTCGCATTTTTCACACCTTTTCATGCTCCTGGTCTTTTTTTTTTTTTTTGCTCCTCGCATTTTTCACACTTTTTCATGCTCCTGGTCTTTTTTTTTTTTTTGCTCCTCGCATTTTTAACACCTTTTCATGCTCCTGATCTTTCTTTTTTTTTTTTTTTTGCTCCTCGCATTTTTCACACCTTTTCATGCTCCTCGCATTTTTCACACCTCTTCATGCTCCTCGCATTTTTCACAACTTTTCATGCTCGTCGCATTTTTCACACCTTTTCATGCTCCTTGCATTTTTCACACCTTTTCATGTTTCTTGCATTTTTCACAACTTTTCATGCTCCTCGCATTTTTCACACCTTTTCATGCTCCTTGCATTTTTCACACCTTTTCATGCTCCTGGTCTTTTTTTTTTTTTTGCTCCTCGCATTTTTCACAGCTTTTCATGCTCCTGGTCTTTTTTTTTTTTTTTTTGCTCCTCGCATTTTTCACACCTTTTCATGCTCCTGCCCTTTTTTTTTTTTTTTGCTCCTCAAATTTTTCACACCTTTTCATGCTCCTTGCATTTTTCACACCTCTTCATGCTCCTCGCATTTTTCACAACTTTTCATGCTCCTCCCATTTTTCACACCTTTTTATGCTCTTCGCAATTTTCACACCGTTTCATGCTCCTAGAATTTTTGACACATTTTCATGCTCCTCTCATTTTACAGAACTTTTCATGCTCCTTCCATTTTTCACACCTTTTCATGCTCCTCGCATTTTTCACACCTTTTCATGCTCCTGGTCATTCTTTTTTTTTTTTTTTTTTGCTCCTCGCATTTTTCACACCTTTTCATGCTCCTGGTCTTTCTTTTTTTTTTTTTTTTTGCTCATCGCATTTTTCACACCTTTCCATGCTCCTGGTTTTTTTTTCTCTTTGCTCCTCGCATTTTTCACAATATTTCATGACACTGGTCTTTCCTTTTTTTTTTTTTTTTTTTTTTGCTCCTCGCATTTTTCACACCTTTTCATGCTCCTGGTCTTTTTTTTTTTTTTTTGCTCCTCGCATTTTTCACACCTTTTCATGCTCCTGGTCTTTTTTTTTTTTCTTTTTTTTGCTTCTCGCATTTTTCACACCTTTTCATGCTCCTGGTCTTTCTTTTTTTTTTTTTTTGCTCCTCGCATTTTTCACACCTTTTCATGCTCCTCGCATTTTTCACACCTCTTCATGCTCCTCGCATTTTTCACAACTTTTCATGCTCGTCGCATTTTTCACACCTTTTCATGTTTCTTGCATTTTTCACAACTTTTCATGCTCCTCGCATTTTTCACACCTTTTCATGCTCCTTGCATTTTTCCCACCTTTTCATGCTCCTGTTCTTTCTTTTTTTTTTTTTGCTCCTCGCATTTTTCACCCCTTTTCATGCTCCTGGTCTTTCTTGTTTTTTTTTTTTTTTTGCTCCTCGCATTTTTCACACCTTTTCATGGTCCTCGCATTTTTCACACCTCTTAATGCTCCTCGCATTTTTCACAACTTTTCATGTTCATCGCATTTTTCACACCTTTTCATTCTCCTGGTCTTTCTTTTTTTTTTTCTCCTCGCATTTTTCACACCTTTTCATGCTCCTGGTCTTTTTTTTTTTTTTTTTTGCTCCTCGCATTTTTCACACCTTTTCATGCTCCTGGTCTTTTTTTTTTTTTTTTGCTTCTCGCATTTTTCACACCTTTTCATGCTCCTGGTCTTTTTTTTTTCTTTTTTTTCCTTCTCGCATTTTTCACACCTTTTCATGCTCCTGGTCTTTTTTTTTTTTTTTTTTGCTCCTCGCATTTTTCACACCTTTTCATGCTCCTCGCATTTTTCACACCTCTTCATGCTCCTCGCATTTTTCACAACTTTTCATGCTCATCGCATTTTTCACACCTTTTCATGCTCCTTGCATTTTTCACACCTTTTCATGTTTCTTGCATTTTTCACAACTTTTCATGCTCCTCGCATTTTTCACACCTTTTCATGCTCCTTGCATTTTTCACACCTTTTCATGCTCCTGGTCTTTTTTTTTTTTTTGCTCCTCGCATTTTTCACACCTTTTCATGGTCCTCGCATTTTTCACACCTCTTAATGCTCCTCGCATTTTTCACACCTTTTCATGCTCCTGGTCTTTTTTTTTTTTTTGCTCCTCGCATTTTTCACACCTTTTCATGCTCCTGGTCTTTCTTTTTTTTTTTTTTGCTCCTCGCATTTTTCACACCTTTTCATGCTCCTGATCTTTCTTTTTTTTTTTTTTTTTGCTCCTCGCATTTTTCACACCTTTTCATGCTCCTGGTTTTTTTTTTTTTTTTGCCCCTCGCATTTTTCACACCTTTTCATGCTCCTCGCATTATTCACACATTTTCATGGTCCTCGCATTTTTCACACCTCTTAATGCTCCTCGCATTTTTCACACCTTTTCATGTTCCTGGTCTTTTTTTTTTTTTTTTTCTCCTCGCATTTTTCACACCTTTTCATGCTCCTGGATTTTTTTTTTTTTTTTGCTCCTCAAATTTTTCACACCTTTTCATCCTCCTCGCATTTTTCACACCTCTTCATGCTCCTCGCATTTTTCACAACTTTTCATGCTCGTCGCATTTTTCACACCTTTTCATGCTCCTGATCTTTCTTTTTTTTTTTTTGCTCCTCGCATTTTTCACACCTTTTCATGCTCCTGATCTTTCTTTTTTTTTTTTTTTTTGCTCCTCGCATTTTTCACACCTTTTCATGCTCCTGGTTTTTTTTTTTTTTTTGCCCCTCGCATTTTTCACACCTTTTCATGCTCCTCGCATTATTCACACATTTTCATGGTCCTCGCATTTTTCACACCTCTTCATGCTCCTCGCATTTTTCACAACTTTTCATGCTCGTCGCATTTTTCACACCTTTTCATGCTCCTGGTCTTTTTTTTTTTTTTTTGCTCCCCGCATTTTTCACATCTTTTCATGTTCCTGGACTTTTTTTTTTTTTTTTTTTTGCTCCTCCCTTTTTTGACACCTTTTCATGTTCCTCGCATTTTTCACACCTCTTCATGCTCCTCGCATTTTTCACAACTTTTCATGCTCGTCGCATTTTTCACACCTTTTCATGCTCCTGATCTTTCTTTTTTTTTTTTTGCTCCTCGCATTTTTCACAACTTTTCATGCTCCTGGTCTTTTTTTTTTCTTTTGCTCCTCGCATTTTTCACACCTTTTCATGCTCCTGGTCTTTCTTTTTTTTTTTTTTTTTGCTCCTCGCATTTTTCACACCTTTTCATGCTCCTGGTCTTTCTTTTTTTTTTTTTTTTTTTGCTCCTCGCATTTTTCACACCTTTTCATGCTCCTGGTCTTTCTTTTTTTTTTGCTCCTCGCATTTTTCACACCTTTTCATGCTCCTGGTCTTTTTTTTTTTTTTTTTTGCTCCTCGCATTTTTCACACCTTTTTATTCTCCTGGTCTTTCTTTTTTTTTTTTTTTTTTTCCTCCTCGCATTTTTCACACCTTTTCATGCTCCTGGTCTTTCTTTTTTTTTTTTTTTCCTCGCATTTTTCACACCTTTTCATGCTCCTGGTCTTTTTTTTTTTTTTTGCTCCTCGCATTTTTCACACCCCTTAATGCTCCTCGCATTTTTCACACCTTTTCATGCTCCTGGTCTTTTTTTTTTTTTTTTGCTCCTCGAATTTTTCACACCTTTTCATGCTCCTCGCATTTTTCACACCTCTTCATGCTCCTGGTCTTTCTTTTTTTTTTTTGCTCCTCGCATTTTTCACACCTTTTCATGCTCCTGGTCTTTCTTTTTTTTTTTTTTTTTTGCTCCTCGCATTTTTCACACCTTTTCATGCTCCTGGTCTTTCTTTTTTTTTTTTTTTTTTTGCTCCTCGCATTTTTCACACCTTTTCATGCTCCTGGTCTTTTTTTTTTTTTTTGCTCCTCGCATTTTTCACACCTTTTCATGCTCCTGGTCTTTTTTTTTTTTTTTTGCTCCTCGCATTTTTCACACCTTTTCATGCTCCTGGTCTTTCTTTTTTTTTTTTTTTTTTTCCTCCTCGCATTTTTCACACCTTTTCATGCTCCTGGTCTTTCTTTTTTTTTTTTTTTTCCTCGCATTTTTCACACCTTTTCATGTTCCTGGTCTTTTTTTTTTTTTTTTTTTGCTCCTCGAATTTTTCACACCTTTTCATGCTCGTCGCATTTTTCACACCTCTTCATGCTCCTCGCATTTTTCACAACTTTTCATGCTCGTCGCATTTTTCACACCTTTTCATGCTCCTGGTCTTTCTTTTTTTTTTTTTTTTTTTTTCCTCCTCGCTTTTTTCACAACTTTTCATGCTCCTGGTCTTTTTTTTTTTTTTTGCTCCTCGCTTTTTTCACACCTTTTCATGCTCCTGGTGTTTTTTTTTTTTTTGCTCCTCGCATTTTTCACACCTTTTCATGCTCCCCGCATTTTTCACACTTTTTCATGTTCCTGGTCTTTCTTTTTTTTTTTTTTTTTTTTTTTTGCTCTTCACTTTTTTCACACCTTTTCATGTTCCTGGTCTTTTTTTTTTTTTTTTTTGCTCCTCGCATTTTTCACACCTTTTCATGCTCCTCGCATTTTTCACACCTTTTCATGCTCCTCGCTTTTTTCACTCCTTTTCATGCTCCTCGCATTTTTCACACCTTTTCATATTCATCGCATTTTTCACACCTCTTAATGCTCCTCGCATTTTTCACAACTTTTCATGCTCGTCGCATTTTTCACACCTTTTCATGCTCCTGGTCTTTCTTTTTTTTTTTTTTGCTCCTCGCATTTTTCACACCTTTTCATGCTCCTGGTCTTTCTTTTTTTTTTTTGCTCCTCGCATTTTTCACACCTTTTCATGCTCCTGGTCTTTCTTTTTTTTTTTTTTTTGCTCCTCGCATTTTTCCCACCTTTTCATGCTCCTGGTCTTTCTTTTTTTTTTTTTTTTTGCTCCTCGCATTTTTGACACTTTTTCTTGGTCCTGGTCTTTCTTTTTTTTTTTTTTTTTTTTTTGCTCCTCGCATTTTTCACACCTTTTCATGCTCCTGGTCTTTTTTTTTTTTGCTCCTCGAATTTTTCACACCTTTCCATGCTCCTCCCATTTTTCACACCTCTTCATGCTCCTCGCATTTTTCACAACTTTTCATGCTCGTCGCATTTTTCACACCTTTTCATGCTCCTGGTCTTTCTTTTTTTTTTTTTGCTCCCCGCATTTTTCACACCTTTTCATGTTCCTGGACTTTTTTTTTTTTTTTTTTTTTTTGCTCCTCGCATTTTTGACACCTTTTCATGCTCCTGGTCTTTTTTTTTTTTTTGCTCCTCGCATTTTTCACACCGTTTCATGCTCCTGGTCTTTTTTTTTTTTTGCTCCTCGCATTTTTCACACCTTTTCATGCTCCTCGCATTTTTTACACCTTTTCATGTTCATCGCATTTTTCACACCTTTTCATGCTCCTGGTCTTTCTTTTTTTTTTTTTTTTTTGCTCCTCGCATTTTTCACACCTTTTCATGCTCCTCGCTTTTTTTACACATTTTCATGCTCCTGGTCTTTTTTTTTTTTTTTTTTGCTCCTCGCATTTTTCACACCTTTTCATGCTCTTAGTCTTTTTTTTTTTTTGCTCCTCGCATTTTTCACACCTTTTCATGCTCCTGGTCTTTCTTTTTTTTTTTTTTGCTCCTCGCATTTTTCACACCTTTTCATGCTCCTCGTCTTTTTTTTTTTTTTGCTCCTCGCATTTGTCACACCTTTTCATGCTCCTGGTCTTTCTTTTTTTTTTTTTTTTTTTTGCTCCTCGCATTTTTCACACCTTTTCATGCTCCTGGTCTTTTTTTTTTTTTTTTTTTTCTCGCATTTTTCACACCTTTTCATACTCCTGGACTTTCTTTTTTTTTTTTGCTCCTCACATTTTTCACACCTTTTCATGCTCCTCGTCTTTTTTTTTTTTTTGCTCCTCGCATTTTTCACACCTTTTCATGCTCCTCGTCTTTTTTTTTTTTTTGCTCCTCGCATTTTTCACACCTTTTCATGCTCCTGGTCTTTCTTTTTTTTTTTTTTGCTTCTCGCATTTTTTACACCTTTTCTTGCTCCTGGTCTTTCTTTTTTTTTTTTTTTTTTTTGCTCCTCGCATTTTTCACACCTTTTCATGCTCCTGGTCTTTTTTTTTTTTTTTTTTTGCTCCTCGAATTTTTCACACCTTTTCATGCTCCTCACATTTTTCACACCTCTTCATGCTCCTCGGATTTTTCACAACTTTTCATGCTCGTCGCATTTTTCACACCTTTTCATGCTCCTGGTCTTTCTTTTTTTTTTTTTGCTCCCCGCATTTTTCACACCTTTTCATGTTCCTGGACTTTTTTTTTTTTTTTTTTTTTTGCTCCTCGCATTTTTGACACCTTTTCATGCTCCTCGTCTTTTTTTTTTTTTTGCTCCTCGCATTTTTCACACCTTTTCATGCTCCTGGTCTTTTTTTTTTTTTTGCTCCTCGCATTTTTCACACTTTTTCATGCTCTTCGCATTTTTCACACCTTTTCATGTTCATCGCATTTTTCACACCTTTTCATGCTCCTGGTCTTTTTTTTTTTTTTTTGCTCCTCGAATTTTTCACACCTTTTCATGCTCCTCACATTTTTCACACCTCTTCATGCTCCTCGGATTTTTCACAACTTTTCATGCTCGTCGCATTTTTCACACCTTTTCATGCTCCTGGTCTTTCTTTTTTTTTTTTTGCTCCCCGCATTTTTCACACCTTTTCATGTTCCTGGACTTTTTTTTTTTTTTTTTTTTTTTGCTCCTCGCATTTTTGACACCTTTTCATGCTCCTCGTCTTTTTTTTTTTTTTGCTCCTCGCATTTTTCACACCTTTTCATGCTCCTGGTCTTTTTTTTTTTTTTGCTCCTCGCATTTTTCACACCTTTTCATGCTCTTCGCATTTTTCACACCTTTTCATGTTCATCGCGTTTTTCACACCTTTTCATGCTCCTGGTCTTTCTTTTTTTTTTTTTTTGCTCCTCGCATTTTTCACACCTTTTCATGCTCCTCGCTTTTTTTACACATTTTCATGGTCCTGGTCTTTTTTTTTTTTTTTTTTGCTCCTCGCATTTTTCACACCTTTTCATGCTCTTAGTCTTTTTTTTTTTTTGCTCCTCGCATTTTTCACACCTTTTCATGCTCCTGGTCTTTTTTTTTTTTTTTTGCTCCTCACATTTTTCACACCTTTTGATGCTCCTCGTCTTTTTTTTTTTTTTGCTCCTCGCATTTTTCACACCTTTTCATGCTCCTGGTGTTTTTTTTTTTTTTTTTGCTCCTCGCATTTTCACACCTTTTCATGCTCCTGGTCTTTTTTTTTTTTTTTTGCTCCTCGCATTTTTCACACCTTTTCATGCTCCTGGTCTTTCTTTTTTTTTTTTTTGCTCCTCGCATTTTTCACACCTTTTCATGCTCCTCGCATTTTTCACACCTTCTCATGCTCCTCGCATTTTTCACACCTTTTCATGCTCCTCGCTTTTTTCACACCTTTTCATGCTCCTCGCATTTTTCACACCTTTTCATATTCATCGCATTTTTCACACCTCTTAATGCTCCTCGCATTTTTCACAACTTTTCATGCTCCTGGTCTTTCTTTTTTTTTTTTTTTTTTTGCTCCTCGCATTTTTCACACCTTTTCATGCTCCTGGTCTTTCTTTTTTTTTTTTTTTTTTCCCTCCTCGCATTTTTCACACCTTTTCATGCTCCTGGTCTTTCTTTTTTTTTTTTTGCTCCTCGCATTTTTGACACCTTTTCATGATCCTGGTCTTTTTTTTTTTTTTTTTTTGCTCCTCGAATTTTTCACACCTTTTCATGCTCCTCGCATTTTTCACACCTCTTCATGCTCCTCGCATTTTTCACAACTTTTCATGCTCGTCGCATGTTTCACATCTTTTCATGCTCCTGGTCTTTCTTTTTTTTTTTTTTTCCTCCTCGCATTTTTCACACCTTTTCATACTCCTGGTCTTTTTTTTTTTTTTTTTTTTTGCTTCTCGCATTTTTCTCATCTTTTCTTGCTCCTGGTCTTTCTTTTTTTTTTTTTGCTCCTCGCATTTTTCACACCTTTTCATGCTCCTCGTCTTTTTTTTTTTTTTTTGCTCCTCGCCTTTTTCACACCTTTTCATGCTCCTTGTCTTTTTTTTTTTTTTTTTTGCTCCTCGAATTTTTCACACCTTTTCATGCTCCTCGCATTTTTCACACCTCTTCATGCTCCTCGCATTTTTCACAACTTTTCATGCTCGTCGCATTTTTCACACCTTTTCATGCTCCTGGTCTTTCTTTTTTTTTTTTTGCTCCCCGCATTTTTCACACCTTTTCATGCTCCTGGTCTTTTTTTTTTTTTTTTTTTGCTCCTCGAATTTTTCACACCTTTTCATGCTCCTCGCATTTTTCACACCTCTTCATGCTCCTCGCATTTTTCACAACTTTTCATGCTCGTCGCATTTTTCACACCTTTTCATGCTCCTGGTCTTTTTTTTTTTTTTTTGCTCCCCGCATTTTTCACATCTTTTCATGTTCCTGGACTTTTTTTTTTTTTTTTTTTTTGCTCCTCCCTTTTTTGACACCTTTTCATGTTCCTCGCATTTTTCACACCTCTTCATGCTCCTCGCATTTTTCACAACTTTTCATGCTCGTCGCATTTTTCACACCTTTTCATGCTCCTGATCTTTCTTTTTTTTTTTTGCTCCTCGCATTTTTCACAACTTTTCATGCTCCTGGTCTTTTTTTTTTTTTTTGCTCCTCGCATTTTTCACCCCTTTTCATGCTCCTGGTCTTTTTTTTTTTTTTTTGCTCCCCGCATTTTTCACATCTTTTCATGTTCCTGGACTTTTTTTTTTTTTTTTTTTTGCTCCTCCCTTTTTTGACACCTTTTCATGTTCCTCGCATTTTTCACACCTCTTCATGCTCCTCGCATTTTTCACACCTTTTCATGCTCCTGGTTTTTTTTTTTTTTTTTTGCTCCTCGCATTTTTCACACCTTTTCATGCTCCTCGCATTTTTCACACCTCTTAATGCTCCCCGCATTTTTCACACCTTTTCATGCTCCTGGTCTTTCTTTTTTTTTTTTTTTTTTTGCTCCTCGCATTTTTCACACCTTTTCATGCTCCTCGCATTTTTCACACCTTTTCATGCTCCTGGTCTTTTTTTTTTTTTTTGTTCCTCGCATTTTTCACACCTTTTCATGTTCCTGGTCTTTTTTTTTTTTTTTTTTTGCTCCTCGCATTTTTGACACCTTTTCATGCTCCTGGTCTTTTTTTTTTTTTTGCTCCTCGCATTTTTGACACCTTTTCATGCTCCTGGTCTTTTTTTTTTTTTTTTTGCCCCTCGCATTTTTGACACCTTTTCATGCTCCTGGTCTTTTTTTTTTTTTTTTTTGCTTCTCGCATTTTTCACACCTTTTCATGCTCCTGGTCTTTCTTTTTTTTTTTTTGCTCCCCGCATTTTTCACACCTTTTCATGCTCCTGGTCTTTCTTTTTTTTTTTTTTTTTTTGCTCCTCGCATTTTTCACACCTTTTCATGCTCCTGGTCTTTCTTTTTTTTTTTTTTTTTTTCCTCCTCGCATTTTTCACACCTTTTCATGCTCCTGGTCTTTCTTTTTTTTTTTTTGCTCCTCGCATTTTTGACACCTTTTCATGCTCCTGGTCTTTTTTTTTTTTTTTTTTTGCTCCTCGAATTTTTCACACCTTTTCATGCTCCTCGCATTTTTCACACCTTTTCATGCTCCTCGCATTTTTCACACCTTTTCATGCTCCTGGATTTTTTTTTTTTTTTGCTCCTCAAATTTTTCACACCTTTTCTTCCTCCTCGCATTTTTCACACCTCTTCATGCTCCTCGCATTTTTCACAACTTTTCATGCTCGTCGCATTTTTCACACCTTTTCATGCTCCTGATCTTTCTTTTTTTTTTTTTGCTCCTCGCATTTTTCACAACTTTTCATGCTCCTGGTCTTTTTTTTTTCTTTTGCTCCTCGCATTTTTCACACCTTTTCATGCTCCTGGTCTTTCTTTTTTTTTTTTTTTTTTTTTGCTCCTCGCATTTTTCACACCTTTTCATGCTCCTGGTCTTTTTTATTTTTTTTGCTCCTCGCATTTTTCACACCTTTTCATGCTCCTGATCTTTCTTTTTTTTTTTTTGCTCCTCGCATTTTTCACAACTTTTCATGCTCCTGGTCTTTTTTTTTTCTTTTGCTCCTCGCATTTTTCACACCTTTTCATGCTCCTGGTCTTTCTTTTTTTTTTTTTTTTTGCTCCTCGCATTTTTCACACCTTTTCATGCTCCTGGTCTTTTTTTTTTTTTTTTTTTTTTTTTGCTCCTCGCATTTTTCACACCTTTTCATGCTCCTGGTCTTTTTTTTTTTTTTTGCTCCTCGCATTTTTCACACCTTTTCATGCTCCTGGTCTTTCTTTTTTTTTTTTTTGCTCCTCGCATTTTTCACACCTTTTCATGCTCCTCGCATTTTTCACACCTCTTCATGCTCCTCGCATTTTTCACAACTTTTCATGCTCGTCGCATTTTTCACACCTTTTCATGCTCCTTGCATTTTTCACACCTTTTCATGTTTCTTGCATTTTTCACAACTTTTCATGCTCCTCGCATTTTTCACACCTTTTCATGCTCCTTGCATTTTTCACACCTTTTCATGCTCCTGGTCTTTTTTTTTTTTTTTTTTTTTTTGCTCCTCGCATTTTTCACACCTTTTCATGGTCCTCGATTTTTCACACCTCTTCATGCTCCTCGCATGTTTCACAACTTTTCATGTTCATCGCATTTTTCACACCTTTTCATTCTCCTGGTCTTTCTTTTTTTTTTTCTCCTCGCATTTTTCACACCTTTTCATGCTCCTGGTCTTTTTTTTTTTTTTTGCTCCTCGCATTTTTCACACTTTTTCATGCTCCTGGTCTTTTTTTTTTTTTTGCTCCTCGCATTTTTAACACCTTTTCATGCTCCTGATCTTTCTTTTTTTTTTTTTTTTGCTCCTCGCATTTTTCACACCTTTTCATGCTCCTCGCATTTTTCACACCTCTTCATGCTCCTCGCATTTTTCACAACTTTTCATGCTCGTCGCATTTTTCACACCTTTTCATGCTCCTTGCATTTTTCACACCTTTTCATGTTTCTTGCATTTTTCACAACTTTTCATGCTCCTCGCATTTTTCACACCTTTTCATGCTCCTTGCATTTTTCACACCTTTTCATGCTCCTGGTCTTTTTTTTTTTTTTGCTCCTCGCATTTTTCACAGCTTTTCATGCTCCTGGTCTTTTTTTTTTTTTTTTTGCTCCTCGCATTTTTCACACCTTTTCATGCTCCTGCCCTTTTTTTTTTTTTTTGCTCCTCAAATTTTTCACACCTTTTCATGCTCCTTGCATTTTTCACACCTCTTCATGCTCCTCGCATTTTTCACAACTTTTCATGCTCCTCGCATTTTTCACACCTTTTTATGCTCTTCGCAATTTTCACACCGTTTCATGCTCCTAGAATTTTTGACACATTTTCATGCTCCTCTCATTTTACAGAACTTTTCATGCTCCTTCCATTTTTCACACCTTTTCATGCTCCTCGCATTTTTCACACCTTTTCATGCTCCTGGTCATTCTTTTTTTTTTTTTTTTTGCTCCTCGCATTTTTCACACCTTTTCATGCTCCTGGTCTTTCTTTTTTTTTTTTTTTTTGCTCATCGCATTTTTCACACCTTTCCATGCTCCTGGTTTTTTTTTCTCTTTGCTCCTCGCATTTTTCACAATATTTCATGACACTGGTCTTTCCTTTTTTTTTTTTTTTTTTTTTTTGCTCCTCGCTTTTTTCCCACCTTTTCATGCTCCTGGTCTTTTTTTTTTTTTTTTGCTCCTCGCATTTTTCACACCTTTTCATGCTCCTGGTCTTTTTTTTTTTTCTTTTTTTTGCTTCTCGCATTTTTCACACCTTTTCATGCTCCTGGTCTTTCTTTTTTTTTTTTTTTGCTCCTCGCATTTTTCACACCTTTTCATGCTCCTCGCATTTTTCACACCTCTTCATGCTCCTCGCATTTTTCACAACTTTTCATGCTCGTCGCATTTTTCACACCTTTTCATGTTTCTTGCATTTTTCACAACTTTTCATGCTCCTCGCATTTTTCACACCTTTTCATGCTCCTTGCATTTTTCACACCTTTTCATGCTCCTGGTCTTTCTTTTTTTTTTTTTGCTCCTCGCATTTTTCCCTCCTTTTCATGCTCCTGGTCTTTCTTGTTTTTTTTTTTTTTTTTGCTCCTCGCATTTTTCACACCTTTTCATGGTCCTCGCATTTTTCACACCTCTTAATGCTCCTCGCATTTTTCACAACTTTTCATGTTCATCGCATTTTTCACACCTTTTCATTCTCCTGGTCTTTCTTTTTTTTTTTCTCCTCGCATTTTTCACACCTTTTCATGCTCCTGGTCTTTTTTTTTTTTTTTTTGCTCCTCGCATTTTTCACACTTTTTCATGCTCCTGGTCTTTTTTTTTTTTTTGCTCCTCGCATTTTTAACACCTTTTCCTGCTCCTGATCTTTCTTTTTTTTTTTTTTTTTGCTCCTCGCATTTTTCACACCTTTTCATGCTCCTGGTTTTTTTTTTTTTTTTGCTCCTCGCATTTTTCACACTATTTCATGCTCCTGGTCTTTCCTTTTTTTTTTTTTTTTTTTTTTTGCTCCTCGCATTTTTCACACCTTTTCATGCTCCTGGTCTTTTTTTTTTTTTTTTGCTTCTCGCTTTTTTCACACCTTTTCATGCTCCTGGTCTTTTTTTTTTCTTTTTTTTCCTTCTCGCATTTTTCACACCTTTTCATGCTCCTGGTCTTTTTTTTTTTTTTTTTTCTCCTCGCATTTTTCACACCTTTTCATGCTCCTCGCATTTTTCCCACCTCTTCATGCTCCTCGCCTTTTTCACAACTTTTCATGCTCCTCGCATTTTTCACACCTTTTCATGCTCCTTGCATTTTTCACACCTTTTCATGTTTCTTGCATTTTTCACAACTTTTCATGCTCCTCGCATTTTTCACACCTTTTCATGCTCCTCGCATTTTTCACACCTTTTCATGCTCCTGGTCTTTTTTTTTTTTTTGCTCCTCGCATTTTTCACACCTTTTCATGGTCCTCGCATTTTTCACACCTCTTCATGCTCCTCGCATTTTTCACACCTTTTCATGCTCCTGGTCTTTTTTTTTTTTTTGCTCCTCGCATTTTTCACACCTTTTCATGCTCCTGGTCTTTCTTTTTTTTTTTTTGCTCCTCGCATTTTTCACACCTTTTCATGCTCCTGATCTTTCTTTTTTTTTTTTTTTTTGCTCCTCGCATTTTTCACACCTTTTCATGCTCCTGGTTTTTTTTTTTTTTTTGCCCCTCGCATTTTTCACACCTTTTCATGCTCCTCGCATTATTCACACATTTTCATGGTCCTCGCATTTTTCACACCTCTTAATGCTCCTCGCATTTTTCACACCTTTTCATGTTCCTGGTCTTTTTTTTTTTTTTTTTCTCCTCGCATTTTTCACACCTTTTCATGCTCCTGGATTTTTTTTTTTTTTTGCTCCTCAAATTTTTCACTCCTTTTCATCCTCCTCGCATTTTTCACACGTCTTCATGCTCCTCGCATTTTTCACAACTTTTCATGCTCGTCGCATTTTTCACACCTTTTCATGCTCCTGATCTTTCTTTTTTTTTTTTTGCTCCTCGCATTTTTCACAACTTTTCATGCTCCTGGTCTTTTTTTTTTCTTTTGCTCCTCGCATTTTTCACACCTTTTCATGCTCCTGGTCTTTCTTTTTTTTTTTTTTTTTTTTGCTCCTCGCATTTTTCACACCTTTTCATGCTCCTGGTCTTTTTTATTTTTTTTGCTCCTCGCATTTTTCACACGTTTTCATGCTCCTGGTCTTTCTTTTTTTTTCTTTTTTTTGCTCCTCGCATTTTTCACACCTTTTCATGCTCCTGGTCTTTCTTTTTTTTTTTTTGCTCCTCGCATTTTTCACACCTTTTCATGCTCCTCGCATTTTTCACACGTCTTCATGCTCCTCGCATTTTTCACAACTTTTCATGCTCGTCGCATTTTTCACACCTTTTCATGCTCCTTGCATTTTTCACACCTTTTCATGTTTCTTGCATTTTTCACAACTTTTCATGCTCCTCGCATTTTTCACACCTTTTCATACTCCTTGCATTTTTCACACCTTTTCATGCTCATGGTCTTTTTTTTTTTTTTGCTCCTCGCATTTTTCACACCTTTTCATGCTCCTGGTCTTTTTTTTTTTTTTTGCTCCTCGCATTTTTCACACCTTTTCATGGTCCTCGCATTTTTCACACCTCTTAATGCTCCTCGCATTTTTCACACCTTTTCATGCTCCTGGTCTTTTTTTTTTTTTTGCTCCTCGCATTTTTCACACCTTTTCATGCTCCTGGTCTTTTTTTTTTTTTTTGCTCCTCGCATTTTTCACACCTTTTCATGCTCCTGGTCTTTCTTTTTTTTTTTTTTTGCTCCTCGCATTTTTCACACCTTTTCATGTTCCTGGTCTTTTTTTTTTTTTTTTTTTTTTTTGCTCCTCGCATTTTTCACACCTTTTCTTGTTCCTGGTCTTTTTTTTTTTTTTTGCTCCTCGCATTTTTCACACCTTTTCATGCTCCTGGTCTTTTTTTTTTTTTTTTGCTCCTCGCATTTTTCACACCTTTTCATGCTCCTGGTCTTTTTTTTTTTTTTTTGCTCCTCGCATTTTTCACACCTTTTCATGGTCCTGGTCTTTCTTTTTTTTTTTTTTTTTTTTTTGCTCCTCGCATTTTTCACACCTTTTCATGCTCCTGGTCTTTTTTTTTTTTTTTTTTGCTCCTCGCATTTTTCACACCTTTTCATGCTCCTCGCATTTTTCACACCTTTTCATGTTCATCGCATTTTTCACACCTTTTCATGCTCCTGGTCTTTCTTTTTTTTTTTTTTTTTGCTCCTCGCATTTTTCACACCTTTTCATGCTCCTCGCTTTTTTTACACATTTTCATGCTCCTGGTCTTTTTTTTTTTTTTTTTTGCTCCTCGCATTTTTCACACCTTTTCATGCTCTTAGTCTTTTTTTTTTTTTGCTCCTCGCATTTTTCACACCTTTTCATGCTCCTGGTCTTTCTTTTTTTTTTTTTTTGCTCCTCGCATTTTTCACACCTTTTCATGCTCCTCGTCTTTTTTTTTTTTTTGCTCCTCGCATTTGTCACACCTTTTCATGCTCCTCGTCTTTCTTTTTTTTTTTTTTTTTTCCTCCTCGCATTTTTCACACCTTTTCATGCTCCTGGTCTTTTTTTTTTTTTTTTTTTTCTCGCATTTTTCACACCTTTTCATGCTCCTGGACTTTCTTTTTTTTTTTTGCTCCTCACATTTTTCACACCTTTTCATGCTCCTCGTCTTTTTTTTTTTTTTGCTCCTCGCATTTTTCACACCTTTTCATGCTCCTCGTCTTTTTTTTTTTTTTTTTGCTCCTCGCATTTTTCACACCTTTTCATGCTCCTCGCATTTTTCACACCTTTTCATGTTCCTCGCATTTTTCACACCTTTTCATGCTCCTGGTCTTTCTTTTTTTTTTTTTTTTTCCTCCTCGCCTTTTTCACACCTTTTCATGCTCCTGGTCTTTTTTTTTTTTTTTGCTTCTCGCATTTTTCACACCTTTTCATGTTCCTCGCATTTTACACACCTTTTCATGCTCCTGGTATTTTTTTTTTTTTTCCTCCTCGCCTTTTTCACACCTTTTCATGCTCCTGGTCTTTTTTTTTTTTTTTCCTCCTCGCCTTTTTCACACCTTTTCATGCTCCTGGTCTTTTTTTTTTTTTTTGCTCCTCGCATTTTTCACACCTTTTCATGCTCCTGGTCTTTCTTTCTTTTTTTTTTTTTTTGCTCCTCGCATTTTTCACACCTTTTCATGCTCCTGGTCTTTTTTTTTTTTTTTTTTTGCTCCTCGAATTTTTCACACCTTTTCATGCTCCTCACATTTTTCACACCTCTTCATGCTCCTCGGATTTTTCACAACTTTTCATGCTCGTCGCATTTTTCACACCTTTTCATGCTCCTGGTCTTTCTTTTTTTTTTTTTGCTCCCCGCATTTTTCACACCTTTTCATGCTCCTGGTCTTTTTTTTTTTTTTGCTCCTCGCATTTTTCACACCTTTTCATGCTCTTCGCATTTTTCACACCTTTTCATGTTCATCGCATTTTTCACACCTTTTCATGCTCCTGGTCTTTCTTTTTTTTTTTTTTTTTGCTCCTCGCATTTTTCACACCTTTTCATGCTCCTCGCTTTTTTTACACATTTTCATGGTCCTGGTCTTTTTTTTTTTTTTTTTTGCTCCTCGCATTTTTCACACCTTTTCATGCTCTTAGTCTTTTTTTTTTTTTGCTCCTCACATTTTTCACACCTTTTCATGCTCCTCGTCTTTTTTTTTTTTTTGCTCCTCGCATTTTTCCCTCCTTTTCATGCTCCTGGTTTTTTTTTTTTTTTTTTTGCTCCTCGCATTTTTCACACCTTTTCATGCTCCTCGCATTTTTCACACCTCTTAATGCTCCCCGCATTTTTCACACCTTTTCATGCTCCTGGTCTTTCTTTTTTTTTTTTTTTTTTTGCTCCTCGCATTTTTCACACCTTTTCATGCTCCTCGCATTTTTCACACCTTTTCATGCTCCTGGTCTTTTTTTTTTTTTTTGTTCCTCGCATTTTTCACACCTTTTCATGTTCCTGGTCTTTTTTTTTTTTTTTTTTTGCTCCTCGCATTTTTGACACCTTTTCATGCTCCTGGTCTTTTTTTTTTTTTTGCTCCTCGCATTTTTGACACCTTTTCATGCTCCTGGTCTTTTTTTTTTTTTTTTTGCCCCTCGCATTTTTGACACCTTTTCATGCTCCTGGTCTTTTTTTTTTTTTTTTTTGCTTCTCGCATTTTTCACACCTTTTCATGCTCCTGGTCTTTCTTTTTTTTTTTTTGCTCCCCGCATTTTTCACACCTTTTCATGCTCCTGGTCTTTCTTTTTTTTTTTTTTTTTTTGCTCCTCGCATTTTTCACACCTTTTCATGCTCCTGGTCTTTCTTTTTTTTTTTTTTTTTTTCCTCCTCGCATTTTTCACACCTTTTCATGCTCCTGGTCTTTCTTTTTTTTTTTTTGCTCCTCGCATTTTTGACACCTTTTCATGCTCCTGGTCTTTTTTTTTTTTTTTTTTTTGCTCCTCGAATTTTTCACACCTTTTCATGCTCCTCGCATTTTTCACACCTCTTCATGCTCCTCGCATTTTTCACAACTTTTCATGCTCGTCGCATGTTTCACATCTTTTCATGCTCCTGGTCTTTCTTTTTTTTTTTTTTTCCTCCTCGCATTTTTCACACCTTTTCATACTCCTGGTCTTTTTTTTTTTTTTTTTTTTTGCTTCTCGCATTTTTCACATCTTTTCATGCTCCTGGTCTTTCTTTTTTTTTTTTTGCTCCCCGCATTTTTCACACCTTTTCATGCTCCTGGTCTTTTTTTTTTTTTTTTTTTGCTCCTCGAATTTTTCACACCTTTTCATGCTCCTCGCATTTTTCACACCTCTTCATGCTCCTCGCATTTTTCACAACTTTTCATGCTCGTCGCATTTTTCACACCTTTTCATGCTCCTGGTCTTTCTTTTTTTTTTTTTGCTCCCCGCATTTTTCACACCTTTTCATGTTCCTGGACTTTTTTTTTTTTTTTTTTTTTTTGCTCCTCGCATTTTTGACACCTTTTCATGCTCCTGGTCTTTTTTTTTTTTTTGCTCCTCGCATTTTTCACACCGTTTCATGCTCCTGGTCTTTTTTTTTTTTTGCTCCTCGCATTTTTCACACCTTTTCATGCTCCTCGCATTTTTTACACCTTTTCATGTTCATCGCATTTTTCACACCTTTTCATGTTCCTGGTCTTTTTTTTTTTTTTTTTCTCCTCGCATTTTTCACACCTTTTCATGCTCCTGGATTTTTTTTTTTTTTTGCTCCTCAAATTTTTCACACCTTTTCATCCTCCTCGCATTTTTCACACGTCTTCATGCTCCTCGCATTTTTCACAACTTTTCATGCTCGTCGCATTTTTCACACCTTTTCATGCTCCTGATCTTTCTTTTTTTTTTTTTGCTCCTCGCATTTTTCACAACTTTTCATGCTCCTGGTCTTTTTTTTTTCTTTTGCTCCTCGCATTTTTCACACCTTTTCATGCTCCTGGTCTTTCTTTTTTTTTTTTTTTTTTTTGCTCCTCGCATTTTTCACACCTTTTCATGCTCCTGGTCTTTTTTATTTTTTTTGCTCCTCGCATTTTTCACACGTTTTCATGCTCCTGGTCTTTCTTTTTTTTTCTTTTTTTTGCTCCTCGCATTTTTCACACCTTTTCATGCTCCTGGTCTTTCTTTTTTTTTTTTTGCTCCTCGCATTTTTCACACCTTTTCATGCTCCTCGCATTTTTCACACGTCTTCATGCTCCTCGCATTTTTCACAACTTTTCATGCTCGTCGCATTTTTCACACCTTTTCATGCTCCTTGCATTTTTCACACCTTTTCATGTTTCTTGCATTTTTCACAACTTTTCATGCTCCTCGCATTTTTCACACCTTTTCATACTCCTTGCATTTTTCACACCTTTTCATGCTCATGGTCTTTTTTTTTTTTTGCTCCTCGCATTTTTCACACCTTTTCATGCTCCTGGTCTTTTTTTTTTTTTTTGCTCCTCGCATTTTTCACACCTTTTCATGGTCCTCGCATTTTTCACACCTCTTAATGCTCCTCGCATTTTTCACACCTTTTCATGCTCCTGGTCTTTTTTTTTTTTTTGCTCCTCGCATTTTTCACACCTTTTCATGCTCCTGGTCTTTTTTTTTTTTTTTGCTCCTCGCATTTTTCACACCTTTTCATGCTCCTGGTCTTTCTTTTTTTTTTTTTTTGCTCCTCGCATTTTTCACACCTTTTCATGTTCCTGGTCTTTTTTTTTTTTTTTTTTTTTTTGCTCCTCTCTTTTTTCTCCCCTTTTCTTGTTCCTGGTCTTTTTTTTTTTTTTTGCTCCTCGCTTTTTTCACCCCTTTTCTTGCTCCTGGTCTTTTTTTTTTTTTTTTGCTCCTCGCATTTTTCACACCTTTTCATGCTCCTGGTCTTTTTTTTTTTTTTTTGCTCCTCGCATTTTTCACACCTTTTCATGGTCCTGGTCTTTCTTTTTTTTTTTTTTTTTTTTTTGCTCCTCGCATTTTTCACACCTTTTCATGCTCCTGGTCTTTTTTTTTTTTTTTTTTGCTCCTCGCATTTTTCACACCTTTTCATGCTCCTCGCATTTTTCACACCTTTTCATGTTCATCGCATTTTTCACACCTTTTCATGCTCCTGGTCTTTCTTTTTTTTTTTTTTTTTGCTCCTCGCATTTTTCACACCTTTTCATGCTCCTCGCTTTTTTTACACATTTTCATGCTCCTGGTCTTTTTTTTTTTTTTTTTTGCTCCTCGCATTTTTCACACCTTTTCATGCTCTTAGTCTTTTTTTTTTTTTGCTCCTCGCATTTTTCACACCTTTTCATGCTCCTGGTCTTTCTTTTTTTTTTTTTTTGCTCCTCGCATTTTTCACACCTTTTCATGCTCCTCGTCTTTTTTTTTTTTTTGCTCCTCGCATTTGTCACACCTTTTCATGCTCCTGGTCTTTCTTTTTTTTTTTTTTTTTTGCTCCTCGCATTTTTCACACCTTTTCATGCTCCTGGTCTTTTTTTTTTTTTTTTTTTTTCTCGCATTTTTCACACCTTTTCATGCTCCTGGACTTTCTTTTTTTTTTTTGCTCCTCACATTTTTCACACCTTTTCATGCTCCTCGTCTTTTTTTTTTTTTTGCTCCTCGCATTTTTCACACCTTTTCTTGCTCCTCGTCTTTTTTTTTTTTTTTTTGCTCCTCGCATTTTTCACACCTTTTCATGCTCCTCGCATTTTTCACACCTTTTCATGTTCCTCGCATTTTTCACACCTTTTCATGCTCCTGGTCTTTCTTTTTTTTTTTTTTTTTCCTCCTCGCCTTTTTCACACCTTTTCATGCTCCTGGTCTTTTTTTTTTTTTTTGCTTCTCGCATTTTTCACACCTTTTCATGTTCCTCGCATTTTACACACCTTTTCATGCTCCTGGTATTTTTTTTTTTTTTCCTCCTCGCCTTTTTCACACCTTTTCATGCTCCTGGTCTTTTTTTTTTTTTTTCCTCCTCGCCTTTTTCACACCTTTTCTTGCTCCTGGTCTTTTTTTTTTTTTTTGCTCCTCGCATTTTTCACACCTTTTCATGCTCCTGGTCTTTTTTTTTTTTTTTTTTGCTCCTCGCATTTTTCACACCTTTTCATGCTCCTGGTCTTTTTTTTTTTTTTTTTTTGCTCCTCGAATTTTTCACACCTTTTCATGCTCCTCACATTTTTCACACCTCTTCATGCTCCTCGGATTTTTCACAACTTTTCATGCTCGTCGCATTTTTCACACCTTTTCATGCTCCTGGTCTTTCTTTTTTTTTTTTTGCTCCCCGCATTTTTCACACCTTTTCATGCTCCTGGTCTTTTTTTTTTTTTTGCTCCTCGCATTTTTCACACCTTTTCATGCTCTTCGCATTTTTCACACCTTTTCATGTTCATCGCATTTTTCACACCTTTTCATGCTCCTGGTCTTTCTTTTTTTTTTTTTTTTTGCTCCTCGCATTTTTCACACCTTTTCATGCTCCTCGCTTTTTTTACACATTTTCATGGTCCTGGTCTTTTTTTTTTTTTTTTTTGCTCCTCGCATTTTTCACACCTTTTCATGCTCTTAGTCTTTTTTTTTTTTTGCTCCTCACATTTTTCACACCTTTTCATGCTCCTCGTCTTTTTTTTTTTTTTGCTCCTCGCATTTTTCACACCTTTTCATGCTCCTGGTTTTTTTTTTTTTTTTTTGCTCCTCGCATTTTTCACACCTTTTCATGCTCCTCGCATTTTTCACACCTCTTAATGCTCCCCGCATTTTTCACACCTTTTCATGCTCCTGGTCTTTCTTTTTTTTTTTTTTTTTTTGCTCCTCGCATTTTTCACACCTTTTCATGCTCCTCGCATTTTTCACACCTTTTCATGCTCCTGGTCTTTTTTTTTTTTTTTGTTCCTCGCATTTTTCACACCTTTTCATGTTCCTGGTCTTTTTTTTTTTTTTTTTTTGCTCCTCGCATTTTTGACACCTTTTCATGCTCCTGGTCTTTTTTTTTTTTTTGCTCCTCGCATTTTTGACACCTTTTCATGCTCCTGGTCTTTTTTTTTTTTTTTTTGCCCCTCGCATTTTTGACACCTTTTCATGCTCCTGGTCTTTTTTTTTTTTTTTTTTGCTTCTCGCATTTTTCACACCTTTTCATGCTCCTGGTCTTTCTTTTTTTTTTTTTGCTCCCCGCATTTTTCACACCTTTTCATGCTCCTGGTCTTTCTTTTTTTTTTTTTTTTTTTGCTCCTCGCATTTTTCACACCTTTTCATGCTCCTGGTCTTTCTTTTTTTTTTTTTTTTTTTCCTCCTCGCATTTTTCACACCTTTTCATGCTCCTGGTCTTTCTTTTTTTTTTTTTGCTCCTCGCATTTTTGACACCTTTTCATGCTCCTGGTCTTTTTTTTTTTTTTTTTTTGCTCCTCGAATTTTTCACACCTTTTCATGCTCCTCGCATTTTTCACACCTCTTCATGCTCCTCGCATTTTTCACAACTTTTCATGCTCGTCGCATGTTTCACATCTTTTCATGCTCCTGGTCTTTCTTTTTTTTTTTTTTTCCTCCTCGCATTTTTCACACCTTTTCATACTCCTGGTTTTTTTTTTTTTTTTTTTTTTTTGCTTCTCGCATTTTTCACATCTTTTCATGCTCCTGGTCTTTCTTTTTTTTTTTTTGCTCCCCGCATTTTTCACACCTTTTCATGCTCCTGGTCTTTTTTTTTTTTTTTTTTTGCTCCTCGAATTTTTCACACCTTTTCATGCTCCTCGCATTTTTCACACCTCTTCATGCTCCTCGCATTTTTCACAACTTTTCATGCTCGTCGCATTTTTCACACCTTTTCATGCTCCTGGTCTTTCTTTTTTTTTTTTTGCTCCCCGCATTTTTCACACCTTTTCATGTTCCTGGACTTTTTTTTTTTTTTTTTTTTTTTGCTCCTCGCATTTTTGACACCTTTTCATGCTCCTGGTCTTTTTTTTTTTTTTGCTCCTCGCATTTTTCACACCGTTTCATGCTCCTGGTCTTTTTTTTTTTTTGCTCCTCGCATTTTTCACACCTTTTCATGCTCCTCGCATTTTTTACACCTTTTCATGTTCATCGCATTTTTCACACCTTTTCATGCTCCTGGTCTTTCTTTTTTTCTTCTTTTCTTGCTCCTCGCATTTTTCACACCTTTTCATGCTCCTCGCTTTTTTTACACATTTTCATGCTCCTGGTCTTTTTTTTTTTTTTTTTTGCTCCTCGCATTTTTCACACCTTTTCATGCTCTTAGTCTTTTTTTTTTTTTGCTCCTCGCATTTTTCACACCTTTTCATGCTCCTGGTCTTTCTTTTTTTTTTTTTTGCTCCTCGCATTTTTCACACCTTTTCATGCTCCTCGTCTTTTTTTTTTTTTTGCTCCTCGCATTTGTCACACCTTTTCATGCTCCTGGTCTTTTTTTTTTTTTTTTTTTTTTCCTCCTCGCATTTTTCACACCTTTTCATGCTCCTGGTCTTTTTTTTTTTTTTTTTTTTTCTCGCATTTTTCACACCTTTTCATGCTCCTGGACTTTCTTTTTTTTTTTTGCTCCTCACATTTTTCACACCTTTTCATGCTCCTCGTCTTTTTTTTTTTTTTGCTCCTCGCATTTTTCACACCTTTTCATGCTCCTCGTCTTTTTTTTTTTTTTGCTCCTCGCATTTTTCACACCTTTTCATGCTCCTGGTCTTTCTTTTTTTTTTTTTTGCTTCTCGCATTTTTCACACCTTTTCATGCTCCTGGTCTTTCTTTTTTTTTTTTTTTTTTTGCTCCTCGCATTTTTCACACCTTTTCATGCTCCTGGTCTTTTTTTTTTTTTTTTTTTGCTCCTCGAATTTTTCACACCTTTTCATGCTCCTCACATTTTTCACACCTCTTCATGCTCCTCGGATTTTTCACAACTTTTCATGCTCGTCGCATTTTTCACACCTTTTCATGCTCCTGGTCTTTCTTTTTTTTTTTTTGCTCCCCGCATTTTTCACACCTTTTCATGTTCCTGGACTTTTTTTTTTTTTTTTTTTTTTTGCTCCTCGCATTTTTGACACCTTTTCATGCTCCTCGTCTTTTTTTTTTTTTTGCTCCTCGCATTTTTCACACCTTTTCATGCTCCTGGTCTTTTTTTTTTTTTTGCTCCTCGCATTTTTCACACCTTTTCATGCTCTTCGCATTTTTCACACCTTTTCATGTTCATCGCGTTTTTCACACCTTTTCATGCTCCTGGTCTTTCTTTTTTTTTTTTTTTGCTCCTCGCATTTTTCACACCTTTTCATGCTCCTCGCTTTTTTTACACTTTTTCATGGTCCTGGTCTTTTTTTTTTTTTTTTTTGCTCCTCGCATTTTTCACACCTTTTCATGCTCTTAGTCTTTTTTTTTTTTTGCTCCTCGCATTTTTCACACCTTTTCATGCTCCTGGTCTTTTTTTTTTTTTTTTGCTCCTCACATTTTTCACACCTTTTCATGCTCCTCGTCTTTTTTTTTTTTTTGCTCCTCGCATTTTTCACACCTTTTCATGCTCCTGGTGTTTTTTTTTTTTTTTTTGCTCCTCGCATTTTCACACCTTTTCATGCTCCTGGTCTTTTTTTTTTTTTTTTGCTCCTCGCATTTTTCACACCTTTTCATGCTCCTGGTCTTTCTTTTTTTTTTTTTTGCTCCTCGCATTTTTCACACCTTTTCATGCTCCTCGCATTTTTCACACCTTCTCATGCTCCTCGCATTTTTCACACCTTTTCATGCTCCTCGCTTTTTTCACACCTTTTCATGCTCCTCGCATTTTTCACACCTTTTCATATTCATCGCATTTTTCACACCTCTTAATGCTCCTCGCATTTTTCACAACTTTTCATGCTCGTCGCATTTTTCACACCTTTTCATGCTCCTGGTCTTTCTTTTTTTTTTTTTGCTCCTCGCATTTTTCACACCTTTTCATGCTCCTGGTCTTTCTTTTTTTTTTTTTTTTTTTGCTCCTCGCATTTTTGACACCTTTTCATGCTCCGGGTCTTTCTTTTTTTTTTTTTGCTCCTCGAATTTTTCACACCTTTTCATGCTCCTCGCATTTTTCACACCTCTTCATGCTCCTCGGATTTTTCACAACTTTTCATGCTCGTCGCATTTTTCACACCTTTTCATGCTCCTGGTCTTTCTTTTTTTTTTTTTGCTCCCCGCATTTTTCACACCTTTTCATGTTCCTGGACTTTTTTTTTTTTTTTTTTTTTTTGCTCCTCGCATTTTTGACACCTTTTCATGCTCCTCGTCTTTTTTTTTTTTTTTGCTCCTCGCATTTTTCACACCTTTTCATGCTCCTCGTCTTTTTTTTTTTTTTGCTCCTCGCATTTTTCACACCTTTTCATGCTCCTCGCATTTTTCACACCTTTTCATGCTCTTAGTCTTTTTTTTTTTTTGCTCCTCGCATTTTTCACACCTTTTCATGCTCCTGGTCTTTCTTTTTTTTTTTTTTTGCTCCTCGCATTTTTCACACCTTTTCATGCTCCTCGTCTTTTTTTTTTTTTTTGCTCCTCGCATTTGTCACACCTTTTCATGCTCCTGATCTTTCTTTTTTTTTTTTTTTTTTTCCTCCTCTCATTTTTCACACATTTTCATGCTCCTGGTCTTTTTTTTTTTTTTTTTTTGCTCCTCGAATTTTTCACACCTTTTCATGCTCCTCGCATTTTTCACACCTCTTCATGCTCCTCGCATTTTTCACAACTTTTCATGCTCGTCGCATTTTTCACATCTTTTCATGCTCCTGGTCTTTCTTTTTTTTTTGTTTTTTTTTCCTCCTCGCATTTTTCACACCTTTTCATACTCCTGGTCTTTTTTTTTTTTTTTTTTTTTTGCTTCTCGCATTTTTCACATCTTTTCATGCTCCTGGTCTTTCTTTTTTTTTTTTTGCTCCTCGCATTTTTCACACCTTTTCATGCTCCTCGTCTTTTTTTTTTTTTTTTGCTCCTCGCATTTTTCACACCTTTTCATGCTCCTGGTCTTTTTTTTTTTTTTTTTTGCTCCTCGAATTTTTCACACCTTTTCATGCTCCTCGCATTTTTCACACCTCTTCATGCTCCTCGCATTTTTCACAACTTTTCATGCTCGTCGCATTTTTCACACCTTTTCATGCTCCTGGTCTTTCTTTTTTTTTTTTTGCTCCCCGCATTTTTCACACCTTTTCATGCTCCTGGTCTTTTTTTTTTTTTTTTTTTGCTCCTCGAATTTTTCACACCTTTTCATGCTCCTCGCATTTTTCACACCTCTTCATGCTCCTCGCATTTTTCACAACTTTTCATGCTCGTCGCATTTTTCACACCTTTTCATGCTCCTGGTCTTTTTTTTTTTTTTTTTGCTCCCCGCATTTTTCACATCTTTTCATGTTCCTGGACTTTTTATTTTTTTTTTTTTGCTCCTCCCTTTTTTGACACCTTTTCATGCTCCTGGTCTTTTTTTTTTTTTTGCTCCTCGAATTTTTCACACCTTTTCATGCTCCTGGTCTTTTTTTTTTTTTTGCTCCTCGCATTTTTCACACCTTTTCATGCTCTTCGCATTTTTCACACCTTTTCATGTTCATCGCATTTTTCACACCTTTTCATGCTCCTGGTCTTTTTTTTTTTTTTTTGCTCCTCGAATTTTTCACACCTTTTCATGCTCCTCACATTTTTCACACCTCTTCATGCTCCTCGGATTTTTCACAACTTTTCATGCTCGTCGCATTTTTCACACCTTTTCATGCTCCTGGTCTTTCTTTTTTTTTTTTTGCTCCCCGCATTTTTCACACCTTTTCATGTTCCTGGACTTTTTTTTTTTTTTTTTTTTTGCTCCTCGCATTTTTGACACCTTTTCATGCTCCTCGTCTTTTTTTTTTTTTTGCTCCTCGCATTTTTCACACCTTTTCATGCTCCTAGTCTTTTTTTTTTTTTTGCTCCTCGCATTTTTCACACCTTTTCATGCTCTTCGCATTTTTCACACCTTTTCATGTTCATCGCGTTTTTCACACCTTTTCATGCTCCTGGTCTTTCTTTTTTTTTTTTTTTTGCTCCTCGCATTTTTCACACCTTTTCATGCTCCTCGCTTTTTTTACACATTTTCATGGTCCTGGTCTTTTTTTTTTTTTTTTTTGCTCCTCGCATTTTTCACACCTTTTCATGCTCTTAGTCTTTTTTTTTTTTTGCTCCTCGCATTTTTCACACCTTTTCATGCTCCTGGTCTTTTTTTTTTTTTTTTGCTCCTCACATTTTTCACACCTTTTCATGCTCCTCGTCTTTTTTTTTTTTTTGCTCCTCGCATTTTTCACACCTTTTCATGCTCCTGGTGTTTTTTTTTTTTTTTTTGCTCCTCGCATTTTCACACCTTTTCTTGCTCCTGGTCTTTTTTTTTTTTTTTTTGCTCCTCGCATTTTTCACACCTTTTCATGCTCCTGGTCTTTCTTTTTTTTTTTTTTGCTCCTCGCATTTTTTCACACCTTTTCATGCTTCTTGCATTGTTCACACCTTCTCATGCTCCTCGCATTTTTCACACCTTTTCATGCTCCTCGCTTTTTTCACACCTTTTCATGCTCCTCGCATTTTTCACACCTTTTCATATTCATCGCATTTTTCACACCTCTTAATGCTCCTCGCATTTTTCACAACTTTTCATGCTCGTCGCATTTTTCACACCTTTTCATGCTCCTGGTCTTTCTTTTTTTTTTTTTGCTCCTCGCATTTTTCACACCTTTTCATGCTCCTGGTCTTTCTTTTTTTTTTTTTTTTTTTGCTCCTCGCATTTTTGACACCTTTTCATGCTCCGGGTCTTTCTTTTTTTTTTTTTGCTCCTCGAATTTTTCACACCTTTTCATGCTCCTCGCATTTTTCACACCTCTTCATGCTCCTCGGATTTTTCACAACTTTTCATGCTCGTCGCATTTTTCACACCTTTTCATGCTCCTGGTCTTTCTTTTTTTTTTTTTGCTCCCCGCATTTTTCACACCTTTTCATGTTCCTGGACTTTTTTTTTTTTTTTTTTTTTTTGCTCCTCGCATTTTTGACACCTTTTCATGCTCCTCGTCTTTTTTTTTTTTTTTGCTCCTCGCATTTTTCACACCTTTTCATGCTCCTGGTCTTTTTTTTTTTTTTGCTCCTCGCATTTTTCACACCTTTTCATGCTCCTCGCATTTTTCACACCTTTTCATGCTCTTAGTCTTTTTTTTTTTTTGCTCCTCGCATTTTTCACACCTTTTCATGCTCCTGGTCTTTCTTTTTTTTTTTTTTTTGCTCCTCGCATTTTTCACACCTTTTCATGCTCCTCGCTTTTTTTACACATTTTCATGGTCCTGGTCTTTTTTTTTTTTTTTTTTTGCTCCTCGCATTTTTCACACCTTTTCATGCTCTTAGTCTTTTTTTTTTTTTGCTCCTCGCATTTTTCACACCTTTTCATGCTCCTGGTCTTTTTTTTTTTTTTTTGCTCCTCACATTTTTCACACCTTTTCATGCTCCTCGTCTTTTTTTTTTTTTTGCTCCTCGCATTTTTCACACCTTTTCATGCTCCTGGTGTTTTTTTTTTTTTTTTTGCTCCTCGCATTTTCACACCTTTTCATGCTCCTGGTCTTTTTTTTTTTTTTTTGCTCCTCGCATTTTTCACACCTTTTCATGCTCCTGGTCTTTCTTTTTTTTTTTTTTGCTCCTCGCATTTTTCACACCTTTTCATGCTCCTCGCATTTTTCACACCTTCTCATGCTCCTCGCATTTTTCACACCTTTTCATGCTCCTCGCTTTTTTCACACCTTTTCATGCTCCTCGCATTTTTCACACCTTTTCATATTCATCGCATTTTTCACACCTCTTAATGCTCCTCGCATTTTTCACAACTTTTCATGCTCGTCGCATTTTTCACACCTTTTCATGCTCCTGGTCTTTCTTTTTTTTTTTTTGCTCCTCGCATTTTTCACACCTTTTCATGCTCCTGGTCTTTCTTTTTTTTTTTTTTTTTTTGCTCCTCGCATTTTTGACACCTTTTCATGCTCCGGGTCTTTCTTTTTTTTTTTTTGCTCCTCGAATTTTTCACACCTTTTCATGCTCCTCGCATTTTTCACACCTCTTCATGCTCCTCGGATTTTTCACAACTTTTCATGCTCGTCGCATTTTTCACACCTTTTCATGCTCCTGGTCTTTCTTTTTTTTTTTTTGCTCCCCGCATTTTTCACACCTTTTCATGTTCCTGGACTTTTTTTTTTTTTTTTTTTTTTTTGCTCCTCGCATTTTTGACACCTTTTCATGCTCCTCGTCTTTTTTTTTTTTTTTGCTCCTCGCATTTTTCACACCTTTTCATGCTCCTGGTCTTTTTTTTTTTTTTGCTCCTCGCATTTTTCACACCTTTTCATGCTCCTCGCATTTTTCACACCTTTTCATGCTCTTAGTCTTTTTTTTTTTTTGCTCCTCGCATTTTTCACACCTTTTCATGCTCCTGGTCTTTCTTTTTTTTTTTTTTTGCTCCTCGCATTTTTCACACCTTTTCATGCTCCTCGTCTTTTTTTTTTTTTTTGCTCCTCGCATTTGTCACACCTTTTCATGCTCCTGATCTTTCTTTTTTTTTTTTTTTTTTTCCTCCTCTCATTTTTCACACCTTTTCATGCTCCTGGTCTTTTTTTTTTTTTTTTTTTGCTCCTCGAATTTTTCACACCTTTTCATGCTCCTCGCATTTTTCACACCTCTTCATGCTCCTCGCATTTTTCACAACTTTTCATGCTCGTCGCATTTTTCACATCTTTTCATGCTCCTGGTCTTTCTTTTTTTTTTTTTTTTTTTTCCTCCTCGCATTTTTCACACCTTTTCATACTCCTGGTCTTTTTTTTTTTTTTTTTTTTTTGCTTCTCGCATTTTTCACATCTTTTCATGCTCCTGGTCTTTCTTTTTTTTTTTTTGCTCCTCGCATTTTTCACACCTTTTCATGCTCCTCGTCTTTTTTTTTTTTTTTTGCTCCTCGCATTTTTCACACCTTTTCATGCTCCTGGTCTTTTTTTTTTTTTTTTTTGCTCCTCGAATTTTTCACACCTTTTCATGCTCCTCGCATTTTTCACACCTCTTCATGCTCCTCGCATTTTTCACAACTTTTCATGCTCGTCGCATTTTTCACACCTTTTCATGCTCCTGGTCTTTCTTTTTTTTTTTTTGCTCCCCGCATTTTTCACACCTTTTCATGCTCCTGGTCTTTTTTTTTTTTTTTTTTTGCTCCTCGAATTTTTCACACCTTTTCATGCTCCTCGCATTTTTCACACCTCTTCATGCTCCTCGCATTTTTCACAACTTTTCATGCTCGTCGCATTTTTCACACCTTTTCATGCTCCTGGTCTTTTTTTTTTTTTTTTTGCTCCCCGCATTTTTCACATCTTTTCATGTTCCTGGACTTTTTATTTTTTTTTTTTTGCTCCTCCCTTTTTTGACACCTTTTCATGCTCCTGGTCTTTTTTTTTTTTTTGCTCCTCGAATTTTTCACACCTTTTCATGCTCCTGGTCTTTTTTTTTTTTTTGCTCCTCGCATTTTTCACACCTTTTCATGCTCCTGGCCTTTTTTTTTTTTTTTTTTGCTCCTCGCATTTTTCACACCTTTTCATGCTCCTGGTCTTTCTTTTTTTTTTTTTTTGCTCCTCGCATTTTTCACACCTTTTCATGCTCCTCGTCTTTTTTTTTTTTTTTGCTCCTCGCATTTTTCACACCTTTTCATGATCCTCGCTTTTTTTACACATTTTCATGATCCTGGTCTTTTTTTTTTTTTTTTTCTCCTCACATTTTTCACACCTTTTCATGCTCCTTGTCTTTTTTTTTTTTTTGCTCCTCGCATTTTTCACACCTTTTCATGCTCCTGGTGTTTTTTTTTTTTTTTTTGCTCCTCGCATTTTTCACACCTTTTCATGCTCCTGGTCTTTCTTTTTTTTTTTTTTTTTTTTGCTCCTCGCATTTTTGACACCTTTTCATGCTCCGGGTCTTTCTTTTTTTTTTTTTGCTCCTCGAATTTTTCACACCTTTTCATGCTCCTCGCATTTTTCACACCTTCTCATGCTCCTCGCATTTTTCACACCTTTTCATGCTCCTCGCTTTTTTCACACCTTTTCATGCTCCTCGCATTTTTCACACCTTTTCATATTCATCGCATTTTTCACACCTCTTAATGCTCCTCGCATTTTTCACAACTTTTCATGCTCGTCGCATTTTTCACACCTTTTCATGCTCCTGGTCTTTCTTTTTTTTTTTTTGCTCCTCGCATTTTTCACACCTTTTCATGCTCCTGGTCTTTCTTTTTTTTTTTTTTTTTTTTGCTCCTCGCATTTTTGACACCTTTTCATGCTCCGGGTCTTTCTTTTTTTTTTTTTGCTCCTCGAATTTTTCACACCTTTTCATGCTCCTCGCATTTTTCACACCTCTTCATGCTCCTCGGATTTTTCACAACTTTTTCATGCTCGTCGCATTTTTCACACCTTTTCATGCTCCTGGTCTTTCTTTTTTTTTTTTTGCTCCCCGCATTTTTCACACCTTTTCATGTTCCTGGACTTTTTTTTTTTTTTTTTTGCTTCTCGCATTTTTCACATCTTTTCATGCTCCTGGTCTTTCTTTTTTTTTTTTTGCTCCTCGCATTTTTCACACCTTTTCATGCTCCTCGTCTTTTTTTTTTTTTTTTGCTCCTCGCATTTTTCACACCTTTTTATGCTCCTGGTCTTTTTTTTTTTTTTTTTTGCTCCTCGAATTTTTCACACCTTTTCATGCTCCTCGCATTTTTCACACCTCTTCATGCTCCTCGCATTTTTCACAACTTTTCATGCTCGTCGCATTTTTCACACCTTTTCATGCTCCTGGTCTTTCTTTTTTTTTTTTTGCTCCCCGCATTTTTCACACCTTTTCATGCTCCTGGTCTTTTTTTTTTTTTTTTTTTGCTCCTCGAATTTTTCACACCTTTTCATGCTCCTCGCATTTTTCACACCTCTTCATGCTCCTCGCATTTTTCACAACTTTTCATGCTCGTCGCATTTTTCACACCTTTTCATGCTCCTGGTCTTTTTTTTTTTTTTTTGCTCCCCGCATTTTTCACATCTTTTCATGTTCCTGGACTTTTTTTTTTTTTTTTTTTTGCTCCTCCCTTTTTTGACACCTTTTCATGCTCCTGGTCTTTTTTTTTTTTTTGCTCCTCGAATTTTTCACACCTTTTCATGCTCCTGGTCTTTTTTTTTTTTTTGCTCCTCGAATTTTTCACACCTTTTCATGCTCCTGGTCTTTTTTTTTTTTTTGCTCCTCGCATTTTTCACACCTTTTCATGCTCCTGGCCTTTCTTTTTTTTTTTTTTGCTCCTCGCATTTTTCACACCTTTTCATGCTCCTGGTCTTTCTTTTTTTTTTTTTTTGCTCCTCGCATTTTTCACACCTTTTCATGCTCCTCGTCTTTTTTTTTTTTTTTGCTCCTCGCATTTTTCACACCTTTTCATGATCCTCGCTTTTTTTACACATTTTCATGCTCCTGGTCTTTTTTTTTTTTTTTTGCTCCTCACATTTTTCACACCTTTTCATGCTCCTCGTCTTTTTTTTTTTTTTGCTCCTCGCATTTTTCACACCTTTTCATGCTCCTGGTGTTTTTTTTTTTTTTTTTGCTCCTCGCATTTTTCACACCTTTTCATGCTCCTGGTCTTTCTTTTTTTTTTTTTTTTTTTTGCTCCTCGCATTTTTGACACCTTTTCATGCTCCGGGTCTTTCTTTTTTTTTTTTTGCTCCTCGAATTTTTCACACCTTTTCATGCTCCTCGCATTTTTCACACCTTCTCATGCTCCTCGCATTTTTCACACCTTTTCATGCTCCTCGCTTTTTTCACACCTTTTCATATTCATCGCATTTTTCACACCTCTTAATGCTCCTCGCATTTTTCACAACTTTTCATGCTCGTCGCATTTTTCATACCTTTTCATGCTCCTGGTCTTTCTTTTTTTTTTTTTGCTCCTCGCATTTTTCACACCTTTTCATGCTCCTGGTCTTTCTTTTTTTTTTTTTTTTTTTTGCTCCTCGCATTTTTGACACCTTTTCATGCTCCGGGTCTTTCTTTTTTTTTTTTTGCTCCTCGAATTTTTCACACCTTTTCATGCTCCTCGCATTTTTCACACCTCTTCATGCTCCTCGGATTTTTCACAACTTTTCATGCTCGTCGCATTTTTCACACCTTTTCATGCTCCTGGTCTTTCTTTTTTTTTTTTTGCTCCCCGCATTTTTCACACCTTTTCATGTTCCTGGACTTTTTTTTTTTTTTTTTTTTTTTTGCTTCTCGCATTTTTCACATCTTTTCATGCTCCTGGTCTTTCTTTTTTTTTTTTTGCTCCTCGCATTTTTCACACCTTTTCATGCTCCTCGTCTTTTTTTTTTTTTTTTGCTCCTCGCATTTTTCACACCTTTTCATGCTCCTGGTCTTTTTTTTTTTTTTTTTTGCTCCTCGAATTTTTCACACCTTTTCATGCTCCTCGCATTTTTCACACCTCTTCATGCTCCTCGCATTTTTCACAACTTTTCATGCTCGTCGCATTTTTCACACCTTTTCATGCTCCTGGTCTTTCTTTTTTTTTTTTTGCTCCCCGCATTTTTCACACCTTTTCATGCTCCTGGTCTTTTTTTTTTTTTTTTTTTGCTCCTCGAATTTTTCACACCTTTTCATGCTCCTCGCATTTTTCACACCTCTTCATGCTCCTCGCATTTTTCACAACTTTTCATGCTCGTCGCATTTTTCACACCTTTTCATGCTCCTGGTCTTTCTTTTTTTTTTTTTGCTCCCCGCATTTTTCACACCTTTTCATGCTCCTGGTCTTTTTTTTTTTTTTTTTTTGCTCCTCGAATTTTTCACACCTTTTCATGCTCCTCGCATTTTTCACACCTCTTCATGCTCCTCGCATTTTTCACAACTTTTCATGCTCGTCGCATTTTTCACACCTTTTCATGCTCCTGGTCTTTTTTTTTTTTTTTTGCTCCCCGCATTTTTCACATCTTTTCATGTTCCTGGACTTTTTTTTTTTTTTTTTTTTGCTCCTCCCTTTTTTGACACCTTTTCATGCTCCTGGTCTTTTTTTTTTTTTTGCTCCTCGAATTTTTCACACCTTTTCATGCTCCTGGTCTTTTTTTTTTTTTTGCTCCTCGAATTTTTCACACCTTTTCATGCTCCTGGTCTTTTTTTTTTTTTTGCTCCTCGCATTTTTCACACCTTTTCATGCTCCTGGCCTTTCTTTTTTTTTTTTTTGCTCCTCGCATTTTTCACACCTTTTCATGCTCCTGGTCTTTCTTTTTTTTTTTTTTTTTTTTGCTCCTCGCATTTTTGACACCTTTTCATGCTCCGGGTCTTTCTTTTTTTTTTTTTGCTCCTCGAATTTTTCACACCTTTTCATGCTCCTCGCATTTTTCACACCTTCTCATGCTCCTCGCATTTTTCACACCTTTTCATGCTCCTCGCTTTTTTCACACCTTTTCATGCTCCTCGCATTTTTCACACCTTTTCATATTCATCGCATTTTTCACACCTCTTAATGCTCCTCGCATTTTTCACAACTTTTCATGCTCGTCGCATTTTTCACACCTTTTCATGCTCCTGGTCTTTCTTTTTTTTTTTTTGCTCCTCGCATTTTTCACACCTTTTCATGCTCCTGGTCTTTCTTTTTTTTTTTTTTTTTTTTGCTCCTCGCATTTTTGACACCTTTTCATGCTCCGGGTCTTTCTTTTTTTTTTTTTGCTCCTCGAATTTTTCACACCTTTTCATGCTCCTCGCATTTTTCACACCTCTTCATGCTCCTCGGATTTTTCACAACTTTTCATGCTCGTCGCATTTTTCACACCTTTTCATGCTCCTGGTCTTTCTTTTTTTTTTTTTGCTCCCCGCATTTTTCACACCTTTTCATGTTCCTGGACTTTTTTTTTTTTTTTTTTTTTTTGCTTCTCGCATTTTTCACATCTTTTCATGCTCCTGGTCTTTCTTTTTTTTTTTTTGCTCCTCGCATTTTTCACACCTTTTCATGCTCCTCGTCTTTTTTTTTTTTTTTTGCTCCTCGCATTTTTCACACCTTTTCATGCTCCTGGTCTTTTTTTTTTTTTTTTTTGCTCCTCGAATTTTTCACACCTTTTCATGCTCCTCGCATTTTTCACACCTCTTCATGCTCCTCGCATTTTTCACAACTTTTCATGCTCGTCGCATTTTTCACACCTTTTCATGCTCCTGGTCTTTCTTTTTTTTTTTTTGCTCCCCGCATTTTTCACACCTTTTCATGCTCCTGGTCTTTTTTTTTTTTTTTTTTTGCTCCTCGAATTTTTCACACCTTTTCATGCTCCTCGCATTTTTCACACCTCTTCATGCTCCTCGCATTTTTCACAACTTTTCATGCTCGTCGCATTTTTCACACCTTTTCATGCTCCTGGTCTTTCTTTTTTTTTTTTTGCTCCCCGCATTTTTCACACCTTTTCATGCTCCTGGTCTTTTTTTTTTTTTTTTTTTGCTCCTCGAATTTTTCACACCTTTTCATGCTCCTCGCATTTTTCACACCTCTTCATGCTCCTCGCATTTTTCACAACTTTTCATGCTCGTCGCATTTTTCACACCTTTTCATGCTCCTGGTCTTTTTTTTTTTTTTTTGCTCCCCGCATTTTTCACATCTTTTCATGTTCCTGGACTTTTTTTTTTTTTTTTTTTTGCTCCTCCCTTTTTTGACACCTTTTCATGCTCCTGGTCTTTTTTTTTTTTTTGCTCCTCGAATTTTTCACACCTTTTCATGCTCCTGGTCTTTTTTTTTTTTTTGCTCCTCGAATTTTTCACACCTTTTCATGCTCCTGGTCTTTTTTTTTTTTTTGCTCCTCGCATTTTTCACACCTTTTCATGCTCCTGGCCTTTCTTTTTTTTTTTTTTGCTCCTCGCATTTTTCACACCTTTTCATGCTCCTGGTCTTTCTTTTTTTTTTTTTTTTTTTTGCTCCTCGCATTTTTGACACCTTTTCATGCTCCGGGTCTTTCTTTTTTTTTTTTTGCTCCTCGAATTTTTCACACCTTTTCATGCTCCTCGCATTTTTCACACCTTCTCATGCTCCTCGCATTTTTCACACCTTTTCATGCTCCTCGCTTTTTTCACACCTTTTCATGCTCCTCGCATTTTTCACACCTTTTCATATTCATCGCATTTTTCACACCTCTTAATGCTCCTCGCATTTTTCACAACTTTTCATGCTCGTCGCATTTTTCACACCTTTTCATGCTCCTGGTCTTTCTTTTTTTTTTTTTGCTCCTCGCATTTTTCACACCTTTTCATGCTCCTGGTCTTTCTTTTTTTTTTTTTTTTTTTTGCTCCTCGCATTTTTGACACCTTTTCATGCTCCGGGTCTTTCTTTTTTTTTTTTTGCTCCTCGAATTTTTCACACCTTTTCATGCTCCTCGCATTTTTCACACCTCTTCATGCTCCTCGGATTTTTCACAACTTTTCATGCTCGTCGCATTTTTCACACCTTTTCATGCTCCTGGTCTTTCTTTTTTTTTTTTTGCTCCCCGCATTTTTCACACCTTTTCATGTTCCTGGACTTTTTTTTTTTTTTTTTTTTTTTGCTTCTCGCATTTTTCACATCTTTTCATGCTCCTGGTCTTTCTTTTTTTTTTTTTGCTCCTCGCATTTTTCACACCTTTTCATGCTCCTCGTCTTTTTTTTTTTTTTTTTGCTCCTCGCATTTTTCACACCTTTTCATGCTCCTGGTCTTTTTTTTTTTTTTTTTTGCTCCTCGAATTTTTCACACCTTTTCATGCTCCTCGCATTTTTCACACCTCTTCATGCTCCTCGCATTTTTCACAACTTTTCATGCTCGTCGCATTTTTCACACCTTTTCATGCTCCTGGTCTTTCTTTTTTTTTTTTTGCTCCCCGCATTTTTCACACCTTTTCATGCTCCTGGTCTTTTTTTTTTTTTTTTTTGCTCCTCGAATTTTTCACACCTTTTCATGCTCCTCGCATTTTTCACACCTCTTCATGCTCCTCGCATTTTTCACAACTTTTCATGCTCGTCGCATTTTTCACACCTTTTCATGCTCCTGGTCTTTTTTTTTTTTTTTTGCTCCCCGCATTTTTCACATCTTTTCATGTTCCTGGACTTTTTTTTTTTTTTTTTTTTTGCTCCTCCCTTTTTTGACACCTTTTCATGCTCCTGGTCTTTTTTTTTTTTTTTGCTCCTCGAATTTTTCACACCTTTTCATGCTCCTGGTCTTTTTTTTTTTTTTGCTCCTCGAATTTTTCACACCTTTTCATGCTCCTGGTCTTTTTTTTTTTTTTGCTCCTCGCATTTTTCACACCTTTTCATGCTCCTGGCCTTTCTTTTTTTTTTTTTTGCTCCTCGCATTTTTCACACCTTTTCATGCTCCTGGTCTTTCTTTTTTTTTTTTTTTGCTCCTCGCATTTTTCACACCTTTTCATGCTCCTCGTCTTTTTTTTTTTTTTTGCTCCTCGCATTTTTCACACCTTTTCATGATCCTCGCTTTTTTTACACATTTTCATGCTCCTGGTCTTTTTTTTTTTTTTTTGCTCCTCACATTTTTCACACCTTTTCATGCTCCTCGTCTTTTTTTTTTTTTTGCTCCTCGCATTTTTCACACCTTTTCATGCTCCTGGTGTTTTTTTTTTTTTTTTTGCTCCTCGCATTTTTCACACCTTTTCATGCTCCTGGTCTTTCTTTTTTTTTTTTTTTTTTTTGCTCCTCGCATTTTTGACACCTTTTCATGCTCCGGGTCTTTCTTTTTTTTTTTTTGCTCCTCGAATTTTTCACACCTTTTCATGCTCCTCGCATTTTTCACACCTTCTCATGCTCCTCGCATTTTTCACACCTTTTCATGCTCCTCGCTTTTTTCACACCTTTTCATATTCATCGCATTTTTCACACCTCTTAATGCTCCTCGCATTTTTCACAACTTTTCATGCTCGTCGCATTTTTCACACCTTTTCATGCTCCTGGTCTTTCTTTTTTTTTTTTTGCTCCTCGCATTTTTCACACCTTTTCATGCTCCTGGTCTTTCTTTTTTTTTTTTTTTTTTTTGCTCCTCGCATTTTTGACACCTTTTCATGCTCCGGGTCTTTTTTTTTTTTTGCTCCTCGAATTTTTCACACCTTTTCATGCTCCTGGTCTTTTTTTTTTTTTTGCTCCTCGCATTTTTCACACCTTTTCATGCTCCTGGCCTTTCTTTTTTTTTTTTTTGCTCCTCGCATTTTTCACACCTTTTCATGCTCCTGGTCTTTCTTTTTTTTTTTTTTTTTTTTGCTCCTCGCATTTTTGACACCTTTTCATGCTCCGGGTCTTTCTTTTTTTTTTTTTGCTCCTCGAATTTTTCACACCTTTTCATGCTCCTCGCATTTTTCACACCTTCTCATGCTCCTCGCATTTTTCACACCTTTTCATGCTCCTCGCTTTTTTCACACCTTTTCATGCTCCTCGCATTTTTCACACCTTTTCATATTTATCGCATTTTTCACACCTCTTAATGCTCCTCGCATTTTTCACAACTTTTCATGCTCGTCGCATTTTTCACACCTTTTCATGCTCCTGGTCTTTCTTTTTTTTTTTTTGCTCCTCGCATTTTTCACACCTTTTCATGCTCCTGGTCTTTCTTTTTTTTTTTTTTTTTTTTTGCTCCTCGCATTTTTGACACCTTTTCATGCTCCGGGTCTTTCTTTTTTTTTTTTTGCTCCTCGAATTTTTCACACCTTTTCATGCTCCTCGCATTTTTCACACCTCTTCATGCTCCTCGGATTTTTCACAACTTTTCATGCTCGTCGCATTTTTCACACCTTTTCATGCTCCTGGTCTTTCTTTTTTTTTTTTTGCTCCCCGCATTTTTCACACCTTTTCATGTTCCTGGACTTTTTTTTTTTTTTTTTTTTTTTGCTTCTCGCATTTTTCACATCTTTTCATGCTCCTGGTCTTTCTTTTTTTTTTTTTGCTCCTCGCATTTTTCACACCTTTTCATGCTCCTCGTCTTTTTTTTTTTTTTTTGCTCCTCGCATTTTTCACACCTTTTCATGCTCCTGGTCTTTTTTTTTTTTTTTTTTGCTCCTCGAATTTTTCACACCTTTTCATGCTCCTCGCATTTTTCACACCTCTTCATGCTCCTCGCATTTTTCACAACTTTTCATGCTCGTCGCATTTTTCACACCTTTTCATGCTCCTGGTCTTTCTTTTTTTTTTTTTGCTCCCCGCATTTTTCACACCTTTTCATGCTCCTGGTCTTTTTTTTTTTTTTTTTTTGCTCCTCGAATTTTTCACACCTTTTCATGCTCCTCGCATTTTTCACACCTCTTCATGCTCCTCGCATTTTTCACAACTTTTCATGCTCGTCGCATTTTTCACACCTTTTCATGCTCCTGGTCTTTTTTTTTTTTTTTTGCTCCCCGCATTTTTCACATCTTTTCATTTTCCTGGACTTTTTTTTTTTTTTTTTTTTTTTTGCTTCTCGCATTTTTCACATCTTTTCATGCTCCTGGTCTTTCTTTTTTTTTTTTTGCTCCTCGCATTTTTCACACCTTTTCATGCTCCTCGTCTTTTTTTTTTTTTTTTGCTCCTCGCATTTTTCACACCTTTTCATGCTCCTGGTCTTTTTTTTTTTTTTTTTTGCTCCTCGAATTTTTCACACCTTTTCATGCTCCTCGCATTTTTCACACCTCTTCATGCTCCTCGCATTTTTCACAACTTTTCATGCTCGTCGCATTTTTCACACCTTTTCATGCTCCTGGTCTTTCTTTTTTTTTTTTTGCTCCCCGCATTTTTCACACCTTTTCATGCTCCTGGTCTTTTTTTTTTTTTTTTTTTGCTCCTCGAATTTTTCACACCTTTTCATGCTCCTCGCATTTTTCACACCTCTTCATGCTCCTCGCATTTTTCACAACTTTTCATGCTCGTCGCATTTTTCACACCTTTTCATGCTCCTGGTCTTTTTTTTTTTTTTTTGCTCCCCGCATTTTTCACATCTTTTCATGTTCCTGGACTTTTTTTTTTTTTTTTTTTTGCTCCTCCCTTTTTTGACACCTTTTCATGCTCCTGGTCTTTTTTTTTTTTTTGCTCCTCGAATTTTTCACACCTTTTCATGCTCCTGTTCTTTTTTTTTTTTTTGCTCCTCGAATTTTTCACACCTTTTCATGCTCCTGGTCTTTTTTTTTTTTTGCTCCTCGCATTTTTCACACCTTTTCATGCTCCTGGCCTTTCTTTTTTTTTTTTTTGCTCCTCGCATTTTTCACACCTTTTCATGCTCCTGGTCTTTCTTTTTTTTTTTTTTTTTTTTGCTCCTCGCATTTTTGACACCTTTTCATGCTCCGGGTCTTTCTTTTTTTTTTTTTGCTCCTCGAATTTTTCACACCTTTTCATGCTCCTCGCATTTTTCACACCTTCTCATGCTCCTCGCATTTTTCACACCTTTTCATGCTCCTCGCTTTTTTCACACCTTTTCATGCTCCTCGCATTTTTCACACCTTTTCATATTCATCGCATTTTTCACACCTCTTAATGCTCCTCGCATTTTTCACAACTTTTCATGCTCGTCGCATTTTTCACACCTTTTCATGCTCCTGGTCTTTCTTTTTTTTTTTTTGCTCCTCGCATTTTTCACACCTTTTCATGCTCCTGGTCTTTCTTTTTTTTTTTTTTTTTTTTTGCTCCTCGCATTTTTGACACCTTTTCATGCTCCGGGTCTTTCTTTTTTTTTTTTTGCTCCTCGAATTTTTCACACCTTTTCATGCTCCTCGCATTTTTCACACCTCTTCATGCTCCTCGGATTTTTCACAACTTTTCATGCTCGTCGCATTTTTCACACCTTTTCATGCTCCTGGTCTTTCTTTTTTTTTTTTTGCTCCCCGCATTTTTCACACCTTTTCATGTTCCTGGACTTTTTTTTTTTTTTTTTTTTTTTGCTTCTCGCATTTTTCACATCTTTTCATGCTCCTGGTCTTTCTTTTTTTTTTTTTGCTCCTCGCATTTTTCACACCTTTTCATGCTCCTCGTCTTTTTTTTTTTTTTTTGCTCCTCGCATTTTTCACACCTTTTCATGCTCCTGGTCTTTTTTTTTTTTTTTTTTGCTCCTCGAATTTTTCACACCTTTTCATGCTCCTCGCATTTTTCACACCTCTTCATGCTCCTCGCATTTTTCACAACTTTTCATGCTCGTCGCATTTTTCACACCTTTTCATGCTCCTGGTCTTTCTTTTTTTTTTTTTGCTCCCCGCATTTTTCACACCTTTTCATGCTCCTGGTCTTTTTTTTTTTTTTTTTTGCTCCTCGAATTTTTCACACCTTTTCATGCTCCTCGCATTTTTCACACCTCTTCATGCTCCTCGCATTTTTCACAACTTTTCATGCTCGTCGCATTTTTCACACCTTTTCATGCTCCTGGTCTTTTTTTTTTTTTTTTGCTCCCCGCATTTTTCACATCTTTTCATGTTCCTGGACTTTTTTTTTTTTTTTTTTTTGCTCCTCCCTTTTTTGACACCTTTTCATGCTCCTGGTCTTTTTTTTTTTTTTGCTCCTCGAATTTTTCACACCTTTTCATGCTCCTGGTCTTTTTTTTTTTTTTGCTCCTCGAATTTTTCACACCTTTTCATGCTCCTGGTCTTTTTTTTTTTTTTGCTCCTCGCATTTTTCACACCTTTTCATGCTCCTGGTCTTTCTTTTTTTTTTTTTTTGCTCCTCGCATTTTTCACACCTTTTCATGCTCCTCGTCTTTTTTTTTTTTTTTGCTCCTCGCATTTTTCACACCTTTTCATGATCCTCGCTTTTTTTACACATTTTCATGCTCCTGGTCTTTTTTTTTTTTTTTTGCTCCTCACATTTTTCACACCTTTTCATGCTCCTCGTCTTTTTTTTTTTTTTGCTCCTCGCATTTTTCACACCTTTTCATGCTCCTGGTGTTTTTTTTTTTTTTTTTTGCTCCTCGCATTTTTCACACCTTTTCATGCTCCTGGTCTTTCTTTTTTTTTTTTTTTTTTTTGCTCCTCGCATTTTTGACACCTTTTCATGCTCCGGGTCTTTCTTTTTTTTTTTTTGCTCCTCGAATTTTTCACACCTTTTCATGCTCCTCGCATTTTTCACACCTTCTCATGCTCCTCGCATTTTTCACACCTTTTCATGCTCCTCGCTTTTTTCACACCTTTTCATATTCATCGCATTTTTCACACCTCTTAATGCTCCTCGCATTTTTCACAACTTTTCATGCTCGTCGCATTTTTCATACCTTTTCATGCTCCTGGTCTTTCTTTTTTTTTTTTTGCTCCTCGCATTTTTCACACCTTTTCATGTTCCTGGTCTTTCTTTTTTTTTTTTTTTTTTTTGCTCCTCGCATTTTTGACACCTTTTCATGCTCCGGGTCTTTCTTTTTTTTTTTTTGCTCCTCGAATTTTTCACACCTTTTCATGCTCCTCGCATTTTTCACACCTCTTCATGCTCCTCGGATTTTTCACAACTTTTCATGCTCGTCGCATTTTTCACACCTTTTCATGCTCCTGGTCTTTCTTTTTTTTTTTTTGCTCCCCGCATTTTTCACACCTTTTCATGTTCCTGGACTTTTTTTTTTTTTTTTTTTTTTTGCTTCTCGCATTTTTCACATCTTTTCATGCTCCTGGTCTTTCTTTTTTTTTTTTTGCTCCTCGCATTTTTCACACCTTTTCATGCTCCTCGTCTTTTTTTTTTTTTTTTGCTCCTCGCATTTTTCACACCTTTTCATGCTCCTGGTCTTTTTTTTTTTTTTTTTTGCTCCTCGAATTTTTCACACCTTTTCATGCTCCTCGCATTTTTCACACCTCTTCATGCTCCTCGCATTTTTCACAACTTTTCATGCTCGTCGCATTTTTCACACCTTTTCATGCTCCTGGTCTTTCTTTTTTTTTTTTTGCTCCCCGCATTTTTCACACCTTTTCATGCTCCTGGTCTTTTTTTTTTTTTTTTTTTGCTCCTCGAATTTTTCACACCTTTTCATGCTCCTCGCATTTTTCACACCTCTTCATGCTCCTCGCATTTTTCACAACTTTTCATGCTCGTCGCATTTTTCACACCTTTTCATGCTCCTGGTCTTTCTTTTTTTTTTTTTGCTCCCCGCATTTTTCACACCTTTTCATGCTCCTGGTCTTTTTTTTTTTTTTTTTTTGCTCCTCGAATTTTTCACACCTTTTCATGCTCCTCGCATTTTTCACACCTCTTCATGCTCCTCGCATTTTTCACAACTTTTCATGCTCGTCGCATTTTTCACACCTTTTCATGCTCCTGGTCTTTTTTTTTTTTTTTTGCTCCCCGCATTTTTCACATCTTTTCATGTTCCTGGACTTTTTTTTTTTTTTTTTTTTGCTCCTCCCTTTTTTGACACCTTTTCATGCTCCTGGTCTTTTTTTTTTTTTTGCTCCTCGAATTTTTCACACCTTTTCATGCTCCTGGTCTTTTTTTTTTTTTTGCTCCTCGAATTTTTCACACCTTTTCATGCTCCTGGTCTTTTTTTTTTTTTTGCTCCTCGCATTTTTCACACCTTTTCATGCTCCTGGCCTTTCTTTTTTTTTTTTTTGCTCCTCGCATTTTTCACACCTTTTCATGCTCCTGGTCTTTCTTTTTTTTTTTTTTTTTTTTGCTCCTCGCATTTTTGACACCTTTTCATGCTCCGGGTCTTTCTTTTTTTTTTTTTGCTCCTCGAATTTTTCACACCTTTTCATGCTCCTCGCATTTTTCACACCTTCTCATGCTCCTCGCATTTTTCACACCTTTTCATGCTCCTCGCTTTTTTCACACCTTTTCATGCTCCTCGCATTTTTCACACCTTTTCATATTCATCGCATTTTTCACACCTCTTAATGCTCCTCGCATTTTTCACAACTTTTCATGCTCGTCGCATTTTTCACACCTTTTCATGCTCCTGGTCTTTCTTTTTTTTTTTTTGCTCCTCGCATTTTTCACACCTTTTCATGCTCCTGGTCTTTCTTTTTTTTTTTTTTTTTTTTGCTCCTCGCATTTTTGACACCTTTTCATGCTCCGGGTCTTTCTTTTTTTTTTTTTGCTCCTCGAATTTTTCACACCTTTTCATGCTCCTCGCATTTTTCACACCTCTTCATGCTCCTCGGATTTTTCACAACTTTTCATGCTCGTCGCATTTTTCACACCTTTTCATGCTCCTGGTCTTTCTTTTTTTTTTTTTGCTCCCCGCATTTTTCACACCTTTTCATGTTCCTGGACTTTTTTTTTTTTTTTTTTTTTTTGCTTCTCGCATTTTTCACATCTTTTCATGCTCCTGGTCTTTCTTTTTTTTTTTTTGCTCCTCGCATTTTTCACACCTTTTCATGCTCCTCGTCTTTTTTTTTTTTTTTTGCTCCTCGCATTTTTCACACCTTTTCATGCTCCTGGTCTTTTTTTTTTTTTTTTTTTGCTCCTCGAATTTTTCACACCTTTTCATGCTCCTCGCATTTTTCACACCTCTTCATGCTCCTCGCATTTTTCACAACTTTTCATGCTCGTCGCATTTTTCACACCTTTTCATGCTCCTGGTCTTTCTTTTTTTTTTTTTGCTCCCCGCATTTTTCACACCTTTTCATGCTCCTGGTCTTTTTTTTTTTTTTTTTTGCTCCTCGAATTTTTCACACCTTTTCATGCTCCTCGCATTTTTCACACCTCTTCATGCTCCTCGCATTTTTCACAACTTTTCATGCTCGTCGCATTTTTCACACCTTTTCATGCTCCTGGTCTTTTTTTTTTTTTTTTGCTCCCCGCATTTTTCACATCTTTTCATGTTCCTGGACTTTTTTTTTTTTTTTTTTTTGCTCCTCCCTTTTTTGACACCTTTTCATGCTCCTGGTCTTTTTTTTTTTTTTGCTCCTCGAATTTTTCACACCTTTTCATGCTCCTGGTCTTTTTTTTTTTTTTGCTCCTCGAATTTTTCACACCTTTTCATGCTCCTGGTCTTTTTTTTTTTTTTGCTCCTCGCATTTTTCACACCTTTTCATGCTCCTGGCCTTTCTTTTTTTTTTTTTTGCTCCTCGCATTTTTCACACCTTTTCATGCTCCTGGTCTTTCTTTTTTTTTTTTTTTGCTCCTCGCATTTTTCACACCTTTTCATGCTCCTCGTCTTTTTTTTTTTTTTTGCTCCTCGCATTTTTCACACCTTTTCATGATCCTCGCTTTTTTTACACATTTTCATGCTCCTGGTCTTTTTTTTTTTTTTTTGCTCCTCACATTTTTCACACCTTTTCATGCTCCTCGTCTTTTTTTTTTTTTTGCTCCTCGCATTTTTCACACCTTTTCATGCTCCTGGTGTTTTTTTTTTTTTTTTTGCTCCTCGCATTTTTCACACCTTTTCATGCTCCTGGTCTTTCTTTTTTTTTTTTTTTTTTTTGCTCCTCGCATTTTTGACACCTTTTCATGCTCCGGGTCTTTCTTTTTTTTTTTTTGCTCCTCGAATTTTTCACACCTTTTCATGCTCCTCGCATTTTTCACACCTTCTCATGCTCCTCGCATTTTTCACACCTTTTCATGCTCCTCGCTTTTTTCACACCTTTTCATATTCATCGCATTTTTCACACCTCTTAATGCTCCTCGCATTTTTCACAACTTTTCATGCTCGTCGCATTTTTCACACCTTTTCATGCTCCTGGTCTTTCTTTTTTTTTTTTTGCTCCTCGCATTTTTCACACCTTTTCATGCTCCTGGTCTTTTTTTTTTTTTTTTTTTTTTTTGCTCCTCGCATTTTTGACACCTTTTCATGCTCCGGGTCTTTCTTTTTTTTTTTTTGCTCCTCGAATTTTTCACACCTTTTCATGCTCCTGGTCTTTTTTTTTTTTTTGCTCCTCGCATTTTTCACACCTTTTCATGCTCCTGGCCTTTCTTTTTTTTTTTTTTGCTCCTCGCATTTTTCACACCTTTTCATGCTCCTGGTCTTTCTTTTTTTTTTTTTTTTTTTTGCTCCTCGCATTTTTGACACCTTTTCATGCTCCGGGTCTTTCTTTTTTTTTTTTTGCTCCTCGAATTTTTCACACCTTTTCATGCTCCTCGCATTTTTCACACCTTCTCATGCTCCTCGCATTTTTCACACCTTTTCATGCTCCTCGCTTTTTTCACACCTTTTCATGCTCCTCGCATTTTTCACACCTTTTCATATTCATCGCATTTTTCACACCTCTTAATGCTCCTCGCATTTTTCACAACTTTTCATGCTCGTCGCATTTTTCACACCTTTTCATGCTCCTGGTCTTTCTTTTTTTTTTTTTGCTCCTCGCATTTTTCACACCTTTTCATGCTCCTGGTCTTTCTTTTTTTTTTTTTTTTTTTTGCTCCTCGCATTTTTGACACCTTTTCATGCTCCGGGTCTTTCTTTTTTTTTTTTTTGCTCCTCGAATTTTTCACACCTTTTCATGCTCCTCGCATTTTTCACACCTCTTCATGCTCCTCGGATTTTTCACAACTTTTCATGCTCGTCGCATTTTTCACACCTTTTCATGCTCCTGGTCTTTCTTTTTTTTTTTTTGCTCCCCGCATTTTTCACACCTTTTCATGTTCCTGGACTTTTTTTTTTTTTTTTTTTTTTTTGCTTCTCGCATTTTTCACATCTTTTCATGCTCCTGGTCTTTCTTTTTTTTTTTTTGCTCCTCGCATTTTTCACACCTTTTCATGCTCCTCGTCTTTTTTTTTTTTTTTTGCTCCTCGCATTTTTCACACCTTTTCATGCTCCTGGTCTTTTTTTTTTTTTTTTTTGCTCCTCGAATTTTTCACACCTTTTCATGCTCCTCGCATTTTTCACACCTCTTCATGCTCCTCGCATTTTTCACAACTTTTCATGCTCGTCGCATTTTTCACACCTTTTCATGCTCCTGGTCTTTCTTTTTTTTTTTTTGCTCCCCGCATTTTTCACACCTTTTCATGCTCCTGGTCTTTTTTTTTTTTTTTTTTTGCTCCTCGAATTTTTCACACCTTTTCATGCTCCTCGCATTTTTCACACCTCTTCATGCTCCTCGCATTTTTCACAACTTTTCATGCTCGTCGCATTTTTCACACCTTTTCATGCTCCTGGTCTTTTTTTTTTTTTTTTTCTCCCCGCATTTTTCACATCTTTTCATGTTCCTGGACTTTTTTTTTTTTTTTTTTTTTTTTGCTTCTCGCATTTTTCACATCTTTTCATGCTCCTGGTCTTTCTTTTTTTTTTTTTGCTCCTCGCATTTTTCACACCTTTTCATGCTCCTCGTCTTTTTTTTTTTTTTTTGCTCCTCGCATTTTTCACACCTTTTCATGCTCCTGGTCTTTTTTTTTTTTTTTTTTTGCTCCTCGAATTTTTCACACCTTTTCATGCTCCTCGCATTTTTCACACCTCTTCATGCTCCTCGCATTTTTCACAACTTTTCATGCTCGTCGCATTTTTCACACCTTTTCATGCTCCTGGTCTTTCTTTTTTTTTTTTTGCTCCCCGCATTTTTCACACCTTTTCATGCTCCTGGTCTTTTTTTTTTTTTTTTTTTGCTCCTCGAATTTTTCACACCTTTTCATGCTCCTCGCATTTTTCACACCTCTTCATGCTCCTCGCATTTTTCACAACTTTTCATGCTCGTCGCATTTTTCACACCTTTTCATGCTCCTGGTCTTTTTTTTTTTTTTTTGCTCCCCGCATTTTTCACATCTTTTCATGTTCCTGGACTTTTTTTTTTTTTTTTTTTTGCTCCTCCCTTTTTTGACACCTTTTCATGCTCCTGGTCTTTTTTTTTTTTTTGCTCCTCGAATTTTTCACACCTTTTCATGCTCCTGGTCTTTTTTTTTTTTTTGCTCCTCGAATTTTTCACACCTTTTCATGCTCCTGGTCTTTTTTTTTTTTTGCTCCTCGCATTTTTCACACCTTTTCATGCTCCTGGCCTTTCTTTTTTTTTTTTTTGCTCCTCGCATTTTTCACACCTTTTCATGCTCCTGGTCTTTCTTTTTTTTTTTTTTTTTTTTGCTCCTCGCATTTTTGACACCTTTTCATGCTCCGGGTCTTTCTTTTTTTTTTTTTGCTCCTCGAATTTTTCACACCTTTTCATGCTCCTCGCATTTTTCACACCTTCTCATGCTCCTCGCATTTTTCACACCTTTTCATGCTCCTCGCTTTTTTCACACCTTTTCATGCTCCTCGCATTTTTCACACCTTTTCATATTCATCGCATTTTTCACACCTCTTAATGCTCCTCGCATTTTTCACAACTTTTCATGCTCGTCGCATTTTTCACACCTTTTCATGCTCCTGGTCTTTCTTTTTTTTTTTTTGCTCCTCGCATTTTTCACACCTTTTCATGCTCCTGGTCTTTCTTTTTTTTTTTTTTTTTTTTTGCTCCTCGCATTTTTGACACCTTTTCATGCTCCGGGTCTTTCTTTTTTTTTTTTTGCTCCTCGAATTTTTCACACCTTTTCATGCTCCTCGCATTTTTCACACCTCTTCATGCTCCTCGCATTTTTCACAACTTTTCATGCTCGTCGCATTTTTCACACCTTTTCATGCTCCTGGTCTTTCTTTTTTTTTTTTTGCTCCCCGCATTTTTCACACCTTTTCATGTTCCTGGACTTTTTTTTTTTTTTTTTTTTTTTTGCTTCTCGCATTTTTCACATCTTTTCATGCTCCTGGTCTTTCTTTTTTTTTTTTTGCTCCTCGCATTTTTCACACCTTTTCATGCTCCTCGTCTTTTTTTTTTTTTTTTGCTCCTCGCATTTTTCACTCCTTTTCTTGCTCCTGGTCTTTTTTTTTTTTTTTTTTTGCTCCTCGAATTTTTCACACCTTTTCATGCTCCTCACATTTTTCACACCTCTTCATGCTCCTCGCATTTTTCACAACTTTTCATGCTCGTCGCATTTTTCACACCTTTTCATGCTCCTGGTCTTTCTTTTTTTTTTTTTGCTCCCCGCATTTTTCACACCTTTTCATGCTCCTGGTCTTTTTTTTTTTTTTTTTTGCTCCTCGAATTTTTCACACCTTTTCATGCTCCTCGCATTTTTCACACCTCTTCATGCTCCTCGCATTTTTCACAACTTTTCATGCTCGTCGCATTTTTCACACCTTTTCATGCTCCTGGTCTTTTTTTTTTTTTTTTGCTCCCCGCATTTTTCACATCTTTTCATGTTCCTGGACTTTTTTTTTTTTTTTTTTTTGCTCCTCCCTTTTTTGACACCTTTTCATGCTCCTGGTCTTTTTTTTTTTTTTGCTCCTCGAATTTTTCACACCTTTTCATGCTCCTGGTCTTTTTTTTTTTTTTGCTCCTCGAATTTTTCACACCTTTTCATGCTCCTGGTCTTTTTTTTTTTTTTGCTCCTCGCATTTTTCACACCTTTTCATGCTCCTGGCCTTTCTTTTTTTTTTTTTTGCTCCTCGCATTTTTCACACCTTTTCATGCTCCTGGTCTTTCTTTTTTTTTTTTTTTTGCTCCTCGCATTTTTCACACCTTTTCATGCTCCTCGTCTTTTTTTTTTTTTTTTTTCCTCGCATTTTTCACACCTTTTCATGATCCTCGCTTTTTTTACACATTTTCATGCTCCTGGTCTTTTTTTTTTTTTTTTGCTCCTCACATTTTTCACACCTTTTCATGCTCCTCGTCTTTTTTTTTTTTTTTGCTCCTCGCATTTTTCACACCTTTTCATGCTCCTGGTGTTTTTTTTTTTTTTTTTGCTCCTCGCATTTTTCACACCTTTTCATGCTCCTGGTCTTTCTTTTTTTTTTTTTTTTTTTTGCTCCTCGCATTTTTGACACCTTTTCATGCTCCGGGTCTTTCTTTTTTTTTTTTTGCTCCTCGAATTTTTCACACCTTTTCATGCTCCTCGCATTTTTCACACCTTCTCATGCTCCTCGCATTTTTCACACCTTTTCATGCTCCTCGCTTTTTTCACACCTTTTCATATTCATCGCATTTTTCACACCTCTTAATGCTCCTCGCATTTTTCACAACTTTTCATGCTCGTCGCATTTTTCACACCTTTTCATGCTCCTGGTCTTTCTTTTTTTTTTTTTGCTCCTCGCATTTTTCACACCTTTTCATGCTCCTGGTCTTTCTTTTTTTTTTTTTTTTTTTTGCTCCTCGCATTTTTGACACCTTTTCATGCTCCGGGTCTTTCTTTTTTTTTTTTTGCTCCTCGAATTTTTCACACCTTTTCATGCTCCTCGCATTTTTCACACCTCTTCATGCTCCTCGGATTTTTCACAACTTTTCATGCTCGTCGCATTTTTCACACCTTTTCATGCTCCTGGTCTTTCTTTTTTTTTTTTTGCTCCCCGCATTTTTCACACCTTTTCATTTTCCTGGACTTTTTTTTTTTTTTTTTTTTTTTGCTTCTCGCATTTTTCACATCTTTTCATGCTCCTGGTCTTTCTTTTTTTTTTTTTGCTCCTCGCATTTTTCACACCTTTTCATGCTCCTCGTCTTTTTTTTTTTTTTTTGCTCCTCGCATTTTTCACACCTTTTCATGCTCCTGGTCTTTTTTTTTTTTTTTTTTGCTCCTCGAATTTTTCACACCTTTTCATGCTCCTCGCATTTTTCACACCTCTTCATGCTCCTCGCATTTTTCACAACTTTTCATGCTCGTCGCATTTTTCACACCTTTTCATGCTCCTGGTCTTTCTTTTTTTTTTTTTGCTCCCCGCATTTTTCACACCTTTTCATGCTCCTGGTCTTTTTTTTTTTTTTTTTTTGCTCCTCGAATTTTTCACACCTTTTCATGCTCCTCGCATTTTTCACACCTCTTCATGCTCCTCGCATTTTTCACAACTTTTCATGCTCGTCGCATTTTTCACACCTTTTCATGCTCCTGGTCTTTTTTTTTTTTTTTTGCTCCCCGCATTTTTCACATCTTTTCATGTTCCTGGACTTTTTTTTTTTTTTTTTTTTGCTCCTCCCTTTTTTGACACCTTTTCATGCTCCTGGTCTTTTTTTTTTTTTTGCTCCTCGAATTTTTCACACCTTTTCATGCTCCTGGTCTTTTTTTTTTTTTTGCTCCTCGCATTTTTCACACCTTTTCATGCTCCTGGCCTTTCTTTTTTTTTTTTTTGCTCCTCGCATTTTTCACAGCTTTTCATGCTCCTGGTCTTTCTTTTTTTTTTTTTGCTCCTCGCATTTTTCACACCTTTTCATGCTCCTCGTCTTTTTTTTTTTTTTTGCTCCTCGCATTTTTCACAACTTTTCATGATCCTCGCTTTTTTTACACATTTTCATGCTCCTGGTCTTTTTTTTTTTTTTTTGCTCCTCACATTTTTCACACCTTTTCATGCTCCTCGTCTTTTTTTTTTTTTTGCTCCTCGCATTTTTCACACCTTTTCATGCTCCTGGTGTTTTTTTTTTTTTTTTTGCTCCTCGCATTTTCACACCTTTTCATGCTCCTGGTCTTTTTTTTTTTTTTTTGCTCCTCGCATTTTTCACACCTTTTCATGCTCCTGGTCTTTCTTTTTTTTTTTTTTGCTCCTCGCATTTTTCACAACTTTTCATGCTCCTCGCATTTTTCACAACTTTTCATGCTCCTCGCATTTTTCACACCTTTTCATGCTCCTCGCTTTTTTCACACCTTTTCATGCTCCTCGCATTTTTCACACCTTTTCATATTCATCGCATTTTTCACACCTCTTAATGCTCCTCGCATTTTTCACAACTTTTCATGCTCGTCGCATTTTTCACACCTTTTCATGCTCCTGGTCTTTCTTTTTTTTTTTTTGCTCCTCGCATTTTTCACACCTTTTCATGCTCCTGGTCTTTCTTTTTTTTTTTTTTTTTTTGCTCCTCGCATTTTTGACACCTTTTCATGCTCCGGGTCTTTCTTTTTTTTTTTTTGCTCCTCGAATTTTTCACAGCTTTTCATGCTCCTCGCATTTTTCACACCTCTTCATGCTCCTCGGAATTTTCACAACTTTTCATGCTCGTCGCATTTTTCACACCTTTTCATGCTCCTGGTCTTTCTTTTTTTTTTTTTGCTCCCCGCATTTTTCACACCTTTTCATGTTCCTGGACTTTTTTTTTTTTTTTTTTTTTTTGCTCCTCGCATTTTTGACACCTTTTCATGCTCCTCGTCTTTTTTTTTTTTTTTGCTCCTCGCATTTTTCACACCTTTTCATGCTCCTGGTCTTTTTTTTTTTTTTGCTCCTCGCATTTTTCACACCTTTTCATGCTCCTCGCATTTTTCACACCTTTTCATGCTCTTAGTCTTTTTTTTTTTTTGCTCCTCGCATTTTTCACACCTTTTCATGCTCCTGGTCTTTCTTTTTTTTTTTTTTTCCTCCTCTCATTTTTCACACCTTTTCATGCTCCTCGTCTTTTTTTTTTTTTTTGCTCCTCGAATTTTTCACACCTTTTCATGCTCCTCGCATTTTTCACACCTCTTCATGCTCCTCGCATTTTTCACAACTTTTCATGCTCGTCGCATTTTTCACATCTTTTCATGCTCCTGGTCTTTCTTTTTTTTTTTTTTTTTTTTCCTCCTCGCATTTTTCACACCTTTTCATGCTCCTGGTCTTTTTTTTTTTTTTTTTTTTTGCTTCTCGCATTTTTCACATCTTTTCATGCTCCTGGTCTTTCTTTTTTTTTTTTTGCTCCTCGCATTTTTCACACCTTTTCATGCTCCTCGTTTTTTTTTTTTTTTTTTTGCTCCTCGCATTTTTCACACCTTTTCATGCTCCTGGTCTTTTTTTTTTTTTTTTTGCTCCTCGAATTTTTCACACCTTTTCATGCTCCTCGCATTTTTCACACCTCTTCATGCTCCTCGCATTTTTCACAACTTTTCATGCTCGTCGCATTTTTCACACCTTTTCATGCTCCTGGTCTTTCTTTTTTTTTTTTTGCTCCCCGCATTTTTCACACCTTTTCATGCTCCTGGTCTTTTTTTTTTTTTTTTTTTGCTCCTCGAATTTTTCACACCTTTTCATGCTCCTCGCATTTTTCACACCTCTTCATGCTCCTCGCATTTTTCACAACTTTTCATGCTCGTCGCATTTTTCACACCTTTTCATGCTCCTGGTCTTTTTTTTTTTTTTTTTGCTCCCCGCATTTTTCACATCTTTTCATGTTCCTGGACTTTTTATTTTTTTTTTTTTTGCTCCTCCCTTTTTTGACACCTTTTCATGCTCCTGGTCTTTTTTTTTTTTTTGCTCCTCGCATTTTTCACACCTTTTCATGCTCCTGGCCTTTCTTTTTTTTTTTTTTGCTCCTCGCATTTTTCACACCTTTTCATGCTCCTGGTCTTTCTTTTTTTTTTTTTTGCTCCTCGCATTTTTCACACCTTTTCATGCTCCTCGTCTTTTTTTTTTTTTTTGCTCCTCGCATTTTTCACACCTTTTCATGCTCCTGGTCTTTCTTTTTTTTTTTTTTTTTTTTGCTCCTCGCATTTTTGACACCTTTTCATGCTCCGGGTCTTTCTTTTTTTTTTTTTGCTCCTCGAATTTTTCACACCTTTTCATGCTCCTCGCATTTTTCACACCTTCTCATGCTCCTCGCATTTTTCACACCTTTTCATGCTCCTCGCTTTTTTCACACCTTTTCATGCTCCTCGCATTTTTCACACCTTTTCATATTCATCGCATTTTTCACACCTCTTAATGCTCCTCGCATTTTTCACAACTTTTCATGCTCGTCGCATTTTTCACACCTTTTCATGCTCCTGGTCTTTCTTTTTTTTTTTTTGCTCCTCGCATTTTTCACACCTTTTCATGCTCCTGGTCTTTCTTTTTTTTTTTTTTTTTTTTGCTCCTCGCATTTTTGACACCTTTTCATGCTCCGGGTCTTTCTTTTTTTTTTTTTGCTCCTCGAATTTTTCACACCTTTTCATGCTCCTCGCATTTTTCACACCTCTTCATGCTCCTCGGATTTTTCACAACTTTTCATGCTCGTCGCATTTTTCACACCTTTTCATGCTCCTGGTCTTTCTTTTTTTTTTTTTGCTCCCCGCATTTTTCACACCTTTTCATGTTCCTGGACTTTTTTTTTTTTTTTTTTTTTTTGCTCCTCGCATTTTTGACACCTTTTCATGCTCCTGGTCTTTTTTTTTTTTTTTGCTCCTCGCATTTTTCACACCTTTTCATGCTCCTGGTCTTTTTTTTTTTTTTGCTCCTCGCATTTTTCACACCTTTTCATGCTCCTCGCATTTTTCACACCTTTTCATGCTCTTAGTCTTTTTTTTTTTTTGCTCCTCGCATTTTTCACACCTTTTCATGCTCCTGGTCTTTCTTTTTTTTTTTTTTTGCTCCTCGCATTTTTCACACCTTTTCATGCTCCTCGTCTTTTTTTTTTTTTTTTTGCTCCTCGCATTTGTCACACCTTTTCATGCTCCTGATCTTTTTTTTTTTTTTTTTTTTCCTCCTCTCATTTTTCACACCTTCTCATGCTCCTGGTCTTTTTTTTTTTTTTTTTCTCGCATTTTTCACACCTTTTCATGCTCCTGGACTTTCTTTTTTTTTTTTTGCTCCTCACATTTTTCACACCTTTTCATGCTCCTCGTCTTTTTTTTTTTTTTGCTCCTCGCATTTTTCACACCTTTTCATGCTCCTGGTCTTTTTTTTTTTTTTTTTGCTCCTCGCATTTTTCACACCTTTTCATGCTCCTGGTCTTTCTTTTTTTTTTTTTTTTTTTCCTCCTCGCATTTTTGACACCTTTTCATGCTCCTGGTCTTTCTTTTTTTTTTTTTGCTCCTCGCATTTTTGACACCTTTTCATGCTCCTGGTCTTTTTTTTTTTTTTGCTCCTCGCATTTTTCACAACTTTTCATGCTCCTGGTCTTTCTTTTTTTTTTTTTTTTTTTTCCTCGCATTTTTCACACCTTTTCATGCTCCTGGTCTTTTTTTTTTTTTTTTTTTGCTCCTCGAATTCTCACACCTTTTCATGCTCCTCGCATTTTTCACACCTCTTCATGCTCCTCGCATTTTTCACAACTTTTCATGCTCGTTGCATTTTTCACATCTTTTCATGCTCCTGGTCTTTCTTTTTTTTTTTTTTTTTTTTTCCTCCTCGCATTTTTCACACCTTTTCATACTCCTGGTCTTTTTTTTTTTTTTTTTTTTTGCTTCTCGCATTTTTCACATCTTTTCATGCTCCTGGTCTTTCTTTTTTTTTTTTTGCTCCTCGCATTTTTCACACCTTTTCATGCTCCTCGTCTTTTTTTTTTTTTTTTGCTCCTCGCATTTTTCACACCTTTTCATGCTCCTGGTCTTTTTTTTTTTTTTTTTTTGCTCCTCGAATTTTTCACACCTTTTCATGCTCCTCGCATTTTTCACACCTCTTCATGCTCCTCGCATTTTTCACAACTTTTCATGCTCGTCGCATTTTTCACACCTTTTCATGCTCCTCGTCTTTCTTTTTTTTTTTTTGCTCCCCGCATTTTTCACACCTTTTCATGCTCCTGGTCTTTTTTTTTTTTTTTTTTTTGCTCCTCGAATTTTTCACACCTTTTCATGCTCCTCGCATTTTTCACACCTCTTCATGCTCCTCGCATTTTTCACAACTTTTCATGCTCGTCGCATTTTTCACACCTTTTCATGCTCCTGGTCTTTTTTTTTTTTTTTTGCTCCCCGCATTTTTCACATCTTTTCATGTTCCTGGACTTTTTTTTTTTTTTTTTTTGCTCCTCCCTTTTTTGACACCTTTTTATGCTCCTGGTTTTTTTTTTTTTTTTTTTTTTTTTCCTCCTCACATTTTTCACACCTTTTCATGCTCCTGGTCTTTCTTTTTTTTTTTTTGCTCCTCGCATTTTTGACACCTTTTCATGCTCCTGGTCTTTCTTTTTTTTTTTTTGCTCCTCGCATTTTTCACACCTTTTCATGCTCCTCGTCTTTTTTTTTTTTTTTTGCTCCTCGCATTTTTCACACCTTTTCATGCTCCTGGTCTTTTTTTTTTTTTTTTTTGCTCCTCGAATTTTTCACACCTTTTCATGCTCCTCGCATTTTTCACACCTCTTCATGCTCCTCGCATTTTTCACAACTTTTCATGCTCGTCGCATTTTTCACACCTTTTCATGCTCCTCGTCTTTCTTTTTTTTTTTTTGCTCCCCGCATTTTTCACACCTTTTCATGCTCCTGGTCTTTTTTTTTTTTTTTTTTTTGCTCCTCGAATTTTTCACACCTTTTCATGCTCCTCGCATTTTTCACACCTCTTCATGCTCCTCGCATTTTTCACAACTTTTCATGCTCGTCGCATTTTTCACACCTTTTCATGCTCCTGGTCTTTTTTTTTTTTTTTTGCTCCCCGCATTTTTCACATCTTTTCATGTTCCTGGACTTTTTTTTTTTTTTTTTTTGCTCCTCCCTTTTTTGACACCTTTTCATGCTCCTGGTCTTTCTTTTTTTTTTTTTTTTTTTCCTCCTCACATTTTTCACACCTTTTCATGCTCCTGGTCTTTCTTTTTTTTTTTTTGCTCCTCGCATTTTTGACACCTTTTCATGCTCCTGGTCTTTTTTTTTTTTTTGCTCCTCGCATTTTTCACAACTTTTCATGCTCCTGGTCTTTCTTTTTTTTTTTTTTTTTTTTCCTCGCATTTTTCACACCTTTTCATGCTCCTGGTCTTTTTTTTTTTTTTTTTTTGCTCCTCGAATTCTCACACCTTTTCATGCTCCTCGCATTTTTCACACCTCTTCATGCTCCTCGCATTTTTCACAACTTTTCATGCTCGTTGCATTTTTCACATCTTTTCATGCTCCTGGTCTTTCTTTTTTTTTTTTTTTTTTTTTCCTCCTCGCATTTTTCACACCTTTTCATACTCCTGGTCTTTTTTTTTTTTTTTTTTTTTGCTTCTCGCATTTTTCACATCTTTTCATGCTCCTGGTCTTTCTTTTTTTTTTTTTGCTCCTCGCATTTTTCACACCTTTTCATGCTCCTCGTCTTTTTTTTTTTTTTTTGCTCCTCGCATTTTTCACACCTTTTCATGCTCCTGGTCTTTTTTTTTTTTTTTTTTGCTCCTCGAATTTTTCACACCTTTTCATGCTCCTCGCATTTTTCACACCTCTTCATGCTCCTCGCATTTTTCACAACTTTTCATGCTCGTCGCATTTTTCACACCTTTTCATGCTCCTCGTCTTTCTTTTTTTTTTTTTGCTCCCCCCTTTTTTCCCACCTTTTCATGCTCCTGGTCTTTTTTTTTTTTTTTTTTTGCTCCTCGCATTTTTCACACCTCTTCATGCTCCTCGCATTTTTCACAACTTTTCATGCTCGTCGCATTTTTCACACCTTTTCATGCTCCTGGTCTTTTTTTTTTTTTTTTGCTCCCCGCATTTTTCACATCTTTTCATGTTCCTGGACTTTTTTTTTTTTTTTTTTTTTGCTCCTCCCTTTTTTGACACCTTTTCATGCTCCTGGTCTTTTTTTTTTTTTTGCTCCTCGAATTTTTCACACCTTTTCATGCTCCTGGTCTTTTTTTTTTTTTTGCTCCTCGCATTTTTCACACCTTTTCATGCTCCTGGCCTTTCTTTTTTTTTTTTTTGCTCCTCGCATTTTTCACAGCTTTTCATGCTCCTGGTCTTTCTTTTTTTTTTTTTTGCTCCTCGCATTTTTCACACCTTTTCATGCTCCTCGTCTTTTTTTTTTTCTTTGCTCCTCGCATTTTTCACAACTTTTCATGATCCTCGCTTTTTTTACACATTTTCATGCTCCTGGTCTTTTTTTTTTTTTTTTGCTCCTCACATTTTTCACACCTTTTCATGCTCCTCGTCTTTTTTTTTTTTTTGTTCCTCGCATTTTTCACACCTTTTCATGCTCCTGGTGTTTTTTTTTTTTTTTTTGCTCCTCGCATTTTCACACCTTTTCATGCTCCTGGTCTTTTTTTTTTTTTTTTGCTCCTCGCATTTTTCACACCTTTTCATGCTCCTGGTCTTTCTTTTTTTTTTTTTGCTCCTCGCATTTTTCACACCTTTTCATGCTCCTCGCATTTTTCACACCTTCTCATGCTCCTCGCATTTTTCACACCTTTTCATGCTCCTCGCTTTTTTCACACCTTTTCATGCTCCTCGCATTTTTCACACCTTTTCATATTCATCGCATTTTTCACACCTCTTAATGCTCCTCGCATTTTTCACAACTTTTCATGCTCGTCGCATTTTTCACACCTTTTCATGCTCCTGGTCTTTCTTTTTTTTTTTTTGCTCCTCGCATTTTTCACACCTTTTCATGCTCCTGGTCTTTCTTTTTTTTTTTTTTTTTTTGCTCCTCGCATTTTTGACACCTTTTCATGCTCCGGGTCTTTCTTTTTTTTTTTTTGCTCCTCGAATTTTTCACACCTTTTCATGCTCCTCGCATTTTTCACACCTCTTCATGCTCCTCGGATTTTTCACAACTTTTCATGCTCGTCGCATTTTTCACACCTTTTCATGCTCCTGGTCTTTCTTTTTTTTTTTTGCTCCCCGCATTTTTCACACCTTTTCATGTTCCTGGACTTTTTTTTTTTTTTTTTTTTTTTGCTCCTCGCATTTTTGACACCTTTTCATGCTCCTCGTCTTTTTTTTTTTTTTTGCTCCTCGCATTTTTCACACCTTTTCATGCTCCTGGTCTTTTTTTTTTTTTTGCTTCTCGCATTTTTCACTCCTTTTCATGCTCCTCGCATTTTTCACACCTTTTCATGCTCTTAGTCTTTTTTTTTTTTTGCTCCTCGCATTTTTCACACCTTTTCATGCTCCTGGTCTTTCTTTTTTTTTTTTTTTGCTCCTCGCATTTTTCACACCTTTTCATGCTCCTCGTCTTTTTTTTTTTTTTTGCTCCTCGCATTTGTCACACCTTTTCATGCTCCTGATCTTTCTTTTTTTTTTTTTTTTTTTCCTCCTCTCATTTTTCACACCTTTTCATGCTCCTGGTCTTTTTTTTTTTTTTTTTTTGCTCCTCGAATTTTTCACACCTTTTCATGCTCCTGGTCTTTTTTTTTTTTTTGCTCCTCGCATTTTTCACAACTTTTCATGCTCCTGGTCTTTCTTTTTTTTTTTTTGCTCCTCGCATTTTTGACACCTTTTCATGCTCCTGGTCTTTTTTTTTTTTTTGCTCCTCGCATTTTTCACAACTTTTCATGCTCCTGGTCTTTCTTTTTTTTTTTTTTTTTTTTCCTCCCATTTTTCCCCCCTTTTCCTGCTCCTTGTCTTTTTTTTTTTTTTTTTTTTTTTCCTCCTCGCATTTTTGACACCTTTTCATGCTCCTGGTCTTTCTTTTTTTTTTTTTGCTCCTCGCATTTTTGACACCTTTTCATGCTCCTGGTCTTTTTTTTTTTTTTGCTCCTCGCATTTTTCACAACTTTTCATGCTCCTGGTCTTTCTTTCTTTTTTTTTTTTTTTTCCTCGCATTTTTCACACCTTTTCATGCTCCTGGTCTTTTTTTTTTTTTTTTTTTGCTCCTCGAATTCTCACACCTTTTCATGCTCCTCGCATTTTTCACACCTCTTCATGCTCCTCGCATTTTTCACAACTTTTCATGCTCGTTGCATTTTTCACATCTTTTCATGCTCCTGGTCTTTCTTTTTTTTTTTTTTTTTTTTTCCTCCTCGCATTTTTCACACCTTTTCATACTCCTGGTCTTTTTTTTTTTTTTTTTTTTTGCTTCTCGCATTTTTCACATCTTTTCATGCTCCTGGTCTTTCTTTTTTTTTTTTTGCTCCTCGCATTTTTCACACCTTTTCATGCTCCTCGTCTTTTTTTTTTTTTTTTGCTCCTCGCATTTTTCACACCTTTTCATGCTCCTGGTCTTTTTTTTTTTTTTTTTTGCTCCTCGAATTTTTCACACCTTTTCATGCTCCTCGCATTTTTCACACCTCTTCATGCTCCTCGCATTTTTCACAACTTTTCATGCTCGTCGCATTTTTCACACCTTTTCATGCTCCTCGTCTTTCTTTTTTTTTTTTTGCTCCCCGCATTTTTCACACCTTTTCATGCTCCTGGTCTTTTTTTTTTTTTTTTTTTTGCTCCTCGAATTTTTCACACCTTTTCATGCTCCTCGCATTTTTCACACCTCTTCATGCTCCTCGCATTTTTCACAACTTTTCATGCTCGTCGCATTTTTCACACCTTTTCATGCTCCTGGTCTTTTTTTTTTTTTTTTGCTCCCCGCATTTTTCACATCTTTTCATGTTCCTGGACTTTTTTTTTTTTTTTTTTTGCTCCTCCCTTTTTTCCCCCCTTTTCATGCTCCTGGTCTTTTTTTTTTTTTTTTTTTTTTTCCTCCTCGCATTTTTCACACCTTTTCATGCTCCTGGTCTTTCTTTTTTTTTTTTTGCTCCTCGCATTTTTGACACCTTTTCATGCTCCTGGTCTTTTTTTTTTTTTTGCTCCTCGCATTTTTCACAACTTTTCATGCTCCTGGTCTTTCTTTTTTTTTTTTTTTTTTTTCCTCGCATTTTTCACACCTTTTCATGCTCCTGGTCTTTTTTTTTTTTTTTTTTTGCTCCTCGAATTCTCACACCTTTTCATGCTCCTCGCATTTTTCACACCTCTTCATGCTCCTCGCATTTTTCACAACTTTTCATGCTCGTTGCATTTTTCACATCTTTTCATGCTCCTGGTCTTTCTTTTTTTTTTTTTTTTTTTTTCCTCCTCGCATTTTTCACACCTTTTCATACTCCTGGTCTTTTTTTTTTTTTTTTTTTTTGCTTCTCGCATTTTTCACATCTTTTCATGCTCCTGGTCTTTCTTTTTTTTTTTTTGCTCCTCGCATTTTTCACACCTTTTCATGCTCCTCGTCTTTTTTTTTTTTTTTTGCTCCTCGCATTTTTCACACCTTTTCATGCTCCTGGTCTTTTTTTTTTTTTTTTTTGCTCCTCGAATTTTTCACACCTTTTCATGCTCCTCGCATTTTTCACACCTCTTCATGCTCCTCGCATTTTTCACAACTTTTCATGCTCGTCGCATTTTTCACACCTTTTCATGCTCCTCGTCTTTCTTTTTTTTTTTTTGCTCCCCGCATTTTTCACACCTTTTCATGCTCCTGGTCTTTTTTTTTTTTTTTTTTTGCTCCTCGAATTTTTCACACCTTTTCATGCTCCTCGCATTTTTCACACCTCTTCATGCTCCTCGCATTTTTCACAACTTTTCATGCTCGTCGCATTTTTCACACCTTTTCATGCTCCTGGTCTTTTTTTTTTTTTTTTGCTCCCCGCATTTTTCACATCTTTTCATGTTCCTGGACTTTTTTTTTTTTTTTTTTTTTTGCTCCTCCCTTTTTTGACACCTTTTCATGCTCCTGGTCTTTTTTTTTTTTTGCTCCTCGAATTTTTCACACCTTTTCATGCTCCTGGTCTTTTTTTTTTTTTTGCTCCTCGCATTTTTCACACCTTTTCATGCTCCTGGCCTTTCTTTTTTTTTTTTTTGCTCCTCGCATTTTTCACAGCTTTTCATGCTCCTGGTCTTTCTTTTTTTTTTTTTTGCTCCTCGCATTTTTCACACCTTTTCATGCTCCTCGTCTTTTTTTTTTTCTTTGCTCCTCGCATTTTTCACAACTTTTCATGATCCTCGCTTTTTTTACACATTTTCATGCTCCTGGTCTTTTTTTTTTTTTTTTGCTCCTCACATTTTTCACACCTTTTCATGCTCCTCGTCTTTTTTTTTTTTTTGTTCCTCGCATTTTTCACACCTTTTCATGCTCCTGGTGTTTTTTTTTTTTTTTTTGCTCCTCGCATTTTCACACCTTTTCATGCTCCTGGTCTTTTTTTTTTTTTTTTGCTCCTCGCATTTTTCACACCTTTTCATGCTCCTGGTCTTTCTTTTTTTTTTTTTGCTCCTCGCATTTTTCACACCTTTTCATGCTCCTCGCATTTTTCACACCTTCTCATGCTCCTCGCATTTTTCACACCTTTTCATGCTCCTCGCTTTTTTCACACCTTTTCATGCTCCTCGCATTTTTCACACCTTTTCATATTCATCGCATTTTTCACACCTCTTAATGCTCCTCGCATTTTTCACAACTTTTCATGCTCGTCGCATTTTTCACACCTTTTCATGCTCCTGGTCTTTCTTTTTTTTTTTTTGCTCCTCGCATTTTTCACACCTTTTCATGCTCCTGGTCTTTCTTTTTTTTTTTTTTTTTTTGCTCCTCGCATTTTTGACACCTTTTCATGCTCCGGGTCTTTCTTTTTTTTTTTTTGCTCCTCGAATTTTTCACACCTTTTCATGCTCCTCGCATTTTTCACACCTCTTCATGCTCCTCGGATTTTTCACAACTTTTCATGCTCGTCGCATTTTTCACACCTTTTCATGCTCCTGGTCTTTCTTTTTTTTTTTTGCTCCCCGCATTTTTCACACCTTTTCATGTTCCTGGACTTTTTTTTTTTTTTTTTTTTTTTGCTCCTCGCATTTTTGACACCTTTTCATGCTCCTCGTCTTTTTTTTTTTTTTTGCTCCTCGCATTTTTCACACCTTTTCATGCTCCTGGTCTTTTTTTTTTTTTTGCTTCTCGCATTTTTCACACCTTTTCATGCTCCTCGCATTTTTCACACCTTTTCATGCTCTTAGTCTTTTTTTTTTTTTGCTCCTCGCATTTTTCACACCTTTTCATGCTCCTGGTCTTTCTTTTTTTTTTTTTTTGCTCCTCGCATTTTTCACACCTTTTCATGCTCCTCGTCTTTTTTTTTTTTTTTGCTCCTCGCATTTGTCACACCTTTTCATGCTCCTGATCTTTCTTTTTTTTTTTTTTTTTTTCCTCCTCTCATTTTTCACACCTTTTCATGCTCCTGGTCTTTTTTTTTTTTTTTTTTTGCTCCTCGAATTTTTCACACCTTTTCATGCTCCTGGTCTTTTTTTTTTTTTTGCTCCTCGCATTTTTCACAACTTTTCATGCTCCTGGTCTTTCTTTTTTTTTTTTTGCTCCTCGCATTTTTGACACCTTTTCATGCTCCTGGTCTTTTTTTTTTTTTTGCTCCTCGCATTTTTCACAACTTTTCATGCTCCTGGTCTTTCTTTTTTTTTTTTTTTTTTTTCCTCGCATTTTTCACACCTTTTCATGCTCCTGGTCTTTTTTTTTTTTTTTTTTTGCTCCTCGAATTCTCACACCTTTTCATGCTCCTCGCATTTTTCACACCTCTTCATGCTCCTCGCATTTTTCACAACTTTTCATGCTCGTTGCATTTTTCACATCTTTTCATGCTCCTGGTCTTTCTTTTTTTTTTTTTTTCCTCCTCGCATTTTTCACACCTTTTCATACTCCTGGTCTTTTTTTTTTTTTTTTTTTTTTGCTTCTCGCATTTTTCACATCTTTTCATGCTCCTGGTCTTTCTTTTTTTTTTTTTGCTCCTCGCATTTTTCACACCTTTTCATGCTCCTCGTCTTTTTTTTTTTTTTTTGCTCCTCGCATTTTTCACACCTTTTCATGCTCCTGGTCTTTTTTTTTTTTTTTTTTGCTCCTCGAATTTTTCACACCTTTTCATGCTCCTCGCATTTTTCACACCTCTTCATGCTCCTCGCATTTTTCACAACTTTTCATGCTCGTCGCATTTTTCACACCTTTTCATGCTCCTCGTCTTTCTTTTTTTTTTTTTGCTCCCCGCATTTTTCACACCTTTTCATGCTCCTGGTCTTTTTTTTTTTTTTTTTTTGCTCCTCGAATTTTTCACACCTTTTCATGCTCCTCGCATTTTTCACACCTCTTCATGCTCCTCGCATTTTTCACAACTTTTCATGCTCGTCGCATTTTTCACACCTTTTCATGCTCCTGGTCTTTTTTTTTTTTTTTTGCTCCCCGCATTTTTCACATCTTTTCATGTTCCTGGACTTTTTTTTTTTTTTTTTTTTTGCTCCTCCCTTTTTTGACACCTTTTCATGCTCCTGGTCTTTTTTTTTTTTTTGCTCCTCGAATTTTTCACACCTTTTCATGCTCCTGGTCTTTTTTTTTTTTTTGCTCCTCGCATTTTTCACACCTTTTCATGCTCCTGGCCTTTCTTTTTTTTTTTTTTGCTCCTCGCATTTTTCACAGCTTTTCATGCTCCTGGTCTTTCTTTTTTTTTTTTTTGCTCCTCGCATTTTTCACACCTTTTCATGCTCCTCGTCTTTTTTTTTTTTTTTGCTCCTCGCATTTTTCACAACTTTTCATGATCCTCGCTTTTTTTACACATTTTCATGCTCCTGGTCTTTTTTTTTTTTTTTTGCTCCTCACATTTTTCACACCTTTTCATGCTCCTCGTCTTTTTTTTTTTTTTGCTCCTCGCATTTTTCACAACTTTTCATGCTCCTGGTGTTTTTTTTTTTTTTTTGCTCCTCGCATTTTCACACCTTTTCATGCTCCTGGTCTTTTTTTTTTTTTTTTGCTCCTCGAATTTTTCACACCTTTTCATGCTCCTCGCATTTTTCACACCTCTTCATGCTCCTCGCATTTTTCACAACTTTTCATGCTCGTCGCATTTTTCACATCTTTTCATGCTCCTGGTCTTTCTTTTTTTTTTTTTTTTTTTTCCTCCTCGCATTTTTCACACCTTTTCATACTCCTGGTCTTTTTTTTTTTTTTTTTTTTTGCTTCTCGCATTTTTCACATCTTTTCATGCTCCTGGTCTTTCTTTTTTTTTTTTTGCTCCTCGCATTTTTCACACCTTTTCATGCTCCTCGTCTTTTTTTTTTTTTTTTGCTCCTCGCATTTTTCACACCTTTTCATGCTCCTGGTCTTTTTTTTTTTTTTTTTTGCTCCTCGAATTTTTCACACCTTTTCATGCTCCTCGCATTTTTCACACCTCTTCATGCTCCTCGCATTTTTCACAACTTTTCATGCTCGTCGCATTTTTCACACCTTTTCATGCTCCTGGTCTTTCTTTTTTTTTTTTTGCTCCCCGCATTTTTCACACCTTTTCATGCTCCTGGTCTTTTTTTTTTTTTTTTTTTGCTCCTCGAATTTTTCACACCTTTTCATGCTCCTCGCATTTTTCACACCTCTTCATGCTCCTCGCATTTTTCACAACTTTTCATGCTCGTCGCATTTTTCACACCTTTTCATGCTCCTGGTCTTTTTTTTTTTTTTTTTGCTCCCCGCATTTTTCACATCTTTTCATGTTCCTGGACTTTTTATTTTTTTTTTTTTTGCTCCTCCCTTTTTTGACACCTTTTCATGCTCCTGGTCTTTTTTTTTTTTTTGCTCCTCGAATTTTTCACACCTTTTCATGCTCCTGGTCTTTTTTTTTTTTTTGCTCCTCGCATTTTTCACACCTTTTCATGCTCCTGGCCTTTCTTTTTTTTTTTTTTGCTCCTCGCATTTTTCACACCTTTTCATGCTCCTGGTCTTTCTTTTTTTTTTTTTTTTCTCCTCGCATTTTTCACACCTTTTCATGCTCCTCGTCTTTTTTTTTTTTTTTGCTCCTCGCATTTTTCACACCTTTTCATGATCCTCGCTTTTTTTACACATTTTCATGCTCCTGGTCTTTTTTTTTTTTTTTTGCTCCTCACATTTTTCACACCTTTTCATGCTCCTCGTCTTTTTTTTTTTTTTGCTCCTCGCATTTTTCACACCTTTTCATGCTCCTGGTGTTTTTTTTTTTTTTTTTGCTCCTCGCATTTTTCACACCTTTTCATGCTCCTGGTCTTTCTTTTTTTTTTTTTTTTTTTTGCTCCTCGCATTTTTGACACCTTTTCATGCTCCGGGTCTTTCTTTTTTTTTTTTTGCTCCTCGAATTTTTCACACCTTTTCATGCTCCTCGCATTTTTCACACCTTCTCATGCTCCTCGCATTTTTCACACCTTTTCATGCTCCTCGCTTTTTTCACACCTTTTCATGCTCCTCGCATTTTTCACACCTTTTCATATTCATCGCATTTTTCACACCTCTTAATGCTCCTCGCATTTTTCACAACTTTTCATGCTCGTCGCATTTTTCACACCTTTTCATGCTCCTGGTCTTTCTTTTTTTTTTTTTGCTCCTCGCATTTTTCACACCTTTTCATGCTCCTGGTCTTTCTTTTTTTTTTTTTTTTTTTTGCTCCTCGCATTTTTGACACCTTTTCATGCTCCGGGTCTTTCTTTTTTTTTTTTTGCTCCTCGAATTTTTCACACCTTTTCATGCTCCTCGCATTTTTCACACCTCTTCATGCTCCTCGGATTTTTCACAACTTTTCATGCTCGTCGCATTTTTCACACCTTTTCATGCTCCTGGTCTTTCTTTTTTTTTTTTTGCTCCCCGCATTTTTCACACCTTTTCATGTTCCTGGACTTTTTTTTTTTTTTTTTTTTTTTTGCTCCTCGCATTTTTGACACCTTTTCATACTCCTGGTCTTTTTTTTTTTTTTTTTTTTTGCTTCTCGCATTTTTCACATCTTTTCATGCTCCTGGTCTTTCTTTTTTTTTTTTTGCTCCTCGCATTTTTCACACCTTTTCATGCTCCTCGTCTTTTTTTTTTTTTTTTGCTCCTCGCATTTTTCACACCTTTTCATGCTCCTGGTCTTTTTTTTTTTTTTTTTTGCTCCTCGAATTTTTCACACCTTTTCATGCTCCTCGCATTTTTCACACCTCTTCATGCTCCTCGCATTTTTCACAACTTTTCATGCTCGTCGCATTTTTCACACCTTTTCATGCTCCTGGTCTTTCTTTTTTTTTTTTTGCTCCCCGCATTTTTCACACCTTTTCATGCTCCTGGTCTTTTTTTTTTTTTTTTTTTGCTCCTCGAATTTTTCACACCTTTTCATGCTCCTCGCATTTTTCACACCTTTTCATGCTCCTCGTCTTTTTTTTTTTTTTTGCTCCTCGCATTTTTCACAACTTTTCATGATCCTCGCTTTTTTTACACATTTTCATGCTCCTGGTCTTTTTTTTTTTTTTTTGCTCCTCACATTTTTCACACCTTTTCATGCTCCTCGTCTTTTTTTTTTTTTTGCTCCTCGCATTTTTCACACCTTTTCATGCTCCTGGTCTTTTTTTTTTTTTTGCTCCTCGCATTTTTCACACCTTTTCATGCTCCTCGCATTTTTCACACCTTTTCATGCTCTTAGTCTTTTTTTTTTTTTGCTCCTCGCATTTTTCACACCTTTTCATGCTCCTGGTCTTTCTTTTTTTTTTTTTTTGCTACTCGCATTTTTCACACCTTTTCATGCTCCTCGTCTTTTTTTTTTTTTTTGCTCCTCGCATTTGTCACACCTTTTCATGCTCCTGATCTTTCTTTTTTTTTTTTTTTTTTCCTCCTCTCATTTTTCACACCTTTTCATGCTCCTGGTCTTTTTTTTTTTTTTTTTTTGCTCCTCGAATTTTTCACACCTTTTCATGCTCCTCGCATTTTTCACACCTCTTCATGCTCCTCGCATTTTTCACAACTTTTCATGCTCGTCGCATTTTTCACACCTTTTCATGCTCCTGGTCTTTCTTTTTTTTTTTTTTTTTTTCCTCCTCGCATTTTTCACACCTTTTCTTTCTCCTGGTCTTTTTTTTTTTTTTTTTTTTTGCTTCTCGCATTTTTCACATCTTTTCATGCTCCTGGTCTTTCTTTTTTTTTTTTTGCTCCTCGCATTTTTCACCCCTTTTCATGCTCCTCGTCTTTTTTTTTTTTTTTTGCTCCTCGCATTTTTCACACCTTTTCATGCTCCTGGTCTTTTTTTTTTTTTTTTTTGCTCCTCGAATTTTTCACACCTTTTCATGCTCCTCGCATTTTTCACACCTCTTCATGCTCCTCGCATTTTTCACAACTTTTCATGCTCGTCGCATTTTTCACACCTTTTCATGCTCCTGGTCTTTCTTTTTTTTTTTTTGCTCCCCGCATTTTTCACACCTTTTCATGCTCCTGGTCTTTTTTTTTTTTTTTTTTTGCTCCTCGAATTTTTCACACCTTTTCATGCTCCTCGCATTTTTCACACCTCTTCATGCTCCTCGCATTTTTCACAACTTTTCATGCTCGTCGCATTTTTCACACCTTTTCATGCTCCTGGTCTTTTTTTTTTTTTTTTTGCTCCCCGCATTTTTCACATCTTTTCATGTTCCTGGACTTTTTATTTTTTTTTTTTTTTGCTCCTCCCTTTTTTGACACCTTTTCATGCTCCTGGTCTTTTGTTTTTTTTTGCTCCTCGAATTTTTCACACCTTTTCATGCTCCTGGTCTTTTTTTTTTTTTTGCTCCTCGCATTTTTCACACCTTTTCATGCTCCTGGCCTTTCTTTTTTTTTTTTTTGCTCCTCGCATTTTTCACACCTTTTCATGCTCCTGGTCTTTCTTTTTTTTTTTTTTTGCTCCTCGCATTTTTCACACCTTTTCATGCTCCTCGTCTTTTTTTTTTTTTTTCCTCCTCGCATTTTTCACACCTTTTCATACTCCTGGTCTTTTTTTTTTTTTTTTTTTTTGCTTCTCGCATTTTTCACACCTTTTCATGCTCCTCGCATTTTTCACACCTTTTCATGCTCCTCGTCTTTCTTTTTTTTTTTTTGCTCCCCGCATTTTTCACACCTTTTCATGCTCCTGGTCTTTTTTTTTTTTTTTTTTTGCTCCTCGAATTTTTCACACCTTTTCATGCTCCTCGCATTTTTCACACCTCTTCATGCTCCTCGCATTTTTCACAACTTTTCATGCTCGTCGCATTTTTCACACCTTTTCATGCTCCTGGTCTTTTTTTTTTTTTTTTGCTCCCCGCATTTTTCACATCTTTTCATGTTCCTGGACTTTTTTTTTTTTTTTTTTTTGCTCCTCCCTTTTTTGACACCTTTTCATGCTCCTGGTCTTTTTTTTTTTTTTGCTCCTCGAATTTTTCACACCTTTTCATGCTCCTGGTCTTTTTTTTTTTTTTGCTCCTCGCATTTTTCACACCTTTTCATGCTCCTGGCCTTTCTTTTTTTTTTTTTTGCTCCTCGCATTTTTCACAGCTTTTCATGCTCCTGGTCTTTCTTTTTTTTTTTTTTGCTCCTCGCATTTTTCACACCTTTTCATGCTCCTCGTCTTTTTTTTTTTCTTTGCTCCTCGCATTTTTCACAACTTTTCATGATCCTCGCTTTTTTTACACATTTTCATGCTCCTGGTCTTTTTTTTTTTTTTTTGCTCCTCACATTTTTCACACCTTTTCATGCTCCTCGTCTTTTTTTTTTTTTTTGTTCCTCGCATTTTTCACACCTTTTCATGCTCCTGGTGTTTTTTTTTTTTTTTTTGCTCCTCGCATTTTCACACCTTTTCATGCTCCTGGTCTTTTTTTTTTTTTTTTGCTCCTCGCATTTTTCACACCTTTTCATGCTCCTGGTCTTTCTTTTTTTTTTTTTGCTCCTCGCATTTTTCACACCTTTTCATGCTCCTCGCATTTTTCACACCTTCTCATGCTCCTCGCATTTTTCACACCTTTTCATGCTCCTCGCTTTTTTCACACCTTTTCATGCTCCTCGCATTTTTCACACCTTTTCATATTCATCGCATTTTTCACACCTCTTAATGCTCCTCGCATTTTTCACAACTTTTCATGCTCGTCGCATTTTTCACACCTTTTCATGCTCCTGGTCTTTCTTTTTTTTTTTTTGCTCCTCGCATTTTTCACACCTTTTCATGCTCCTGGTCTTTCTTTTTTTTTTTTTTTTTTTGCTCCTCGCATTTTTGACACCTTTTCATGCTCCGGGTCTTTCTTTTTTTTTTTTTGCTCCTCGAATTTTTCACACCTTTTCATGCTCCTCGCATTTTTCACACCTCTTCATGCTCCTCGGATTTTTCACAACTTTTCATGCTCGTCGCATTTTTCACACCTTTTCATGCTCCTGGTCTTTCTTTTTTTTTTTTGCTCCCCGCATTTTTCACACCTTTTCATGTTCCTGGACTTCTTTTTTTTTTTTTTTTTTTTGCTCCTCGCATTTTTGACACCTTTTCATGCTCCTCGTCTTTTTTTTTTTTTTTGCTCCTCGCATTTTTCACACCTTTTCATGCTCCTGGTCTTTTTTTTTTTTTGCTTCTCGCATTTTTCACACCTTTTCATGCTCCTCGCATTTTTCACACCTTTTCATGCTCTTAGTCTTTTTTTTTTTTTGCTCCTCGCATTTTTCACACCTTTTCATGCTCCTGGTCTTTCTTTTTTTTTTTTTTTGCTCCTCGCATTTTTCACACCTTTTCATGCTCCTCGTCTTTTTTTTTTTTTTTGCTCCTCGCATTTGTCACACCTTTTCATGCTCCTGATCTTTCTTTTTTTTTTTTTTTTTTTCCTCCTCTCATTTTTCACACCTTTTCATGCTCCTGGTCTTTTTTTTTTTTTTTTTTTGCTCCTCGAATTTTTCACACCTTTTCATGCTCCTCGCATTTTTCACACCTCTTCATGCTCCTCGCATTTTTCACACCTTTTCATGCTCCTGGTCTTTCTTTTTTTTTTTTTGCTCCTCGCATTTTTGACACCTTTTCATGCTCCTGGTCTTTTTTTTTTTTTTTGCTCCTCGCATTTTTCACAACTTTTCATGCTCCTGGTCTTTCTTTTTTTTTTTTTTTTTTTTCCTCGCATTTTTCACACCTTTTCATGCTCCTGGTCTTTTTTTTTTTTTTTTTTTGCTCCTCGAATTCTCACACCTTTTCATGCTCCTCGCATTTTTCACACCTCTTCATGCTCCTCGCATTTTTCACAACTTTTCATGCTCGTTGCATTTTTCACATCTTTTCATGCTCCTGGTCTTTCTTTTTTTTTTTTTTTTTTTTCCTCCTCGCATTTTTCACACCTTTTCATACTCCTGGTCTTTTTTTTTTTTTTTTTTTTTGCTTCTCGCATTTTTCACATCTTTTCATGCTCCTGGTCTTTCTTTTTTTTTTTTTGCTCCTCGCATTTTTCACACCTTTTCATGCTCCTCGTCTTTTTTTTTTTTTTTTGCTCCTCGCATTTTTCACACCTTTTCATGCTCCTGGTCTTTTTTTTTTTTTTTTTTGCTCCTCGAATTTTTCACACCTTTTCATGCTCCTCGCATTTTTCACACCTCTTCATGCTCCTCGCATTTTTCACAACTTTTCATGCTCGTCGCATTTTTCACACCTTTTCATGCTCCTCGTCTTTCTTTTTTTTTTTTTGCTCCCCGCATTTTTCACACCTTTTCATGCTCCTGGTCTTTTTTTTTTTTTTTTTTTGCTCCTCGAATTTTTCACACCTTTTCATGCTCCTCGCATTTTTCACACCTCTTCATGCTCCTCGCATTTTTCACAACTTTTCATGCTCGTCGCATTTTTCACACCTTTTCATGCTCCTGGTCTTTTTTTTTTTTTTTTGCTCCCCGCATTTTTCACATCTTTTCATGTTCCTGGACTTTTTTTTTTTTTTTTTTTTGCTCCTCCCTTTTTTGACACCTTTTCATGCTCCTGGTCTTTTTTTTTTTTTTGCTCCTCGAATTTTTCACACCTTTTCATGCTCCTGGTCTTTTTTTTTTTTTTGCTCCTCGCATTTTTCACACCTTTTCATGCTCCTGGCCTTTCTTTTTTTTTTTTTTGCTCCTCGCATTTTTCACAGCTTTTCATGCTCCTGGTCTTTCTTTTTTTTTTTTTTGCTCCTCGCATTTTTCACACCTTTTCATGCTCCTCGTCTTTTTTTTTTTTTTTGCTCCTCGCATTTTTCACAACTTTTCATGATCCTCGCTTTTTTTACACATTTTCATGCTCCTGGTCTTTTTTTTTTTTTTTTGCTCCTCACATTTTTCACACCTTTTCATGCTCCTCGTCTTTTTTTTTTTTTTGCTCCTCGCATTTTTCACACCTTTTCATGCTCCTGGTGTTTTTTTTTTTTTTTTTGCTCCTCGCATTTTCACACCTTTTCATGCTCCTGGTCTTTTTTTTTTTTTTTTGCTCCTCGAATTTTTCACACCTTTTCATGCTCCTCGCATTTTTCACACCTCTTCATGCTCCTCGCATTTTTCACAACTTTTCATGCTCGTCGCATTTTTCACATCTTTTCATGCTCCTGGTCTTTCTTTTTTTTTTTTTTTTTTTTCCTCCTCGCATTTTTCACACCTTTTCATACTCCTGGTCTTTTTTTTTTTTTTTGCTTCTCGCATTTTTCACATCTTTTCATGCTCCTGGTCTTTCTTTTTTTTTTTTTTGCTCCTCGCATTTTTCACACCTTTTCATGCTCCTCGTCTTTTTTTTTTTTTTTTGCTCCTCGCATTTTTCACACCTTTTCATGCTCCTGGTCTTTTTTTTTTTTTTTTTTGCTCCTCGAATTTTTCACACCTTTTCATGCTCCTCGCATTTTTCACACCTCTTCATGCTCCTCGCATTTTTCACAACTTTTCATGCTCGTCGCATTTTTCACACCTTTTCATGCTCCTGGTCTTTCTTTTTTTTTTTTTGCTCCCCGCATTTTTCACACCTTTTCATGCTCCTGGTCTTTTTTTTTTTTTTTTTTTGCTCCTCGCATTTTTCACACCTTTTCATGCTCCTGGTCTTTTTTTTTTTTTTTTTTGCTCCTCGAATTTTTCACACCTTTTCATGCTCCTCGCATTTTTCACACCTCTTCATGCTCCTCGCATTTTTCACAACTTTTCATGCTCGTCGCATTTTTCACACCTTTTCATGCTCCTGGTCTTTTTTTTTTTTTTTTGCTCCCCGCATTTTTCACATCTTTTCATGTTCCTGGACTTTTTTTTTTTTTTTTTTTTGCTCCTCCCTTTTTTGACACCTTTTCATGCTCCTGGTCTTTTTTTTTTTTTTGCTCCTCGAATTTTTCACACCTTTTCATGCTCCTGGTCTTTTTTTTTTTTTTGCTCCTCGCATTTTTCACACCTTTTCATGCTCCTGGCCTTTCTTTTTTTTTTTTTTGCTCCTCGCATTTTTCACAGCTTTTCATGCTCCTGGTCTTTCTTTTTTTTTTTTTTGCTCCTTGCATTTTTCACACCTTTTCATGCTCCTCGTCTTTTTTTTTTTTCTTTGCTCCTCGCATTTTTCACAACTTTTCATGATCCTCGCTTTTTTTACACATTTTCATGCTCCTGGTCTTTTTTTTTTTTTTTTGCTCCTCACATTTTTCACACCTTTTCATGCTCCTCGTCTTTTTTTTTTTTTTGTTCCTCGCATTTTTCACACCTTTTCATGCTCCTGGTGTTTTTTTTTTTTTTTTTGCTCCTCGCATTTTCACACCTTTTCATGCTCCTGGTCTTTTTTTTTTTTTTTTGCTCCTCGCATTTTTCACACCTTTTCATGCTCCTGGTCTTTCTTTTTTTTTTTTTGCTCCTCGCATTTTTCACACCTTTTCATGCTCCTCGCATTTTTCACACCTTCTCATGCTCCTCGCATTTTTCACACCTTTTCATGCTCCTCGCTTTTTTCACACCTTTTCATGCTCCTCGCATTTTTCACACCTTTTCATATTCATCGCATTTTTCACACCTCTTAATGCTCCTCGCATTTTTCACAACTTTTCATGCTCGTCGCATTTTTCACACCTTTTCATGCTCCTGGTCTTTCTTTTTTTTTTTTTGCTCCTCGCATTTTTCACACCTTTTCATGCTCCTGGTCTTTCTTTTTTTTTTTTTTTTTTTGCTCCTCGCATTTTTGACACCTTTTCATGCTCCGGGTCTTTCTTTTTTTTTTTTTGCTCCTCGAATTTTTCACACCTTTTCATGCTCCTCGCATTTTTCACACCTCTTCATGCTCCTCGGATTTTTCACAACTTTTCATGCTCGTCGCATTTTTCACACCTTTTCATGCTCCTGGTCTTTCTTTTTTTTTTTTGCTCCCCGCATTTTTCACACCTTTTCATGTTCCTGGACTTCTTTTTTTTTTTTTTTTTTTTGCTCCTCGCATTTTTGACACCTTTTCATGCTCCTCGTCTTTTTTTTTTTTTTTGCTCCTCGCATTTTTCACACCTTTTCATGCTCCTGGTCTTTTTTTTTTTTTTTGCTTCTCGCATTTTTCACACCTTTTCATGCTCCTCGCATTTTTCACACCTTTTCATGCTCTTAGTCTTTTTTTTTTTTTGCTCCTCGCATTTTTCACACCTTTTCATGCTCCTGGTCTTTCTTTTTTTTTTTTTTTGCTCCTCGCATTTTTCACACCTTTTCATGCTCCTCGTCTTTTTTTTTTTTTTTGCTCCTCGCATTTGTCACACCTTTTCATGCTCCTGATCTTTCTTTTTTTTTTTTTTTTTTTCCTCCTCTCATTTTTCACACCTTTTCATGCTCCTGGTCTTTTTTTTTTTTTTTTTTTGCTCCTCGAATTTTTCACACCTTTTCATGCTCCTCGCATTTTTCACACCTCTTCATGCTCCTCGCATTTTTCACACCTTTTCATGCTCCTGGTCTTTCTTTTTTTTTTTTTGCTCCTCGCATTTTTGACACCTTTTCATGCTCCTGGTCTTTTTTTTTTTTTTTGCTCCTCGCATTTTTCACAACTTTTCATGCTCCTGGTCTTTCTTTTTTTTTTTTTTTTTTTCCTCGCATTTTTCACACCTTTTCATGCTCCTGGTCTTTTTTTTTTTTTTTTTTTGCTCCTCGAATTCTCACACCTTTTCATGCTCCTCGCATTTTTCACACCTCTTCATGCTCCTCGCATTTTTCACAACTTTTCATGCTCGTTGCATTTTTCACATCTTTTCATGCTCCTGGTCTTTCTTTTTTTTTTTTTTTTTTTTCCTCCTCGCATTTTTCACACCTTTTCATACTCCTGGTCTTTTTTTTTTTTTTTTTTTTTTGCTTCTCGCATTTTTCACATCTTTTCATGCTCCTGGTCTTTCTTTTTTTTTTTTTGCTCCTCGCATTTTTCACACCTTTTCATGCTCCTCGTCTTTTTTTTTTTTTTTTGCTCCTCGCATTTTTCACACCTTTTCATGCTCCTGGTCTTTTTTTTTTTTTTTTTTTGCTCCTCGAATTTTTCACACCTTTTCATGCTCCTCGCATTTTTCACACCTCTTCATGCTCCTCGCATTTTTCACAACTTTTCATGCTCGTCGCATTTTTCACACCTTTTCATGCTCCTCGTCTTTCTTTTTTTTTTTTTGCTCCCCGCATTTTTCACACCTTTTCATGCTCCTGGTCTTTTTTTTTTTTTTTTTTTGCTCCTCGAATTTTTCACACCTTTTCATGCTCCTCGCATTTTTCACACCTCTTCATGCTCCTCGCATTTTTCACAACTTTTCATGCTCGTCGCATTTTTCACACCTTTTCATGCTCCTGGTCTTTTTTTTTTTTTTTTGCTCCCCGCATTTTTCACATCTTTTCATGTTCCTGGACTTTTTTTTTTTTTTTTTTTTGCTCCTCCCTTTTTTGACACCTTTTCATGCTCCTGGTCTTTTTTTTTTTTTTGCTCCTCGAATTTTTCACACCTTTTCATGCTCCTGGTCTTTTTTTTTTTTTTGCTCCTCGCATTTTTCACACCTTTTCATGCTCCTGGCCTTTCTTTTTTTTTTTTTTGCTCCTCGCATTTTTCACAGCTTTTCATGCTCCTGGTCTTTCTTTTTTTTTTTTTTGCTCCTCGCATTTTTCACACCTTTTCATGCTCCTCGTCTTTTTTTTTTTTTTTGCTCCTCGCATTTTTCACAACTTTTCATGATCCTCGCTTTTTTTACACATTTTCATGCTCCTGGTCTTTTTTTTTTTTTTTTGCTCCTCACATTTTTCACACCTTTTCATGCTCCTCGTCTTTTTTTTTTTTTGCTCCTCGCATTTTTCACACCTTTTCATGCTCCTGGTGTTTTTTTTTTTTTTTTTGCTCCTCGCATTTTCACACCTTTTCATGCTCCTGGTCTTTTTTTTTTTTTTTTGCTCCTCGAATTTTTCACACCTTTTCATGCTCCTCGCATTTTTCACACCTCTTCATGCTCCTCGCATTTTTCACAACTTTTCATGCTCGTCGCATTTTTCACATCTTTTCATGCTCCTGGTCTTTCTTTTTTTTTTTTTTTTTTTTCCTCCTCGCATTTTTCACACCTTTTCATACTCCTGGTCTTTTTTTTTTTTTTTTTTTTTGCTTCTCGCATTTTTCACATCTTTTCATGCTCCTGGTCTTTCTTTTTTTTTTTTTGCTCCTCGCATTTTTCACACCTTTTCATGCTCCTCGTCTTTTTTTTTTTTTTTTGCTCCTCGCATTTTTCACACCTTTTCATGCTCCTGGTCTTTTTTTTTTTTTTTTTTGCTCCTCGAATTTTTCACACCTTTTCATGCTCCTCGCATTTTTCACACCTCTTCATGCTCCTCGCATTTTTCACAACTTTTCATGCTCGTCGCATTTTTCACACCTTTTCATGCTCCTGGTCTTTTTTTTTTTTTTTTTGCTCCCCGCATTTTTCACATCTTTTCATGTTCCTGGACTTTTTATTTTTTTTTTTTTTTGCTCCTCCCTTTTTTGACACCTTTTCATGCTCCTGGTCTTTTGTTTTTTTTTGCTCCTCGAATTTTTCACACCTTTTCATGCTCCTGGTCTTTTTTTTTTTTTTGCTCCTCGCATTTTTCACACCTTTTCATGCTCCTGGCCTTTCTTTTTTTTTTTTTTGCTCCTCGCATTTTTCACACCTTTTCATGCTCCTGGTCTTTCTTTTTTTTTTTTTTTGCTCCTCGCATTTTTCACACCTTTTCATGCTCCTCGTCTTTTTTTTTTTTTTTCCTCCTCGCCTTTTTCACACCTTTTCATACTCCTGGTCTTTTTTTTTTTTTTTTTTTTTGCTTCTCGCATTTTTCACACCTTTTCATGCTCCTCGCATTTTTCACACCTTTTCATGCTCCTCGTCTTTCTTTTTTTTTTTTTGCTCCCCGCATTTTTCACACCTTTTCATGCTCCTGGTCTTTTTTTTTTTTTTTTTTTGCTCCTCGAATTTTTCACACCTTTTCATGCTCCTCGCATTTTTCACACCTCTTCATGCTCCTCGCATTTTTCACAACTTTTCATGCTCGTCGCATTTTTCACACCTTTTCATGCTCCTGGTCTTTTTTTTTTTTTTTTGCTCCCCGCATTTTTCACATCTTTTCATGTTCCTGGACTTTTTTTTTTTTTTTTTTTTGCTCCTCCCTTTTTTGACACCTTTTCATGCTCCTGGTCTTTTTTTTTTTTTTGCTCCTCGAATTTTTCACACCTTTTCATGCTCCTGGTCTTTTTTTTTTTTTTGCTCCTCGCATTTTTCACACCTTTTCATGCTCCTGGCCTTTCTTTTTTTTTTTTTTGCTCCTCGCATTTTTCACAGCTTTTCATGCTCCTGGTCTTTCTTTTTTTTTTTTTTGCTCCTCGCATTTTTCACACCTTTTCATGCTCCTCGTCTTTTTTTTTTTCTTTGCTCCTCGCATTTTTCACAACTTTTCATGATCCTCGCTTTTTTTACACATTTTCATGCTCCTGGTCTTTTTTTTTTTTTTTTGCTCCTCACATTTTTCACACCTTTTCATGCTCCTCGTCTTTTTTTTTTTTTTTGTTCCTCGCATTTTTCACACCTTTTCATGCTCCTGGTGTTTTTTTTTTTTTTTTTGCTCCTCGCATTTTCACACCTTTTCATGCTCCTGGTCTTTTTTTTTTTTTTTTGCTCCTCGCATTTTTCACACCTTTTCATGCTCCTGGTCTTTCTTTTTTTTTTTTTGCTCCTCGCATTTTTCACACCTTTTCATGCTCCTCGCATTTTTCACACCTTCTCATGCTCCTCGCATTTTTCACACCTTTTCATGCTCCTCGCTTTTTTCACACCTTTTCATGCTCCTCGCATTTTTCACACCTTTTCATATTCATCGCATTTTTCACACCTCTTAATGCTCCTCGCATTTTTCACAACTTTTCATGCTCGTCGCATTTTTCACACCTTTTCATGCTCCTGGTCTTTCTTTTTTTTTTTTTGCTCCTCGCATTTTTCACACCTTTTCATGCTCCTGGTCTTTCTTTTTTTTTTTTTTTTTTTGCTCCTCGCATTTTTGACACCTTTTCATGCTCCGGGTCTTTCTTTTTTTTTTTTTGCTCCTCGAATTTTTCACACCTTTTCATGCTCCTCGCATTTTTCACACCTCTTCATGCTCCTCGGATTTTTCACAACTTTTCATGCTCGTCGCATTTTTCACACCTTTTCATGCTCCTGGTCTTTCTTTTTTTTTTTTGCTCCCCGCATTTTTCACACCTTTTCATGTTCCTGGACTTCTTTTTTTTTTTTTTTTTTTTGCTCCTCGCATTTTTGACACCTTTTCATGCTCCTCGTCTTTTTTTTTTTTTTTGCTCCTCGCATTTTTCACACCTTTTCATGCTCCTGGTCTTTTTTTTTTTTTGCTTCTCGCATTTTTCACACCTTTTCATGCTCCTCGCATTTTTCACACCTTTTCATGCTCTTAGTCTTTTTTTTTTTTTGCTCCTCGCATTTTTCACACCTTTTCATGCTCCTGGTCTTTCTTTTTTTTTTTTTTTGCTCCTCGCATTTTTCACACCTTTTCATGCTCCTCGTCTTTTTTTTTTTTTTTGCTCCTCGCATTTGTCACACCTTTTCATGCTCCTGATCTTTCTTTTTTTTTTTTTTTTTTTCCTCCTCTCATTTTTCACACCTTTTCATGCTCCTGGTCTTTTTTTTTTTTTTTTTTTGCTCCTCGAATTTTTCACACCTTTTCATGCTCCTCGCATTTTTCACACCTCTTCATGCTCCTCGCATTTTTCACACCTTTTCATGCTCCTGGTCTTTCTTTTTTTTTTTTTGCTCCTCGCATTTTTGACACCTTTTCATGCTCCTGGTCTTTTTTTTTTTTTTTGCTCCTCGCATTTTTCACAACTTTTCATGCTCCTGGTCTTTCTTTTTTTTTTTTTTTTTTTTCCTCGCATTTTTCACACCTTTTCATGCTCCTGGTCTTTTTTTTTTTTTTTTTTTGCTCCTCGAATTCTCACACCTTTTCATGCTCCTCGCATTTTTCACACCTCTTCATGCTCCTCGCATTTTTCACAACTTTTCATGCTCGTTGCATTTTTCACATCTTTTCATGCTCCTGGTCTTTCTTTTTTTTTTTTTTTTTTTTCCTCCTCGCATTTTTCACACCTTTTCATACTCCTGGTCTTTTTTTTTTTTTTTTTTTTTGCTTCTCGCATTTTTCACATCTTTTCATGCTCCTGGTCTTTCTTTTTTTTTTTTTGCTCCTCGCATTTTTCACACCTTTTCATGCTCCTCGTCTTTTTTTTTTTTTTTTGCTCCTCGCATTTTTCACACCTTTTCATGCTCCTGGTCTTTTTTTTTTTTTTTTTTGCTCCTCGAATTTTTCACACCTTTTCATGCTCCTCGCATTTTTCACACCTCTTCATGCTCCTCGCATTTTTCACAACTTTTCATGCTCGTCGCATTTTTCACACCTTTTCATGCTCCTCGTCTTTCTTTTTTTTTTTTTGCTCCCCGCATTTTTCACACCTTTTCATGCTCCTGGTCTTTTTTTTTTTTTTTTTTTGCTCCTCGAATTTTTCACACCTTTTCATGCTCCTCGCATTTTTCACACCTCTTCATGCTCCTCGCATTTTTCACAACTTTTCATGCTCGTCGCATTTTTCACACCTTTTCATGCTCCTGGTCTTTTTTTTTTTTTTTTGCTCCCCGCATTTTTCACATCTTTTCATGTTCCTGGACTTTTTTTTTTTTTTTTTTTTGCTCCTCCCTTTTTTGACACCTTTTCATGCTCCTGGTCTTTTTTTTTTTTTTGCTCCTCGAATTTTTCACACCTTTTCATGCTCCTGGTCTTTTTTTTTTTTTTGCTCCTCGCATTTTTCACACCTTTTCATGCTCCTGGCCTTTCTTTTTTTTTTTTTTGCTCCTCGCATTTTTCACAGCTTTTCATGCTCCTGGTCTTTCTTTTTTTTTTTTTTGCTCCTCGCATTTTTCACACCTTTTCATGCTCCTCGTCTTTTTTTTTTTTTTTGCTCCTCGCATTTTTCACAACTTTTCATGATCCTCGCTTTTTTTACACATTTTCATGCTCCTGGTCTTTTTTTTTTTTTTTTGCTCCTCACATTTTTCACACCTTTTCATGCTCCTCGTCTTTTTTTTTTTTTTGCTCCTCGCATTTTTCACACCTTTTCATGCTCCTGGTGTTTTTTTTTTTTTTTTTGCTCCTCGCATTTTCACACCTTTTCATGCTCCTGGTCTTTTTTTTTTTTTTTTGCTCCTCGAATTTTTCACACCTTTTCATGCTCCTCGCATTTTTCACACCTCTTCATGCTCCTCGCATTTTTCACAACTTTTCATGCTCGTCGCATTTTTCACATCTTTTCATGCTCCTGGTCTTTCTTTTTTTTTTTTTTTTTTTTCCTCCTCGCATTTTTCACACCTTTTCATACTCCTGGTCTTTTTTTTTTTTTTTGCTTCTCGCATTTTTCACATCTTTTCATGCTCCTGGTCTTTCTTTTTTTTTTTTTGCTCCTCGCATTTTTCACACCTTTTCATGCTCCTCGTCTTTTTTTTTTTTTTTTGCTCCTCGCATTTTTCACACCTTTTCATGCTCCTGGTCTTTTTTTTTTTTTTTTTTGCTCCTCGAATTTTTCACACCTTTTCATGCTCCTCGCATTTTTCACACCTCTTCATGCTCCTCGCATTTTTCACAACTTTTCATGCTCGTCGCATTTTTCACACCTTTTCATGCTCCTGGTCTTTCTTTTTTTTTTTTTGCTCCCCGCATTTTTCACACCTTTTCATGCTCCTGGTCTTTTTTTTTTTTTTTTTTTGCTCCTCGCATTTTTCCCCCCTTTTCATGCTCCTGGTCTTTTTTTTTTTTTTTTTTGCTCCTCGAATTTTTCACACCTTTTCATGCTCCTCGCATTTTTCACACCTCTTCATGCTCCTCGCATTTTTCACAACTTTTCATGCTCGTCGCATTTTTCACACCTTTTCATGCTCCTGGTCTTTTTTTTTTTTTTTTGCTCCCCGCATTTTTCACATCTTTTCATGTTCCTGGACTTTTTTTTTTTTTTTTTTTTGCTCCTCCCTTTTTTGACACCTTTTCATGCTCCTGGTCTTTTTTTTTTTTTTGCTCCTCGAATTTTTCACACCTTTTCATGCTCCTGGTCTTTTTTTTTTTTTTGCTCCTCCCATTTTTCACACCTTTTCATGCTCCTGGCCTTTCTTTTTTTTTTTTTTGCTCCTCGCATTTTTCACAGCTTTTCATGCTCCTGGTCTTTCTTTTTTTTTTTTTTGCTCCTTGCATTTTTCACACCTTTTCATGCTCCTCGTCTTTTTTTTTTTTCTTTGCTCCTCGCATTTTTCACAACTTTTCATGATCCTCGCTTTTTTTACACATTTTCATGCTCCTGGTCTTTTTTTTTTTTTTTTGCTCCTCACATTTTTCACACCTTTTCATGCTCCTCGTCTTTTTTTTTTTTTTGTTCCTCGCATTTTTCACACCTTTTCATGCTCCTGGTGTTTTTTTTTTTTTTTTGCTCCTCGCATTTTCACACCTTTTCATGCTCCTGGTCTTTTTTTTTTTTTTTTGCTCCTCGCATTTTTCACACCTTTTCATGCTCCTGGTCTTTCTTTTTTTTTTTTTGCTCCTCGCATTTTTCACACCTTTTCATGCTCCTCGCATTTTTCACACCTTCTCATGCTCCTCGCATTTTTCACACCTTTTCATGCTCCTCGCTTTTTTCACACCTTTTCATGCTCCTCGCATTTTTCACACCTTTTCATATTCATCGCATTTTTCACACCTCTTAATGCTCCTCGCATTTTTCACAACTTTTCATGCTCGTCGCATTTTTCACACCTTTTCATGCTCCTGGTCTTTCTTTTTTTTTTTTTGCTCCTCGCATTTTTCACACCTTTTCATGCTCCTGGTCTTTCTTTTTTTTTTTTTTTTTTTGCTCCTCGCATTTTTGACACCTTTTCATGCTCCGGGTCTTTCTTTTTTTTTTTTTGCTCCTCGAATTTTTCACACCTTTTCATGCTCCTCGCATTTTTCACACCTCTTCATGCTCCTCGGATTTTTCACAACTTTTCATGCTCGTCGCATTTTTCACACCTTTTCATGCTCCTGGTCTTTCTTTTTTTTTTTTGCTCCCCGCATTTTTCACACCTTTTCATGTTCCTGGACTTCTTTTTTTTTTTTTTTTTTTTGCTCCTCGCATTTTTGACACCTTTTCATGCTCCTCGTCTTTTTTTTTTTTTTTGCTCCTCGCATTTTTCACACCTTTTCATGCTCCTGGTCTTTTTTTTTTTTTTTGCTTCTCGCTTTTTTCACACCTTTTCATGCTCCTCGCATTTTTCACACCTTTTCATGCTCTTAGTCTTTTTTTTTTTTTGCTCCTCGCATTTTTCACACCTTTTCATGCTCCTGGTCTTTCTTTTTTTTTTTTTTTGCTCCTCGCATTTTTCACACCTTTTCATGCTCCTCGTCTTTTTTTTTTTTTTTGCTCCTCGCATTTGTCACACCTTTTCATGCTCCTGATCTTTCTTTTTTTTTTTTTTTTTTTCCTCCTCTCTTTTTTCACACCTTTTCATGCTCCTGGTCTTTTTTTTTTTTTTTTTTTTGCTCCTCGAATTTTTCACACCTTTTCATGCTCCTCGCATTTTTCACACCTCTTCATGCTCCTCGCATTTTTCACACCTTTTCATGCTCCTGGTCTTTCTTTTTTTTTTTTTGCTCCTCGCATTTTTGACACCTTTTCATGCTCCTGGTCTTTTTTTTTTTTTTTGCTCCTCGCATTTTTCACAACTTTTCATGCTCCTGGTCTTTCTTTTTTTTTTTTTTTTTTTCCTCGCATTTTTCACACCTTTTCATGCTCCTGGTCTTTTTTTTTTTTTTTTTTTGCTCCTCGAATTCTCACACCTTTTCATGCTCCTCGCATTTTTCACACCTCTTCATGCTCCTCGCATTTTTCACAACTTTTCATGCTCGTTGCATTTTTCACATCTTTTCATGCTCCTGGTCTTTCTTTTTTTTTTTTTTTTTTTTTCTCCTCGCATTTTTCACACCTTTTCATACTCCTGGTCTTTTTTTTTTTTTTTTTTTTTTGCTTCTCGCATTTTTCACATCTTTTCATGCTCCTGGACTTTCTTTTTTTTTTTTTGCTCCTCGCATTTTTCACACCTTTTCATGCTCCTCGTCTTTTTTTTTTTTTTTTGCTCCTCGCATTTTTCACACCTTTTCATGCTCCTGGTCTTTTTTTTTTTTTTTTTTTGCTCCTCGAATTTTTCACACCTTTTCATGCTCCTCGCATTTTTCACACCTCTTCATGCTCCTCGCATTTTTCACAACTTTTCATGCTCGTCGCATTTTTCACACCTTTTCATGCTCCTCGTCTTTCTTTTTTTTTTTTTGCTCCCCGCATTTTTCACACCTTTTCATGCTCCTGGTCTTTTTTTTTTTTTTTTTTTGCTCCTCGAATTTTTCACACCTTTTCATGCTCCTCGCATTTTTCACACCTCTTCATGCTCCTCGCATTTTTCACAACTTTTCATGCTCGTCGCATTTTTCACACCTTTTCATGCTCCTGGTCTTTTTTTTTTTTTTTTGCTCCCCGCATTTTTCACATCTTTTCATGTTCCTGGACTTTTTTTTTTTTTTTTTTTTGCTCCTCCCTTTTTTGACACCTTTTCATGCTCCTGGTCTTTTTTTTTTTTTTGCTCCTCGAATTTTTCACACCTTTTCATGCTCCTGGTCTTTTTTTTTTTTTTGCTCCTCGCATTTTTCACACCTTTTCATGCTCCTGGCCTTTCTTTTTTTTTTTTTTGCTCCTCGCATTTTTCACAGCTTTTCATGCTCCTGGTCTTTCTTTTTTTTTTTTTTGCTCCTCGCATTTTTCACACCTTTTCATGCTCCTCGTCTTTTTTTTTTTTTTTGCTCCTCGCATTTTTCACAACTTTTCATGATCCTCGCTTTTTTTACACATTTTCATGCTCCTGGTCTTTTTTTTTTTTTTTTGCTCCTCACATTTTTCACACCTTTTCATGCTCCTCGTCTTTTTTTTTTTTTGCTCCTCGCATTTTTCACACCTTTTCATGCTCCTGGTGTTTTTTTTTTTTTTTTTGCTCCTCGCATTTTCACACCTTTTCATGCTCCTGGTCTTTTTTTTTTTTTTTTGCTCCTCGAATTTTTCACACCTTTTCATGCTCCTCGCATTTTTCACACCTCTTCATGCTCCTCGCATTTTTCACAACTTTTCATGCTCGTCGCATTTTTCACATCTTTTCATGCTCCTGGTCTTTCTTTTTTTTTTTTTTTTTTTTCCTCCTCGCATTTTTCACACCTTTTCATACTCCTGGTCTTTTTTTTTTTTTTTTTTTTTGCTTCTCGCATTTTTCACATCTTTTCATGCTCCTGGTCTTTCTTTTTTTTTTTTTGCTCCTCGCATTTTTCACACCTTTTCATGCTCCTCGTCTTTTTTTTTTTTTTTTGCTCCTCGCATTTTTCACACCTTTTCATGCTCCTGGTCTTTTTTTTTTTTTTTTTTGCTCCTCGAATTTTTCACACCTTTTCATGCTCCTCGCATTTTTCACACCTCTTCATGCTCCTCGCATTTTTCACAACTTTTCATGCTCGTCGCATTTTTCACACCTTTTCATGCTCCTGGTCTTTCTTTTTTTTTTTTTGCTCCCCGCATTTTTCACACCTTTTCATGCTCCTGGTCTTTTTTTTTTTTTTTTTTTGCTCCTCGAATTTTTCACACCTTTTCATGCTCCTCGCATTTTTCACACCTCTTCATGCTCCTCGCATTTTTCACAACTTTTCATGCTCGTCGCATTTTTCACACCTTTTCATGCTCCTGGTCTTTTTTTTTTTTTTTTTGCTCCCCGCATTTTTCACATCTTTTCATGTTCCTGGACTTTTTATTTTTTTTTTTTTTGCTCCTCCCTTTTTTGACACCTTTTCATGCTCCTGGTCTTTTTTTTTTTTTTGCTCCTCGAATTTTTCACACCTTTTCATGCTCCTGGTCTTTTTTTTTTTTTTGCTCCTCGCATTTTTCACACCTTTTCATGCTCCTGGCCTTTCTTTTTTTTTTTTTTGCTCCTCGCATTTTTCACACCTTTTCATGCTCCTGGTCTTTCTTTTTTTTTTTTTTTGCTCCTCGCATTTTTCACACCTTTTCGTGCTCCTCGTCTTTTTTTTTTTTTTTGCTCCTCGCATTTTTCACACCTTTTCATGATCCTCGCTTTTTTTACACATTTTCATGCTCCTGGTCTTTTTTTTTTTTTTTTGCTCCTCACATTTTTCACACCTTTTCATGCTCCTCGTCTTTTTTTTTTTTTTGCTCCTCGCATTTTTCACACCTTTTCATGCTCCTGGTGTTTTTTTTTTTTTTTTTGCTCCTCGCATTTTTCACACCTTTTCATGCTCCTGGTCTTTCTTTTTTTTTTTTTTTTTTTTGCTCCTCGCATTTTTGACACCTTTTCATGCTCCGGGTCTTTCTTTTTTTTTTTTTGCTCCTCGAATTTTTCACACCTTTTCATGCTCCTCGCATTTTTCACACCTTCTCATGCTCCTCGCATTTTTCACACCTTTTCATGCTCCTCGCTTTTTTCACACCTTTTCATGCTCCTCGCATTTTTCACACCTTTTCATATTCATCGCATTTTTCACACCTCTTAATGCTCCTCGCATTTTTCACAACTTTTCATGCTCGTCGCATTTTTCACACCTTTTCATGCTCCTGGTCTTTCTTTTTTTTTTTTTGCTCCTCGCATTTTTCACACCTTTTCATGCTCCTGGTCTTTCTTTTTTTTTTTTTTTTTTTTGCTCCTCGCATTTTTGACACCTTTTCATGCTCCGGGTCTTTCTTTTTTTTTTTTTGCTCCTCGAATTTTTCACACCTTTTCATGCTCCTCGCATTTTTCACACCTCTTCATGCTCCTCGGATTTTTCACAACTTTTCATGCTCGTCGCATTTTTCACACCTTTTCATGCTCCTGGTCTTTCTTTTTTTTTTTTTGCTCCCCGCATTTTTCACACCTTTTCATGTTCCTGGACTTTTTTTTTTTTTTTTTTTTTTTTGCTCCTCGCATTTTTGACACCTTTTCATGCTCCTCGTCTTTTTTTTTTTTTTTGCTCCTCGCATTTTTCACACCTTTTCATGCTCCTGGTCTTTTTTTTTTTTTTGCTTCTCGCATTTTTCACACCTTTTCATGCTCCTCGCATTTTTCACACCTTTTCATGCTCTTAGTCTTTTTTTTTTTTTGCTCCTCGCATTTTTCACACCTTTTCATGCTCCTGGTCTTTCTTTTTTTTTTTTTTTGCTCCTCGCATTTTTCACACCTTTTCATGCTCCTCGTCTTTTTTTTTTTTTTTGCTCCTCGCATTTGTCACACCTTTTCATGCTCCTGATCTTTCTTTTTTTTTTTTTTTTTTTCCTCCTCTCATTTTTCACACCTTTTCATGCTCCTGGTCTTTTTTTTTTTTTTTTTTTGCTCCTCGAATTTTTCACACCTTTTCATGCTCCTCGCATTTTTCACACCTCTTCATGCTCCTCGCATTTTTCACACCTTTTCATGCTCCTGGTCTTTCTTTTTTTTTTTTTGCTCCTCGCATTTTTGACACCTTTTCATGCTCCTGGTCTTTTTTTTTTTTTTGCTCCTCGCATTTTTCACAACTTTTCATGCTCCTGGTCTTTCTTTTTTTTTTTTTTTTTTTTCCTCGCATTTTTCACACCTTTTCATGCTCCTGGTCTTTTTTTTTTTTTTTTTTTGCTCCTCGAATTCTCACACCTTTTCATGCTCCTCGCATTTTTCACACCTCTTCATGCTCCTCGCATTTTTCACATCTTTTCATGCTCGTTGCATTTTTCACATCTTTTCATGCTCCTGGTCTTTCTTTTTTTTTTTTTGCTCCTCGCATTTTTCACACCTTTTCATGCTCCTCGTCTTTTTTTTTTTTTTTTGCTCCTCGCATTTTTCACACCTTTTCATGCTCCTGGTCTTTTTTTTTTTTTTTTTTGCTCCTCGAATTTTTCACACCTTTTCATGCTCCTCGCATTTTTCACACCTCTTCATGCTCCTCGCATTTTTCACAACTTTTCATGCTCGTCGCATTTTTCACACCTTTTCATGCTCCTCGTCTTTCTTTTTTTTTTTTTGCTCCCCGCATTTTTCACACCTTTTCATGCTCCTGGTCTTTTTTTTTTTTTTTTTTTGCTCCTCGAATTTTTCACACCTTTTCATGCTCCTCGCATTTTTCACACCTCTTCATGCTCCTCGCATTTTTCACAACTTTTCATGCTCGTCGCATTTTTCACACCTTTTCATGCTCCTGGTCTTTTTTTTTTTTTTTTGCTCCCCGCATTTTTCACATCTTTTCATGTTCCTGGACTTTTTTTTTTTTTTTTTTTTGCTCCTCCCTTTTTTGACACCTTTTCATGCTCCTGGTCTTTTTTTTTTTTTTGCTCCTCGAATTTTTCACACCTTTTCATGCTCCTGGTCTTTTTTTTTTTTTTGCTCCTCGCATTTTTCACACCTTTTCATGCTCCTGGCCTTTCTTTTTTTTTTTTTTGCTCCTCGCATTTTTCACAGCTTTTCATGCTCCTGGTCTTTCTTTTTTTTTTTTTTGCTCCTCGCATTTTTCACACCTTTTCATGCTCCTCGTCTTTTTTTTTTTTTTTGCTCCTCGCATTTTTCACAACTTTTCATGATCCTCGCTTTTTTTACACATTTTCATGCTCCTGGTCTTTTTTTTTTTTTTTTGCTCCTCACATTTTTCACACCTTTTCATGCTCCTCGTCTTTTTTTTTTTTTTTGCTCCTCGCATTTTTCACACCTTTTCATGCTCCTGGTGTTTTTTTTTTTTTTTTTGCTCCTCGCATTTTCACACCTTTTCATGCTCCTGGTCTTTTTTTTTTTTTTTTGCTCCTCGAATTTTTCACACCTTTTCATGCTCCTCGCATTTTTCACACCTCTTCATGCTCCTCGCATTTTTCACAACTTTTCATGCTCGTCGCATTTTTCACATCTTTTCATGCTCCTGGTCTTTCTTTTTTTTTTTTTTTTTTTTCCTCCTCGCATTTTTCACACCTTTTCATACTCCTGGTCTTTTTTTTTTTTTTTTTTTTTGCTTCTCGCATTTTTCACATCTTTTCATGCTCCTGGTCTTTCTTTTTTTTTTTTTGCTCCTCGCATTTTTCACACCTTTTCATGCTCCTCGTCTTTTTTTTTTTTTTTTGCTCCTCGCATTTTTCACACCTTTTCATGCTCCTGGTCTTTTTTTTTTTTTTTTTTGCTCCTCGAATTTTTCACACCTTTTCATGCTCCTCGCATTTTTCACACCTCTTCATGCTCCTCGCATTTTTCACAACTTTTCATGCTCGTCGCATTTTTCACACCTTTTCATGCTCCTGGTCTTTCTTTTTTTTTTTTTGCTCCCCGCATTTTTCACACCTTTTCATGCTCCTGGTCTTTTTTTTTTTTTTTTTTTGCTCCTCGAATTTTTCACACCTTTTCATGCTCCTCGCATTTTTCACACCTCTTCATGCTCCTCGCATTTTTCACAACTTTTCATGCTCGTCGCATTTTTCACACCTTTTCATGCTCCTGGTCTTTTTTTTTTTTTTTTTGCTCCCCGCATTTTTCACATCTTTTCATGTTCCTGGACTTTTTATTTTTTTTTTTTTTGCTCCTCCCTTTTTTGACACCTTTTCATGCTCCTGGTCTTTTTTTTTTTTTTGCTCCTCGAATTTTTCACACCTTTTCATGCTCCTGGTCTTTTTTTTTTTTTTGCTCCTCGCATTTTTCACACCTTTTCATGCTCCTGGCCTTTCTTTTTTTTTTTTTTGCTCCTCGCATTTTTCACACCTTTTCATGCTCCTGGTCTTTCTTTTTTTTTTTTTTTGCTCCTCGCATTTTTCACACCTTTTCATGCTCCTCGTCTTTTTTTTTTTTTTTGCTCCTCGCATTTTTCACACCTTTTCATGATCCTCGCTTTTTTTACACATTTTCATGCTCCTGGTCTTTTTTTTTTTTTTTTGCTCCTCACATTTTTCACACCTTTTCATGCTCCTCGTCTTTTTTTTTTTTTTGCTCCTCGCATTTTTCACACCTTTTCATGCTCCTGGTGTTTTTTTTTTTTTTTTTGCTCCTCGCATTTTTCACACCTTTTCATGCTCCTGGTCTTTCTTTTTTTTTTTTTTTTTTTTTGCTCCTCGCATTTTTGACACCTTTTCATGCTCCGGGTCTTTCTTTTTTTTTTTTTGCTCCTCGAATTTTTCACACCTTTTCATGCTCCTCGCATTTTTCACACCTTCTCATGCTCCTCGCATTTTTCACACCTTTTCATGCTCCTCGCTTTTTTCACACCTTTTCATGCTCCTCGCATTTTTCACACCTTTTCATATTCATCGCATTTTTCACACCTCTTAATGCTCCTCGCATTTTTCACAACTTTTCATGCTCGTCGCATTTTTCACACCTTTTCATGCTCCTGGTCTTTCTTTTTTTTTTTTTGCTCCTCGCATTTTTCACACCTTTTCATGCTCCTGGTCTTTCTTTTTTTTTTTTTTTTTTTTGCTCCTCGCATTTTTGACACCTTTTCATGCTCCGGGTCTTTCTTTTTTTTTTTTTGCTCCTCGAATTTTTCACACCTTTTCATGCTCCTCGCATTTTTCACACCTCTTCGTGCTCCTCGGATTTTTCTCAACTTTTCATGCTCGTCGCATTTTTCACACCTTTTCATGCTCCTGGTCTTTCTTTTTTTTTTTTTGCTCCCCGCATTTTTCACACCTTTTCATGTTCCTTGACTTTTTTTTTTTTTTTTTTTTTTTTGCTCCTCGCATTTTTGACACCTTTTCATGCTCCTCGTCTTTTTTTTTTTTTTTGCTCCTCACATTTTTCACACCTTTTCATGCTCCTGGTCTTTTTTTTTTTTTTGCTTCTCGCATTTTTCACACCTTTTCATGCTCCTCGCATTTTTCACACCTTTTCATGCTCTTAGTCTTTTTTTTTTTTTGCTCCTCGCATTTTTCACACCTTTTCATGCTCCTGGTCTTTCTTTTTTTTTTTTTTTGCTCCTCGCATTTTTCACACCTTTTCATGCTCCTCGTCTTTTTTTTTTTTTTTGCTCCTCGCATTTGTCACACCTTTTCATGCTCCTGATCTTTCTTTTTTTTTTTTTTTTTTCCTCCTCTCATTTTTCACACCTTTTCATGCTCCTGGTCTTTTTTTTTTTTTTTTTTTGCTCCTCGAATTTTTCACACCTTTTCATGCTCCTCGCATTTTTCACACCTCTTCATGCTCCTCGCATTTTTCACACCTTTTCATGCTCCTGGTCTTTCTTTTTTTTTTTTTTGCTCCTCGCATTTTTGACACCTTTTCATGCTCCTGGTCTTTTTTTTTTTTTTGCTCCTCGCATTTTTCACAACTTTTCATGCTCCTGGTCTTTCTTTTTTTTTTTTTTTTTTTTCCTCGCATTTTTCACACCTTTTCATGCTCCTGGTCTTTTTTTTTTTTTTTTTTTGCTCCTCGAATTCTCACACCTTTTCATGCTCCTCGCATTTTTCACACCTCTTCATGCTCCTCGCATTTTTCACAACTTTTCATGCTCGTTGCATTTTTCACATCTTTTCATGCTCCTGGTCTTTCTTTTTTTTTTTTTTTTTTTTCCTCCTCGCATTTTTCACACCTTTTCATACTCCTGGTCTTTTTTTTTTTTTTTTTTTTTTGCTTCTCGCATTTTTCACATCTTTTCATGCTCCTGGTCTTTCTTTTTTTTTTTTTGCTCCTCGCATTTTTCACACCTTTTCATGCTCCTCGTCTTTTTTTTTTTTTTTGCTCCTCGCATTTTTCACACCTTTTCATGCTCCTGGTCTTTTTTTTTTTTTTTTTTCTCCTCGAATTTTTCACACCTTTTCATGCTCCTCGCATTTTTCACACCTCTTCATGCTCCTCGCATTTTTCACAACTTTTCATGCTCGTCGCATTTTTCACACCTTTTCATGCTCCTCGTCTTTCTTTTTTTTTTTTTGCTCCCCGCATTTTTCACACCTTTTCATGCTCCTGGTCTTTTTTTTTTTTTTTTTTTGCTCCTCGAATTTTTCACACCTTTTCATGCTCCTCGCATTTTTCACACCTCTTCATGCTCCTCGCATTTTTCACAACTTTTCATGCTCGTCGCATTTTTCACACCTTTTCATGCTCCTGGTCTTTTTTTTTTTTTTTTGCTCCCCGCATTTTTCACCTCTTTTCTTTTTCCTGGACTTTTTTTTTTTTTTTTTTTTTGCTCCTCCCTTTTTTGACACCTTTTCATGCTCCTGGTCTTTTTTTTTTTTTTGCTCCTCGAATTTTTCACACCTTTTCATGCTCCTGGTCTTTTTTTTTTTTTTGCTCCTCGCATTTTTCACACCTTTTCATGCTCCTGGCCTTTCTTTTTTTTTTTTTTGCTCCTCGCATTTTTCACAGCTTTTCATGCTCCTGGTCTTTCTTTTTTTTTTTTTGCTCCTCGCATTTTTCACACCTTTTCATGCTCCTCGTCTTTTTTTTTTTTTTTGCTCCTCGCATTTTTCACAACTTTTCATGATCCTCGCTTTTTTTACACATTTTCATGCTCCTGGTCTTTTTTTTTTTTTTTTGCTCCTCACATTTTTCACACCTTTTCATGCTCCTCGTCTTTTTTTTTTTTTTGCTCCTCGCATTTTTCACACCTTTTCATGCTCCTGGTGTTTTTTTTTTTTTTTTTGCTCCTCGCATTTTCACACCTTTTCATGCTCCTGGTCTTTTTTTTTTTTTTTTGCTCCTCGAATTTTTCACACCTTTTCATGCTCCTCGCATTTTTCACACCTCTTCATGCTCCTCGCATTTTTCACAACTTTTCATGCTCGTCGCATTTTTCACATCTTTTCATGCTCCTGGTCTTTCTTTTTTTTTTTTTTTTTTTTTCCCCCTCCCTTTTTTCACACCTTTTCATACTCCTGGTCTTTTTTTTTTTTTTTTTTTTTTTGCTTCTCGCATTTTTCACATCTTTTCATGCTCCTGGTCTTTCTTTTTTTTTTTTTGCTCCTCGCATTTTTCACACCTTTTCATGCTCCTCGTCTTTTTTTTTTTTTTTTGCTCCTCGCATTTTTCACACCTTTTCATGCTCCTGGTCTTTTTTTTTTTTTTTTTTGCTCCTCGAATTTTTCACACCTTTTCATGCTCCTCGCATTTTTCACACCTCTTCATGCTCCTCGCATTTTTCACAACTTTTCATGCTCGTCGCATTTTTCACACCTTTTCATGCTCCTGGTCTTTCTTTTTTTTTTTTTGCTCCCCGCATTTTTCACACCTTTTCATGCTCCTGGTCTTTTTTTTTTTTTTTTTTTGCTCCTCGAATTTTTCACACCTTTTCATGCTCCTCGCATTTTTCACACCTCTTCATGCTCCTCGCATTTTTCACAACTTTTCATGCTCGTCGCATTTTTCACACCTTTTCATGCTCCTGGTCTTTTTTTTTTTTTTTTTGCTCCCCGCATTTTTCACATCTTTTCATGTTCCTGGACTTTTTATTTTTTTTTTTTTTGCTCCTCCCTTTTTTGACACCTTTTCATGCTCCTGGTCTTTTTTTTTTTTTTGCTCCTCGAATTTTTCACACCTTTTCATGCTCCTGGTCTTTTTTTTTTTTTTGCTCCTCGCATTTTTCACACCTTTTCATGCTCCTGGCCTTTCTTTTTTTTTTTTTTGCTCCTCGCATTTTTCACACCTTTTCATGCTCCTGGTCTTTCTTTTTTTTTTTTTTTGCTCCTCGCATTTTTCACACCTTTTCATGCTCCTCGTCTTTTTTTTTTTTTTTGCTCCTCGCATTTTTCACACCTTTTCATGATCCTCGCTTTTTTTACACATTTTCATGCTCCTGGTCTTTTTTTTTTTTTTTTGCTCCTCACATTTTTCACACCTTTTCATGCTCCTCGTCTTTTTTTTTTTTTTTCTCCTCGCCTTTTTCACACCTTTTCATGCTCCTGGTGTTTTTTTTTTTTTTTTTTGCTCCTCGCATTTTTCACACCTTTTCATGCTCCTGGTCTTTCTTTTTTTTTTTTTTTTTTTTGCTCCTCGCATTTTTGACACCTTTTCATGCTCCGGGTCTTTCTTTTTTTTTTTTTTGCTCCTCGAATTTTTCACACCTTTTCATGCTCCTCGCATTTTTCACACCTTCTCATGCTCCTCGCATTTTTCACACCTTTTCATGCTCCTCGCTTTTTTCACACCTTTTCATGCTCCTCGCATTTTTCACACCTTTTCATATTCATCGCATTTTTCACACCTCTTAATGCTCCTCGCATTTTTCACAACTTTTCATGCTCGTCGCATTTTTCACACCTTTTCATGCTCCTGGTCTTTCTTTTTTTTTTTTTGCTCCTCGCATTTTTCACACCTTTTCATGCTCCTGGTCTTTCTTTTTTTTTTTTTTTTTTTTGCTCCTCGCATTTTTGACACCTTTTCATCTCCGGGTCTTTCTTTTTTTTTTTTTGCTCCTCGAATTTTTCACACCTTTTCATGCTCCTCGCATTTTTCACACCTCTTCATGCTCCTCGGATTTTTCACAACTTTTCATGCTCGTCGCATTTTTCACACCTTTTCATGCTCCTGGTCTTTCTTTTTTTTTTTTTGCTCCCCGCATTTTTCACACCTTTTCATGTTCCTGGACTTTTTTTTTTTTTTTTTTTTTTTTGCTCCTCGCATTTTTGACACCTTTTCATACTCCTGGTCTTTTTTTTTTTTTTTTTTTTTGCTTCTCGCATTTTTCACATCTTTTCATGCTCCTGGTCTTTCTTTTTTTTTTTTTGCTCCTCGCATTTTTCACACCTTTTCATGCTCCTCGTCTTTTTTTTTTTTTTTTGCTCCTCGCATTTTTCACACCTTTTCATGCTCCTGGTCTTTTTTTTTTTTTTTTTTGCTCCTCGAATTTTTCACACCTTTTCATGCTCCTCGCATTTTTCACACCTCTTCATGCTCCTCGCATTTTTCACAACTTTTCATGCTCGTCGCATTTTTCACACCTTTTCATGCTCCTGGTCTTTCTTTTTTTTTTTTTGCTCCCCGCATTTTTCACACCTTTTCATGCTCCTGGTCTTTTTTTTTTTTTTTTTTTGCTCCTCGAATTTTTCACACCTTTTCATGCTCCTCGCATTTTTCACAACTTTTCATGCTCCTCGTCTTTTTTTTTTTTTTTGCTCCTCGCATTTTTCACAACTTTTCATGATCCTCGCTTTTTTTTCTCTTTTTCATGCTCCTGGTCTTTTTTTTTTTTTTTTGCTCCTCACATTTTTCACACCTTTTCATGCTCCTCGTCTTTTTTTTTTTTTTGCTCCTCGCATTTTTCACACCTTTTCATGCTCCTGGTCTTTTTTTTTTTTTTTTTTTGCTCCTCGAATTTTTCACACCTTTTCATGCTCCTCGCATTTTTCACACCTCTTCATGCTCCTCGCATTTTTCACACCTTTTCATGCTCCTGGTCTTTCTTTTTTTTTTTTTGCTCCTCGCATTTTTGACACCTTTTCATGCTCCTGGTCTTTTTTTTTTTTTTGCTCCTCGCATTTTTCACAACTTTTCATGCTCCTGGTCTTTCTTTTTTTTTTTTTTTTTTTTCCTCGCATTTTTCACACCTTTTCATGCTCCTGGTCTTTTTTTTTTTTTTTTTTTGCTCCTCGAATTCTCACACCTTTTCATGCTCCTCGCATTTTTCACACCTCTTCATGCTCCTCGCATTTTTCACAACTTTTCATGCTCGTTGCATTTTTCACATCTTTTCATGCTCCTGGTCTTTCTTTTTTTTTTTTTTTTTTTTTCCTCCTCGCATTTTTCACACCTTTTCATACTCCTGGTCTTTTTTTTTTTTTTTTTTTTTTGCTTCTCGCATTTTTCACACCTTTTCATGCTCCTCGTCTTTTTTTTTTTTTTTTGCTCCTCGCATTTTTCACACCTTTTCATGCTCCTGGTCTTTTTTTTTTTTTTTTTTGCTCCTCGAATTTTTCACACCTTTTCATGCTCCTCGCATTTTTCACACCTCTTCATGCTCCTCGCATTTTTCACAACTTTTCATGCTCGTCGCATTTTTCACACCTTTTCATGCTCCTCGTCTTTCTTTTTTTTTTTTTGCTCCCCGCATTTTTCACACCTTTTCATGCTCCTGGTCTTTTTTTTTTTTTTTTTTTGCTCCTCGAATTTTTCACACCTTTTCATGCTCCTCGCATTTTTCACACCTCTTCATGCTCCTCGCATTTTTCACAACTTTTCATGCTCGTCGCATTTTTCACACCTTTTCATGCTCCTGGTCTTTTTTTTTTTTTTTTGCTCCCCGCATTTTTCACATCTTTTCATGTTCCTGGACTTTTTTTTTTTTTTTTTTTTGCTCCTCCCTTTTTTGACACCTTTTCATGCTCCTGGTCTTTTTTTTTTTTTTGCTCCTCGAATTTTTCACACCTTTTCATGCTCCTGGTCTTTTTTTTTTTTTTGCTCCTCGCATTTTTCACACCTTTTCATGCTCCTGGCCTTTCTTTTTTTTTTTTTTGCTCCTCGCATTTTTCACAGCTTTTCATGCTCCTGGTCTTTCTTTTTTTTTTTTTTGCTCCTCGCATTTTTCACACCTTTTCATGCTCCTCGTCTTTTTTTTTTTTTTTGCTCCTCGCATTTTTCACAACTTTTCATGATCCTCGCTTTTTTTACACATTTTCATGCTCCTGGTCTTTTTTTTTTTTTTTTGCTCCTCACATTTTTCACACCTTTTCATGCTCCTCGTCTTTTTTTTTTTTTTGCTCCTCGCATTTTTCACACCTTTTCATGCTCCTGGTGTTTTTTTTTTTTTTTTTTGCTCCTCGCATTTTCACACCTTTTCATGCTCCTGGTCTTTTTTTTTTTTTTTTGCTCCTCGAATTTTTCACACCTTTTCATGCTCCTCGCATTTTTCACACCTCTTCATGCTCCTCGCATTTTTCACAACTTTTCATGCTCGTCGCATTTTTCACATCTTTTCATGCTCCTGGTCTTTCTTTTTTTTTTTTTTTTTTTTCCTCCTCGCATTTTTCACACCTTTTCATACTCCTGGTCTTTTTTTTTTTTTTTTTTTTTTGCTTCTCGCATTTTTCACATCTTTTCATGCTCCTGGTCTTTCTTTTTTTTTTTTTGCTCCTCGCATTTTTCACACCTTTTCATGCTCCTCGTCTTTTTTTTTTTTTTTTGCTCCTCGCATTTTTCACACCTTTTCATGCTCCTGGTCTTTTTTTTTTTTTTTTTTGCTCCTCGAATTTTTCACACCTTTTCATGCTCCTCGCATTTTTCACACCTCTTCATGCTCCTCGCATTTTTCACAACTTTTCATGCTCGTCGCATTTTTCACACCTTTTCATGCTCCTGGTCTTTCTTTTTTTTTTTTTGCTCCCCGCATTTTTCACACCTTTTCATGCTCCTGGTCTTTTTTTTTTTTTTTTTTTGCTCCTCGAATTTTTCACACCTTTTCATGCTCCTCGCATTTTTCACACCTCTTCATGCTCCTCGCATTTTTCACAACTTTTCATGCTCGTCGCATTTTTCACACCTTTTCATGCTCCTGGTCTTTTTTTTTTTTTTTTTGCTCCCCGCATTTTTCACATCTTTTCATGTTCCTGGACTTTTTATTTTTTTTTTTTTTGCTCCTCCCTTTTTTGACACCTTTTCATGCTCCTGGTCTTTTTTTTTTTTTTGCTCCTCGAATTTTTCACACCTTTTCATGCTCCTGGTTTTTTTTTTTTTTTTGCTCCTCGCATTTTTCACACCTTTTCATGCTCCTGGCCTTTCTTTTTTTTTTTTTTTGCTCCTCGCATTTTTCACACCTTTTCATGCTCCTGGTCTTTCTTTTTTTTTTTTTTTTGCTCCTCGCATTTTTCACACCTTTTCATGCTCCTCGTCTTTTTTTTTTTTTTTGCTCCTCGCATTTTTCACACCTTTTCATGATCCTCGCTTTTTTTACACATTTTCATGCTCCTGGTCTTTTTTTTTTTTTTTTGCTCCTCACATTTTTCACACCTTTTCATGCTCCTCGTCTTTTTTTTTTTTTTTGCTCCTCGCATTTTTCACACCTTTTCATGCTCCTGGTGTTTTTTTTTTTTTTTTTGCTCCTCGCATTTTTCACACCTTTTCATGCTCCTGGTCTTTCTTTTTTTTTTTTTTTTTTTTTGCTCCTCGCATTTTTGACACCTTTTCATGCTCCGGGTCTTTCTTTTTTTTTTTTTGCTCCTCGAATTTTTCACACCTTTTCATGCTCCTCGCATTTTTCACACCTTCTCATGCTCCTCGCATTTTTCACACCTTTTCATGCTCCTCGCTTTTTTCACACCTTTTCATGCTCCTCGCATTTTTCACACCTTTTCATATTCATCGCATTTTTCACACCTCTTAATGCTCCTCGCATTTTTCACAACTTTTCATGCTCGTCGCATTTTTCACACCTTTTCATGCTCCTGGTCTTTCTTTTTTTTTTTTTGCTCCTCGCATTTTTCACACCTTTTCATGCTCCTGGTCTTTCTTTTTTTTTTTTTTTTTTTTGCTCCTCGCATTTTTGACACCTTTTCATGCTCCGGGTCTTTCTTTTTTTTTTTTTGCTCCTCGAATTTTTCACACCTTTTCATGCTCCTCGCATTTTTCACACCTCTTCATGCTCCTCGGATTTTTCACAACTTTTCATGCTCGTCGCATTTTTCACACCTTTTCATGCTCCTGGTCTTTCTTTTTTTTTTTTTGCTCCCCGCATTTTTCACACCTTTTCATGTTCCTGGACTTTTTTTTTTTTTTTTTTTTTTTTGCTCCTCGCATTTTTGACACCTTTTCATACTCCTGGTCTTTTTTTTTTTTTTTTTTTTTGCTTCTCGCATTTTTCACATCTTTTCATGCTCCTGGTCTTTCTTTTTTTTTTTTTGCTCCTCGCATTTTTCACACCTTTTCATGCTCCTCGTCTTTTTTTTTTTTTTTTGCTCCTCGCATTTTTCACACCTTTTCATGCTCCTGGTCTTTTTTTTTTTTTTTTTTGCTCCTCGAATTTTTCACACCTTTTCATGCTCCTCGCATTTTTCACACCTCTTCATGCTCCTCGCATTTTTCACAACTTTTCATGCTCGTCGCATTTTTCACACCTTTTCATGCTCCTGGTCTTTCTTTTTTTTTTTTTGCTCCCCGCATTTTTCACACCTTTTCATGCTCCTGGTCTTTTTTTTTTTTTTTTTTTTCTCCTCGCCTTTTTCACACCTTTTCATGCTCCTCGCATTTTTCACAACTTTTCATGCTCCTCGTCTTTTTTTTTTTTTTTGCTCCTCGCATTTTTCACAACTTTTCATGATCCTCGCTTTTTTTACACTTTTTCATGCTCCTGGTCTTTTTTTTTTTTTTTTTGCTCCTCACATTTTTCACACCTTTTCATGCTCCTCGTCTTTTTTTTTTTTTTGCTCCTCGCATTTTTCACACCTTTTCATGCTCCTGGTCTTTTTTTTTTTTTTGCTCCTCGCATTTTTCACACCTTTTCATGCTCCTCGCATTTTTCACACCTCTTCATGCTCCTCGCATTTTTCACAACTTTTCATGCTCGTCGCATTTTTCACATCTTTTCATGCTCCTGGTCTTTCTTTTTTTTTTTTTTTTTTTTTCCTCCTCGCATTTTTCACACCTTTTCATACTCCTGGTCTTTTTTTTTTTTTTTTTTTTTGCTTCTCGCATTTTTCACATCTTTTCATGCTCCTGGTCTTTCTTTTTTTTTTTTTGCTCCTCGCATTTTTCACACCTTTTCATGCTCCTCGTCTTTTTTTTTTTTTTTTGCTCCTCGCATTTTTCACACCTTTTCATGCTCCTGGTCTTTTTTTTTTTTTTTTTTGCTCCTCGAATTTTTCACACCTTTTCATGCTCCTCGCATTTTTCACACCTCTTCATGCTCCTCGCATTTTTCACAACTTTTCATGCTCGTCGCATTTTTCACACCTTTTCATGCTCCTGGTCTTTCTTTTTTTTTTTTTGCTCCCCGCATTTTTCACACCTTTTCATGCTCCTGGTCTTTTTTTTTTTTTTTTTTTGCTCCTCGAATTTTTCACACCTTTTCATGCTCCTCGCATTTTTCACACCTCTTCATGCTCCTCGCATTTTTCACAACTTTTCATGCTCGTCGCATTTTTCACACCTTTTCATGCTCCTGGTCTTTTTTTTTTTTTTTTTGCTCCCCGCATTTTTCACATCTTTTCTTGTTCCTGGACTTTTTTTTTTTTTTTTTTTTGCTCCTCCCTTTTTTGACCCCTTTTCATGCTCCTGGTCTTTTTTTTTTTTTTGCTCCTCGAATTTTTCACACTTTTTCATGCTCCTGGTCTTTTTTTTTTTTTTTGCTCCTCGCATTTTTCACACCTTTTCATGCTCCTGGCCTTTCTTTTTTTTTTTTTTGCTCCTCGCATTTTTCACACCTTTTCATGCTCCTGGTCTTTCTTTTTTTTTTTTTTTGCTCCTCGCATTTTTCACACCTTTTCATGCTCCTCGTCTTTTTTTTTTTTTTTTGCTCCTCGCATTTTTCACACCTTTTCATGATCCTCGCTTTTTTTACACATTTTCATGCTCCTGGTCTTTTTTTTTTTTTTTTGCTCCTCACATTTTTCACACCTTTTCATGCTCCTCGTCTTTTTTTTTTTTTTGCTCCTCGCATTTTTCACACCTTTTCATGCTCCTGGTGTTTTTTTTTTTTTTTTTTGCTCCTCGCATTTTTCACACCTTTTCATGCTCCTGGTCTTTCTTTTTTTTTTTTTTTTTTTTTGCTCCTCGCATTTTTGACACCTTTTCATGCTCCGGGTCTTTCTTTTTTTTTTTTTGCTCCTCGAATTTTTCACACCTTTTCATGCTCCTCGCATTTTTCACACCTTCTCATGCTCCTCGCATTTTTCACACCTTTTCATGCTCCTCGCTTTTTTCACACCTTTTCATGCTCCTCGCATTTTTCACACCTTTTCATATTCATCGCATTTTTCACACCTCTTAATGCTCCTCGCATTTTTCACAACTTTTCATGCTCGTCGCATTTTTCACACCTTTTCATGCTCCTGGTCTTTCTTTTTTTTTTTTTGCTCCTCGCATTTTTCACACCTTTTCATGCTCCTGGTCTTTCTTTTTTTTTTTTTTTTTTTTGCTCCTCGCATTTTTGACACCTTTTCATGCTCCGGGTCTTTCTTTTTTTTTTTTTGCTCCTCGAATTTTTCACACCTTTTCATGCTCCTCGCATTTTTCACACCTCTTCATGCTCCTCGGATTTTTCACAACTTTTCATGCTCGTCGCATTTTTCACACCTTTTCATGCTCCTGGTCTTTCTTTTTTTTTTTTTGCTCCCCGCATTTTTCACACCTTTTCATGTTCCTGGACTTTTTTTTTTTTTTTTTTTTTTTTGCTCCTCGCATTTTTGACACCTTTTCATGCTCCTCGTCTTTTTTTTTTTTTTGCTCCTCGCATTTTTCACACCTTTTCATGCTCCTGGTCTTTTTTTTTTTTTTGCTCCTCGCATTTTTCACACCTTTTCATGCTCCTCGCATTTTTCACACCTTTTCATGCTCTTAGTCTTTTTTTTTTTTTGCTCCTCGCATTTTTCACACCTTTTCATGCTCCTGGTCTTTCTTTTTTTTTTTTTTTGCTCCTCGCATTTTTCACACCTTTTCATGCTCCTCGTCTTTTTTTTTTTTTTTGCTCCTCGCATTTGTCACACCTTTTCATGCTCCTGATCTTTCTTTTTTTTTTTTTTTTTTTCCTCCTCTCATTTTTCACACCTTCTCATGCTCCTGGTCTTTTTTTTTTTTTTTTTCTCGCATTTTTCACACCTTTTCATGCTCCTGGACTTTCTTTTTTTTTTTTTGCTCCTCACATTTTTCACACCTTTTCATGCTCCTCGTCTTTTTTTTTTTTTTGCTCCTCGCATTTTTCACACCTTTTCATGCTCCTGGTCTTTTTTTTTTTTTTTTTGCTCCTCGCATTTTTCACACCTTTTCATGCTCCTCGCATTTTTCACACCTTTTCATGTTCCTTGCATTTTTCACACCTTTTCATGCTCCTGGTCTTTCTTTTTTTTTTTTTTTTTCCTCCTCGCCTTTTTCACACCTTTTCATGCTCCCGGTCTTTTTTTTTTTTTTTTTTTTTTTTGCTTCTCGCATTTTTCACACCTTTTCATGCTCCTGGTCTTTCTTTTTTTTTTTTTTGCTTCTCGCATTTTTCACACCTTTTCATGCTCCTGGTCTTTCTTTTTTTTTTTTGCTCCCCGCATTTTTCACACCTTTTCATGCTCCTGGTCTTTCTTTTTTTTTTTTTTTTTTTGCTCCTCGCATTTTTCACACCTTTTCATGCTCCTCGCATTTTTCACACCTTTTCATGCTCCTGGTCTTTTTTTTTGTTGTTGTTCCTCGCATTTTTCACACCTTTTCATGTTCCTGGTCTTTTTTTTTTTTTTTTTTTTGCTCCTCGCATTTTTGACACCTTTTCATGCTCCTGATCTTTTTTTTTTTTTTTTGCTCCTCGCATTTTTGACACCTTTTCATGCTCCTGGTCTTTTTTTTTTTTTTTTTTCCCCTTGCATTTTTCACACCTTTTCCTGCTCCTGGTCTTTTTTTTTTTTTTTTTTTTTGCTCCTCGAATTTTTCACACCTTTTCATGCTCCTCGCATTTTTCACACCTCTTCATGCTCCTCGCATTTTTCACAACTTTTCATGCTCGTCGCATTTTTCACATCTTTTCATGCTCCTGGTCTTTCTTTTTTTTTTTTTTTTTTTTCCTCCTCGCATTTTTCCCACCTTTTCTTTCTCCTGGTTTTTTTTTTTTTTTTTTTTTTTTGCTTCTCGCATTTTTCACATCTTTTCATGCTCCTGGTCTTTCTTTTTTTTTTTTTGCTCCTCGCATTTTTCACACCTTTTCATGCTCCTCGTCTTTTTTTTTTTTTTTTGCTCCTCGCATTTTTCACACCTTTTCATGCTCCTGGTCTTTTTTTTTTTTTTTTTTGCTCCTCGAATTTTTCACACCTTTTCATGCTCCTCGCATTTTTCACACCTCTTCATGCTCCTCGCATTTTTCACAACTTTTCATGCTCGTCGCATTTTTCACACCTTTTCATGCTCCTGGTCTTTCTTTTTTTTTTTTTGCTCCCCGCATTTTTCACACCTTTTCATGCTCCTGGTCTTTTTTTTTTTTTTTTTTTGCTCCTCGAATTTTTCACACCTTTTCATGCTCCTCGCATTTTTCACACCTCTTCATGCTCCTCGCATTTTTCACAACTTTTCATGCTCGTCGCATTTTTCACACCTTTTCATGCTCCTGGTCTTTTTTTTTTTTTTTTTGCTCCCCGCATTTTTCACATCTTTTCATGTTCCTGGACTTTTTATTTTTTTTTTTTTTGCTCCTCCCTTTTTTGACACCTTTTCATGCTCCTGGTCTTTTTTTTTTTTTTGCTCCTCGAATTTTTCACACCTTTTCATGCTCCTGGTCTTTTTTTTTTTTTTGCTCCTCGCATTTTTCACACCTTTTCATGCTCCTGGCCTTTCTTTTTTTTTTTTTTGCTCCTCGCATTTTTCACACCTTTTCATGCTCCTGGTCTTTCTTTTTTTTTTTTTTTGCTCCTCGCATTTTTCACACCTTTTCGTGCTCCTCTTCTTTTTTTTTTTTTTTGCTCCTCGCATTTTTCACACCTTTTCATGATCCTCGCTTTTTTTACACATTTTCATGCTCCTGGTCTTTTTTTTTTTTTTTTGCTCCTCACATTTTTCACACCTTTTCATGCTCCTCGTCTTTTTTTTTTTTTTGCTCCTCGCATTTTTCACACCTTTTCATGCTCCTGGTGTTTTTTTTTTTTTTTTTTGCTCCTCGCATTTTTCACACCTTTTCATGCTCCTTGTCTTTTTTTTTTTTTTTTGCTCCTCGCTTTTTTCACACCTTTTCATGCTCCTGGTCTTTCTTTTTTTTTTTTTTGCTCCTCGCATTTTTCACACCTTTTCATGCTCCTCGCATTTTTCACACCTTCTCATGCTCCTCGCATTTTTCACACCTTTTCATGCTCCTCGCTTTTTTCACACCTTTTCATGCTCCTCGCATTTTTCACACCTTTTCATATTCATCGCATTTTTCACACCTCTTAATGCTCCTCGCATTTTTCACAACTTTTCATGCTCGTCGCATTTTTCACACCTTTTCATGCTCCTGGTCTTTCTTTTTTTTTTTTTTTTTTGCTCCTCGCATTTTTGACACCTTTTCATGCTCCGGGTCTTTCTTTTTTTTTTTTTGCTCCTCGAATTTTTCACACCTTTTCATGCTCCTCGCATTTTTCACACCTCTTCATGCTCCTCGGATTTTTCACAACTTTTCATGCTCGTCGCATTTTTCACACCTTTTCATGCTCCTGGTCTTTCTTTTTTTTTTTTTGCTCCCCGCATTTTTCACACCTTTTCATGTTCCTGGACTTTTTTTTTTTTTTTTTTTTTTGCTCCTCGCATTTTTGACACCTTTTCATGCTCCTCGTCTTTTTTTTTTTTTTTGCTCCTCGCATTTTTCACACCTTTTCATGCTCCTGGTCTTTTTTTTTTTTTTGCTCCTCGCATTTTTCACACCTTTTCATGCTCCTCGCATTTTTCACACCTTTTCATGCTCTTAGTCTTTTTTTTTTTTGCTCCTCGCATTTTTCACACCTTTTCATGCTCCTGGTCTTTCTTTTTTTTTTTTTTTGCTCCTCGCATTTTTCCCACCTTTTCATGCTCCTCGTCTTTTTTTTTTTTTTTTGCTCCTCGCATTTGTCACACCTTTTCATGCTCCTGATCTTTCTTTTTTTTTTTTTTTTTTTCCTCCTCTCATTTTTCACACCTTTTCATGCTCCTGGTCTTTCTTTTTTTTTTTTTCTCGCATTTTTCACACCTTTTCATGCTCCTGGACTTTCTTTTTTTTTTTTTGCTCCTCACATTTTTCACACCTTTTCATGCTCCTCGTCTTTTTTTTTTTTTTGCTCCTCGCATTTTTCACACCTTTTCATGCTCCTGGTCTTTCTTTTTTTTTTTTTTGCTTCTCGCATTTTTCCCACCTTTTCATGCTCCTGATTTTTTTTTTTTTTTTTTGCTCCTCGCATTTTTGACACCTTTTCATGCTCCTGGTCTTTTTTTTTTTTTTTTTTGCCCCTTGCATTTTTCACACCTTTTCATGCTCCTGGTCTTTTTTTTTTTTTCTGCTCGTCGCATTTTTCACACCTTTTCATGCTCCTGGTCTTTCTTTTTTTTTTTTTTTGCTCCTCGCATTTTTCACACCTTTTCATGCTCCTGGTCTTTTTTTCTTTCTTTTTTTTTTTTTTTTTTTGCTCCTCGCATTTTTCACACCTTTTCATGCTCCTGGTCTTTTTTTTTTTTTTTTTTTTTGCTTCTCGCATTTTTCACACCTTTTCATGCTCCTGGTCTTTTTTTTTTTTTTTTTGCTCCTCGCATTTTTCACCCCTTTTCATGCTCCTGGTCTTTTTTTTTTTTTTGCTCCTCGCATTTTTCACACCTTTTCATGCTCCTGGTCTTTCTTTTTTTTTTTTTTTGCTCCTCGCATTTTTCACACCTTTTCATGCTCCTCGTCTTTTTTTTTTTTTTTTGCTCCTCGCATTTTTCACACCTTTTCATGCTGCTGGTCTTTCTTTTTTTTTTTTTTTTTTTTTGCTCCTCGCATTTTTCACACCTTTTCATGCTCCTGGTCTTTTTTTTTTTTTTTTTTTGCTTCTCGCATTTTTCACACCTTTTCATGCTCCTGGTCTTTTTTTTTTTTTTTTTGCTCCTCGAATTTTTCACACCTTTTCATGCTCCTCGCATTTTTCACACCTCTTCATGCTCCTCGCATTTTTCACAGCTTTTCATGCTCGTCGCATTTTTCACACCTTTTCATGCTCCTGGTCTTTCTTTTTTTTTTTTGCTCCCCGCATTTTTCACACCTTTTCATGCTCCTGGTCTTTTTTTTTTTTTTTTTTGCTCCTCGCATTTTTCACACCTTTTCATGCTCTGCGTCTTTTTTTTTTTTTTTTTGCTCCTCGCATTTTTCACACCTTTTCATGCTCTGCGTCTTTTTTTTTTTTTTTTTGCTCCTTGCAATTTTCACACCTATTCATGGTCCTGGTCTTTTTTTTTTTTTTTTTTGCTTCTCAAATTTTTCACACCTTTTCATGCTCCTTGCATTTTTCACACCTTTTCATGCTCCTTGCATTTTTCACACCTTTTCATGCTCCTTGCATTTTTCACACCTTTTCATGCTCCTTGCATTTTTCACACCTTTTCATGCTCCTCGTCTTTTTTTTTTTTTTGCTCCTCGCATTTTTCACACCTTTTCATGCTCCTGGTCTTTTTTTTTTTTTGCTCCTCGCATTTTTCACACCTTTTCATGCTCCTGGTCTTTCTTTTTTTTTTTTTTGCTCCTCGCATTTTTCACACCTTTTCATGCTCCTCGTCTTTTTTTTTTTTTTTTGCTCCTCGCATTTTTCACACCTTTTCATGCTCCTCGCATTTTTCACACCTTTTCATGCTCCTGGTCTTTTTTTTTTTTTTTTGTTCCTCGCATTGTTCACACCTTTTCATGTTCCTGGTCTTTTTTTTTTTTTTTTTTTGCTCCTCGCATTTTTGACACCTTTTCATGCTCCTGGTCTTTTTTTTTTTTTTTTGCTCCTCGCATTTTTGACACCTTTTCATGCTCCTGGTCTTTTTTTTTTTTTTTTTGTCCCTCGCATTTTTCACACCTTTTCATGCTCCTGGTCTTTTTTTTTTTTTTTTTGCTTCTCGCATTTTTCACACCTTTTCATGCTCCTGGTCTTTCTTTTTTTTTTTTTGCTCCCCGCATTTTTCACACCTTTTCATGCTCCTGGTCTTTCTTTTTTTTTTTTTTTTTTTTTGCTCCTCGCATTTTTCACACCTTTTCATGCTCCTGGTCTTTCTTTTTTTTTTTTTTTTTTCCTCCTCGCATTTTTCACACCTTTTCATGCTCCTGGTCTTTTTTTTTTTTTTTTTTTTTTTGCTTCTCGCATTTTTCACACCTTTTCATGCTCCTGGTCTTTCTTTTTTTTTTTTTGCTCCTCGCATTTTTGACACCTTTTCAGGCTCCTGGTCTTTTTTTTTTTTTTGCTCCTCGCATTTTTCACACCTTTTCATGCTCCTGGTCTTTCTTTTTTTTTTTTTTTTTCCTCGCATTTTTCACACCTTTTCATTCTCCTGGTCTTTCTTTTTTTTTTTTTGCTCCTCGCATTTTTGACACCTTTTCATGCTCCTGGTCTTTTTTTTTTTTTTGCTCCTCGCATTTTTCACATCTTTTCATGCTCCTGGTCTTTCTTTTTTTTTTTTTTTCCTCGCATTTTTCACACCTTTTCATGCTCCTGGTCTTTTTTTTTTTTTTTTTTTTTTGCTCCTCGAATTTTTCACACCTTTTCATGCTCCTCGCATTTTTCACACCTCTTCATGCTCCTCGCATTTTTCACAACTTTTCATGCTCGTTGCATTTTTCACATCTTTTCATGCTCCTGGTCTTTCTTTTTTTTTTTTTTTTTTTTTCCTCCTCGCATTTTTCACACCTTTTCATGCTCCTGGTCTTTTTTTTTTTTTTGCTCCTCGCATTTTTCACACCTTTTCATGACCCTGGTCTTTTTTTTTTTTTTTTTTGCTCCTCGCATTTTTCACACCTTTTCATGCTCTGCGTCTTTTTTTTTTTTTTTTTGCTCCTTGCAATTTTCACACCTATTCATGGTCCTGGTCTTTTTTTTTTTTTTTTTTTGCTCCTCAAATTTTTCACACCTTTTCATGCTCCTTGCATTTTTCACACCTTTTCATGCTCCTTGCATTTTTCACACCTTTTCATGCTCCTTGCATTTTCACACCTTTTCATGCTCCTTGCATTTTTCACACCTTTTCATGCTCCTTGCATTTTTCACACCTTTTCATGCTCCTCGTCTTTTTTTTTTTTTTGCTCCTCGCATTTTTCACACCTTTTCATGCTCCTGGTCTTTTTTTTTTTTTGCTCCTCGCATTTTTCACACCTTTTCATGCTCCTGGTCTTTCTTTTTTTTTTTTTTGCTCCTCGCATTTTTCACACCTTTTCATGCTCCTCGTCTTTTTTTTTTTTTTTTGCTCCTCGCATTTTTCACACCTTTTCATGCTCCTGGTTTTTTTTTTTTTTTTTTTTTTTTTTGCTTCTCGCATTTTTCACACCTTTTCATGCTCCTGGTCTTTCTTTTTTTTTTTTTGCTCCTCGCATTTTTCACACCTTTTCATGCTCCTGGTCTTTCTTTTTTTTTTTTTGCTCCTCGCATTTTTCACACCTTTTCATGCTCCTGGTCTTTCTTTTTTTTTTTTTTTTCCTCGCTTTTTTCTCCCCTTTTTATTCTCCTGGTTTTTCTTTTTTTTTTTTTGCTCCTCGCATTTTTGACACCTTTTCATGCTCCTGGTCTTTTTTTTTTTTTTGCTCCTCGCATTTTTCACACCTTTTCATGCTCCTGGTCTTTCTTTTTTTTTTTTTTTCCTCGCATTTTTCACACCTTTTCATGCTCCTGGTCTTTTTTTTTTTTTTTTTTTTTGCTCCTCGAATTTTTCACACCTTTTCATGCTCCTCGCATTTTTCACACCTCTTCATGCTCCTCGCATTTTTCACAACTTTTCATGCTCGTCGCTTTTTTCACATTTTTTCATGCTCCTGGTCTTTCTTTTTTTTTTTTTTTTTTTTCCTCCTCGCATTTTTCACACCTTTTCATGCTCCTGGTCTTTTTTTTTTTTTTGCTCCTCGCATTTTTCACACCTTTTCATGACCCTGGTCTTTTTTTTTTTTTTTTTTTGCTCCTCGCATTTTTCACACCTTTTCATGCTCTGCGTCTTTTTTTTTTTTTTTTGCTCCTTGCAATTTTCACACCTATTCATGGTCCTGGTCTTTTTTTTTTTTTTTTTTTGCTCCTCAAATTTTTCACACCTTTTCATGCTCCTTGCATTTTTCACACCTTTTCATGCTCCTTGCATTTTTCACACCTTTTCATGCTCCTTGCATTTTTCACACCTTTTCATGCTCCTCGTCTTTTTTTTTTTTTTTGCTCCTCGCATTTTTCACACCTTTTCATGCTCCTGGTCTTTTTTTTTTTTTGCTCCTCGCATTTTTCACACCTTTTCATGCTCCTGGTCTTTATTTTTTTTTTTTTTGCTCCTCGCATTTTTCACACCTTTTCATGCTCCTTGTCTTTTTTTTTTTTTTTTGCTCCTCGCATTTTTCACACCTTTTCATGCTCCTGGTCTTTCTTTTTTTTTTTTTTTTTTTGCTCCTCGCATTTTTCACCCCTTTTCATGCTCCTGGTCTTTTTTTTTTTTTTTTTTTGCTCCTCGAATTTTTCACACCTTTTCATGCTCCTCACATTTTTCACACCTCTTCATGCTCCTCGGATTTTTCACAACTTTTCATGCTCGTCGCATTTTTCACACCTTTTCATGCTCCTGGTCTTTCTTTTTTTTTTTTTGCTCCCCGCATTTTTCACACCTTTTCATGTTCCTGGACTTTTTTTTTTTTTTTTTTTTTTTGCTCCTCGCATTTTTGACACCTTTTCATGCTCCTCGTCTTTTTTTTTTTTTTGCTCCTCGCATTTTTCACACCTTTTCATGCTCCTGGTCTTTTTTTTTTTTTTGCTCCTCGCATTTTTCACACCTTTTCATGCTCTTCGCATTTTTCACACCTTTTCATGTTCATCGCATTTTTCACACCTTTTCATGCTCCTGGTCTTTTTTTTTTTTTTTTGCTCCTCGAATTTTTCACACCTTTTCATGCTCCTCACATTTTTCACACCTCTTCATGCTCCTCGGATTTTTCACAACTTTTCATGCTCGTCGCATTTTTCACACCTTTTCATGCTCCTGGTCTTTCTTTTTTTTTTTTTGCTCCCCGCATTTTTCACACCTTTTCATGTTCCTGGACTTTTTTTTTTTTTTTTTTTTTTGCTCCTCGCATTTTTGACACCTTTTCATGCTCCTCGTCTTTTTTTTTTTTTTGCTCCTCGCATTTTTCACACCTTTTCATGCTCCTGGTCTTTTTTTTTTTTTTGCTCCTCGCATTTTTCACACCTTTTCATGCTCTTCGCATTTTTCACACCTTTTCATGTTCATCGCATTTTTCACACCTTTTCATGCTCCTGGTCTTTCTTTTTTTTTTTTTTTTGCTCCTCGCATTTTTCACACCTTTTCATGCTCCTCGCTTTTTTTACACATTTTCATGGTCCTGGTCTTTTTTTTTTTTTTTTTTTGCTCCTCGCATTTTTCACACCTTTTCATGCTCTTAGTCTTTTTTTTTTTTTGCTCCTCGCATTTTTCACACCTTTTCATGCTCCTGGTCTTTCTTTTTTTTTTTTTTTGCTCCTCGCATTTTTCACACCTTTTCATGCTCCTGGTCTTTCTTTTTTTTTTTTTTGCTCCTCGCATTTGTCACACCTTTTCATGCTCCTGATCTTTCTTTTTTTTTTTTTTTTTTTCCTCCTCGCATTTTTCACACCTTTTCATGCTCCTGGTCTTTTTTTTTTTTTTTTTCCTCGCATTTTTCACACCTTTTCATGCTCCTGGACTTTCTTTTTTTTTTTTTGCTCCTCGCATTTTTGACACCTTTTCATGCTCCTCGTCTTTTTTTTTTTTTTGCTCCTCGCATTTTTCACACCTTTTCATGCTCCTGGTCTTTTTTTTTTTTTTTTTGCTCCTCGCATTTTTCACACCTTTTCATGCTCCTCGCATTTTTCACACCTTTTAATGCTCCCCGCATTTTTCACACCTTTTCATGCTCCTGGTCTTTCTTTTTTTTTTTTTTTTTTTGCTCCTCGCATTTTTCACACCTTTTCATGCTCCTCGCATTTTTCACACCTTTTCATGCTCCTGGTCTTTTTTTTTTTTTTGTTCCTCGCATTTTTCACACCTTTTCATGCTCCTGGTCTTTTTTTTTTTTTTTTTGCCCCTCGCATTTTTGACACCTTTTCATGCTCCTGGTCTTTTTTTTTTTTTTTTTTGCTTCTCGCATTTTTCACACCTTTTCATGCTCCTGGTCTTTCTTTTTTTTTTTTCGCTCCCCGCATTTTTCACACCTTTTCATGCTCCTGGTCTTTCTTTTTTTTTTTTTTTTTTTTTCCTCCTCGCATTTTTCACACCTTTTCATGCTCCTGGTCTTTCTTTTTTTTTTTTTTTTTTTTTCCTCCTCGCATTTTTCACACCTTTTCATGCTCCTGGTCTTTCTTTTTTTTTTTTTGCTCCTCGCATTTTTGACACCTTTTCATGCTCCTGGTCTTTTTTTTTTTTTTTGCTCCTCGCATTTTTCACAACTTTTCATGCTCCTGGTTTTTCTTTTTTTTTTTTTTTTTTTTTCCTCGCATTTTTCACACCTTTTCATGCTCCTGGTCTTTTTTTTTTTTTTTTTTTGCTCCTCGAATTCTCACACCTTTTCATGCTCCTCGCATTTTTCACACCTCTTCATGCTCCTCGCATTTTTCACAACTTTTCATGCTCGTTGCATTTTTCACATCTTTTCATGCTCCTGGTCTTTCTTTTTTTTTTTTTTTTTTTTTCCTCCTCGCCTTTTTCCCACCTTTTCATACTCCTGGTTTTTTTTTTTTTTTTTTTTTTTTTGCTTCTCGCATTTTTCACATCTTTTCATGCTCCTGGTCTTTCTTTTTTTTTTTTTGCTCCTCGCATTTTTCACACCTTTTCTTGCTCCTCGTCTTTTTTTTTTTTTTTTTGCTCCTCGCATTTTTCACTCCTTTTCATGCTCCTGGTCTTTTTTTTTTTTTTTTTTGCTCCTCGAATTTTTCACACCTTTTCATGCTCCTCGCATTTTTCACACCTCTTCATGCTCCTCGCATTTTTCACAACTTTTCATGCTCGTCGCATTTTTCACACCTTTTCATGCTCCTGGTCTTTCTTTTTTTTTTTTTGCTCCCCGCATTTTTCACACCTTTTCATGCTCCTGGTCTTTTTTTTTTTTTTTTTTTGCTCCTCGAATTTTTCACACCTTTTCATGCTCCTCGCATTTTTCACACCTCTTCATGCTCCTCGCATTTTTCACAACTTTTCATGCTCGTCGCATTTTTCACACCTTTTCATGCTCCTGGTCTTTTTTTTTTTTTTTTGCTCCCCGCATTTTTCACATCTTTTCATGTTCCTGGACTTTTTTTTTTTTTTTTTTTTGCTCCTCCCTTTTTTGACACCTTTTCATGCTCCTGTTCTTTTTTTTTTTTTTGCTCCTCGAATTTTTCACACCTTTTCATGCTCCTGGTCTTTTTTTTTTTTTTGCTCCTCGCATTTTTCACACCTTTTCATGCTCCTGGCCTTTCTTTTTTTTTTTTTTGCTCCTCGCATTTTTCACAGCTTTTCATGCTCCTGGTCTTTCTTTTTTTTTTTTTTGCTCCTCGCATTTTTCACCCCTTTTCATGCTCCTCGTCTTTTTTTTTTTTTTTTGCTCCTCGCATTTTTCACAACTTTTCATGATCCTCGCTTTTTTTACACATTTTCATGCTCCTGGTCTTTTTTTTTTTTTTTTTGCTCCTCACATTTTTCACACCTTTTCATGCTCCTCGTCTTTTTTTTTTTTTTTGCTCCTCGCATTTTTCACACCTTTTCATGCTCCTCGCATTTTTCACACCTTTTCATGCTCCTGGTCTTTTTTTTTTTTTTTTGTTCCTCGCATTGTTCACACCTTTTCATGTTCCTGGTCTTTTTTTTTTTTTTTTTTTGCTCCTCGCATTTTTGACACCTTTTCATGCTCCTGGTCTTTTTTTTTTTTTTTTGCTCCTCGCATTTTTGACACCTTTTCATGCTCCTGGTCTTTTTTTTTTTTTTTTTGTCCCTCGCTTTTTTCACACCTTTTCATGCTCCTGGTCTTTTTTTTTTTTTTTTTGCTCCTCGCATTTTTCACACCTTTTCATGCTCCTGGTCTTTCTTTTTTTTTTTTTGCTCCCCGCATTTTTCACACCTTTTCATGCTCCTGGTCTTTCTTTTTTTTTTTTTTTTTTTTTGCTCCTCGCATTTTTCACACCTTTTCATGCTCCTGGTCTTTCTTTTTTTTTTTTTTTTTTCCTCCTCGCATTTTTCACACCTTTTCATGCTCCTGGTCTTTTTTTTTTTTTTTTTTTTTTTTGCTTCTCGCATTTTTCACACCTTTTCATGCTCCTGGTCTTTCTTTTTTTTTTTTTGCTCCTCGCATTTTTGACACCTTTTCATGCTCCTGGTCTTTTTTTTTTTTTTGCTCCTCGCATTTTTCACACCTTTTCATGCTCCTGGTCTTTCTTTTTTTTTTTTTTCCTCGCATTTTTCACACCTTTTCATTCTCCTGGTCTTTCTTTTTTTTTTTTTGCTCCTCGCATTTTTGACACCTTTTCAAGGTCCTGGTCTTTTTTTTTTTTTTGCTCCTCGCATTTTTCACACCTTTTCATGCTCCTGGTCTTTCTTTTTTTTTTTTTTTCCTCGCATTTTTCACACCTTTTCATGCTCCTGGTCTTTTTTTTTTTTTTTTTTTTTGCTCCTCGAATTTTTCACACCTTTTCATGCTCCTCGCATTTTTCACACCTCTTCATGCTCCTCGCATTTTTCACAACTTTTCATGCTCGTCGCATTTTTCACATCTTTTCATGCTCCTGGTCTTTCTTTTTTTTTTTTTTTTTTTTTCCTCCTCGCTTTTTTCACACCTTTTTTTGCTCCTTGTTTTTTTTTTTTTTTTGCTCCTCGCATTTTTCACACCTTTTCATGACCCTGGTCTTTTTTTTTTTTTTTTTTTGCTCCTCGCATTTTTCACACCTTTTCATGCTCTGCGTCTTTTTTTTTTTTTTTTGCTCCTTGCAATTTTCACACCTATTCATGGTCCTGGTCTTTTTTTTTTTTTTTTTTTGCTCCTCAAATTTTTCACACCTTTTCATGCTCCTTGCATTTTTCACCCCTTTTCATGCTCCTTGCTTTTTTCACACCTTTTCATGCTCCTTGCATTTTTCACACCTTTTCATGCTCCTCGTCTTTTTTTTTTTTTTTTGCTCCTCGCATTTTTCACACCTTTTCATGCTCCTGGTCTTTTTTTTTTTTTGCTCCTCGCATTTTTCACACCTTTTCATGCTCCTGGTCTTTATTTTTTTTTTTTTTGCTCCTCGCATTTTTCACACCTTTTCATGCTCCTCGTCTTTTTTTTTTTTTTTTGCTCCTCGCATTTTTCACACCTTTTCATGCTCCTGGTCTTTCTTTTTTTTTTTTTTTTTTTTCCTCCTCGCATTTTTCACACCTTTTCATGCTCCTGGTCTCTTTTTTTTTTTTGCTCCTCGCATTTTTCACACCTTTTCATGCTCCTGGTCTTTCTTTTTTTTTTTTTTTTTTTTGCTCCTCGCATTTTTCACACCTTTTCATGCTCCTGGTCTTTTTTTTTTTTTTTTTTTTTCCTCCTCGCATTTTTCACACCTTTTCATGCTCCTGGTCTCTTTTTTTTTTTTTGCTCCTCGCATTTTTCACACCTTTTCATGCTCCTGGTCTTTCTTTTTTTTTTTTTTTTTTTTTGCTCCTCGCATTTTTCACACCTTTTCATGCTCCTGGTCTTTTTTTTTTTTTTTTTTTTGCTCCTCGAATTTTTCACACCTTTTCATGCTCCTCACATTTTTCACACCTCTTCATGCTCCTCGGATTTTTCACAACTTTTCATGCTCGTCGCATTTTTCACACCTTTTCATGCTCCTGGTCTTTCTTTTTTTTTTTTTGCTCCCCGCATTTTTCACACCTTTTCATGTTCCTGGACTTTTTTTTTTTTTTTTTTTTTTGCTCCTCGCATTTTTGACACCTTTTCATGCTCCTCGTCTTTTTTGTTTTTTTGCTCCTCGCATTTTTCACACCTTTTCATGCTCCTGGTCTTTTTTTTTTTTTTTGCTCCTCGCATTTTTCACACCTTTTCATGCTCTTCGCATTTTTCACACCTTTTCATGTTCATCGCATTTTTCACACCTTTTCATGCTCCTGGTCTTTTTTTTTTTTTTTTTTGCTCCTCGAATTTTTCACACCTTTTCATGCTCCTCACATTTTTCACACCTCTTCATGCTCCTCGGATTTTTCACAACTTTTCAAGCTCGTCGCATTTTTCACACCTTTTCATGCTCCTGGTCTTTCTTTTTTTTTTTTTGCTCCCCGCATTTTTCACACCTTTTCATGTTCCTGGTCTTTTTTTTTTTTTTTTTTTTTTTGCTCCTCGCCTTTTTGACACCTTTTCATGCTCCTGGTCTTTTTTTTTTTTTTGCTCCTCGCATTTTTCACACCTTTTCATGCTCTTCGCATTTTTCACACCTTTTCATGTTCATCGCATTTTTCACACCTTTTCATGCTCCTGGTCTTTCTTTTTTTTTTTTTTTTGCTCCTCGCATTTTTCACACCTTTTCATGCTCCTCGCTTTTTTTACATATTTTCATGGTCCTGGTCTTTTTTTTTTTTGTTTTTGCTCCTCGCATTTTTCACACCTTTTCATGCTCTTAGTCTTTTTTTTTTTTTGCTCCTCGCATTTTTCACACCTTTTCATGCTCCTGGTCTTTCTTTTTTTTTTTTTTGCTCCTCGCATTTTTCACACCTTTTCATGCTCCTGGTCTTTCTTTTTTTTTTTTTTGCTCCTCGCATTTGTCACACCTTTTCATGCTCCTGATCTTTCTTTTTTTTTTTTTTTTTTTCCTCCTCGCATTTTTCACACCTTTTCATGCTCCTGGTCTTTCTTTTTTTTTTTTTTCCTCGCATTTTTCACACCTTTTCATGCTCCTGGACTTTCTTTTTTTTTTTTTGCTCCTCGCATTTTTGACACCTTTTCATGCTCCTCGTCTTTTTTTTTTTTTTGCTCCTCGCATTTTTCACACCTTTTCATGCTCCTGGTCTTTTTTTTTTTTTTTTTGCTCCTCGCATTTTTCACACCTTTTCATGCTCCTCGCATTTTTCACACCTCTTAATGCTCCCCGCATTTTTCACACCTTTTCATGCTCCTGGTCTTTCTTTTTTTTTTTTTTTTTTTGCTCCTCGCATTTTTCACACCTTTTCATGCTCCTCGCATTTTTCACACCTTTTCATGCTCCTGGTCTTTTTTTTTTTTTTTGTTCCTCGCATTTTTCACACCTTTTCATGTTCCTGGTCTTTTTTTTTTTTTTTTTTTTTGCTCCTCGCATTTTTGACACCTTTTCATGCTCCTGGTCTTTTTTTTTTTTTTGCTCCTCGCATTTTTGACACCTTTTCATGCTCCTGGTCTTTTTTTTTTTTTTTTTGCTCCTCGCATTTTTCACACCTTTTCATGCTCCTGGTCTTTCTTTTTTTTTTTTTTTTTTTCCTCCTCGCATTTTTCACACCTTTTCATGCTCCTGGTCTTTCTTTTTTTTTTTTTGCTCCTCGCATTTTTGACACCTTTTCATGCTCCTGGTCTTTTTTTTTTTTTTGCTCCTCGCATTTTTCACAACTTTTCATGCTCCTGGTCTTTCTTTTTTTTTTTTTTTTTTTTCCTCGCATTTTTCACACCTTTTCATGCTCCTGGTCTTTTTTTTTTTTTTTTTTGCTCCTCGAATTTTTCACACCTTTTCATGCTCCTCGCATTTTTCACACCTCTTCATGCTCCTCGCATTTTTCACAACTTTTCATGCTCGTCGCATTTTTCACACCTTTTCATGCTCCTGGTCTTTCTTTTTTTTTTTTTGCTCCCCGCATTTTTCACACCTTTTCATGCTCCTGGTCTTTTTTTTTTTTTTTTTTTGCTCCTCGAATTTTTCACACCTTTTCATGCTCCTCGCATTTTTCACACCTCTTCATGCTCCTCGCATTTTTCACAACTTTTCATGCTCGTCGCATTTTTCACACCTTTTCATGCTCCTGGTCTTTTTTTTTTTTTTTTGCTCCCCGCATTTTTCACATCTTTTCATGTTCCTGGACTTTTTTTTTTTTTTTTTTTTGCTCCTCCCTTTTTTGACACCTTTTCATGCTCCTGGTCTTTTTTTTTTTTTTGCTCCTCGAATTTTTCACACCTTTTCATGCTCCTGGTCTTTTTTTTTTTTTTGCTCCTCGCATTTTTCACACCTTTTCATGCTCCTGGCCTTTCTTTTTTTTTTTTTTGCTCCTCGCATTTTTCACAGCTTTTCATGCTCCTGGTCTTTCTTTTTTTTTTTTTTGCTCCTCGCATTTTTCACACCTTTTCATGCTCCTCGTCTTTTTTTTTTTTTTTGCTCCTCGCATTTTTCACAACTTTTCATGATCCTCGCTTTTTTTACACATTTTCATGCTCCTGGTCTTTTTTTTTTTTTTTTGCTCCTCACATTTTTCACACCTTTTCATGCTCCTCGTCTTTTTTTTTTTTTTTGCTCCTCGCATTTTTCACACCTTTTCATGCTCCTGGTGTTTTTTTTTTTTTTTTTGCTCCTCGCATTTTCACACCTTTTCATGCTCCTCGCTTTTTTCACACCTTTTCATGCTCCTCGCATTATTCACACCTTTTCATATTCATCGCATTTTTCACACCTCTTAATGCTCCTCGCATTTTTCACAACTTTTCATGCTCGTCGCATTTTTCACACCTTTTCATGCTCCTGGTCTTTCTTTTTTTTTTTTTGCTCCTCGCATTTTTCACACCTTTTCATGCTCCTGGTCTTTTTTTTTTTTTTTTTTTGCTCCTCGCATTTTTGACACCTTTTCATGCTCCGGGTCTTTCTTTTTTTTTTTTTGCTCCTCGAATTTTTCACACCTTTTCATGCTCCTCGCATTTTTCACACCTCTTCATGCTCCTCGGATTTTTCACAACTTTTCATGCTCGTCGCATTTTTCACACCTTTTCATGCTCCTGGTCTTTCTTTTTTTTTTTTTGCTCCCCGCATTTTTCACACCTTTTCATGTTCCTGGACTTTTTTTTTTTTTTTTTTTTTTGCTCCTCGCATTTTTGACACCTTTTCATGCTCCTCGTCTTTTTTTTTTTTTTTGCTCCTCGCATTTTTCACACCTTTTCATGCTCCTGGTCTTTTTTTTTTTTTTGCTCCTCGCATTTTTCACACCTTTTCATGCTCCTCGCATTTTTCACACCTTTTCATGCTCTTAGTCTTTTTTTTTTTTTTCTCCTCGCATTTTTCACACCTTTTCATGCTCCTGGTCTTTCTTTTTTTTTTTTTTTTTTTTCCTCCTCGCATTTTTCACACCTTTTCATACTCCTGGTCTTTTTTTTTTTTTTTTTTTTTGCTTCTCGCATTTTTCACATCTTTTCATGCTCCTGGTCTTTCTTTTTTTTTTTTTGCTCCTCGCATTTTTCACACCTTTTCATGCTCCTCGTCTTTTTTTTTTTTTTTTGCTCCTCGCATTTTTCACACCTTTTCATGCTCCTGGTCTTTTTTTTTTTTTTTTTTGCTCCTCGAATTTTTCACACCTTTTCATGCTCCTCGCATTTTTCACACCTCTTCATGCTCCTCGCATTTTTCACAACTTTTCATGCTCGTCGCATTTTTCACACCTTTTCATGCTCCTGGTCTTTCTTTTTTTTTTTTTGCTCCCCGCATTTTTCACACCTTTTCATGCTCCTGGTCTTTTTTTTTTTTTTTTTTTGCTCCTCGAATTTTTCACACCTTTTCATGCTCCTCGCATTTTTCACACCTCTTCATGCTCCTCGCATTTTTCACAACTTTTCATGCTCGTCGCATTTTTCACACCTTTTCATGCTCCTGGTCTTTTTTTTTTTTTTTTTGCTCCCCGCATTTTTCACATCTTTTCATGTTCCTGGACTTTTTATTTTTTTTTTTTTTGCTCCTCCCTTTTTTGACACCTTTTCATGCTCCTGGTCTTTTTTTTTTTTTTGCTCCTCGAATTTTTCACACCTTTTCATGCTCCTGGTCTTTTTTTTTTTTTTGCTCCTCGCATTTTTCACACCTTTTCATGCTCCTGGCCTTTCTTTTTTTTTTTTTTGCTCCTCGCATTTTTCACACCTTTTCATGCTCCTGGTCTTTCTTTTTTTTTTTTTTTGCTCCTCGCATTTTTCACACCTTTTCATGCTCCTCGTCTTTTTTTTTTTTTTTGCTCCTCGCATTTTTCACACCTTTTCATGATCCTCGCTTTTTTTACACATTTTCATGCTCCTGGTCTTTTTTTTTTTTTTTTGCTCCTCACATTTTTCACACCTTTTCATGCTCCTCGTCTTTTTTTTTTTTTTGCTCCTCGCATTTTTCACACCTTTTCATGCTCCTGGTGTTTTTTTTTTTTTTTTTGCTCCTCGCATTTTTCACACCTTTTCATGCTCCTGGTCTTTTTTTTTTTTTTTTGCTCCTCGCATTTTTCACACCTTTTCATGCTCCTGGTCTTTCTTTTTTTTTTTTTTGCTCCTCGCATTTTTCACACCTTTTCATGCTCCTCGCATTTTTCACACCTTCTCATGCTCCTCGCATTTTTCACACCTTTTCATGCTCCTCGCTTTTTTCACACCTTTTCATGCTCCTCGCATTTTTCACACCTTTTCATATTCATCGCATTTTTCACACCTCTTAATGCTCCTCGCATTTTTCACAACTTTTCATGCTCGTCGCATTTTTCACACCTTTTCATGCTCCTGGTCTTTCTTTTTTTTTTTTTTGCTCCTCGCATTTTTCACACCTTTTCATGCTCCTGGTCTTTCTTTTTTTTTTTTTTTTTTTTGCTCCTCGCATTTTTGACACCTTTTCATGCTCCGGGTCTTTCTTTTTTTTTTTTTGCTCCTCGAATTTTTCACACCTTTTCATGCTCCTCGCATTTTTCACACCTCTTCATGCTCCTCGGATTTTTCACAACTTTTCATGCTCGTCGCATTTTTCACACCTTTTCATGCTCCTGGTCTTTCTTTTTTTTTTTTTGCTCCCCGCATTTTTCACACCTTTTCATGTTCCTGGACTTTTTTTTTTTTTTTTTTTTTTTGCTCCTCGCATTTTTGACACCTTTTCATGCTCCTCGTCTTTTTTTTTTTTTTTGCTCCTCGCATTTTTCACACCTTTTCATGCTCCTGGTCTTTTTTTTTTTTTTGCTCCTCGCATTTTTCACACCTTTTCATGCTCCTCGCATTTTTCACCCCTTTTCTTGCTCCTCGTCTTTTTTTTTTTTTTTGCTCCTCGCATTTGTCACACCTTTTCATGCTCCTGATCTTTCTTTTTTTTTTTTTTTTTCCTCCTCTCATTTTTCACACCTTCTCATGCTCCTGGTCTTTTTTTTTTTTTTTTGCTCCTCGCATTTTTCACACCTTTTCATGCTCCTCGCATTTTTCACACCTTTTCATGTTCCTCGCATTTTTCACACCTTTTCATGCTCCTCGCATTTTTCACACCTTTTCATGTTCCTCGCATTTTTCACACCTTTTCATGCTCCTGGTCTTTCTTTTTTTTTTTTTTTTCCTCCTCGCCTTTTTCACACCTTTTCATGCTCCTGGTCTTTTTTTTTTTTTTTTTTTTTTTTGCTTCTCGCATTTTTCACACCTTTTCATGCTCCTGGTCTTTCTTTTTTTTTTTTTTGCTTCTCGCATTTTTCACACCTTTTCATGCTCCTGGTCTTTCTTTTTTTTTTTTGCTCCCCGCATTTTTCACACCTTTTCATGCTCCTGGTCTTTTTTTTTTTTTTTTTTTTTTGCTCCTCGCATTTTTCACACCTTTTCATGCTCCTCGCATTTTTCACACCTTTTCATGCTCCTGGTCTTTTTTTTTTTTTTTGTTCCTCGCATTTTTCACACCTTTTCATGCTCCTGATCTTTTTTTTTTTTTTTTGCTCCTCGCATTTTTGACACCTTTTCATGCTCCTGGTCTTTTTTTTTTTTTTTTTGCCCCTTGCATTTTTCACACCTTTTCATGCTCCTGGTCTTTTTTTTTTTTTTTTTTTGCTCCTCGAATTTTTCACACCTTTTCATGCTCCTCGCATTTTTCACACCTCTTCATGCTCCTCGCATTTTTCACAACTTTTCATGCTCGTCGCATTTTTCACATCTTTTCATGCTCCTGGTCTTTCTTTTTTTTTTTTTTTTTTTTGCTCCTCGCATTTTTCACACCTTTTCATACTCCTGGTCTTTTTTTTTTTTTTTTTTTTTTGCTTCTCGCATTTTTCACATCTTTTCATGCTCCTGGTCTTTCTTTTTTTTTTTTTGCTCCTCGCATTTTTCACACCTTTTCATGCTCCTCGTCTTTTTTTTTTTTTTTTGCTCCTCGCATTTTTCACACCTTTTCATGCTCCTGGTCTTTTTTTTTTTTTTTTTTGCTCCTCGAATTTTTCACACCTTTTCATGCTCCTCGCATTTTTCACACCTCTTCATGCTCCTCGCATTTTTCACAACTTTTCATGCTCGTCGCATTTTTCACATCTTTTCATGCTCCTGGTCTTTCTTTTTTTTTTTTTTTTTTTTGCTCCTCGCATTTTTCACACCTTTTCATACTCCTGGTCTTTTTTTTTTTTTTTTTTTTTTTGCTTCTCGCATTTTTCACATCTTTTCATGCTCCTGGTCTCTCTTTTTTTTTTTTTGCTCCTCGCATTTTTCACACCTTTTCATGCTCCTGGTCTTTTTTTTTTTTTTTGCTCCTCGCATTTTTCACACCTTTTCATGCTCCTCGCATTTTTCACACCTTTTCATGCTCTTAGTCTTTTTTTTTTTTTGCTCCTCGCATTTTTCACACCTTTTCATGCTCCTGGTCTTTCTTTTTTTTTTTTCTTGCTCCTCGCATTTTTCACACCTTTTCATGCTCCTCGTCTTTTTTTTTTTTTTTGCTCCTCGCATTTGTCACACCTTTTCATGCTCCTGATCTTTCTTTTTTTTTTTTTTTTTTCCTCCTCTCATTTTTCATACCTTCTCATGCTCCTGGTCTTTTTTTTTTTTTTTTTCTCGCATTTTTCACACCTTTTCATGCTCCTGGACTTTCTTTTTTTTTTTTTGCTCCTCACATTTTTCACACCTTTTCATGCTCCTCGTCTTTTTTTTTTTTTTGCTCCTCGCATTTTTCACACCTTTTCATGCTCCTGGTCTTTTTTTTTTTTTTTTGCTCCTCGCATTTTTCACACCTTTTCATGCTCCTCGCATTTTTCACACCTTTTCATGTTCCTCGCATTTTTCACACCTTTTCATGCTCCTGGTCTTTCTTTTTTTTTTTTTTTTTCCTCCTCGCCTTTTTCACACCTTTTCATGCTCCTGGTCTTTTTTTTTTTTTTTTTTTTTTTTGCTTCTCGCATTTTTCACACCTTTTCATGCTCCTGGTCTTTCTTTTTTTTTTTTTTGCTTCTCGCATTTTTCACACCTTTTCATGCTCCTGGTCTTTCTTTTTTTTTTTTGCTCCCCGCATTTTTCACACCTTTTCATGCTCCTGGTCTTTTTTTTTTTTTTTTTTTTTTGCTCCTCGCATTTGTCACACCTTTTCATGCTCCTGATCTTTCTTTTTTTTTTTTTTTTTTCCTCCTCTCATTTTTCACACCTTCTCATGCTCCTGGTCTTTTTTTTTTTTTTTTTTCTCGCATTTTTCACACCTTTTCATGCTCCTGGACTTTCTTTTTTTTTTTTTGCTCCTCACATTTTTCACACCTTTTCATGCTCCTCGTCTTTTTTTTTTTTTTGCTCCTCGCATTTTTCACACCTTTTCATGCTCCTGGTCTTTTTTTTTTTTTTTTGCTCCTCGCATTTTTCACACCTTTTCATGCTCCTCGCATTTTTCACACCTTTTCATGTTCCTCGCATTTTTCACACCTTTTCATGCTCCTGGTCTTTCTTTTTTTTTTTTTTTTTCCTCCTCGCCTTTTTCACACCTTTTCATGCTCCTGGTCTTTTTTTTTTTTTTTTTTTTTTTTGCTTCTCGCATTTTTCACACCTTTTCATGCTCCTGGTCTTTCTTTTTTTTTTTTTTGCTTCTCGCATTTTTCACACCTTTTCATGCTCCTGGTCTTTTTTTTTTTTTTTTTTTTTTTTGCTTCTCGCATTTTTCACACCTTTTCATGCTCCTGGTCTTTCTTTTTTTTTTTTTGCTTCTCGCATTTTTCACACCTTTTCATGCTCCTGGTCTTTCTTTTTTTTTTTTGCTCCCCGCATTTTTCACACCTTTTCATGCTCCTGGTCTTTTTTTTTTTTTTTTTTTTTTGCTCCTCGCATTTTTCACACCTTTTCATGCTCCTCGCATTTTTCACACCTTTTCATGCTCCTGGTCTTTTTTTTTTTTTTTGTTCCTCGCATTTTTCACACCTTTTCATGCTCCTGATCTTTTTTTTTTTTTTTTGCTCCTCGCATTTTTGACACCTTTTCATGCTCCTGGTCTTTTTTTTTTTTTTTTTGCCCCTTGCATTTTTCACACCTTTTCATGCTCCTGGTCTTTTTTTTTTTTTTTTTTTGCTCCTCGAATTTTTCACACCTTTTCATGCTCCTCGCATTTTTCACACCTCTTCATGCTCCTCGGATTTTTCACAACTTTTCATGCTCGTCGCATTTTTCACACCTTTTCATGCTCCTGGTCTTTCTTTTTTTTTTTTTGCTCCCCGCATTTTTCACACCTTTTCATGTTCCTGGACTTTTTTTTTTTTTTTTTTTTTTTTGCTCCTCGCATTTTTGACACCTTTTCATGCTCCTCGTCTTTTTTTTTTTTTTTGCTCCTCGCATTTTTCACACCTTTTCATGCTCCTGGTCTTTTTTTTTTTTTTGCTCCTCGCATTTTTCACACCTTTTCATGCTCCTCGCATTTTTCACACCTTTTCATGCTCCTCGTCTTTTTTTTTTTTTTTGCTCCTCGCATTTGTCACACCTTTTCATGCTCCTGATCTTTCTTTTTTTTTTTTTTTTTTCCTCCTCTCATTTTTCACACCTTCTCATGCTCCTGGTCTTTTTTTTTTTTTTTTTTTTTTTTGCTTCTCGCATTTTTCACACCTTTTCATGCTCCTGGTCTTTCTTTTTTTTTTTTTTGCTTCTCGCATTTTTCACACCTTTTCATGCTCCTGGTCTTTCTTTTTTTTTTTTGCTCCCCGCATTTTTCACACCTTTTCATGCTCCTGGTCTTTTTTTTTTTTTTTTTTTTTTGCTCCTCGCATTTGTCACACCTTTTCATGCTCCTGATCTTTCTTTTTTTTTTTTTTTTTTCCTCCTCTCATTTTTCACACCTTCTCATGCTCCTGGTCTTTTTTTTTTTTTTTTTCTCGCATTTTTCACACCTTTTCATGCTCCTGGACTTTCTTTTTTTTTTTTTGCTCCTCACATTTTTCACACCTTTTCATGCTCCTCGTCTTTTTTTTTTTTTTGCTCCTCGCATTTTTCACACCTTTTCATGCTCCTGGTCTTTTTTTTTTTTTTTTGCTCCTCGCATTTTTCACACCTTTTCATGCTCCTCGCATTTTTCACACCTTTTCATGTTCCTCGCATTTTTCACACCTTTTCATGCTCCTGGTCTTTCTTTTTTTTTTTTTTTTTCCTCCTCGCCTTTTTCACACCTTTTCATGCTCCTGGTCTTTTTTTTTTTTTTTTTTTTTTTTTGCTTCTCGCATTTTTCACACCTTTTCATGCTCCTGGTCTTTCTTTTTTTTTTTTTTGCTTCTCGCATTTTTCACACCTTTTCATGCTCCTGGTCTTTCTTTTTTTTTTTTGCTCCCCGCATTTTTCACACCTTTTCATGCTCCTGGTCTTTTTTTTTTTTTTTTTTTTTTGCTCCTCGCATTTTTCACACCTTTTCATGCTCCTCGCATTTTTCACACCTTTTCATGCTCCTGGTCTTTTTTTTTTTTTTTGTTCCTCGCATTTTTCACACCTTTTCATGCTCCTGATCTTTTTTTTTTTTTTTTGCTCCTCGCATTTTTGACACCTTTTCATGCTCCTGGTCTTTTTTTTTTTTTTTTTGCCCCTTGCATTTTTCACACCTTTTCATGCTCCTGGTCTTTTTTTTTTTTTTTTTTGCTCCTCGCATTTTTCACACCTTTTCATGCTCCTCGCATTTTTCACACCTCTTCATGCTCCTCGCATTTTTCACAACTTTTCATGCTCGTCGCATTTTTCACATCTTTTCATGCTCCTGGTCTTTCTTTTTTTTTTTTTTTTTTTTGCTCCTCGCATTTTTCACACCTTTTCATACTCCTGGTCTTTTTTTTTTTTTTTTTTTTTTGCTTCTCGCATTTTTCACATCTTTTCATGCTCCTGGTCTTTCTTTTTTTTTTTTTGCTCCTCGCATTTTTCACACCTTTTCATGCTCCTCGTCTTTTTTTTTTTTTTTTGCTCCTCGCATTTTTCACACCTTTTCATGCTCCTGGTCTTTTTTTTTTTTTTTTTTGCTCCTCGAATTTTTCACACCTTTTCATGCTCCTCGCATTTTTCACACCTCTTCATGCTCCTCGCATTTTTCACAACTTTTCATGCTCGTCGCATTTTTCACATCTTTTCATGCTCCTGGTCTTTCTTTTTTTTTTTTTTTTTTTTGCTCCTCGCATTTTTCACACCTTTTCATGCTCCTGGTCTTTTTTTTTTTTTTTGTTCCTCGCATTTTTCACACCTTTTCATGCTCCTGATCTTTTTTTTTTTTTTTTGCTCCTCGCATTTTTGACACCTTTTCATGCTCCTGGTCTTTTTTTTTTTTTTTTTGCCCCTTGCATTTTTCACACCTTTTCATGCTCCTGGTCTTTTTTTTTTTTTTTTTTTGCTCCTCGAATTTTTCACACCTTTTCATGCTCCTCGCATTTTTCACACCTCTTCATGCTCCTCGCATTTTTCACAACTTTTCATGCTCGTCGCATTTTTCACATCTTTTCATGCTCCTGGTCTTTCTTTTTTTTTTTTTTTTTTTTGCTCCTCGCATTTTTCACACCTTTTCATACTCCTGGTCTTTTTTTTTTTTTTTTTTTTTTGCTTCTCGCATTTTTCACATCTTTTCATGCTCCTGGTCTTTCTTTTTTTTTTTTTGCTCCTCGCATTTTTCACACCTTTTCATGCTCCTCGTCTTTTTTTTTTTTTTTTGCTCCTCGCATTTTTCACACCTTTTCATGCTCCTGGTCTTTTTTTTTTTTTTTTTTGCTCCTCGAATTTTTCACACCTTTTCATGCTCCTCGCATTTTTCACACCTCTTCATGCTCCTCGCATTTTTCACAACTTTTCATGCTCGTCGCATTTTTCACATCTTTTCATGCTCCTGGTCTTTCTTTTTTTTTTTTTTTTTTTTGCTCCTCGCATTTTTCACACCTTTTCATACTCCTGGTCTTTTTTTTTTTTTTTTTTTTTTGCTTCTCGCATTTTTCACATCTTTTCATGCTCCTGGTCTCTCTTTTTTTTTTTTTGCTCCTCGCATTTTTCACACCTTTTCATGCTCCTCGTCTTTTTTTTTTTTTTTTGCTCCTCGCATTTTTCACACCTTTTCATGCTCCTGGTCTTTTTTTTTTTTTTTTTTGCTCCTCGATTTTTTCACACCTTTTCATGCTCCTCGCATTTTTCACACCTCTTCATGCTCCTCGCATTTTTCACAACTTTTCATGCTCGTCGCATTTTTCACACCTTTTCATGCTCCTGGTCTTTCTTTTTTTTTTTTTGCTCCTCGCATTTTTCACACCTTTTCATGATCCTGGTCTTTTTTTTTTTTTTTTTTGCTCCTCGCATTTTTCACACCTTTTCATGCTCCTGGTCTTTTTTTTTTTTTTTGCTCCTCGCATTTTTCACACCTTTTCATGCTCCTCGCATTTTTCACACCTTTTCATGCTCTTAGTCTTTTTTTTTTTTTGCTCCTCGCATTTTTCACACCTTTTCATGCTCCTGGTCTTTCTTTTTTTTTTTTTTTGCTCCTCGCATTTTTCACACCTTTTCATGCTCCTGGTCTTTTTTTTTTTTTTTTTCTCGCATTTTTCACACCTTTTCATGCTCCTGGACTTTCTTTTTTTTTTTTTGCTCCTCACATTTTTCACACCTTTTCATGCTCCTCGTCTTTTTTTTTTTTTTGCTCCTCGCATTTTTCACACCTTTTCATGCTCCTGGTCTTTTTTTTTTTTTTTTGCTCCTCGCATTTTTCACACCTTTTCATGCTCCTCGCATTTTTCACACCTTTTCATGTTCCTCGCATTTTTCACATCTTTTCATGCTCCTGGTCTTTCTTTTTTTTTTTTTTTTTCCTCCTCGCCTTTTTCACACCTTTTCATGCTCCTGGTCTTTTTTTTTTTTTTTTTTTTTTTTGCTTCTCGCATTTTTCACACCTTTTCATGCTCCTGGTCTTTCTTTTTTTTTTTTTTGCTTCTCGCATTTTTCACACCTTTTCATGCTCCTGGTCTTTCTTTTTTTTTTTTGCTCCCCGCATTTTTCGAACCTTTTCATGCTCCTGGTCTTTTTTTTTTTTTTTTTTTTTTGCTCCTCGCATTTTTCACACCTTTTCATGCTCCTCGCATTTTTCACACCTTTTCATGCTCCTGGTCTTTTTTTTTTTTTTTGTTCCTCGCATTTTTCACACCTTTTCATGTTCCTGGTCTTTTTTTTTTTTTTTTTTTGCTCCTCGCATTTTTGACACCTTTTCATGCTCCTGATCTTTTTTTTTTTTTTTTGCTCCTCGCATTTTTGACACCTTTTCATGCTCCTGGTCTTTTTTTTTTTTTTTTTGCCCCTTGCATTTTTCACACCTTTTCATGCTCCTGGTCTTTTTTTTTTTTTTTTTTTGCTCCTCGAATTTTTCACACCTTTTCATGCTCCTCGCATTTTTCACACCTCTTCATGCTCCTCGCATTTTTCACAACTTTTCATGCTCGTCGCATTTTTCACATCTTTTCATGCTCCTGGTCTTTCTTTTTTTTTTTTTTTTTTTTGCTCCTCGCATTTTTCACACCTTTTCATACTCCTGGTCTTTTTTTTTTTTTTTTTTTTTTGCTTCTCGCATTTTTCACATCTTTTCATGCTCCTGGTCTTTCTTTTTTTTTTTTTGCTCCTCGCATTTTTCACACCTTTTCATGCTCCTCGTCTTTTTTTTTTTTTTTTGCTCCTCGCATTTTTCACACCTTTTCATGCTCCTGGTCTTTTTTTTTTTTTTTTTTGCTCCTCGAATTTTTCACACCTTTTCATGCTCCTCGCATTTTTCACACCTCTTCATGCTCCTCGCATTTTTCACAACTTTTCATGCTCGTCGCATTTTTCACACCTTTTCATGCTCCTGGTCTTTCTTTTTTTTTTTTTGCTCCCCGCATTTTTCACACCTTTTCATGCTCCTGGTCTTTCTTTTTTTTTTTTTTTTTTTTGCTCCTCGCATTTTTCACACCTTTTCTTTCTCCTGGTCTTTTTTTTTTTTTTTTTTTTTTGCTTCTCGCATTTTTCACATCTTTTCATGCTCCTGGTCTCTCTTTTTTTTTTTTTGCTCCTCGCATTTTTCACACCTTTTCATGCTCCTCGTCTTTTTTTTTTTTTTTTGCTCCTCGCATTTTTCACACCTTTTCATGCTCCTGGTCTTTTTTTTTTTTTTTTTTGCTCCTCGAATTTTTCACACCTTTTCATGCTCCTCGCATTTTTCACACCTCTTCATGCTCCTCGCATTTTTCACAACTTTTCATGCTCGTCGCATTTTTCACACCTTTTCATGCTCCTGGTCTTTCTTTTTTTTTTTTTGCTCCTCGCATTTTTCACACCTTTTCATGATCCTGGTCTTTTTTTTTTTTTTTTTTGCTCCTCGCATTTTTCACACCTTTTCATGCTCCTGGTCTTTTTTTTTTTTTTTGCTCCTCGCATTTTTCACACCTTTTCATGCTCCTCGCATTTTTCACACCTTTTCATGCTCTTAGTCTTTTTTTTTTTTTGCTCCTCGCATTTTTCACACCTTTTCATGCTCCTGTTCTTTCTTTTTTTTTTTTTTTGCTCCTCGCATTTTTCACACCTTTTCATGCTCCTGGTCTTTTTTTTTTTTTTTTTCTCGCATTTTTCACACCTTTTCATGCTCCTGGACTTTCTTTTTTTTTTTTTGCTCCTCACATTTTTCACACCTTTTCATGCTCCTCGTCTTTTTTTTTTTTTTGCTCCTCGCATTTTTCACACCTTTTCATGCTCCTGGTCTTTTTTTTTTTTTTTTGCTCCTCGCATTTTTCACACCTTTTCATGCTCCTCGCATTTTTCACACCTTTTCATGTTCCTCGCATTTTTCACATCTTTTCATGCTCCTGGTCTTTCTTTTTTTTTTTTTTTTTCCTCCTCGCCTTTTTCACACCTTTTCATGCTCCTGGTCTTTTTTTTTTTTTTTTTTTTTTTTGCTTCTCGCATTTTTCACACCTTTTCATGCTCCTGGTCTTTCTTTTTTTTTTTTTTGCTTCTCGCATTTTTCACACCTTTTCATGCTCCTGGTCTTTCTTTTTTTTTTTTGCTCCCCGCATTTTTCGAACCTTTTCATGCTCCTGGTCTTTTTTTTTTTTTTTTTTTTTTGCTCCTCGCATTTTTCACACCTTTTCATGCTCCTCGCATTTTTCACACCTTTTCATGCTCCTGGTCTTTTTTTTTTTTTTTGTTCCTCGCATTTTTCACACCTTTTCATGTTCCTGGTCTTTTTTTTTTTTTTTTTTTGCTCCTCGCATTTTTGACACCTTTTCATGCTCCTGATCTTTTTTTTTTTTTTTTGCTCCTCGCATTTTTGACACCTTTTCATGCTCCTGGTCTTTTTTTTTTTTTTTTTTGCCCCTTGCTTTTTTCCCCCCTTTTCATGCTCCTGGTCTTTTTTTTTTTTTTTTTTTGCTCCTCGAATTTTTCACACCTTTTCATGCTCCTCGCATTTTTCACACCTCTTCATGCTCCTCGCATTTTTCACAACTTTTCATGCTCGTCGCATTTTTCACATCTTTTCATGCTCCTGGTCTTTCTTTTTTTTTTTTTTTTTTTTGCTCCTCGCATTTTTCACACCTTTTCATACTCCTGGTCTTTTTTTTTTTTTTTTTTTTTTGCTTCTCGCATTTTTCACATCTTTTCATGCTCCTGGTCTTTCTTTTTTTTTTTTTGCTCCTCGCATTTTTCACACCTTTTCATGCTCCTCGTCTTTTTTTTTTTTTTTTGCTCCTCGCATTTTTCACACCTTTTCATGCTCCTGGTCTTTTTTTTTTTTTTTTTTGCTCCTCGAATTTTTCACACCTTTTCATGCTCCTCGCATTTTTCACACCTCTTCATGCTCCTCGCATTTTTCACAACTTTTCATGCTCGTCGCATTTTTCACACCTTTTCATGCTCCTGGTCTTTCTTTTTTTTTTTTTGCTCCCCGCATTTTTCACACCTTTTCATGCTCCTGGTCTTTTTTTTTTTTTTTTTTTGCTCCTCGAATTTTTCACACCTTTTCATGCTCCTCGCATTTTTCACACCTCTTCATGCTCCTCGCATTTTTCACAACTTTTCATGCTCGTCGCATTTTTCACACCTTTTCATGCTCCTGGTCTTTTTTTTTTTTTTTTTGCTCCCCGCATTTTTCACATCTTTTCATGTTCCTGGACTTTTTATTTTTTTTTTTTTTGCTCCTCCCTTTTTTGACACCTTTTCATGCTCCTGGTCTTTTTTTTTTTTTTGCTCCTCGAATTTTTCACACCTTTTCATGCTCCTGGTCTTTTTTTTTTTTTTGCTCCTCGCATTTTTCACACCTTTTCATGCTCCTGGCCTTTCTTTTTTTTTTTTTTGCTCCTCGCATTTTTCACACCTTTTCATGCTCCTGGTCTTTCTTTTTTTTTTTTTTTGCTCCTCGCATTTTTCACACCTTTTCATGCTCCTCGTCTTTTTTTTTTTTTTTGCTCCTCGCATTTTTCACACCTTTTCATGATCCTCGCTTTTTTTACACATTTTCATGCTCCTGGTCTTTTTTTTTTTTTTTTGCTCCTCACATTTTTCACACCTTTTCATGCTCCTCGTCTTTTTTTTTTTTTTGCTCCTCGCATTTTTCACACCTTTTCATGCTCCTGGTGTTTTTTTTTTTTTTTTTGCTCCTCGCATTTTTCACACCTTTTCATGCTCCTGGTCTTTTTTTTTTTTTTTTGCTCCTCGCATTTTTCACACCTTTTCATGCTCCTGGTCTTTCTTTTTTTTTTTTTTGCTCCTCGCATTTTTCACACCTTTTCATGCTCCTCGCATTTTTCACACCTTCTCATGCTCCTCGCATTTTTCACACCTTTTCATGCTCCTCGCTTTTTTCACACCTTTTCATGCTCCTCGCATTTTTCACACCTTTTCATATTCATCGCATTTTTCACACCTCTTAATGCTCCTCGCATTTTTCACAACTTTTCATGCTCGTCGCATTTTTCACACCTTTTCATGCTCCTGGTCTTTCTTTTTTTTTTTTTTGCTCCTCGCATTTTTCACACCTTTTCATGCTCCTGGTCTTTCTTTTTTTTTTTTTTTTTTTTGCTCCTCGCATTTTTGACACCTTTTCATGCTCCGGGTCTTTCTTTTTTTTTTTTTGCTCCTCGAATTTTTCACACCTTTTCATGCTCCTCGCATTTTTCACACCTCTTCATGCTCCTCGGATTTTTCACAACTTTTCATGCTCGTCGCATTTTTCACACCTTTTCATGCTCCTGGTCTTTCTTTTTTTTTTTTTGCTCCTCGCATTTTTCACACCTTTTCATGCTCCTGGTCTTTCTTTTTTTTTTTTTTTTTTTTGCTCCTCGCATTTTTGACACCTTTTCATGCTAATGGTCTTTCTTTTTTTTTTTTTGCTCCTCGAATTTTTCACACCTTTTCATGCTCCTCGCATTTTTCACACCTCTTCATGCTCCTCGCATTTTTCACACCTTTTCATGCTCCTCGTCTTTTTTTTTTTTTTTGCTCCTCGCATTTGTCACACCTTTTCATGCTCCTGATCTTTCTTTTTTTTTTTTTTTTTTCCTCCTCTCATTTTTCACACCTTCTCATGCTCCTGGTCTTTTTTTTTTTTTTTTGCTCCTCGCATTTTTCACACCTTTTCATGCTCCTCGCATTTTTCACACCTTTTCATGTTCCTCGCATTTTTCACACCTTTTCATGCTCCTCGCATTTTTCACACCTTTTCATGCTCCTCGCATTTTTCACACCTTTTCATGCTCCTGGTCTTTCTTTTTTTTTTTTTTTTTCCTCCTCGCCTTTTTCACCCCTTTTCATGCTCCTGGTCTTTTTTTTTTTTTTTTTTTTTTTTGCTTCTCGCATTTTTCACACCTTTTCATGCTCCTGGTCTTTCTTTTTTTTTTTTTTGCTTCTCGCATTTTTCACACCTTTTCATGCTCCTGGTCTTTCTTTTTTTTTTTTGCTCCCCGCATTTTTCACACCTTTTCATGCTCCTGGTCTTTTTTTTTTTTTTTTTTTTTTTGCTCCTCGCATTTTTCACACCTTTTCATGCTCCTCGCATTTTTCACACCTTTTCATGCTCCTGGTCTTTTTTTTTTTTTTTGTTCCTCGCATTTTTCACACCTTTTCATGCTCCTGATCTTTTTTTTTTTTTTTTGCTCCTCGCATTTTTGACACCTTTTCATGCTCCTGGTCTTTTTTTTTTTTTTTTTGCCCCTTGCATTTTTCACACCTTTTCATGCTCCTGGTCTTTTTTTTTTTTTTTTTTTGCTCCTCGAATTTTTCACACCTTTTCATGCTCCTCGCATTTTTCACACCTCTTCATGCTCCTCGCATTTTTCACAACTTTTCATGCTCGTCGCATTTTTCACATCTTTTCATGCTCCTGGTCTTTCTTTTTTTTTTTTTTTTTTTTGCTCCTCGCATTTTTCACACCTTTTCATACTCCTGGTCTTTTTTTTTTTTTTTTTTTTTTTGCTTCTCGCATTTTTCACATCTTTTCATGCTCCTGGTCTTTCTTTTTTTTTTTTTGCTCCTCGCATTTTTCACACCTTTTCATGCTCCTCGTCTTTTTTTTTTTTTTTTGCTCCTCGCATTTTTCACACCTTTTCATGCTCCTGGTCTTTTTTTTTTTTTTTTTTGCTCCTCGAATTTTTCACACCTTTTCATGCTCCTCGCATTTTTCACACCTCTTCATGCTCCTCGCATTTTTCACAACTTTTCATGCTCGTCGCATTTTTCACATCTTTTCATGCTCCTGGTCTTTCTTTTTTTTTTTTTTTTTTTTGCTCCTCGCATTTTTCACACCTTTTCATACTCCTGGTCTTTTTTTTTTTTTTTTTTTTTTTGCTTCTCGCATTTTTCACATCTTTTCATGCTCCTGGTCTCTCTTTTTTTTTTTTTGCTCCTCGCATTTTTCACACCTTTTCATGCTCCTGGTCTTTTTTTTTTTTTTTGCTCCTCGCATTTTTCACACCTTTTCATGCTCCTCGCATTTTTCACACCTTTTCATGCTCTTAGTCTTTTTTTTTTTTTGCTCCTCGCATTTTTCACACCTTTTCATGCTCCTGGTCTTTCTTTTTTTTTTTTTTTGCTCCTCGCATTTTTCACACCTTTTCATGCTCCTCGTCTTTTTTTTTTTTTTTGCTCCTCGCATTTGTCACACCTTTTCATGCTCCTGATCTTTCTTTTTTTTTTTTTTTTTTCCTCCTCTCATTTTTCATACCTTCTCATGCTCCTGGTCTTTTTTTTTTTTTTTTTCTCGCATTTTTCACACCTTTTCATGCTCCTGGACTTTCTTTTTTTTTTTTTGCTCCTCACATTTTTCACACCTTTTCATGCTCCTCGTCTTTTTTTTTTTTTTGCTCCTCGCATTTTTCACACCTTTTCATGCTCCTGGTCTTTTTTTTTTTTTTTTGCTCCTCGCATTTTTCACACCTTTTCATGCTCCTCGCATTTTTCACACCTTTTCATGTTCCTCGCATTTTTCACACCTTTTCATGCTCCTGGTCTTTCTTTTTTTTTTTTTTTTTCCTCCTCGCCTTTTTCACACCTTTTCATGCTCCTGGTCTTTTTTTTTTTTTTTTTTTTTTTTGCTTCTCGCATTTTTCACACCTTTTCATGCTCCTGGTCTTTCTTTTTTTTTTTTTTGCTTCTCGCATTTTTCACACCTTTTCATGCTCCTGGTCTTTCTTTTTTTTTTTTGCTCCCCGCATTTTTCACACCTTTTCATGCTCCTGGTCTTTTTTTTTTTTTTTTTTTTTTGCTCCTCGCATTTGTCACACCTTTTCATGCTCCTGATCTTTCTTTTTTTTTTTTTTTTTTCCTCCTCTCATTTTTCACACCTTCTCATGCTCCTGGTCTTTTTTTTTTTTTTTTTCTCGCATTTTTCACACCTTTTCATGCTCCTGGACTTTCTTTTTTTTTTTTTGCTCCTCACATTTTTCACACCTTTTCATGCTCCTCGTCTTTTTTTTTTTTTTGCTCCTCGCATTTTTCACACCTTTTCATGCTCCTGGTCTTTTTTTTTTTTTTTTGCTCCTCGCATTTTTCACACCTTTTCATGCTCCTCGCATTTTTCACACCTTTTCATGTTCCTCGCATTTTTCACACCTTTTCATGCTCCTGGTCTTTCTTTTTTTTTTTTTTTTTCCTCCTCGCCTTTTTCACACCTTTTCTTGCTCCTGGTCTTTTTTTTTTTTTTTTTTTTTTTTTGCTTCTCGCATTTTTCACACCTTTTCATGCTCCTGGTCTTTCTTTTTTTTTTTTTTGCTTCTCGCATTTTTCACACCTTTTCATGCTCCTGGTCTTTTTTTTTTTTTTTTTTTTTTTTGCTTCTCGCATTTTTCACACCTTTTCATGCTCCTGGTCTTTCTTTTTTTTTTTTTGCTTCTCGCATTTTTCACACCTTTTCATGCTCCTGGTCTTTCTTTTTTTTTTTTGCTCCCCGCATTTTTCACACCTTTTCATGCTCCTGGTCTTTTTTTTTTTTTTTTTTTTTTGCTCCTCGCATTTTTCACACCTTTTCATGCTCCTCGCATTTTTCACACCTTTTCATGCTCCTGGTCTTTTTTTTTTTTTTTGTTCCTCGCATTTTTCACACCTTTTCATGCTCCTGATCTTTTTTTTTTTTTTTTGCTCCTCGCATTTTTGACACCTTTTCATGCTCCTGGTCTTTTTTTTTTTTTTTTTGCCCCTTGCATTTTTCACACCTTTTCATGCTCCTGGTCTTTTTTTTTTTTTTTTTTTGCTCCTCGAATTTTTCACACCTTTTCATGCTCCTCGCATTTTTCACACCTCTTCATGCTCCTCGGATTTTTCACAACTTTTCATGCTCGTCGCATTTTTCACACCTTTTCATGCTCCTGGTCTTTCTTTTTTTTTTTTTGCTCCCCGCATTTTTCACACCTTTTCATGTTCCTGGACTTTTTTTTTTTTTTTTTTTTTTTGCTCCTCGCATTTTTGACACCTTTTCATGCTCCTCGTCTTTTTTTTTTTTTTTGCTCCTCGCATTTTTCACACCTTTTCATGCTCCTGGTCTTTTTTTTTTTTTTGCTCCTCGCATTTTTCACACCTTTTCATGCTCCTCGCATTTTTCACACCTTTTCATGCTCCTCGTCTTTTTTTTTTTTTTTGCTCCTCGCATTTGTCACACCTTTTCATGCTCCTGATCTTTCTTTTTTTTTTTTTTTTTTCCTCCTCTCATTTTTCACACCTTCTCATGCTCCTGGTCTTTTTTTTTTTTTTTTTTTTTTTTGCTTCTCGCATTTTTCACACCTTTTCATGCTCCTGGTCTTTCTTTTTTTTTTTTTTGCTTCTCGCATTTTTCACATCTTTTCATGCTCCTGGTCTTTCTTTTTTTTTTTTTGCTCCTCGCTTTTTTCACACCTTTTCTTGCTCCTCGTCTTTTTTTTTTTTTTTTGCTCCTCGCATTTTTCACACCTTTTCATGCTCCTGGTCTTTTTTTTTTTTTTTTTTGCTCCTCGAATTTTTCACACCTTTTCATGCTCCTCGCATTTTTCACACCTCTTCATGCTCCTCGCATTTTTCACAACTTTTCATGCTCGTCGCATTTTTCACATCTTTTCATGCTCCTGGTCTTTCTTTTTTTTTTTTTTTTTTTTGCTCCTCGCATTTTTCACACCTTTTCATACTCCTGGTCTTTTTTTTTTTTTTTTTTTTTTTGCTTCTCGCATTTTTCACATCTTTTCATGCTCCTGGTCTCTCTTTTTTTTTTTTTGCTCCTCGCATTTTTCACACCTTTTCATGCTCCTCGTCTTTTTTTTTTTTTTTTGCTCCTCGCATTTTTCACACCTTTTCATGCTCCTGGTCTTTTTTTTTTTTTTTTTTGCTCCTCGAATTTTTCACACCTTTTCATGCTCCTCGCATTTTTCACACCTCTTCATGCTCCTCGCATTTTTCACAACTTTTCATGCTCGTCGCATTTTTCACACCTTTTCATGCTCCTGGTCTTTCTTTTTTTTTTTTTGCTCCTCGCATTTTTCACACCTTTTCATGATCCTGGTCTTTTTTTTTTTTTTTTTTGCTCCTCGCATTTTTCACACCTTTTCATGCTCCTGGTCTTTTTTTTTTTTTTTGCTCCTCGCATTTTTCACACCTTTTCATGCTCCTCGCATTTTTCACACCTTTTCATGCTCTTAGTCTTTTTTTTTTTTTTGCTCCTCGCATTTTTCACACCTTTTCATGCTCCTGGTCTTTCTTTTTTTTTTTTTTTTGCTCCTCGCATTTTTCACACCTTTTCATGCTCCTGGTCTTTTTTTTTTTTTTTTTCTCGCCTTTTTCACACCTTTTCATGCTCCTGGACTTTCTTTTTTTTTTTTTGCTCCTCACATTTTTCACACCTTTTCATGCTCCTCGTCTTTTTTTTTTTTTTGCTCCTCGCATTTTTCACACCTTTTCATGCTCCTGGTCTTTTTTTTTTTTTTTTGCTCCTCGCATTTTTCACACCTTTTCATGCTCCTCGCATTTTTCACACCTTTTCATGTTCCTCGCATTTTTCACATCTTTTCATGCTCCTGGTCTTTCTTTTTTTTTTTTTTTTTCCTCCTCGCCTTTTTCACACCTTTTCATGCTCCTGGTCTTTTTTTTTTTTTTTTTTTTTTTTGCTTCTCGCATTTTTCACACCTTTTCATGCTCCTGGTCTTTCTTTTTTTTTTTTTTGCTTCTCGCATTTTTCACACCTTTTCATGCTCCTGGTCTTTCTTTTTTTTTTTTGCTCCCCATTTTTCGAACCTTTTCATGCTCCTGGTCTTTTTTTTTTTTTTTTTTTTTTGCTCCTCGCATTTTTCACACCTTTTCATGCTCCTCGCATTTTTCACACCTTTTCATGCTCCTGGTCTTTTTTTTTTTTTTTGTTCCTCGCATTTTTCACACCTTTTCATGTTCCTGGTCTTTTTTTTTTTTTTTTTTTGCTCCTCGCATTTTTGACACCTTTTCATGCTCCTGATCTTTTTTTTTTTTTTTTGCTCCTCGCATTTTTGACACCTTTTCATGCTCCTGGTCTTTTTTTTTTTTTTTTTGCCCCTTGCATTTTTCACACCTTTTCATGCTCCTGGTCTTTTTTTTTTTTTTTTTTTGCTCCTCGAATTTTTCACACCTTTTCATGCTCCTCGCATTTTTCACACCTCTTCATGCTCCTCGCATTTTTCACAACTTTTCATGCTCGTCGCATTTTTCACATCTTTTCATGCTCCTGGTCTTTCTTTTTTTTTTTTTTTTTTTTGCTCCTCGCATTTTTCACACCTTTTCATACTCCTGGTCTTTTTTTTTTTTTTTTTTTTTTGCTTCTCGCATTTTTCACATCTTTTCATGCTCCTGGTCTTTCTTTTTTTTTTTTTGCTCCTCGCATTTTTCACACCTTTTCATGCTCCTCGTCTTTTTTTTTTTTTTTTGCTCCTCGCATTTTTCACACCTTTTCATGCTCCTGGTCTTTTTTTTTTTTTTTTTTTGCTCCTCGAATTTTTCACACCTTTTCATGCTCCTCGCATTTTTCACACCTCTTCATGCTCCTCGCATTTTTCACAACTTTTCATGCTCGTCGCATTTTTCACACCTTTTCATGCTCCTGGTCTTTCTTTTTTTTTTTTTGCTCCCCGCATTTTTCACACCTTTTCATGCTCCTGGTCTTTTTTTTTTTTTTTTTTTGCTCCTCGAATTTTTCACACCTTTTCATGCTCCTCGCATTTTTCACACCTCTTCATGCTCCTCGCATTTTTCACAACTTTTCATGCTCGTCGCATTTTTCACACCTTTTCATGCTCCTGGTCTTTTTTTTTTTTTTTTTGCTCCCCGCATTTTTCACATCTTTTCATGTTCCTGGACTTTTTATTTTTTTTTTTTTTGCTCCTCCCTTTTTTGACACCTTTTCATGCTCCTGGTCTTTTTTTTTTTTTTGCTCCTCGAATTTTTCACACCTTTTCATGCTCCTGGTCTTTTTTTTTTTTTTGCTCCTCGCATTTTTCACACCTTTTCATGCTCCTGGCCTTTCTTTTTTTTTTTTTTGCTCCTCGCATTTTTCACACCTTTTCATGCTCCTGGTCTTTCTTTTTTTTTTTTTTTGCTCCTCGCATTTTTCACACCTTTTCATGCTCCTCGTCTTTTTTTTTTTTTTTGCTCCTCGCATTTTTCACACCTTTTCATGATCCTCGCTTTTTTTACACATTTTCATGCTCCTGGTCTTTTTTTTTTTTTTTTGCTCCTCACATTTTTCACACCTTTTCATGCTCCTCGTCTTTTTTTTTTTTTTGCTCCTCGCATTTTTCACACCTTTTCATGCTCCTGGTGTTTTTTTTTTTTTTTTTGCTCCTCGCATTTTTCACACCTTTTCATGCTCCTGGTCTTTTTTTTTTTTTTTTGCTCCTCGCATTTTTCACACCTTTTCATGCTCCTGGTCTTTCTTTTTTTTTTTTTTGCTCCTCGCATTTTTCACACCTTTTCATGCTCCTCGCATTTTTCACACCTTCTCATGCTCCTCGCATTTTTCACACCTTTTCATGCTCCTCGCTTTTTTCACACCTTTTCATGCTCCTCGCATTTTTCACACCTTTTCATATTCATCGCATTTTTCACACCTCTTAATGCTCCTCGCATTTTTCACAACTTTTCATGCTCGTCGCATTTTTCACACCTTTTCATGCTCCTGGTCTTTCTTTTTTTTTTTTTTGCTCCTCGCATTTTTCACACCTTTTCATGCTCCTGGTCTTTCTTTTTTTTTTTTTTTTTTTTGCTCCTCGCATTTTTGACACCTTTTCATGCTCCGGGTCTTTCTTTTTTTTTTTTTGCTCCTCGAATTTTTCACACCTTTTCATGCTCCTCGCATTTTTCACACCTCTTCATGCTCCTCGGATTTTTCACAACTTTTCATGCTCGTCGCATTTTTCACACCTTTTCATGCTCCTGGTCTTTCTTTTTTTTTTTTTGCTCCCCGCATTTTTCACACCTTTTCATGTTCCTGGACTTTTTTTTTTTTTTTTTTTTTTGCTCCTCGCATTTTTGACACCTTTTCATGCTCCTCGTCTTTTTTTTTTTTTTTGCTCCTCGCATTTTTCACACCTTTTCATGCTCCTGGTCTTTTTTTTTTTTTTGCTCCTCGCATTTTTCACACCTTTTCATGCTCCTCGCATTTTTCACACCTTTTCATGCTCCTCGTCTTTTTTTTTTTTTTTGCTCCTCGCATTTGTCACACCTTTTCATGCTCCTGATCTTTCTTTTTTTTTTTTTTTTTTCCTCCTCTCATTTTTCACACCTTTTCCTGCTCCTGGTCTTTTTTTTTTTTTTTTGCTCCTCGCATTTTTCACACCTTTTCATGCTCCTCGCATTTTTCACACCTTTTCATGTTCCTCGCATTTTTCACACCTTTTCATGCTCCTCGCATTTTTCACACCTTTTCATGTTCCTCGCATTTTTCACACCTTTTCATGCTCCTGGTCTTTCTTTTTTTTTTTTTTTTTCCTCCTCGCCTTTTTCTCACCTTTTCCTTTTCCTGGTCTTTTTTTTTTTTTTTTTTTTTTTTTGCTTCTCGCATTTTTCACACCTTTTCATGCTCCTGGTCTTTCTTTTTTTTTTTTTTGCTTCTCGCATTTTTCACACCTTTTCATGCTCCTGGTCTTTCTTTTTTTTTTTTGCTCCCCGCATTTTTCACACCTTTTCATGCTCCTGGTCTTTTTTTTTTTTTTTTTTTTTTTGCTCCTCGCATTTTTCACACCTTTTCATGCTCCTCGCATTTTTCACACCTTTTCATGCTCCTGGTCTTTTTTTTTTTTTTTGTTCCTCGCATTTTTCACACCTTTTCATGCTCCTGATCTTTTTTTTTTTTTTTTGCTCCTCGCATTTTTGACACCTTTTCATGCTCCTGGTCTTTTTTTTTTTTTTTTTGCCCCTTGCATTTTTCACACCTTTTCATGCTCCTGGTCTTTTTTTTTTTTTTTTTTTTGCTCCTCGAATTTTTCACACCTTTTCATGCTCCTCGCATTTTTCACACCTCTTCATGCTCCTCGCATTTTTCACAACTTTTCATGCTCGTCGCATTTTTCACATCTTTTCATGCTCCTGGTCTTTCTTTTTTTTTTTTTTTTTTTTGCTCCTCGCATTTTTCACACCTTTTCATACTCCTGGTCTTTTTTTTTTTTTTTTTTTTTTGCTTCTCGCATTTTTCACATCTTTTCATGCTCCTGGTCTTTCTTTTTTTTTTTTTGCTCCTCGCATTTTTCACACCTTTTCATGCTCCTCGTCTTTTTTTTTTTTTTTTGCTCCTCGCATTTTTCACACCTTTTCATGCTCCTGGTCTTTTTTTTTTTTTTTTTTTGCTCCTCGAATTTTTCACACCTTTTCATGCTCCTCGCATTTTTCACACCTCTTCATGCTCCTCGCATTTTTCACAACTTTTCATGCTCGTCGCATTTTTCACATCTTTTCATGCTCCTGGTCTTTCTTTTTTTTTTTTTTTTTTTTGCTCCTCGCATTTTTCACACCTTTTCATACTCCTGGTCTTTTTTTTTTTTTTTTTTTTTTTGCTTCTCGCATTTTTCACATCTTTTCATGCTCCTGGTCTCTCTTTTTTTTTTTTTGCTCCTCGCATTTTTCACACCTTTTCATGCTCCTGGTCTTTTTTTTTTTTTTTGCTCCTCGCATTTTTCACACCTTTTCATGCTCCTCGCATTTTTCACACCTTTTCATGCTCTTAGTCTTTTTTTTTTTTTGCTCCTCGCATTTTTCACACCTTTTCATGCTCCTGGTCTTTCTTTTTTTTTTTTTTTGCTCCTCGCATTTTTCACACCTTTTCATGCTCCTCGTCTTTTTTTTTTTTTTTGCTCCTCGCATTTGTCACACCTTTTCATGCTCCTGATCTTTCTTTTTTTTTTTTTTTTTTCCTCCTCTCATTTTTCATACCTTCTCATGCTCCTGGTCTTTTTTTTTTTTTTTTTCTCGCATTTTTCACACCTTTTCATGCTCCTGGACTTTCTTTTTTTTTTTTTGCTCCTCACATTTTTCACACCTTTTCATGCTCCTCGTCTTTTTTTTTTTTTTGCTCCTCGCATTTTTCACACCTTTTCATGCTCCTGGTCTTTTTTTTTTTTTTTTGCTCCTCGCATTTTTCACACCTTTTCATGCTCCTCGCATTTTTCACACCTTTTCATGTTCCTCGCATTTTTCACACCTTTTCATGCTCCTGGTCTTTCTTTTTTTTTTTTTTTTTCCTCCTCGCCTTTTTCACACCTTTTCATGCTCCTGGTCTTTTTTTTTTTTTTTTTTTTTTTTGCTTCTCGCATTTTTCACACCTTTTCATGCTCCTGGTCTTTCTTTTTTTTTTTTTTGCTTCTCGCATTTTTCACACCTTTTCATGCTCCTGGTCTTTCTTTTTTTTTTTTGCTCCCCGCATTTTTCACACCTTTTCATGCTCCTGGTCTTTTTTTTTTTTTTTTTTTTTTGCTCCTCGCATTTGTCACACCTTTTCATGCTCCTGATCTTTCTTTTTTTTTTTTTTTTTTTCCTCCTCTCATTTTTCACACCTTCTCATGCTCCTGGTCTTTTTTTTTTTTTTTTTCTCGCATTTTTCACACCTTTTCATGCTCCTGGACTTTCTTTTTTTTTTTTTGCTCCTCACATTTTTCACACCTTTTCATGCTCCTCGTCTTTTTTTTTTTTTTGCTCCTCGCATTTTTCACACCTTTTCATGCTCCTGGTCTTTTTTTTTTTTTTTTGCTCCTCGCATTTTTCACACCTTTTCATGCTCCTCGCATTTTTCACACCTTTTCATGTTCCTCGCATTTTTCACACCTTTTCATGCTCCTGGTCTTTCTTTTTTTTTTTTTTTTTCCTCCTCGCCTTTTTCACACCTTTTCATGCTCCTGGTCTTTTTTTTTTTTTTTTTTTTTTTTGCTTCTCGCATTTTTCACACCTTTTCATGCTCCTGGTCTTTCTTTTTTTTTTTTTTGCTTCTCGCATTTTTCACACCTTTTCATGCTCCTGGTCTTTTTTTTTTTTTTTTTTTTTTTTGCTTCTCGCATTTTTCACACCTTTTCATGCTCCTGGTCTTTCTTTTTTTTTTTTTGCTTCTCGCATTTTTCACACCTTTTCATGCTCCTGGTCTTTCTTTTTTTTTTTTGCTCCCCGCATTTTTCACACCTTTTCATGCTCCTGGTCTTTTTTTTTTTTTTTTTTTTTTGCTCCTCGCATTTTTCACACCTTTTCATGCTCCTCGCATTTTTCACACCTTTTCATGCTCCTGGTCTTTTTTTTTTTTTTTGTTCCTCGCATTTTTCACACCTTTTCATGCTCCTGATCTTTTTTTTTTTTTTTTGCTCCTCGCATTTTTGACACCTTTTCATGCTCCTGGTCTTTTTTTTTTTTTTTTTGCCCCTTGCATTTTTCACACCTTTTCATGCTCCTGGTCTTTTTTTTTTTTTTTTTTTGCTCCTCGAATTTTTCACACCTTTTCATGCTCCTCGCATTTTTCACACCTCTTCATGCTCCTCGGATTTTTCACAACTTTTCATGCTCGTCGCATTTTTCACACCTTTTCATGCTCCTGGTCTTTCTTTTTTTTTTTTTGCTCCCCGCATTTTTCACACCTTTTCATGTTCCTGGACTTTTTTTTTTTTTTTTTTTTTTTGCTCCTCGCATTTTTGACACCTTTTCATGCTCCTCGTCTTTTTTTTTTTTTTTGCTCCTCGCATTTTTCACACCTTTTCATGCTCCTGGTCTTTTTTTTTTTTTTGCTCCTCGCATTTTTCACACCTTTTCATGCTCCTCGCATTTTTCACACCTTTTCATGCTCCTCGTCTTTTTTTTTTTTTTTGCTCCTCGCATTTGTCACACCTTTTCATGCTCCTGATCTTTCTTTTTTTTTTTTTTTTTTCCTCCTCTCATTTTTCACACCTTCTCTTGCTCCTGGTTTTTTTTTTTTTTTTTTTTTTTTTTGCTTCTCGCATTTTTCACACCTTTTCATGCTCCTGGTCTTTCTTTTTTTTTTTTTTGCTTCTCGCATTTTTCACACCTTTTCATGCTCCTGGTCTTTCTTTTTTTTTTTTGCTCCCCGCATTTTTCACACCTTTTCATGCTCCTGGTCTTTTTTTTTTTTTTTTTTTTTTGCTCCTCGCATTTGTCACACCTTTTCATGCTCCTGATCTTTCTTTTTTTTTTTTTTTTTTCCTCCTCTCATTTTTCACACCTTCTCATGCTCCTGGTCTTTTTTTTTTTTTTTTCTCGCATTTTTCACACCTTTTCATGCTCCTGGACTTTCTTTTTTTTTTTTTGCTCCTCACATTTTTCACACCTTTTCATGCTCCTCGTCTTTTTTTTTTTTTTGCTCCTCGCATTTTTCACACCTTTTCATGCTCCTGGTCTTTTTTTTTTTTTTTTTGCTCCTCGCATTTTTCACACCTTTTCATGCTCCTCGCATTTTTCACACCTTTTCATGTTCCTCGCATTTTTCACACCTTTTCATGCTCCTGGTCTTTTTTTTTTTTTTTTTTTTTCCTCCTCGCCTTTTTCACACCTTTTCATGCTCCTGGTCTTTTTTTTTTTTTTTTTTTTTTTTGCTTCTCGCATTTTTCACACCTTTTCATGCTCCTGGTCTTTCTTTTTTTTTTTTTTGCTTCTCGCATTTTTCACACCTTTTCATGCTCCTGGTCTTTCTTTTTTTTTTTTGCTCCCCGCATTTTTCACACCTTTTCATGCTCCTGGTCTTTTTTTTTTTTTTTTTTTTTTGCTCCTCGCTTTTTTCACTCCTTTTCATGCTCCTCGCTTTTTTCACACCTTTTCATGCTCCTGGTCTTTTTTTTTTTTTTTTGTTCCTCGCATTTTTCACACCTTTTCATGCTCCTGGTCTTTTTTTTTTTTTTTTGCTCCTCGCATTTTTGACACCTTTTCATGCTCCTGGTCTTTTTTTTTTTTTTTTTGCCCCTTGCATTTTTCACACCTTTTCATGCTCCTGGTCTTTTTTTTTTTTTTTTTTTGCTCCTCGAATTTTTCACACCTTTTCATGCTCCTCGCATTTTTCACACCTCTTCATGCTCCTCGCATTTTTCACAACTTTTCATGCTCGTCGCATTTTTCACATCTTTTCATGCTCCTGGTCTTTCTTTTTTTTTTTTTTTTTTTTGCTCCTCGCATTTTTCACACCTTTTCATACTCCTGGTCTTTTTTTTTTTTTTTTTTTTTTTGCTTCTCGCATTTTTCACATCTTTTCATGCTCCTGGTCTTTCTTTTTTTTTTTTTGCTCCTCGCATTTTTCACACCTTTTCATGCTCCTCGTCTTTTTTTTTTTTTTTTGCTCCTCGCATTTTTCACACCTTTTCATGCTCCTGGTCTTTTTTTTTTTTTTTTTTGCTCCTCGAATTTTTCACACCTTTTCATGCTCCTCGCATTTTTCACACCTCTTCATGCTCCTCGCATTTTTCACAACTTTTCATGCTCGTCGCATTTTTCACATCTTTTCATGCTCCTGGTCTTTCTTTTTTTTTTTTTTTTTTTTGCTCCTCGCATTTTTCACACCTTTTCATACTCCTGGTCTTTTTTTTTTTTTTTTTTTTTTTGCTTCTCGCATTTTTCACATCTTTTCATGCTCCTGGTCTTTCTTTTTTTTTTTTTGCTCCTCGCATTTTTCACACCTTTTCATGCTCCTCGCATTTTTCACAACTTTTCATGCTCGTCGCATTTTTCACACCTTTTCATGCTCCTGGTCTTTTTTTTTTTTTTTTTGCTCCTCGAATTTTTCACACCTTTTCATGCTCCTGGTCTTTTTTTTTTTTTTTGCTCCTCGCATTTTTCACACCTTTTCATGCTCCTCGCATTTTTCACACCTTTTCATGCTCTTAGTCTTTTTTTTTTTTTGCTCCTCGCATTTTTCACACCTTTTCATGCTCCTGGTCTTTCTTTTTTTTTTTTTTTGCTCCTCGCATTTTTCACACCTTTTCATGCTCCTCGTCTTTTTTTTTTTTTTTGCTCCTCGCATTTGTCACACCTTTTCATGCTCCTGATCTTTCTTTTTTTTTTTTTTTTTTCCTCCTCTCATTTTTCATACCTTCTCATGCTCCTGGTCTTTTTTTTTTTTTTTTTCTCGCATTTTTCACACCTTTTCATGCTCCTGGACTTTCTTTTTTTTTTTTTGCTCCTCACATTTTTCACACCTTTTCATGCTCCTCGTCTTTTTTTTTTTTTTGCTCCTCGCATTTTTCACACCTTTTCATGCTCCTGGTCTTTTTTTTTTTTTTTTGCTCCTCGCATTTTTCACACCTTTTCATGCTCCTCGCATTTTTCACACCTTTTCATGTTCCTCGCATTTTTCACATCTTTTCATGCTCCTGGTCTTTTTTTTTTTTTTTTTTTTTCCTCCTCGCCTTTTTCACACCTTTTCATGCTCCTGGTCTTTTTTTTTTTTTTTTTTTTTTTTGCTTCTCGCATTTTTCACACCTTTTCATGCTCCTGGTCTTTTTTTTTTTTTTTTTTGCTTCTAGCATTTTTCACACCTTTTCATGCTCCTGGTCTTTCTTTTTTTTTTTTGCTCCCCGCATTTTTCGAACCTTTTCATGCTCCTGGTCTTTTTTTTTTTTTTTTTTTTTTGCTCCTCGCATTTTTCACACCTTTTCATGCTCCTCGCATTTTTCACACCTTTTCATGCTCCTGGTCTTTTTTTTTTTTTTTGTTCCTCGCATTTTTCACACCTTTTCATGTTCCTGGTCTTTTTTTTTTTTTTTTTTTGCTCCTCGCATTTTTGACACCTTTTCATGCTCCTGATCTTTTTTTTTTTTTTTTGCTCCTCGCATTTTTGACACCTTTTCATGCTCCTGGTCTTTTTTTTTTTTTTTTTGCCCCTTGCATTTTTCACACCTTTTCATGCTCCTGGTCTTTTTTTTTTTTTTTTTTTGCTCCTCGAATTTTTCACACCTTTTCATGCTCCTCGCATTTTTCACACCTCTTCATGCTCCTCGCATTTTTCACAACTTTTCATGCTCGTCGCATTTTTCACATCTTTTCATGCTCCTGGTCTTTCTTTTTTTTTTTTTTTTTTTTGCTCCTCGCATTTTTCACACCTTTTCATACTCCTGGTCTTTTTTTTTTTTTTTTTTTTTTGCTTCTCGCATTTTTCACATCTTTTCATGCTCCTGGTCTTTCTTTTTTTTTTTTTGCTCCTCGCATTTTTCACACCTTTTCATGCTCCTCGTCTTTTTTTTTTTTTTTTGCTCCTCGCATTTTTCACACCTTTTCATGCTCCTGGTCTTTTTTTTTTTTTTTTTTGCTCCTCGAATTTTTCACACCTTTTCATGCTCCTCGCATTTTTCACACCTCTTCATGCTCCTCGCATTTTTCACAACTTTTCATGCTCGTCGCATTTTTCACACCTTTTCATGCTCCTGGTCTTTCTTTTTTTTTTTTTGCTCCCCGCATTTTTCACACCTTTTCATGCTCCTGGTCTTTTTTTTTTTTTTTTTTTGCTCCTCGAATTTTTCACACCTTTTCATGCTCCTCGCATTTTTCACACCTCTTCATGCTCCTCGCATTTTTCACAACTTTTCATGCTCGTCGCATTTTTCACACCTTTTCATGCTCCTGGTCTTTTTTTTTTTTTTTTTGCTCCCCGCATTTTTCACATCTTTTCATGTTCCTGGACTTTTTATTTTTTTTTTTTTTGCTCCTCCCTTTTTTGACACCTTTTCATGCTCCTGGTCTTTTTTTTTTTTTTGCTCCTCGAATTTTTCACACCTTTTCATGCTCCTGGTCTTTTTTTTTTTTTTGCTCCTCGCATTTTTCACACCTTTTCATGCTCCTGGCCTTTCTTTTTTTTTTTTTTGCTCCTCGCATTTTTCACACCTTTTCATGCTCCTGGTCTTTCTTTTTTTTTTTTTTTGCTCCTCGCATTTTTCACACCTTTTCATGCTCCTCGTCTTTTTTTTTTTTTTTGCTCCTCGCATTTTTCACACCTTTTCATGATCCTCGCTTTTTTTACACATTTTCATTTTCCTGGTTTTTTTTTTTTTTTTTTGCTCCTCACATTTTTCACACCTTTTCATGCTCCTCGTCTTTTTTTTTTTTTTGCTCCTCGCATTTTTCACACCTTTTCATGCTCCTGGTGTTTTTTTTTTTTTTTTGCTCCTCGCATTTTTCACACCTTTTCATGCTCCTGGTCTTTTTTTTTTTTTTTTGCTCCTCGCATTTTTCACACCTTTTCATGCTCCTGGTCTTTCTTTTTTTTTTTTTTGCTCCTCGCATTTTTCACACCTTTTCATGCTCCTCGCATTTTTCACACCTTCTCATGCTCCTCGCATTTTTCACACCTTTTCATGCTCCTCGCTTTTTTCACACCTTTTCATGCTCCTCGCATTTTTCACACCTTTTCATATTCATCGCATTTTTCACACCTCTTAATGCTCCTCGCATTTTTCACAACTTTTCATGCTCGTCGCATTTTTCACACCTTTTCATGCTCCTGGTCTTTCTTTTTTTTTTTTTGCTCCTCGCATTTTTCACACCTTTTCATGCTCCTGGTCTTTCTTTTTTTTTTTTTTTTTTTTGCTCCTCGCATTTTTGACACCTTTTCATGCTCCGGGTCTTTCTTTTTTTTTTTTTGCTCCTCGAATTTTTCACACCTTTTCATGCTCCTCGCATTTTTCACACCTCTTCATGCTCCTCGGATTTTTCACAACTTTTCATGCTCGTCGCATTTTTCACACCTTTTCATGCTCCTGGTCTTTCTTTTTTTTTTTTGCTCCCCGCATTTTTCACACCTTTTCATGTTCCTGGACTTTCTTTTTTTTTTTTGCTCCTCGCATTTTTGACACCTTTTCATGCTCCTCGTCTTTTTTTTTTTTTTTGCTCCTCGCATTTTTCACACCTTTTCATGCTCCTGGTCTTTTTTTTTTTTTTGCTCCTCGCATTTTTCACACCTTTTCATGCTCCTCGCATTTTTCACACCTTTTCATGCTCTTAGTCTTTTTTTTTTTTTGCTCCTCGCATTTTTCACACCTTTTCATGCTCCTGGTCTTTCTTTTTTTTTTTTTTTGCTCCTCGCATTTTTCACACCTTTTCATGCTCCTCGTCTTTTTTTTTTTTTTTGCTCCTCGCATTTGTCACACCTTTTCATGCTCCTGATCTTTCTTTTTTTTTTTTTTTTTTTCCTCCTCTCATTTTTCACACCTTCTCATGCTCCTGGTCTTTTTTTTTTTTTTTTTTCTCGCATTTTTCACACCTTTTCATGCTCCTGGACTTTCTTTTTTTTTTTTTGCTCCTCACATTTTTCACACCTTTTCATGCTCCTCGTCTTTTTTTTTTTTTTGCTCCTCGCATTTTTCACACCTTTTCATGCTCCTGGTCTTTTTTTTTTTTTTTTGCTCCTCGCATTTTTCACACCTTTTCATGCTCCTCGCATTTTTCACACCTTTTCATGCTCCTTGCATTTTTCACACCTTTTCATGCTCCTGGTCTTTCTTTTTTTTTTTTTTTTTCCTCCTCGCCTTTTTCACACCTTTTTCTTTTCCTGGTCTTTTTTTTTTTTTTTTTTTTTTTTTGCTCCTCGCATTTTTCACACCTTTTCATGCTCCTGGTCTTTCTTTTTTTTTTTTTTGCTCCTCGCATTTTTCACACCTTTTCATGCTCCTCGCATTTTTCACACCTTTTCATGCTCCTGGTCTTTTTTTTTTTTTTTGTTCCTCGCATTTTTCACACCTTTTCATGTTCCTGGTCTTTTTTTTTTTTTTTTTTTTGCTCCTCGCATTTTTGACACCTTTTCATGCTCCTGATCTTTTTTTTTTTTTTTTGCTCCTCGCATTTTTGACACCTTTTCATGCTCCTGGTCTTTTTTTTTTTTTTTTTTGCCCCTTGCATTTTTCACACCTTTTCATGCTCCTGGTCTTTTTTTTTTTTTTTTTTGCTTCTCGCTTTTTTCACACCTTTTCATGCTCCTGGTCTTTCTTTTTTTTTTTTTGCTCCCTGCATTTTTCACACCTTTTCATGCTCCTGGTCTTTCTTTTTTTTTTTTTTTTTTTTGCTCCTCGCATTTTTCACACCTTTTCATGCTCCTGGTCTTTCTTTTTTTTTTTTTGCTCCCCGCATTTTTCACACCTTTTCATGCTCCTGGTCTTTCTTTTTTTTTTTTTTTTTTTTGCTCCTCGCATTTTTCACACCTTTTCTTGCTCCTGGTCTTTCTTTTTTTTTTTTTTTTTTTCCTCCCCGCATTTTTCACACCTTTTCATGCTCCTGGTCTTTCTTTTTTTTTTTTTTTTTTTTGCTTCTCGCATTTTTCACACCTTTTCATGCTCCTGGTCTTTTTTTTTTTTTTTTTGCTCCTCGAATTTTTCACACCTTTTCATGCTCCTCGCATTTTTCACACCTCTTCATGCTCCTCGCATTTTTCACAACTTTTCATGCTCGTCGCATTTTTCACACCTTTTCATGCTCCTGGTCTTTCTTTTTTTTTTTTTCTCCCCGCATTTTTCACACCTTTTCATGCTCTGCGTCTTTTTTTTTTTTTTTTTGCTCCTCGCATTTTTCACACCTTTTCATGCTCTGCGTCTTTTTTTTTTTTTTTTTGCTCCTTGCAATTTTCACACCTATTCATGGTCCTGGTCTTTTTTTTTTTTTTTTTTGCTTCTCAAATTTTTCACACCTTTTCATGCTCCTTGCATTTTTCACACCTTTTCATGCTCCTTGCATTTTTCACACCTTTTCATGCTCCTTGCATTTTTCACACCTTTTCATGCTCCTTGCATTTTTCACACCTTTTCATGCTCCTCGTCTTTTTTTTTTTTTTGCTCCTCGCATTTTTCACACCTTTTCATGCTCCTGGTCTTTTTTTTTTTTTGCTCCTCGCATTTTTCACACCTTTTCATGCTCCTGGTCTTTCTTTTTTTTTTTTTTGCTCCTCGCATTTTTCACACCTTTTCATGCTCCTCGCATTTTTCACACCTTCTCATGCTCCTCGCATTTTTCACACCTTTTCATGCTCCTCGCTTTTTTCACACCTTTTCATGCTCCTCGCATTTTTCACACCTTTTCATATTCATCGCATTTTTCACACCTCTTAATGCTCCTCGCATTTTTCACAACTTTTCATGCTCGTCGCATTTTTCACACCTTTTCATGCTCCTGGTCTTTCTTTTTTTTTTTTTGCTCCTCGCATTTTTCACACCTTTTCATGCTCCTGGTCTTTCTTTTTTTTTTTTTTTTTTTTTGCTCCTCGCATTTTTGACACCTTTTCATGCTCCGGGTCTTTCTTTTTTTTTTTTTGCTCCTCGAATTTTTCACACCTTTTCATGCTCCTCGCATTTTTCACACCTCTTCATGCTCCTCGGATTTTTCACAACTTTTCATGCTCGTCGCATTTTTCACACCTTTTCATGCTCCTGGTCTTTCTTTTTTTTTTTTGCTCCCCGCATTTTTCACACCTTTTCATGTTCCTGGGCTTTTTTTTTTTTTTTTTTTTTTTGCTCCTCGCATTTTTGACACCTTTTCATGCTCCTCGTCTTTTTTTTTTTTTTTGCTCCTCGCATTTTTCACACCTTTTCATGCTCCTGGTCTTTTTTTTTTTTTTGCTCCTCGCATTTTTCACACCTTTTCATGCTCCTCGCATTTTTCACACCTTTTCATGCTCTTAGTCTTTTTTTTTTTTTGCTCCTCGCATTTTTCACACCTTTTCATGCTCCTGGTCTTTCTTTTTTTTTTTTTTTGCTCCTCGCATTTTTCACACCTTTTCATGCTCCTCGTCTTTTTTTTTTTTTTTGCTCCTCGCATTTGTCACACCTTTTCATGCTCCTGATCTTTCTTTTTTTTTTTTTTTTTTTCCTCCTCTCATTTTTCACACCTTCTCATGCTCCTGGTCTTTTTTTTTTTTTTTTTTCTCGCATTTTTCACACCTTTTCATGCTCCTGGACTTTCTTTTTTTTTTTTTGCTCCTCACATTTTTCACACCTTTTCATGCTCCTCGTCTTTTTTTTTTTTTTGCTCCTCGCATTTTTCACACCTTTTCATGCTCCTGGTCTTTTTTTTTTTTTTTTTGCTCCTCGCATTTTTCACACCTTTTCATGCTCCTCGCATTTTTCACACCTTTTCATGTTCCTTGCATTTTTCACACCTTTTCATGCTCCTGGTCTTTCTTTTTTTTTTTTTTTTTCCTCCTCGCCTTTTTCACCCCTTTTCATGCTCCTGGTCTTTTTTTTTTTTTTTTTTTTTTTTTGCTCCTCGCATTTTTCACAGCTTTTCATGCTCCTGGTCTTTCTTTTTTTTTTTTTTGCCCCTCGCATTTTTCACACCTTTTCATGCTCCTCGCATTTTTCACACCTTTTCATGCTCCTGGTCTTTTTTTTTTTTTTGTTCCTCGCATTTTTCACCCCTTTTCATGTTCCTGGTCTTTTTTTTTTTTTTTTTTTTGCTCCTCGCATTTTTGACACCTTTTCATGCTCCTGATCTTTTTTTTTTTTTTTTGCTCCTCGCATTTTTGACACCTTTTCATGCTCCTGGTCTTTTTTTTTTTTTTTTTTGCCCCTTGCATTTTTCACACCTTTTCATGCTCCTGGTCTTTTTTTTTTTTTTTTTTGCTCCTCGCATTTTTCACACCTTTTCATGCTCCTGGTCTTTCTTTTTTTTTTTTTGCTCCCTGCATTTTTCACACCTTTTCATGCTCCTGGTCTTTCTTTTTTTTTTTTTTTTTTTTTGCTCCTCGCATTTTTCACACCTTTTCATGCTCCTGGTCTTTCTTTTTTTTTTTTTGCTCCCCGCATTTTTCACACCTTTTCATGCTCCTGGTCTTTCTTTTTTTTTTTTTTTTTTTTGCTCCTCGCATTTTTCACACCTTTTCATGCTCCTGGTCTTTCTTTTTTTTTTTTTTTTTTTCCTCCCCGCCTTTTTCACACCTTTTCATGCTCCTGGTCTTTTTTTTTTTTTTTTTTTTTTTTGCTCCTCGCATTTTTCACACCTTTTCATGCTCCTGGTCTTTTTTTTTTTTTTTTTGCTCCTCGAATTTTTCACACCTTTTCATGCTCCTCGCATTTTTCACACCTCTTCATGCTCCTCGCATTTTTCACAACTTTTCATGCTCGTCGCATTTTTCACACCTTTTCATGCTCCTGGTCTTTCTTTTTTTTTTTTGCTCCCCGCATTTTTCACACCTTTTCATGCTCTGCGTCTTTTTTTTTTTTTTTTTGCTCCTCGCATTTTTCACACCTTTTCATGCTCTGCGTCTTTTTTTTTTTTTTTTTGCTCCTTGCAATTTTCACACCTATTCATGGTCCTGGTCTTTTTTTTTTTTTTTTTTGCTTCTCAAATTTTTCACACCTTTTCATGCTCCTTGCATTTTTCACACCTTTTCATGCTCCTTGCATTTTTCACACCTTTTCATGCTCCTTGCATTTTTCACACCTTTTCATGCTCCTTGCATTTTTCACACCTTTTCATGCTCCTTGCATTTTTCACACCTTTTCATGCTCCTCGTCTTTTTTTTTTTTTTGCTCCTCGCATTTTTCACACCTTTTCATGCTCCTGGTCTTTTTTTTTTTTTGCTCCTCGCATTTTTCACACCTTTTCATGCTCCTGGTCTTTCTTTTTTTTTTTTTTGCTCCTCGCATTTTTCACACCTTTTCATGCTCCTCGTCTTTTTTTTTTTTTTTTGCTCCTCGCATTTTTCACACCTTTTCATGCTCCTGGTCTTTTTTTTTTTTTTTTTTTGCTTCTCGCATTTTTCACTCCTTTTCATGCTCCTGGTCTTTTTTTTTTTTTTTTTGCTCCTCGAATTTTTCACACCTTTTCATGCTCCTCGCATTTTTCACACCTCTTCATGCTCCTCGCATTTTTCACAACTTTTCATGCTCGTCGCATTTTTCACACCTTTTCATGCTCCTGGTCTTTCTTTTTTTTTTTTGCTCCCCGCATTTTTCACACCTTTTCATGCTCCTGGTCTTTTTTTTTTTTTTTTTTGCTCCTCGCATTTTTCACACCTTTTCATGCTCTGCGTCTTTTTTTTTTTTTTTTTGCTCCTCGCATTTTTCACACCTTTTCATGCTCTGCGTCTTTTTTTTTTTTTTTTTGCTCCTTGCAATTTTCACACCTATTCATGGTCCTGGTCTTTTTTTTTTTTTTTTTTGCTTCTCAAATTTTTCACACCTTTTCATGCTCCTTGCATTTTTCACACCTTTTCATGCTCCTTGCATTTTTCACACCTTTTCATGCTCCTTGCATTTTTCACACCTTTTCATGCTCCTTGCATTTTTCACACCTTTTCATGCTCCTCGTTTTTTTTTTTTTTTTGCTCCTCGCATTTTTCACACCTTTTCATGCTCCTGGTCTTTTTTTTTTTTTGCTCCTCGCATTTTTCACACCTTTTCATGCTCCTGGTCTTTCTTTTTTTTTTTTTTGCTCCTCGCATTTTTCACCCCTTTTCATGCTCCTCGTCTTTTTTTTTTTTTTTTGCTCCTCGCATTTTTCACCCCTTTTCATGCTCCTGGTCTTTTTTTTTTTTTTTTTTTTGCTGGTCGAATTTTTCACACCTTTTCATGCTCCTCGCATTTTTCACACCTCTTCATGCTCCTGGTCTTTTTTTTTTTTTTGCTCCTCGCATTTTTCACACCTTTTCATGATCCTGGTCTTTTTTTTTTTTTTGCTCCTCGCATTTTTCACACCTTTTCATGATCCTGGTCTTTTTTTTTTTTTTTTTGCTCCTCGCATTTTTGACACCTTTTCATGCTCCTGGTCTTTTTTTTTTTTTTTTGCTCCTCGCATTTTTGACACCTTTTCATGCTCCTGGTCTTTTTTTTTTTTTTTTTGTCCCTCGCATTTTTCACACCTTTTCATGCTCCTGGTCTTTTTTTTTTTTTTTTGCTTCTCGCATTTTTCACACCTTTTCATGCTCCTGGTCTTTCTTTTTTTTTTTTTGCTCCCCGCATTTTTCACACCTTTTCATGCTCCTGGTCTTTCTTTTTTTTTTTTTTTTTTTTGCTCCTCGCATTTTTCACTCCTTTTCATGCTCCTGGTCTTTCTTTTTTTTTTTTTTTTTTTCCTCCTCGCATTTTTCACACCTTTTCATGCTCCTGGTCTTTTTTTTTTTTTTTTTTTTTGCTTCTCGCATTTTTCACACCTTTTCATGCTCCTGGTCTTTCTTTTTTTTTTTTTGCTCCTCGCATTTTTGACACCTTTTCATGCTCCTGGTCTTTCTTTTTTTTTTTTTTTTTTTCCTCCTCGCATTTTTCACCCCTTTTCTTTCTCCTGGTCTTTTTTTTTTTTTTTTTTTTTTGCTTCTCGCATTTTTCACACCTTTTCATGCTCCTGGTCTTTCTTTTTTTTTTTTTGCTCCTCGCATTTTTGACACCTTTTCATGCTCCTGGTCTTTCTTTTTTTTTTTTTCCTCCTCGCATTTTTCACACCTTTTCATGCTCCTCGTCTTTTTTTTTTTTTTTTTGCTCCTCGCATTTTTCACACCTTTTCATGCTCCTGGTCTTTCTTTTTTTTTTTTTTTTGCTCCTCGAATTTTTCACACCTTTTCATGCTCCTCGCATTTTTCACACCTCTTCATGCTCCTCGGATTTTTCACAACTTTTCATGCTCGTCGCATTTTTCACACCTTTTCATGCTCCTCGTCTTTTTTTTTTTTTTTGCTCCTCGCATTTTTCACACCTTTTCATGCTCCTGGTCTTTTTTTTTTTTTTGCTCCTCGCATTTTTCACACCTTTTCATGCTCCTGGTCTTTCTTTTTTTTTTTTTTGCTCCTCGCATTTTTCACACCTTTTCATGCTCCTCGTCTTTTTTTTTTTTTTTTGCTCCTCGCATTTTTCACACCTTTTCATGCTCCTGGTCTTTCTTTTTTTTTTTTTTTCCTCCTCGCATTTCTCACACCTTTTCATGTTCCTGGTCTCTTTTTTTTTTTTTTTTGCTCCTCGCATTTTTCACACCTTTTCATGCTCCGGGTTTTTTTTTTTTTTTTGCTCCTCGCATTTTTCACACCTATTCATGCTCCTGGTCTTTCTTTTTTTTTTTTTGCTCCTCGCATTTTTCACACCTTTTCATGCTCCTCGTCTTTTTTTTTTTTTTTGCTCCTCGCATTTTTCACACCTTTTCTTTCTCCTGGTCTTTCTTTTTTTTTTTTTTTTTTTTGCTCCTCGCATTTTTCACACCTTTTCATGCTCCTGGTCTTTTTTTTTTTTTTTTTTTGCTCCTCGAATTTTTCACCCCTTTTCATGCTGCTCGCATTTTTCACACCTCTTCATGCTCCTCGCATTTTTCACAACTTTTCATGCTCCTCGCATTTTTCACACCTTTTCATGCTCCTGGTCTTTCTTTTTCTTTTTTTTTTTTTGCTCCTCGCATTTTTCACAGCTTTTCATGCTCCTTGCATTTTTCACAACTTTTCATGCTCCTCGCATTTTTCACACCTTTTCATGCTCCTTGCATTTTTCCCACATTTTCATGCTCCTGGTCTTTCTTTTTTTTTTTTTGCTCCTCGAATTTTTCACACCTTTTCATGCTCCTCGCATTTTTCACACCTCTTCATGCTCCTCACATTTTTCACAACTTTTCATATTCCTCGCATTTTTCACACCTTTTCATGCTCCTTGCATTTTTCACACCTTTTCATGCTCCTGGTCTTTCTTTTTTTTTTTTTTGATCCTCGCATTTTTCACACCTTTTCATGCTAATGGTCTTTCTTTTTTTTTTTTTTTTTTTGCTCCTCGCATTTTTCACACCTTTTCATGCTCCTGGTCTTTCTTTCTTTCTTTTTTTTTTTTTTTTTGCTCCTCGCATTTTTCACACCTTTTCATGTTCCTGGTCTTTTTTTTTTTTTTTCCTCCTCGCATTTTTCACACCTTTTCATGCTCCTGGTCTTTTTTTTTTTTGCTCCTCGAATTTTTCACACCTTTTCATGCTCCTGGTCTTTTTTTTTTTTTTTTTTTTTGCTCCTCGAATTTTTCACACCTTTTCATGCCCCTCGCATTTTTCACACCTCTTCATGCTCCTCTCATTTTTCACACCTTTTCATGCTCCTGGTCTTTCTTTTTTTTTTTTGCTCCTCGCATTTTTCACACCTTTTCATGCTCCTCGCATTTTTCACAACTTTTCATGCTCGTCGCCTTTTTCACACCTTTTCATGCTCCTGGTCTTTCTTTTTTTTTTTTTTGCTCCTCGCATTTTTCAAACCTTTTCATGTTCCTGGTTTTTTTTTTTTTTTTTTTTTTTGCTCCTCGCATTTTTCACACCTTTTCATGCTAATGGTCTTTCTTTTTTTTTTTTTGCTCCTCGAATTTTTCACACCTTTTCATGCTCCTCGCATTTTTCACACCTCTTCATGCTCCTCGCATTTTTCACAACTTTTCATGCTCGTCGCATTTTTCACACCTTTTCATGCTCCTGGTCTTTCTTTTTTTTTTTTTGCTCCTCGCATTTTTCACACCTTATCATGCTCCTGGTCTTTTTTTTTTTTTTTTTTTTTTTGCTCCTCGCATTTTTCACACCTTTTCATGCTCCTGGTCTTTCTTTTTTTTTTTTTTGATCCTCGCATTTTTCACACCTTTTCATGCTAATGGTCTTTCTTTTTTTTTTTTTTTTTTTGCTCCTCGCATTTTTCACACCTTTTCATGCTCCTGGTCTTTCTTTCTTTCTTTTTTTTTTTTTTTTTTGCTCCTCGCATTTTTCACACCTTTTCATATTCCTGGTCTTTTTTTTTTTTTCTCCTCGCATTTTTCACACCTCTTCATGCTCCTCGCATTTTTCACAACTTTTCATGCTCGTCGCATTTTTCACACCTTTTCATGCTCCTGGTCTTTCTTTTTTTTTTTTTTTGCTCCCCGCATTTTTCACACCTTTTCATGCTCCTGATCTTTTTTTTTTTTTTTTTTTTTTTGCTTCTCGCATTTTTCACACCTTTTCATGCTCCTGGTCTTTCTTTTTTTTTTTTTGCTCCTCGCATTTTTGACACCTTTTCATGCTCCTGGTCTTTTTTTTTTTTTTGCTCCTCGCATTTTTCACACCTTTTCATGCTCCTGGTCTTTCTTTTTTTTTTTTTTTCCTCGCATTTTTCACACCTTTTCATGCTCCTGGTCTTTTTTTTTTTTTTTTTTTTTGCTCCTCGAATTTTTCACACCTTTTCATGCTCCTCGCATTTTTCACACCTCTTCATGCTCCTCGCATTTTTCACAACTTTTCATGCTCGTCGCATTTTTCACATCTTTTCATGCTCCTGGTCTTTCTTTTTTTTTTTTTTTTTTTCCTCCTCGCATTTTTCACACCTTTTCATACTCCTGGTCTTTTTTTTTTTTTTTTTTTTCGCTTCTCGCATTTTTCACATCTTTTCATGCTCCTGGTCTTTCTTTTTTTTTTTTTCCTCCTCGCATTTTTCACACCTTTTCATGCTCCTCGTCTTTTTTTTTTTTTTTTTGCTCCTCGCATTTTTCACACCTTTTCATGCTCCTGGTCTTTCTTTTTTTTTTTTTTGCTCCTCGAATTTTTCACACCTTTTCATGCTCCTCGCATTTTTCACACCTCTTCATGCTCCTCGCATTTTTCACAACTTTTCATGCTCGTCGCATTTTTCACACCTTTTCATGCTCCTGGTCTTTCTTTTTTTTTTTTTGCTCCCCGCATTTTTCACACATTTTCATGCTCCTGGTCTTTCTTTTTTTTTTTTTTTTTTTGCTCCTCGTATTTTTCACACCTTTTCATGCTCCTGGTCTTTTTTTTTTTTTTGCTCCTCGCATTTTTCACACCTTTTCATGACCCTGGTCTTTTTTTTTTTTTTTTTTGCTCCTCGCATTTTTCACACCTTTTCATGCTCTGCGTCTTTTTTTTTTTTTTTTGCTCCTTGCAATTTTCACACCTATTCATGGTCCTGGTCTTTTTTTTTTTTTTTTTTTGCTCCTCAAATTTTTCACACCTTTTCATGCTCCTTGCATTTTTCACACCTTTTCATGCTCCTTGCATTTTTCACACCTTTTCATGCTCCTTGCATTTTTCACACCTTTTCATGCTCCTCGTCTTTTTTTTTTTTTTTGCTCCTCGCATTTTTCACACCTTTTCATGCTCCTGGTCTTTTTTTTTTTTTGCTCCTCGCATTTTTCACACCTTTTCATATTCCTGGTCTTTTTTTTTTTTTCTCCTCGCATTTTTCACACCTCTTCATGCTCCTCGCATTTTTCACAACTTTTCATGCTCGTCGCATTTTTCACACCTTTTCATGCTCCTGGTCTTTCTTTTTTTTTTTTTTTGCTCCCCGCATTTTTCACACCTTTTCATGCTCCTGATCTTTCTTTTTTTTTTTTTTTTTTTTCTCCTCGCATTTTTCACACCTTTTCATGCTAATGGTCTTTCTTTTTTTTTTTTTTTTTTTTTGCTCCTCGCTTTTTTCACACTTTTTCATGCTCCTGGTCTTTTTTTTTTTTTTTTTTTGCTCCTTGCATTTTTCACACCTTTTCATGCTCCTGGTCTTTCTTTTTTTTTTTTTTGCTCCTCGCATTTTTCACACCTTTTCATGCTCCTGGTTTTTTTTTTTTTTTGCTCCTCAAATTTTTCACACCGTTTCATGCTCCTCGCATTTTTCACAACTTTTCATGCTCATCGCATTTTTCACACCTTTTCATGCTCCTGGTCTTTCTTTTTTTTTTTTTGCTCCTCGCATTTTTCAAACCTTTTCATGTTCCTGGCTTTTTTTTTTTTTTTTTTTGCTCCTCGCATTTTTCACACCTTTTCATGCTCCTCGCATTTTTCACACCTCTTCATGCTCCTCGCATTTTTCACAACTTTTCATGCTCGTCGCATTTTTCACACCTTTTCATGCTCCTGGTCTTTCTTTTTTTTTTTTTGCTCCTCGCATTTTTCACACCTTTTCATGCTCCTGGTCTATTTTTTTTTTTTTTTTTGCTCCTCGAATTTTTCACACCTTTTCATGCTCCTCGCATTTTTCACTCCTCTTCATGCTCCTCACATTTTTCACAACTTTTCATGCTCCTCGCATTTTTCACACCTTTTCATGCTCCTTGCATTTTTCACACCTTTTCATGCTCCTGGTCTTTCTTTTTTTTTTTTTGATCCTCGTATTTTTCACACCTTTTCATGCTCCTGGTCTTTCTTTCTTTCTTTTTTTTTTTTTTTTTGCTCCTCGCATTTTTCACACCTTTTCATGTTCCTGGTCTTTTTTTTTTTTTTTTTTTTCCTCCTCGCATTTTTCACACCTTTTCATGCTCCTGGTCTTTTTTTTTCTTGCTCCTCGAATTTTTCACACCTTTTCATGCTCCTGGTCTTTTTTTTTTTTTTTTTTTTGCTCCTCGAATTTTTCACACCTTTTCATGCTCCTCGCATTTTTCACACCTCTTCATGCTCCTCGCATTTTTCACACCTTTTCATGCTCCTGGTCTTTCTTTTTTTTTTTTTTGCTCCTCGCATTTTTCACACCTTTTCATGCTCCTGGTCTTTCTTTTTTTTTTTTTTGCTCCTCGCATTTTTCACACCTTTTCATGCTCCTCGCATTTTTCACAACTTTTCATGCTCCTCGCATTTTTCACACCTTTTCATGCTCCTGGTCTTTCTTTTTTTTTTTTTTTTTTTTGCTCCTCGCATTTTTCACACCTTTTCATGCTCCTGGTCTTTCTTTTTTTTTTTTTTTTTCCTCCTCGCATTTTTCACACCTTTTCATGCTCCTGGTCTTTTTTTTTTTTTTTTTTTTTTGCTCCTCGCATTTTTCACACCTTTTCATGCTCCTGGTCTTTCTTTTTTTTTTTTTGCTCCTCGCATTTTTGACACCTTTTCATGCTCCTGGTCTTTTTTTTTTTTTTGCTCCTCGCATTTTTCACACCTTTTCATGCTCCTGGTCTTTCTTTTTTTTTTTTTTTTCCTCGCATTTTTCACACCTTTTCATGCTCCTGGTCTTTTTTTTTTTTTTTTTTTTTTGCTCCTCGAATTTTTCACACCTTTTCATGCTCCTCGCATTTTTCACACCTCTTCATGCTCCTCGCATTTTTCACAACTTTTCATGCTCGTCGCATTTTTCACATCTTTTCATGCTCCTGGTCTTTCTTTTTTTTTTTTTTTTTTTCCTCCTCGCATTTTTCACACCTTTTCATACTCCTGGTCTTTTTTTTTTTTTTTTTTTTCGCTTCTCGCATTTTTCACATCTTTTCATGCTCCTGGTCTTTCTTTTTTTTTTTTTCCTCCTCGCATTTTTCACACCTTTTCATGCTCCTCGTCTTTTTTTTTTTTTTTTTGCTCCTCGCATTTTTCACACCTTTTCATGCTCCTGGTCTTTCTTTTTTTTTTTTTGCTCCTCGAATTTTTCACACATTTTCATGCTCCTCGCATTTTTCACACCTCTTCATGCTCCTCGCATTTTTCACAACTTTTCATGCTCGTCGCATTTTTCACACCTTTTCATGCTCCTGGTCTTTCTTTTTTTTTTTTTGCTCCCCGCATTTTTCACACATTTTCATGCTTCTGGTCTTTCTTTTTTTTTTTTTTTTTTTGCTCCTCGTATTTTTCACACCTTTTCATGCTCCTGGTCTTTTTTTTTTTTTTTGCTCCTCGCTTTTTTCTCCCCTTTTCATGCCCCTGGTCTTTTTTTTTTTTTTTTTTGCTCCTCGCATTTTTCACACCTTTTCATGCTCTGCGTCTTTTTTTTTTTTTTTTGCTCCTTGCAATTTTCACACCTATTCATGGTCCTGGTCTTTTTTTTTTTTTTTTTTTGCTCCTCAAATTTTTCACACCTTTTCATGCTCCTTGCATTTTTCACACCTTTTCATGCTCCTTGCATTTTTCACACCTTTTCATGCTCCTTGCATTTTTCACACCTTTTCATGCTCCTCGTCTTTTTTTTTTTTTTTGCTCCTCGCATTTTTCACACCTTTTCATGCTCCTGGTCTTTTTTTTTTTTTGCTCCTCGCATTTTTCACACCTTTTCATGCTCCTGGTCTTTCTTTTTTTTTTTTTTGCTCCTCGCATTTTTCACACCTTTTCATGCTCCTCGTCTTTTTTTTTTTTTTTTGCTCCTCGCATTTTTCACACCTTTTCATGCTCCTGGTCTTTCTTTTTTTTTTTTTTTTTTTTTCCTCCTCGCATTTTTCACACCTTTTCATGCTCCTGGTCTCTTTTTTTTTTTTGCTCCTCGCATTTTTCACACCTTTTCATGCTCCTGGTCTTTCTTTTTTTTTTTTTTGCTCCTCGCATTTTTCACACCTTTTCATGCTCCTCGTCTTTTTTTTTTTTTTTTGCTCCTCGCATTTTTCACACCTTTTCATGCTCCTGGTCTTTCTTTTTTTTTTTTTTTTTTTGCTCCTCGCATTTTTCACACCTTTTCATGCTCCTGGTCTTTTTTTTTTTTTTTTTTTGCTGGTCGAATTTTTCACACCTTTTCATGCTCCTCGCATTTTTCACACCTCTTCATGCTCCTGGTCTTTTTTTTTTTTTTGCTCCTCGCATTTTTCACACCTTTTCATGATCCTGGTCTTTTTTTTTTTTTTGCTCCTCGCATTTTTGACACCTTTTCATGCTCCTCGTCTTTTTTTTTTTTTTTTGCTCCTCGCATTTTTCACACCTTTTCATGCTCCTGGTCTTTCTTTTTTTTTTTTTTTTTTTTCCTCCTCGCATTTTTCACACCTTTTCATGCTCCTGGTCTTTTTTTTTTTTTTTTTTTTGCTTCTCGCATTTTTCACACCTTTTCATGCTCCTGGTCTTTCTTTTTTTTTTTTTGCTCCTCGCATTTTTCACACCTTTTCATGCTAATGGTCTTTCTTTTTTTTTTTTTGCTCCTCGAATTTTTCACACCTTTTCATGCTCCTCGCATTTTTCACACCTCTTCATGCTCCTCGCATTTTTCACAACTTTTCATGCTCGTCGCATTTTTCACACCTTTTCATGCTCCTGGTCTTTCTTTTTTTTTTTTTGCTCCTCGCATTTTTCACACCTTATCATGCTCCTGGTCTTTTTTTTTTTTTTTTTTTTTTTTGCTCCTCGCATTTTTCACACCTTTTCATGCTCCTGGTCTTTCTTTTTTTTTTTTTTGATCCTCGCATTTTTCACACCTTTTCATGCTAATGGTCTTTCTTTTTTTTTTTTTTTTTTTGCTCCTCGCATTTTTCACACCTTTTCATGCTCCTGGTCTTTCTTTCTTTCTTTTTTTTTTTTTTTTTGCTCCTCGCATTTTTCACACCTTTTCATATTCCTGGTCTTTTTTTTTTTTTCTCCTCGCATTTTTCACACCTCTTCATGCTCCTCGCATTTTTCACAACTTTTCATGCTCGTCGCATTTTTCACACCTTTTCATGCTCCTGGTCTTTCTTTTTTTTTTTTTTTGCTCCCCGCATTTTTCACACCTTTTCATGCTCCTGATCTTTCTTTTTTTTTTTTTTTTTTTTTCTCCTCGCATTTTTCACACCTTTTCATGCTAATGGTCTTTCTTTTTTTTTTTTTTTTTATTGCTCCTCGCTTTTTTCACACTTTTTCATGCTCCTGGTCTTTTTTTTTTTTTTTTTTGCTCCTTGCATTTTTCACACCTTTTCATGCTCCTGGTCTTTCTTTTTTTTTTTTTTGCTCCTCGCATTTTTCACACCTTTTCATGCTCCTGGTTTTTTTTTTTTTTTGCTCCTCAAATTTTTCACACCGTTTCATGCTCCTCGCATTTTTCACAACTTTTCATGCTCATCGCATTTTTCACACCTTTTCATGCTCCTGGTCTTTCTTTTTTTTTTTTTGCTCCTCGCATTTTTCAAACCTTTTCATGTTCCTGGCTTTTTTTTTTTTTTTTTTTGCTCCTCGCATTTTTCACACCTTTTCATGCTCCTCGCATTTTTCACACCTCTTCATGCTCCTCGCATTTTTCACAACTTTTCATGCTCGTCGCATTTTTCACACCTTTTCATGCTCCTGGTCTTTCTTTTTTTTTTTTTGCTCCTCGCATTTTTCACACCTTTTCATGCTCCTGGTCTATTTTTTTTTTTTTTTTTGCTCCTCGAATTTTTCACACCTTTTCATGCTCCTCGCATTTTTCACTCCTCTTCATGCTCCTCACATTTTTCACAACTTTTCATGCTCCTCGCATTTTTCACACCTTTTCATGCTCCTTGCATTTTTCACACCTTTTCATGCTCCTGGTCTTTCTTTTTTTTTTTTTGATCCTCGTATTTTTCACACCTTTTCATGCTCCTGGTCTTTCTTTCTTTCTTTTTTTTTTTTTTTTTTGCTCCTCGCATTTTTCACACCTTTTCATGTTCCTGGTCTTTTTTTTTTTTTTTTTTTCCTCCTCGCATTTTTCACACCTTTTCATGCTCCTGGTCTTTTTTTTTCTTGCTCCTCGAATTTTTCACACCTTTTCATGCTCCTGGTCTTTTTTTTTTTTTTTTTTTTGCTCCTCGAATTTTTCACACCTTTTCATGCTCCTCGCATTTTTCACACCTCTTCATGCTCCTCGCATTTTTCACACCTTTTCATGCTCCTGGTCTTTCTTTTTTTTTTTTTTGCTCCTCGCATTTTTCACACCTTTTCATGCTCCTGGTCTTTCTTTTTTTTTTTTTTGCTCCTCGCATTTTTCACACCTTTTCATGCTCCTCGCATTTTTCACAACTTTTCATGCTCGTCGCATTTTTCACACCTTTTCATGCTCCTGGTCTTTCTTTTTTTTTTTTTTTTTTTTGCTCCTCGCATTTTTCACACCTTTTCATGCTCCTGGTCTTTCTTTTTTTTTTTTTTTTCCTCCTCGCATTTTTCACACCTTTTCATGCTCCTGGTCTTTTTTTTTTTTTTTTTTTTTTTGCTTCTCGCATTTTTCACACCTTTTCATGCTCCTGGTCTTTCTTTTTTTTTTTTTGCTCCTCGCATTTTTGACACCTTTTCATGCTCCTGGTCTTTTTTTTTTTTTTGCTCCTCGCATTTTTCACACCTTTTCATGCTCCTGGTCTTTCTTTTTTTTTTTTTTTCCTCGCATTTTTCACACCTTTTCATGCTCCTGGTCTTTTTTTTTTTTTTTTTTTTTGCTCCTCGAATTTTTCACACCTTTTCATGCTCCTCGCATTTTTCACACCTCTTCATGCTCCTCGCATTTTTCACAACTTTTCATGCTCGTCGCATTTTTCACATCTTTTCATGCTCCTGGTCTTTCTTTTTTTTTTTTTTTTTTTCCTCCTCGCATTTTTCACACCTTTTCATACTCCTGGTCTTTTTTTTTTTTTTTTTTTTTCGCTTCTCGCATTTTTCACATCTTTTCATGCTCCTGGTCTTTCTTTTTTTTTTTTTCCTCCTCGCATTTTTCACACCTTTTCATGCTCCTCGTCTTTTTTTTTTTTTTTTTGCTCCTCGCATTTTTCACACCTTTTCATGCTCCTGGTCTTTCTTTTTTTTTTTTTTGCTCCTCGAATTTTTCACACCTTTTCATGCTCCTCGCATTTTTCACACCTCTTCATGCTCCTCGCATTTTTCACAACTTTTCATGCTCGTCGCATTTTTCACACCTTTTCATGCTCCTGGTCTTTCTTTTTTTTTTTTTGCTCCCCGCATTTTTCACACATTTTCATGCTCCTGGTCTTTCTTTTTTTTTTTTTTTTTTTGCTCCTCGTATTTTTCACACCTTTTCATGCTCCTGGTCTTTTTTTTTTTTTTGCTCCTCGCATTTTTCACACCTTTTCATGACCCTGGTCTTTTTTTTTTTTTTTTTTGCTCCTCGCATTTTTCACACCTTTTCATGCTCTGCGTCTTTTTTTTTTTTTTTTGCTCCTTGCAATTTTCACACCTATTCATGGTCCTGGTCTTTTTTTTTTTTTTTTTTTGCTCCTCAAATTTTTCACACCTTTTCATGCTCCTTGCATTTTTCACACCTTTTCATGCTCCTTGCATTTTTCACACCTTTTCATGCTCCTTGCATTTTTCACACCTTTTCATGCTCCTCGTCTTTTTTTTTTTTTTTGCTCCTCGCATTTTTCACACCTTTTCATGCTCCTGGTCTTTTTTTTTTTTTGCTCCTCGCATTTTTCACACCTTTTCATGCTCCTGGTCTTTCTTTTTTTTTTTTTTGCTCCTCGCATTTTTCACACCTTTTCATGCTCCTCGTCTTTTTTTTTTTTTTTTGCTCCTCGCATTTTTCACACCTTTTCATGCTCCTGGTCTTTCTTTTTTTTTTTTTTTTTTTTCCTCCTCGCATTTTTCACACCTTTTCATGCTCCTGGTCTCTTTTTTTTTTTTGCTCCTCGCATTTTTCACACCTTTTCATGCTCCTGGTCTTTCTTTTTTTTTTTTTTGCTCCTCGCATTTTTCACACCTTTTCATGCTCCTCGTCTTTTTTTTTTTTTTTTGCTCCTCGCATTTTTCACACCTTTTCATGCTCCTGGTCTTTCTTTTTTTTTTTTTTTTTTTGCTCCTCGCATTTTTCACACCTTTTCATGCTCCTGGTCTTTTTTTTTTTTTTTTTTTGCTGGTCGAATTTTTCACACCTTTTCATGCTCCTCGCATTTTCACACCTCTTCATGCTCCTGGTCTTTTTTTTTTTTTTGCTCCTCGCCTTTTTCACACCTTTTCATGATCCTGGTCTTTTTTTTTTTTTTGCTCCTCGCATTTTTGACACCTTTTCATGCTCCTCGTCTTTTTTTTTTTTTTTGCTCCTCGCATTTTTCACACCTTTTCATGCTCCTGGTCTTTCTTTTTTTTTTTTTTTTTTTTCCTCCTCGCATTTTTCACACCTTTTCATGCTCCTGGTCTTTTTTTTTTTTTTTTTTTGCTTCTCGCATTTTTCACACCTTTTCATGCTCCTGGTCTTTTTTTTTTTTTTTTTTCTTCCTCCCATTTTTCACACCTTTTCATGCTCCTGGCCTTTTTTTTTTTTTTTTTTTTTTGCTCCTCGCATTTTTCACACCTTTTCATGCTCCTGGTCTTTTTTTTTTTTTTTTTTGCTCCTTGCATTTTTCACACCTTTTCATGCTCCTGGTCTTTCTTTTTTTTTTTTTTGCTCCTCGCATTTTTCACACCTTTTCATGCTCCTGGTTTTTTTTTTTTTTTGCTCCTCAAATTTTTCACACCGTTTCATGCTCCTCGCATTTTTCACAACTTTTCATGCTCATCGCATTTTTCACACCTTTTCATGCTCCTGGTCTTTCTTTTTTTTTTTTTGCTCCTCGCATTTTTCAAACCTTTTCATGTTCCTGGCTTTTTTTTTTTTTTTTTTTTGCTCCTCGCATTTTTCACACCTTTTCATGCTCCTCGCATTTTTCACACCTCTTCATGCTCCTCGCATTTTTCACAACTTTTCATGCTCGTCGCATTTTTCACACCTTTTCATGCTCCTGGTCTTTCTTTTTTTTTTTTTGCTCCTCGCATTTTTCACACCTTTTCATGCTCCTGGTCTATTTTTTTTTTTTTTTTTGCTCCTCGAATTTTTCACACCTTTTCATGCTCCTCGCATTTTTCACTCCTCTTCATGCTCCTCACATTTTTCACAACTTTTCATGCTCCTCGCATTTTTCACACCTTTTCATGCTCCTTGCATTTTTCACACCTTTTCATGCTCCTGGTCTTTCTTTTTTTTTTTTTGATCCTCGTATTTTTCACACCTTTTCATGCTCCTGGTCTTTCTTTCTTTCTTTTTTTTTTTTTTTTTGCTCCTCGCATTTTTCACACCTTTTCATGTTCCTGGTCTTTTTTTTTTTTTTTTTTTTCCTCCTCGCATTTTTCACACCTTTTCATGCTCCTGGTCTTTTTTTTTCTTGCTCCTCGAATTTTTCACACCTTTTCATGCTCCTGGTCTTTTTTTTTTTTTTTTTTTTGCTCCTCGAATTTTTCACACCTTTTCATGCTCCTCGCATTTTTCACACCTCTTCATGCTCCTCGCATTTTTCACACCTTTTCTTGCTCCTGGTCTTTCTTTTTTTTTTTTTGCTCCTCGCATTTTTCACACCTTTTCATGCTCCTGGTCTTTCTTTTTTTTTTTTTTGCTCCTCGCATTTTTCACACCTTTTCATGCTCCTCGCATTTTTCACAACTTTTCATGCTCGTCGCATTTTTCACACCTTTTCATGCTCCTGGTCTTTCTTTTTTTTTTTTTTTTTTTTTGCTCCTCGCATTTTTCACACCTTTTCATGCTCCTGGTCTTTCTTTTTTTTTTTTTCCTCCTCGCATTTTTCACACCTTTTCATGCTCCTGGTCTTTTTTTTTTTTTTTTTTTTTTTGCTTCTCGCATTTTTCACACCTTTTCATGCTCCTGGTCTTTCTTTTTTTTTTTTTGCTCCTCGCATTTTTGACACCTTTTCATGCTCCTGGTCTTTTTTTTTTTTTTGCTCCTCGCATTTTTCACACCTTTTCATGCTCCTGGTCTTTCTTTTTTTTTTTTTTTCCTCGCATTTTTCACACCTTTTCATGCTCCTGGTCTTTTTTTTTTTTTTTTTTTTTGCTCCTCGAATTTTTCACACCTTTTCATGCTCCTCGCATTTTTCACACCTCTTCATGCTCCTCGCATTTTTCACAACTTTTCATGCTCGTCGCATTTTTCACATCTTTTCATGCTCCTGGTCTTTCTTTTTTTTTTTTTTTTTTTTCCTCCTCGCATTTTTCACACCTTTTCATACTCCTGGTCTTTTTTTTTTTTTTTTTTTTCGCTTCTCGCATTTTTCACATCTTTTCATGCTCCTGGTCTTTCTTTTTTTTTTTTTCCTCCTCGCATTTTTCACACCTTTTCATGCTCCTCGTCTTTTTTTTTTTTTTTTTGCTCCTCGCATTTTTCACACCTTTTCATGCTCCTGGTCTTTCTTTTTTTTTTTTTTGCTCCTCGAATTTTTCACACCTTTTCATGCTCCTCGCATTTTTCACACCTCTTCATGCTCCTCGCATTTTTCACAACTTTTCATGCTCGTCGCATTTTTCACACCTTTTCATGCTCCTGGTCTTTCTTTTTTTTTTTTTGCTCCCCGCATTTTTCACACATTTTCATGCTCCTGGTCTTTCTTTTTTTTTTTTTTTTTTTGCTCCTCGTATTTTTCACACCTTTTCATGCTCCTGGTCTTTTTTTTTTTTTTGCTCCTCGCATTTTTCACACCTTTTCATGACCCTGGTCTTTTTTTTTTTTTTTTTTGCTCCTCGCATTTTTCACACCTTTTCATGCTCTGCGTCTTTTTTTTTTTTTTTTGCTCCTTGCAATTTTCACACCTATTCATGGTCCTGGTCTTTTTTTTTTTTTTTTTTTGCTCCTCAAATTTTTCACACCTTTTCATGCTCCTTGCATTTTTCACACCTTTTCATGCTCCTTGCATTTTTCACACCTTTTCATGCTCCTTGCATTTTTCACACCTTTTCATGCTCCTCGTCTTTTTTTTTTTTTTTGCTCCTCGCATTTTTCACACCTTTTCATGCTCCTGGTCTTTTTTTTTTTTTGCTCCTCGCATTTTTCACACCTTTTCATGCTCCTGGTCTTTCTTTTTTTTTTTTTTGCTCCTCGCATTTTTCACACCTTTTCATGCTCCTCGTCTTTTTTTTTTTTTTTTGCTCCTCGCATTTTTCACACCTTTTCATGCTCCTGGTCTTTCTTTTTTTTTTTTTTTTTTTTCCTCCTCGCATTTTTCACACCTTTTCATGCTCCTGGTCTCTTTTTTTTTTTTGCTCCTCGCATTTTTCACACCTTTTCATGCTCCTGGTCTTTCTTTTTTTTTTTTTTGCTCCTCGCATTTTTCACACCTTTTCATGCTCCTCGTCTTTTTTTTTTTTTTTGCTCCTCGCATTTTTCACACCTTTTCATGCTCCTGGTCTTTCTTTTTTTTTTTTTTTTTTTGCTCCTCGCATTTTTCACACCTTTTCATGCTCCTGGTCTTTTTTTTTTTTTTTTTTTGCTGGTCGAATTTTTCACACCTTTTCATGCTCCTCGCATTTTTCACACCTCTTCATGCTCCTGGTCTTTTTTTTTTTTTTGCTCCTCGCATTTTTCACACCTTTTCATGATCCTGGTCTTTTTTTTTTTTTTGCTCCTCGCATTTTTGACACCTTTTCATGCTCCTCGTCTTTTTTTTTTTTTTTGCTCCTCGCATTTTTCACACCTTTTCATGCTCCTGGTCTTTCTTTTTTTTTTTTTTTTTTTCCTCCTCGCATTTTTCACACCTTTTCATGCTCCTGGTCTTTTTTTTTTTTTTTTTTTGCTTCTCGCATTTTTCACACCTTTTCATGCTCCTGGTCTTTCTTTTTTTTTTTTTGCTCCTCGCATTTTTCACACCTTTTCATGCTCCTGGTCTTTTTTTTTTTTTTTTTTTGCTGGTCGAATTTTTCACACCTTTTCATGCTCCTCGCATTTTTCACACCTCTTCATGCTCCTGGTCTTTTTTTTTTTTTTGCTCCTCGCATTTTTCACACCTTTTCATATTCCTGGTCTTTTTTTTTTTTTTTCCTCCTCGCATTTTTCACACCTTTTCATGCTCCTGGTCTTTTTTTTTTTTGCTCCTCGAATTTTTCACACCTTTTCATGCTCCTGGTCTTTTTTTTTTTTTTTTTTTTTGCTCCTCTAATTTTTCACACCTTTTCATGCCCCTCGCATTTTTCACACCTCTTCATGCTCCTCGCATTTTTCACACCTTTTCATGCTCCTGGTCTTTCTTTTTTTTTTTTGCTCCTCGCATTTTTCACACCTTTTCATGCTCCTCGCATTTTTCACAACTTTTCATGCTCGTCGCATTTTTCACACCTTTTCATGCTCCTGGTCTTTCTTTTTTTTTTTTTTGCTCCTCGCATTTTTCAAACCTTTTCATGTTCCTGGTTTTTTTTTTTTTTTTTTTTTTTTGCTCCTCGCATTTTTCACACCTTTTCATGCTAATGGTCTTTCTTTTTTTTTTTTTGCTCCTCGAATTTTTCACACCTTTTCATGCTCCTCGCATTTTTCACACCTCTTCATGCTCCTCGCATTTTTCACAACTTTTCATGCTCGTCGCATTTTTCACACCTTTTCATGCTCCTGGTCTTTCTTTTTTTTTTTTTGCTCCTCGAATTTTTCACACCTTTTCATGCTCCTCGCATTTTTCACACCTCTTCATGCTCCTCGCATTTTTCACAACTTTTCATGCTCGTCGCATTTTTCACACCTTTTCATGCTCCTGATCTTTCTTTTTTTTTTTTTTTTTTTTTCTCCTCGCATTTTTCACACCTTTTCATGCTAATGGTCTTTCTTTTTTTTTTTTTTTTATTGCTCCTTGCATTTTTCACACCTTTTCATGCTCCTGGTCTTTCTTTTTTTTTTTTTTGCTCCTCGCATTTTTCACACCTTTTCATGCTCCTGGTTTTTTTTTTTTTTTGCTCCTCAAATTTTTCACACCGTTTCATGCTCCTCGCATTTTTCACAACTTTTCATGCTCATCGCATTTTTCACACCTTTTCATGCTCCTGGTTTTTCTTTTTTTTTTTTTGCTCCTCGCATTTTTCACACCTTTTCATGCTCCTGGTCTTTCTTTTTTTTTTTTTTTGCTCCTCGCATTTTTCACACCTTTTCATGCTCCTGGTCTTTTTTTTTTTTTTTTTTTGCTGGTCGAATTTTTCACACCTTTTCATGCTCCTCGCATTTTTCACACCTCTTCATGCTCCTGGTCTTTTTTTTTTTTTTGCTCCTCGCATTTTTCACACCTTTTCATGATCCTGGTCTTTTTTTTTTTTTTGCTCCTCGCATTTTTGACACCTTTTCATGCTCCTCGTCTTTTTTTTTTTTTTTTCTCCTCGCATTTTTCACACCTTTTCATGCTCCTGGTCTTTCTTTTTTTTTTTTTTTTTTTCCTCCTCGCTTTTTTCCCTCCTTTTCATGCTCCTGGTCTTTTTTTTTTTTTTTTTTTTGCTTCTCGCATTTTTCACACCTTTTCATGCTCCTGGTCTTTCTTTTTTTTTTTTTGCTCCTCGCATTTTTCACACCTTTTCATGCTCCTGGTCTTTTTTTTTTTTTTTTTTTGCTGGTCGAATTTTTCACACCTTTTCATGCTCCTCGCATTTTTCACACCTCTTCATGCTCCTGGTCTTTTTTTTTTTTTTGCTCCTCGCATTTTTCACACCTTTTCATGTTCCTGGTCTTTTTTTTTTTTTTTCCTCCTCGCATTTTTCACACCTTTTCATGCTCCTGGTCTTTTTTTTTTTTGCTCCTCGAATTTTTCACACCTTTTCATGCTCCTGGTCTTTTTTTTTTTTTTTTTTTTGCTCCTCTAATTTTTCACACCTTTTCATGCTCCTCGCATTTTTCACACCTCTTCATGCTCCTCGCATTTTTCACACCTTTTCATGCTCCTGGTCTTTTTTTTTTTTGCTCCTCGCATTTTTCACACCTTTTCATGCTCCTCGCATTTTTCACAACTTTTCATGCTCGTCGCATTTTTCACACCTTTTCATGCTCCTGGTCTTTTTTTTTTTTTTTTTTGCTCCTCGCATTTTTCAAACCTTTTCATGTTCCTGGTTTTTTTTTTTTTTTTTTTTTTTGCTCCTCGCATTTTTCACACCTTTTCATGCTAATGGTCTTTCTTTTTTTTTTTTTGCTCCTCGAATTTTTCACACCTTTTCATGCTCCTCGCATTTTTCACACCTCTTCATGCTCCTCGCATTTTTCACAACTTTTCATGCTCGTCGCATTTTTCACACCTTTTCATGCTCCTGGTCTTTCTTTTTTTTTTTTTGCTCCTCGAATTTTTCACACCTTTTCATGCTCCTCGCATTTTTCACACCTCTTCATGCTCCTCGCATTTTTCACAACTTTTCATGCTCGTCGCATTTTTCACACCTTTTCATGCTCCTGATCTTTCTTTTTTTTTTTTTTTTTTTTTCTCCTCGCATTTTTCACACCTTTTCATGCTAATGGTCTTTCTTTTTTTTTTTTTTTTATTGCTCCTTGCATTTTTCACACCTTTTCATGCTCCTGGTCTTTCTTTTTTTTTTTTTTGCTCCTCGCATTTTTCACACCTTTTCATGCTCCTGGTTTTTTTTTTTTTTTGCTCCTCAAATTTTTCACACCGTTTCATGCTCCTCGCATTTTTCACAACTTTTCATGCTCATCGCATTTTTCACACCTTTTCATGCTCCTGGTCTTTCTTTTTTTTTTTTTGCTCCTCGCATTTTTCACACCTTTTCATGCTCCTGGTCTTTCTTTTTTTTTTTTTTTCCTCCTCGCATTTTTCACACCTTTTCATGTTCCTGGTCTCTTTTTTTTTTTTTTTTTTGCTCCTCGCATTTTTCACACCTTTTCATGCTCCTGGTCTTTTTTTTTTTTTTGCTCCTAGCATTTTTCACACCTTTTCATGCTCCTGGTCTTTCTTTTTTTTTTTTTTGCTCCTCGCATTTTTCACACCTCTTCATGCTCCTCACATTTTTCACAACTTTTCATGTTCCTCGCATTTTTCACACCTTTTCATGCTCCTTGCATTTTTCACACCTTTTCATGCTCCTGGTCTTTTTTTTTTTTTTTTTTGATCCTCGCATTTTTCACACCTTTTCATGCTAATGGTCTTTCTTTTTTTTTTTTTTTTTTTGCTCCTCGCATTTTTCACACCTTTTCATGCTCCTGGTCTTTCTTTCTTTCTTTTTTTTTTTTTTTTGCTCCTCGCATTTTTCACACCTTTTCATGTTCCTGGTCTTTTTTTTTTTTTTTCCTCCTCGCATTTTTCACACCTTTTCATGCTCCTGGTCTTTTTTTTTTTTTGCTCCTCGAATTTTTCACACCTTTTCATGCTCCTGGTCTTTTTTTTTTTTTTTTTTTTTGCTCCTCGAATTTTTCACACCTTTTCATGCCCCTCGCATTTTTCACACCTCTTCATGCTCCTCGCATTTTTCACACCTTTTCATGCTCCTGGTCTTTCTTTTTTTTTTTTGCTCCTCGCATTTTTCACACCTTTTCATGCTCCTCGCATTTTTCACAACTTTTCATGCTCGTCGCATTTTTCACACCTTTTCATGCTCCTGGTCTTTCTTTTTTTTTTTTTTGCTCCTCGCATTTTTCAAACCTTTTCATGTTCCTGGTTTTTTTTTTTTTTTTTTTTTTTTGCTCCTCGCATTTTTCACACCTTTTCATGCTAATGGTCTTTCTTTTTTTTTTTTTGCTCCTCGAATTTTTCACACCTTTTCATGCTCCTCGCATTTTTCACACCTCTTCATGCTCCTCGCATTTTTCACAACTTTTCATGCTCGTCGCATTTTTCACACCTTTTCATGCTCCTGGTCTTTCTTTTTTTTTTTTTGCTCCTCGAATTTTTCACACCTTTTCATGCTCCTCGCATTTTTCACACCTCTTCATGCTCCTCGCATTTTTCACAACTTTTCATGCTCGTCGCATTTTTCACACCTTTTCATGCTCCTGATCTTTCTTTTTTTTTTTTTTTTTTTTTCTCCTCGCATTTTTCACACCTTTTCATGCTAATGGTCTTTCTTTTTTTTTTTTTTTTATTGCTCCTTGCATTTTTCACACCTTTTCATGCTCCTGGTCTTTCTTTTTTTTTTTTTTGCTCCTCGCATTTTTCACACCTTTTCATGCTCCTGGTTTTTTTTTTTTTTTGCTCCTCAAATTTTTCACACCGTTTCATGCTCCTCGCATTTTTCACAACTTTTCATGCTCATCGCATTTTTCACACCTTTTCATGCTCCTGGTCTTTCTTTTTTTTTTTTTGCTCCTCGCATTTTTCACACCTTTTCATGCTCCTGGTCTTTCTTTTTTTTTTTTTTTCCTCCTCGCATTTTTCACACCTTTTCATGTTCCTGGTCTCTTTTTTTTTTTTTTTTTTGCTCCTCGCATTTTTCACACCTTTTCATGCTCCTGGTCTTTTTTTTTTTTTTGCTCCTAGCATTTTTCACACCTTTTCATGCTCCTGGTCTTTCTTTTTTTTTTTTTTGCTCCTCGCATTTTTCACACCTTTTCAAGCTCCTCGTCTTTTTTTTTTTTTTGCTCCTCGCATTTTTCACACCTTTTCATGCTCCTGGTCTTTCTTTTTTTTTTTTTTCCTCCTCGCATTTTTCACACCTTTTCATGCTCCTGGTCTTTTTTTTTTTTTTTGCTTCTCGCATTTTTCACACCTTTTCATGCTCCTGGTCTTTCTTTTTTTTTTTTTTTTTTTTTCCTCCTCGCATTTTTCACACCTTTTCATGCTCCTGGTCTTTCTATTTTTTTTTTTTTTTTCTCCTCGCATTTTTCCCACCTTTTCTTGCTCCTGGTCTTTTTTTTTTTTTTTTTTTGCTCCTCGAATTTTTCACATCTTTTCATGCTCCTCGCATTTTTCACACCTCTTCATGCTCCTCGCATTTTTCACAACTTTTCCTGCTCGTCGCATTTTTCACACCTTTTCCTGCTCCTGGTCTTTCTTTTTTTTTTTTTTTTTTTTGCTCCTCGCGTTTTTCACACCTTTTCATGCTCCTGGTCTTTCTTTTTTTTTTTTTTTTTTTTGCTCCTCGCATTTTTCACACCTTTTCATTCTCCTGGTCTTTCTTTTTTTTTTTTTTTTTTTGCTCCTCGCATTTTTCACAGCTTTTCATGCTCCTTGCATTTTTCACAACTTTTCATGCTCCTCGCATTTTTCACACCTTTTCATGCTCCTTGCATTTTTCCCACATTTTCATGCTCCTGGTCTTTCTTTTTTTTTTTTTGCTCCTCGAATTTTTCACACCTTTTCATGCTCCTCGCATTTTTCACACCTCTTCATGCTCCTCACATTTTTCACAACTTTTCATGTTCCTCGCATTTTTCACACCTTTTCATGCTCCTTGCATTTTTCACACCTTTTCATGCTCCTGGTCTTTTTTTTTTTTTTTTTTGATCCTCGCATTTTTCACACCTTTTCATGCTAATGGTCTTTCTTTTTTTTTTTTTTTTTTGCTCCTCGCATTTTTCACACCTTTTCATGCTCCTGGTCTTTCTTTCTTTCTTTTTTTTTTTTTTTTGCTCCTCGCATTTTTCACACCTTTTCATGTTCCTGGTCTTTTTTTTTTTTTTTCCTCCTCGCATTTTTCACACCTTTTCATGCTCCTGGTCTTTTTTTTTTTTGCTCCTCGAATTTTTCACACCTTTTCATGCTCCTGGTCTTTTTTTTTTTTTTTTTTTTTGCTCCTCGAATTTTTCACACCTTTTCATGCCCCTCGCATTTTTCACACCTCTTCATGCTCCTCGCATTTTTCACACCTTTTCATGCTCCTGGTCTTTCTTTTTTTTTTTTGCTCCTCGCATTTTTCACACCTTTTCATGCTCCTCGCATTTTTCACAACTTTTCATGCTCGTCGCATTTTTCACACCTTTTCATGCTCCTGGTCTTTCTTTTTTTTTTTTTTGCTCCTCGCATTTTTCAAACCTTTTCATGTTCCTGGTTTTTTTTTTTTTTTTTTTTTTTTGCTCCTCGCATTTTTCACACCTTTTCATGCTAATGGTCTTTCTTTTTTTTTTTTTGCTCCTCGAATTTTTCACACCTTTTCATGCTCCTCGCATTTTTCACACCTCTTCATGCTCCTCGCATTTTTCACAACTTTTCATGCTCGTCGCATTTTTCACACCTTTTCATGCTCCTGGTCTTTCTTTTTTTTTTTTTGCTCCTCGAATTTTTCACACCTTTTCATGCTCCTCGCATTTTTCACACCTCTTCATGCTCCTCGCATTTTTCACAACTTTTCATGCTCGTCGCATTTTTCACACCTTTTCATGCTCCTGATCTTTCTTTTTTTTTTTTTTTTTTTTTCTCCTCGCATTTTTCACACCTTTTCATGCTAATGGTCTTTCTTTTTTTTTTTTTTTTATTGCTCCTTGCATTTTTCACACCTTTTCATGCTCCTGGTCTTTCTTTTTTTTTTTTTTGCTCCTCGCATTTTTCACACCTTTTCATGCTCCTGGTTTTTTTTTTTTTTTGCTCCTCAAATTTTTCACACCGTTTCATGCTCCTCGCATTTTTCACAACTTTTCATGCTCATCGCATTTTTCACACCTTTTCATGCTCCTGGTCTTTCTTTTTTTTTTTTTGCTCCTCGCATTTTTCACACCTTTTCATGCTCCTGGTCTTTCTTTTTTTTTTTTTTTCCTCCTCGCATTTTTCACACCTTTTCATGTTCCTGGTCTCTTTTTTTTTTTTTTTTTTGCTCCTCGCATTTTTCACACCTTTTCATGCTCCTGGTCTTTTTTTTTTTTTTGCTCCTAGCATTTTTCACACCTTTTCATGCTCCTGGTCTTTCTTTTTTTTTTTTTTGCTCCTCGCATTTTTCACACCTTTTCAAGCTCCTCGTCTTTTTTTTTTTTTTGCTCCTCGCATTTTTCACACCTTTTCATGCTCCTGGTCTTTCTTTTTTTTTTTTTTCCTCCTCGCATTTTTCACACCTTTTCATGCTCCTGGTCTTTTTTTTTTTTTTGCTTCTCGCATTTTTCACACCTTTTCATGCTCCTGGTCTTTCTTTTTTTTTTTTTTTTTTTTTCCTCCTCGCTTTTTTCACACCTTTTCATGCTCCTGGTCTTTCTATTTTTTTTTTTTTTTCCTCCTCGCATTTTTCACACCTTTTCTTGCTCCTGGTTTTTTTTTTTTTTTTTTTTTGCTCCTCGAATTTTTCACATCTTTTCATGCTCCTCGCATTTTTCACACCTCTTCATGCTCCTCGCATTTTTCACAACTTTTCATGCTCGTCGCATTTTTCACACCTTTTCATGCTCCTGGTCTTTCTTTTTTTTTTTTTTTTTTTTGCTCCTCGCGTTTTTCACACCTTTTCATGCTCCTGGTCTTTCTTTTTTTTTTTTTTTTTTTTGCTCCTCGCCTTTTTCACTCCTTTTCATTCTCCTGGTCTTTCTTTTTTTTTTTTTTTTTTTGCTCCTCGCATTTTTCACACCTTTTCATGCTCCTTGCATTTTTCACAACTTTTCATGCTCCTCGCATTTTTCACACCTTTTCATGCTCCTTGCATTTTTCCCACATTTTCATGCTCCTGGTCTTTCTTTTTTTTTTTTTGCTCCTCGAATTTTTCACACCTTTTCATGCTCCTCGCATTTTTCACACCTCTTCATGCTCCTCACATTTTTCACAACTTTTCATGTTCCTCGCATTTTTCACACCTTTTCATGCTCCTTGCATTTTTCACACCTTTTCATGCTCCTGGTCTTTTTTTTTTTTTTTTTTGATCCTCGCATTTTTCACACCTTTTCATGCTAATGGTCTTTCTTTTTTTTTTTTTTTTTTTGCTCCTCGCATTTTTCACACCTTTTCATGCTCCTGGTCTTTCTTTCTTTCTTTTTTTTTTTTTTTTGCTCCTCGCATTTTTCACACCTTTTCATGTTCCTGGTCTTTTTTTTTTTTTTTCCTCCTCGCATTTTTCACACCTTTTCATGCTCCTGGTCTTTTTTTTTTTTGCTCCTCGAATTTTTCACACCTTTTCATGCTCCTGGTCTTTTTTTTTTTTTTTTTTTTTGCTCCTCGAATTTTTCACACCTTTTCATGCCCCTCGCATTTTTCACACCTCTTCATGCTCCTCGCATTTTTCACACCTTTTCATGCTCCTGGTCTTTCTTTTTTTTTTTTGCTCCTCGCATTTTTCACACCTTTTCATGCTCCTCGCATTTTTCACAACTTTTCATGCTCGTCGCATTTTTCACACCTTTTCATGCTCCTGGTCTTTCTTTTTTTTTTTTTTGCTCCTCGCATTTTTCAAACCTTTTCATGTTCCTGGTTTTTTTTTTTTTTTTTTTTTTTTGCTCCTCGCATTTTTCACACCTTTTCATGCTAATGGTCTTTCTTTTTTTTTTTTTGCTCCTCGAATTTTTCACACCTTTTCATGCTCCTCGCATTTTTCACACCTCTTCATGCTCCTCGCATTTTTCACAACTTTTCATGCTCGTCGCATTTTTCACACCTTTTCATGCTCCTGGTCTTTCTTTTTTTTTTTTTGCTCCTCGAATTTTTCACACCTTTTCATGCTCCTCGCATTTTTCACACCTCTTCATGCTCCTCGCATTTTTCACAACTTTTCATGCTCGTCGCATTTTTCACACCTTTTCATGCTCCTGTTCTTTCTTTTTTTTTTTTTTTTTTTTTCTCCTCGCATTTTTCACACCTTTTCATGCTAATGGTCTTTCTTTTTTTTTTTTTTTTATTGCTCCTCGCATTTTTCACACTTTTTCATGCTCCTGGTCTTTTTTTTTTTTTTTTTTTTGCTCCTTGCATTTTTCCCACCTTTTCATGCTCCTGGTCTTTCTTTTTTTTTTTTTTGCTCCTCGCATTTTTCACACCTTTTCATGCTCCTGGTTTTTTTTTTTTTTTGCTCCTCAAATTTTTCACACCGTTTCATGCTCCTCGCATTTTTCACAACTTTTCATGCTCATCGCATTTTTCACACCTTTTCATGCTCCTGGTCTTTCTTTTTTTTTTTTTGCTCCTCGCATTTTTCAAATCTTTTCTTGTTCCTGGCTTTTTTTTTTTTTTTTTTTTGCTCCTCGCATTTTTCACACCTTTTCATGCTCCTCGCATTTTTCACACCTCTTCATGCTCCTCGCATTTTTCACAACTTTTCATGCTCGTCGCATTTTTCACACCTTTTCATGCTCCTGGTCTTTCTTTTTTTTTTTTTGCTCCTCGCATTTTTCACACCTTTTCATGCTCCTGGTCTTTTTTTTTTTTTTTTTTTGCTCCTCGAATTTTTCACACCTTTTCATGCTCCTCGCATTTTTCACTCCTCTTCATGCTCCTCACATTTTTCACAACTTTTCATGCTCCTCGCATTTTTCACACCTTTTCATGCTCCTTGCATTTTTCACACCTTTTCATGCTCCTGGTCTTTCTTTTTTTTTTTTTGATCCTCGTATTTTTCACACCTTTTCATGCTCCTGGTCTTTCTTTCTTTCTTTTTTTTTTTTTTTTTTACTCCTCGCATTTTTCACACCTTTTCATGTTCCTGGTCTTTTTTTTTTTTTTTTTTTCCTCCTCGCATTTTTCACACCTTTTCATGCTCCTGGTCTTTTTTTTTCTTGCTCCTCGAATTTTTCACACCTTTTCATGCTCCTGGTCTTTTTTTTTTTTTTTTTTTTTGCTCCTCGAATTTTTCACACCTTTTCATGCTCCTCGCATTTTTCACACTTCTTCATGCTCCTCGCATTTTTCACACCTTTTCATGCTCCTGGTCTTTCTTTTTTTTTTTTTTGCTCCTCGCATTTTTCACACCTTTTCATGCTCCTGGTCTTTCTTTTTTTTTTTTTTGCTCCTCGCATTTTTCACACCTTTTCATGCTCCTCGCATTTTTCACAACTTTTCATGCTCGTCGCATTTTTCACACCTTTTCATGCTCCTGGTCTTTCTTTTTTTTTTTTTTGCTCCTCGCATTTTTCAAACCTTTTCATGTTCCTGTTTTTTTTTTTTTTTTTTTTTTTTGGCTCCTCGCATTTTTCACACCTTTTCATGCTAATGGTCTTTCTTTTTTTTTTTTTGCTCCTCGCATTTTTCACACCTTTTCATGCTCATGGTCTTTCTTTTTTTTTTTTTTTTTTTGCTCCTCGCATTTTTCACACCTTTTCATGCTCCTGGTCTTTCTTTCTTTCTTTTTTTTTTTTTTTTTTTTGCTCCTCGCATTTTTCACACCTTTTCATGTTCCTGGTCTTTTTTTTTTTTTTTCCTCCTCGCATTTTTCACACCTTTTCATGCTCCTGGTCTTTTTTTTTTTTGCTCCTCGAATTTTTCACACCTTTTCATGCTCCTGGTCTTTTTTTTTTTTTTTTTTTTTGCTCCTCGAATTTTTCACACCTTTTCATGCCCCTCGCATTTTTCACACCTCTTCATGCTCCTCGCATTTTTCACACCTTTTCATGCTCCTGGTCTTTCTTTTTTTTTTTTGCTCCTCGCATTTTTCACACCTTTTCATGCTCCTCGCATTTTTCACAACTTTTCATGCTCGTCGCCTTTTTCACAACTTTTCATGCTCCTGGTCTTTCTTTTTTTTTTTTTTGCTCCTCGCATTTTTCAAACCTTTTCATGTTCCTGGTTTTTTTTTTTTTTTTTTTTTTTTGCTCCTCGCATTTTTCACACCTTTTCATGCTAATGATCTTTCTTTTTTTTTTTTTGCTCCTCGAATTTTTCACACCTTTTCATGCTCCTCGCATTTTTCACACCTCTTCATGCTCCTCGCATTTTTCACAACTTTTCATGCTCGTCGCATTTTTCACACCTTTTCATGCTCCTGGTCTTTCTTTTTTTTTTTTTGCTCCTCGCATTTTTCACACCTTATCATGCTCCTGGTCTTTTTTTTTTTTTTTTTTTTTTTGCTCCTCGCATTTTTCACACCTTTTCATGCTCCTGGTCTTTCTTTTTTTTTTTTTTGATCCTCGCATTTTTCACACCTTTTCATGCTAATGGTCTTTCTTTTTTTTTTTTTTTTTTGCTCCTCGCATTTTTCACACCTTTTCATGCTCCTGGTCTTTCTTTCTTTCTTTTTTTTTTTTTTTTTTTGCTCCTCGCATTTTTCACACCTTTTCATATTCCTGGTCTTTTTTTTTTTTTCTCCTCGCATTTTTCACACCTCTTCATGCTCCTCGCATTTTTCACAACTTTTCATGCTCGTCGCATTTTTCACACCTTTTCATGCTCCTGGTCTTTCTTTTTTTTTTTTTTTTGCTCCCCGCATTTTTCACACCTTTTCATGCTCCTGATCTTTCTTTTTTTTTTTTTTTTTTTTCTCCTCGCATTTTTCACACCTTTTCATGCTAATGGTCTTTCTTTTTTTTTTTTTTTTTATTGCTCCTCGCATTTTTCACACTTTTTCATGCTCCTGGTCTTTTTTTTTTTTTTTTTTTGCTCCTTGCATTTTTCACACCTTTTCATGCTCCTGGTCTTTCTTTTTTTTTTTTTTGCTCCTCGCATTTTTCACACCTTTTCATGCTCCTGGTTTTTTTTTTTTTTTGCTCCTCAAATTTTTCACACCGTTTCATGCTCCTCGCATTTTTCACAACTTTTCATGCTCCTCGCATTTTTCACACCTTTTCATGCTCCTGGTTTTTTTTTTTTTTTGCTCCTCAAATTTTTCACACCGTTTCATGCTCCTCGCATTTTTCACAACTTTTCATGCTCATCGCATTTTTCACACCTTTTCATGCTCCTGGTCTTTCTTTTTTTTTTTTTGCTCCTCGCATTTTTCAAACCTTTTCATGTTCCTGGCTTTTTTTTTTTTTTTTTTTTGCTCCTCGCATTTTTCACACCTTTTCATGCTCCTCGCATTTTTCACACCTCTTCATGCTCCTCGCATTTTTCACAACTTTTCATGCTCGTCGCATTTTTCACACCTTTTCATGCTCCTGGTCTTTCTTTTTTTTTTTTTGCTCCTCGCATTTTTCACACCTTTTCATGCTCCTGGTCTTTTTTTTTTTTTTTTTTTGCTCCTCGAATTTTTCACACCTTTTCATGCTCCTCGCATTTTTCACTCCTCTTCATGCTCCTCACATTTTTCACAACTTTTCATGCTCCTCGCATTTTTCACACCTTTTCATGCTCCTTGCATTTTTCACACCTTTTCATGCTCCTGGTCTTTCTTTTTTTTTTTTTGATCCTCGTATTTTTCACACCTTTTCATGCTCCTGGTCTTTCTTTCTTTCTTTTTTTTTTTTTTTTTGCTCCTCGCATTTTTCACACCTTTTCATGTTCCTGGTCTTTTTTTTTTTTTTTTTTTTCCTCCTCGCATTTTTCACACCTTTTCATGCTCCTGGTCTTTTTTTTTCTTGCTCCTCGAATTTTTCACACCTTTTCATGCTCCTGGTCTTTTTTTTTTTTTGCTCCTCGAATTTTTCACACCTTTTCATGCTCCTCGCATTTTTCACACCTCTTCATGCTCCTCGCATTTTTCACACCTTTTCATGCTCCTGGTCTTTCTTTTTTTTTTTTTTGCTCCTCGCATTTTTCACACCTTTTCATGCTCCTGGTCTTTCTTTTTTTTTTTTTTGCTCCTCGCATTTTTCACACCTTTTCATGCTCTTCGCATTTTTCACAACTTTTCATGCTCGTCGCATTTTTCACACCTTTTCATGCTCCTGGTCTTTCTTTTTTTTTTTTTTTTTTTTTGCTCCTCGCATTTTTCACACCTTTTCATGCTCCTGGTCTTTCTTTTTTTTTTTTTTTTTTCCTCCTCGCATTTTTCACACCTTTTCATGCTCCTGGTCTTTTTTTTTTTTTTTTTTTTTTTGCTTCTCGCATTTTTCACACCTTTTCATGCTCCTGGTCTTTCTTTTTTTTTTTTTGCTCCTCGCATTTTTGACACCTTTTCATGCTCCTGGTCTTTTTTTTTTTTTTGCTCCTCGCATTTTTCACACCTTTTCATGCTCCTGGTCTTTCTTTTTTTTTTTTTTTTCCTCGCCTTTTTCACACCTTTTCTTTCTCCTGGTCTTTTTTTTTTTTTTTTTTTTTGCTCCTCGAATTTTTCACACCTTTTCATGCTCCTCGCATTTTTCACACCTCTTCATGCTCCTCGCATTTTTCACAACTTTTCATGCTCGTCGCATTTTTCACATCTTTTCATGCTCCTGGTCTTTCTTTTTTTTTTTTTTTTTTTTTCCTCCTCGCATTTTTCACACCTTTTCATCCTCCTGGTCTTTTTTTTTTTTTTTTTTTTCGCTTCTCGCATTTTTCACATCTTTTCATGCTCCTGGTCTTTCTTTTTTTTTTTTTCCTCCTCGCATTTTTCACACCTTTTCATGCTCCTCGTCTTTTTTTTTTTTTTTTTGCTCCTCGCATTTTTCACACCTTTTCATGCTCCTGGTCTTTCTTTTTTTTTTTTTTGCTCCTCGAATTTTTCACACCTTTTCATGCTCCTCGCATTTTTCACACCTCTTCATGCTCCTCGCATTTTTCACAACTTTTCATGCTCGTCGCATTTTTCACACCTTTTCATGCTCCTGGTCTTTCTTTTTTTTTTTTTTCTCCCCGCTTTTTTCACACATTTTCATGCTCCTGGTCTTTCTTTTTTTTTTTTTTTTTTTTGCTCCTCGTATTTTTCACACCTTTTCATGCTCCTGGTCTTTTTTTTTTTTTTGCTCCTCGCATTTTTCACACCTTTTCATGACCCTGGTCTTTTTTTTTTTTTTTTTTGCTCCTCGCATTTTTCACACCTTTTCATGCTCTGCGTCTTTTTTTTTTTTTTTTGCTCCTTGCAATTTTCACACCTATTCATGGTCCTGGTCTTTTTTTTTTTTTTTTTTTTGCTCCTCAAATTTTTCACACCTTTTCATGCTCCTTGCATTTTTCACACCTTTTCATGCTCCTTGCATTTTTCACACCTTTTCATGCTCCTTGCATTTTTCACACATTTTCATGCTCCTCGTCTTTTTTTTTTTTTTTGCTCCTCGCATTTTTCACACCTTTTCATGCTCCTGGTCTTTTTTTTTTTTTTGCTCCTCGCATTTTTCACACCTTTTCATGCTCCTGGTCTTTCTTTTTTTTTTTTTTGCTCCTCGCATTTTTCACACCTTTTCATGCTCCTCGTCTTTTTTTTTTTTTTTTGCTCCTCGCATTTTTCACACCTTTTCATGCTCCTGGTCTTTCTTTTTTTTTTTTTTTTTTTTCCTCCTCGCATTTTTCACACCTTTTCATGCTCCTGGTCTCTTTTTTTTTTTTGCTCCTCGCATTTTTCACACCTTTTCATGCTCCTGGTCTTTCTTTTTTTTTTTTTTGCTCCTCGCATTTTTCACACCTTTTCATGCTCCTCGTCTTTTTTTTTTTTTTTTGCTCCTCGCATTTTTCACACCTTTTCATGCTCCTGGTCTTTCTTTTTTTTTTTTTTTTTTGCTCCTCGCATTTTTCACACCTTTTCATGCTCCTGGTCTTTTTTTTTTTTTTTTTTTGCTGGTCGAATTTTTCACACCTTTTCATGCTCCTCGCATTTTTCACACCTCTTCATGCTCCTGGTCTTTTTTTTTTTTTTGCTCCTCGCATTTTTCACACCTTTTCATGATCCTGGTCTTTTTTTTTTTTTTGCTCCTCGCATTTTTGACACCTTTTCATGCTCCTGGTCTTTCTTTTTTTTTTTTTTGCTCCTCGCATTTTTCACACCTTTTCATGCTCCTCGTCTTTTTTTTTTTTTTTGCTCCTCGCATTTTTCACACCTTTTCATGCTCCTGGTCTTTCTTTTTTTTTTTTTTTTTTTCCTCCTCGCATTTTTCACACCTTTTCATGCTCCTGGTCTTTTTTTTTTTTTTTTTTTGCTTCTCGCATTTTTCACACCTTTTCATGCTCCTGGTCTTTCTTTTTTTTTTTTTGCTCCTCGCATTTTTCACACCTTTTCATGCTCCTGGTCTTTTTTTTTTTTTTTTTTCATCCTCGCATTTTTCACACCTTTTCATGCTCCTGGCCTTTTTTTTTTTTTTTTTTTTTGCTCCTCGCATTTTTCACACCTTTTCATGCTCCTGGTCTTTTTTTTTTTTTTTTTTCATCCTCGCATTTTTCACACCTTTTCATGCTCCTGGTCTTTCTTTTTTTTTTTTTTGCTCCTCGCATTTTTCACACCTTTTCATGCTCCTCGTCTTTTTTTTTTTTTTTGCTCCTCGCCTTTTTCACACCTTTTCATGCTCCTGGTGTTTCTTTTTTTTTTTTTTTTTTTTCCTCCTCGCATTTTTCACACCTTTTCATGCTCCTGGTCTTTTTTTTTTTTTTGCTCCTCGCATTTTTCACACCTTTTCATGCTCCCCGCATTTTTCACACCTTTTCATGTTCCTGGTCTTTCTTTTTTTTTTTTTGCTCCTCGCATTTTTCACACCTTTTCATGCTCCTGGTCTTTTTTTTTTTTTTTGCTCCTCGCATTTTTCACACCTTTTCATGCTCCTGGTCTTTCTTTTTTTTTTTTTCCTCCTCGCATTTTTCACAACTTTTCATGCTCCTGGTCTTTCTTTTTTTTTTTGCTCCTCGCATTTTTCACACCTTTTCATGCTCCTGGTCTTTCTTTTTTTTTTTTTACTCCTCGCATTTTTCACAACTTTTCATGCTCCTGGTCTTTCTTTTTTTTTTTTTTGCTCCTCGCATTTTTCACACCTTTTCATGCTCTTCGCATTTTTCACAACTTTTCATGCTCGTCGCATTTTTCACACCTTTTCATGCTCCTGGTCTTTCTTTTTTTTTTTTTTTTTTTTGCTCCTCGCATTTTTCACACCTTTTCATGCTCCTGGTCTTTCTTTTTTTTTTTTTTTTTTCCTCCTCGCATTTTTCACACCTTTTCATGCTCCTGGTCTTTTTTTTTTTTTTTTTTTTTTGCTTCTCGCATTTTTCACACCTTTTCATGCTCCTGGTCTTTCTTTTTTTTTTTTTGCTCCTCGCATTTTTGACACCTTTTCATGCTCCTGGTCTTTTTTTTTTTTTTGCTCCTCGCATTTTTCACACCTTTTCATGCTCCTGGTCTTTCTTTTTTTTTTTTTTTTCCTCGCATTTTTCACACCTTTTCATGCTCCTGGTCTTTTTTTTTTTTTTTTTTTTTGCTCCTCGAATTTTTCACACCTTTTCATGCTCCTCGCATTTTTCACACCTCTTCATGCTCCTCGCATTTTTCACAACTTTTCATGCTCGTCGCATTTTTCACATCTTTTCATGCTCCTGGTCTTTCTTTTTTTTTTTTTTTTTTTTTCCTCCTCGCATTTTTCACACCTTTTCATACCCCTGGTCTTTTTTTTTTTTTTTTTTTTCGCTTCTCGCATTTTTCACATCTTTTCATGCTCCTGGTCTTTCTTTTTTTTTTTTTCCTCCTCGCATTTTTCACACCTTTTCATGCTCCTCGTCTTTTTTTTTTTTTTTTTGCTCCTCGCATTTTTCACACCTTTTCATGCTCCTGGTCTTTCTTTTTTTTTTTTTTGCTCCTCGAATTTTTCACACCTTTTCATGCTCCTCGCATTTTTCACACCTCTTCATGCTCCTCGCATTTTTCACAACTTTTCATGCTCGTCGCATTTTTCACACCTTTTCATGCTCCTGGTCTTTCTTTTTTTTTTTTTGCTCCCCGCATTTTTCACACATTTTCATGCTCCTGGTCTTTCTTTTTTTTTTTTTTTTTTTGCTCCTCGTATTTTTCACACCTTTTCATGCTCCTGGTCTTTTTTTTTTTTTTGCTCCTCGCATTTTTCACACCTTTTCATGACCCTGGTCTTTTTTTTTTTTTTTTTTGCTCCTCGCATTTTTCACACCTTTTCATGCTCTGCGTCTTTTTTTTTTTTTTTTGCTCCTTGCAATTTTCACACCTATTCATGGTCCTGGTCTTTTTTTTTTTTTTTTTTTGCTCCTCAAATTTTTCACACCTTTTCATGCTCCTTGCATTTTTCACACCTTTTCATGCTCCTTGCATTTTTCACACCTTTTCATGCTCCTTGCATTTTTCACACATTTTCATGCTCCTCGTCTTTTTTTTTTTTTTTGCTCCTCGCATTTTTCACACCTTTTCATGCTCCTGGTCTTTTTTTTTTTTTGCTCCTCGCATTTTTCACACCTTTTCATGCTCCTGGTCTTTCTTTTTTTTTTTTTTGCTCCTCGCATTTTTCACCCCTTTTCATGCTCCTCGTCTTTTTTTTTTTTTTTTGCTCCTCGCATTTTTCACACCTTTTCATGCTCCTGGTCTTTCTTTTTTTTTTTTTTTTTTTTTCCTCCTCCCATTTTTCACACCTTTTCATGCTCCTGGTCTCTTTTTTTTTTTTGCTCCTCGCATTTTTCACACCTTTTCATGCTCCTGGTCTTTCTTTTTTTTTTTTTTGCTCCTCGCATTTTTCACACCTTTTCATGCTCCTCGTCTTTTTTTTTTTTTTTTGCTCCTCGCATTTTTCACACCTTTTCATGCTCCTGGTCTTTCTTTTTTTTTTTTTTTTTTGCTCCTCGCATTTTTCACACCTTTTCATGCTCCTGGTCTTTTTTTTTTTTTTTTTTTGCTGGTCGAATTTTTCACTCCTTTTCATGCTCCTCGCTTTTTTCACACCTCTTCATGCTCCTGGTCTTTTTTTTTTTTTTGCTCCTCGCATTTTTCACACCTTTTCATGATCCTGGTCTTTTTTTTTTTTTTTGCTCCTCGCATTTTTGACACCTTTTCATGCTCCTGGTCTTTCTTTTTTTTTTTTTTGCTCCTCGCATTTTTCACACCTTTTCATGCTCCTCGTCTTTTTTTTTTTTTTTGCTCCTCGCATTTTTCACACCTTTTCATGCTCCTGGTCTTTCTTTTTTTTTTTTTTTTTTTCCTCCTCGCATTTTTCACACCTTTTCATGCTCCTGGTCTTTTTTTTTTTTTTTTTTTGCTTCTCGCATTTTTCACACCTTTTCATGCTCCTGGTCTTTCTTTTTTTTTTTTTGCTCCTCGCATTTTTCACACCTTTTCATGCTCCTGGTCTTTTTTTTTTTTTTTTTTCTCCTCGCATTTTTCACACCTTTTCATGCTCCTGGCCTTTTTTTTTTTTTTTTTTTTTTGCTCCTCGCATTTTTCACCCCTTTTCATGCTCCTGGTCTTTTTTTTTTTTTTTTTTCATCCTCGCATTTTTCACACCTTTTCATGTTCCTGGTCTTTCTTTTTTTTTTTTTTGCTCCTCGCATTTTTCACACCTTTTCATGCTCCTCGTCTTTTTTTTTTTTTTTGCTCCTCGCATTTTTCACACCTTTTCATGCTCCTGGTGTTTCTTTTTTTTTTTTTTTTTTTTCCTCCTCGCATTTTTCACACCTTTTCATGCTCCTGGTCTTTTTTTTTTTTTTGCTCCTCGCATTTTTCACACCTTTTCATGCTCCCCGCATTTTTCACACCTTTTCATGTTCCTGGTCTTTCTTTTTTTTTTTTTGCTCCTCGCATTTTTCACACCTTTTCATGCTCCTGGTCTTTTTTTTTTTTTTTGCTCCTCGCATTTTTCACACCTTTTCATGCTCCTGGTCTTTCTTTTTTTTTTTTTCCTCCTCGCATTTTTCACAACTTTTCATGCTCCTGGTCTTTCTTTTTTTTTTTGCTCCTCGCATTTTTCACACCTTTTCATGCTCCTGGTCTTTCTTTTTTTTTTTTTACTCCTCGCATTTTTCACAACTTTTCATGCTCCTGGTCTTTCTTTTTTTTTTTTTTTTTTTTGCTCCTCGCATTTTTCACACCTTTTCATGCTCCTGGTCTTTCTTTTTTTTTTTTTTTTTTTTGCTCCTCGCATTTTTCACACCTTTTCATGCTCCTGGTCTTTTTTTTTTTTTTTTTTTGCTGGTCGAATTTTTCACACCTTTTCATGCTCCTCGCATTTTTCACACCTCTTCATGCTCCTGGTCTTTTTTTTTTTTTTGCTCCTCGCATTTTTCACACCTTTTCATGATCCTGGTCTTTTTTTTTTTTTTGCTCCTCGCATTTTTCACACCTTTTCATGATCCTGGTCTTTTTTTTCTTTTTTTTGCTCCTCGCATTTTTCACACCTTTTCATGCTCTGCGTCTTTTTTTTTTTTTTTTGCTCCTTGCAATTTTCACACCTATTCATGGTCCTGGTCTTTTTTTTTTTTTTTTTTTTTGCTCCTCAAATTTTTCACACCTTTTCATGCTCCTTGCATTTTTCTCACCTTTTTTTTCTCCTGGTTTTTCTTTTTTTTTTTTTTTTTTTTTTGCTCCTCGCATTTTTCACACCTTTTCATGCTCCTGGTCTTTTTTTTTTTTTGCTCCCCGCATTTTTCACACCTTTTCATGCTCCTGGTCTTTCTTTCTTTTTTTTTTTTTTTGCTCCTCGCATTTTTCACACCTTTTCATGCTCCTGGTCTTTTTTTTTTTTTTGCTCCTCGCAGTTTTCACACCTTTTCATGTTCCTCGTCTTTTTTTTTTTTTTTGCTCCTCGCATTTTTCACACCTTTTCATGCTCCTTGTCTTTTTTTTTTTTTTTTTTTTTTTTCCTCCTCGCATTTTTCACACCTTTTCATGCTCCTGGTCTTTCTTTTTTTTTTTTTTCTCCTCGCATTTTTCACACCTTTTCATCCTCCTGGTCTTTCTTTTTTTTTTTTTGTTCCTCGCATTTTTCACACCTTTTCATGCTCCTGGTCTTTCTTTTTTTTTTTTTTTTTTTGCTCCTCGCATTTTTCACACCTTTTCATGCTCCTGGTCTTTCTTTTTTTTTTTTTTTTTTTTTGCTCCTCGCATTTTTCACACCTTTTCATGCTCATGGTCTTTTTTTTTTTTTTTTTGCTCCTCGCATTTTTCACACCTTTTCATGCTCCTGGTCTTTTTTTTTTTTTTGCTCCTCGCATTTTTCACACCTTTTCATGCTCCTGGTCTTTTTTTTTTTTTTTTTTTTTGCTCCTCGCATTTTTCACACCTTTTCATGCTCCTCGCATTTTTCACACCTCTTCATGCTCCTCGCATTTTTCACAACTTTTCATGCTCGTCGCATTTTTCACACCTTTTCATGCTCCTGGTCTTTCTTTTTTTTTTTTTGCTCCACGCATTTTTCACACCTTTTCATGCTCCTCGTCTTTTTTTTTTTTTTGCTCCTCGCATTTTTCACACCTTTTCATGCTCCTGGTCTTTCTTTTTTTTTTTTTTTCCTCCTCGCATTTTTCACACCTTTTCATGTTCCTGGTCTCTTTTTTTTTTTTTTTTTTGCTCCTCGCATTTTTCACACCTTTTCATGCTCCTGGTCTTTTTTTTTTTTTTGCTCCTCGCATTTTTCACACCTTTTCATGCTCCTGGTCTTTCTTTTTTTTTTTTTTGCTCCTCGCATTTTTCACACCTTTTCAAGCTCCTCGTCTTTTTTTTTTTTTTGCTCCTCGCATTTTTCACACCTTTTCATGCTCCTGGTCTTTCTTTTTTTTTTTTTTCCTCCTCGCATTTTTCACACCTTTTCATGCTCCTGGTCTTTTTTTTTTTTTTGCTTCTCGCATTTTTCACACCTTTTCATGCTCCTGGTCTTTCTTTTTTTTTTTTTTTTTTTCCTCCTCGCATTTTTCACACCTTTTCATGCTCCTGGTCTTTCTTTTTTTTTTTTTTTTTTTTTCTCCTCGCATTTTTCACACCTTTTCATGCTCCTGGTCTTTTTTTTTTTTTTTTTTTTTGCTCCTCGAATTTTTCACATCTTTTCATGCTCCTCGCATTTTTCACACCTCTTCATGCTCCTCGCATTTTTCACAACTTTTCATGCTCGTCGCATTTTTCACACCTTTTCATGCTCCTCGCATTTTTCACACCTCTTCATGCTCCTCGAATTTTTCACAACTTTTCATGCTCCTCGCATTTTTCACACCTTTTCATGCTCCTCGCATTTTTCACACCTCTTCATGCTCCTCGCATTTTTCACAACTTTTCATGCTCGTCGCATTTTTCACACCTTTTCATGCTCCTGGTCTTTCTTTTTTTTTTTTTGCTCCACGCATTTTTCACACCTTTTCATGCTCCTGGTCTTTTTTCTTTTTTTTTTTTTGCTCCTCGCATTTTTCACACCTTTTCATGCTCCTCGTCTTTTTATTTTTTTTTGCTCCTCGCATTATTCACACCTTTTCATGCTCCTGGTCTTTTTTTTTTTTTTTTTTGCTCCTCGCATTTTTCACACCTTTTCATGCTCCTCGTCTTTTTTTTTTTTTTTTGCTCCTCGCATTTTTCACACCTTTTCATGCTCCTGGTCTTTCTTTTTTTTTTTTTTTCCTCCTCGCTTTTTTCACCCCTTTTCATGTTCCTGGTCTCTTTTTTTTTTTTTTTTTTGCTCCTCGCATTTTTCACACCTTTTCATGCTCCTGGTCTTTTTTTTTTTTTGCTCCTAGCATTTTTCACACCTTTTCATGCTCCTGGTCTTTCTTTTTTTTTTTTTTGCTCCTCGCATTTTTCACACCTTTTCAAGCTCCTCGTCTTTTTTTTTTTTTTGCTCCTCGCATTTTTCACACCTTTTCATGCTCCTGGTCTTTCTTTTTTTTTTTTTTCCTCCTCGCATTTTTCACACCTTTTCATGCTCCTGGTCTTTTTTTTTTTTTTGCTTCTCTCATTTTTCCCACCTTTTCATGCTCCTGGTCTTTCTTTTTTTTTTTTTTTTTTTTCCTCCTCGCATTTTTCACACCTTTTCATGCTCCTGGTCTTTCTTTTTTTTTTTTTTTTTTTGCTCCTCGCATTTTTCACACCTTTTCATGCTCCTGGTCTTTTTTTTTTTTTTTTTTTGCTCCTCGAATTTTTCACATCTTTTCATGCTCCTCGCATTTTTCACACCTCTTCATGCTCCTCGCATTTTTCACAACTTTTCATGCTCGTCGCATTTTTCACACCTTTTCATGCTCCTGGTCTTTCTTTTTTTTTTTTTTTTTTTTGCTCCTCGCGTTTTTCACACCTTTTCATGCTCCTGGTCTTTCTTTTTTTTTTTTTTTTTTTTTGCTCCTCGCATTTTTCACACCTTTTCATGCTCCTGGTCTTTCTTTTTTTTTTTTTTTTTTTGCTCCTCGCATTTTTCACAGCTTTTCATGCTCCTTGCATTTTTCACAACTTTTCATGCTCCTCGCATTTTTCACACCTTTTCATGCTCCTTGCATTTTTCCCACATTTTCATGCTCCTGGTCTTTCTTTTTTTTTTTTTGCTCCTCGAATTTTTCACACCTTTTCATGCTCCTCGCATTTTTCACACCTCTTCATGCTCCTCACATTTTTCACAACTTTTCATGTTCCTCGCATTTTTCACACCTTTTCATGCTCCTTGCATTTTTCACACCTTTTCATGCTCCTGGTCTTTTTTTTTTTTTTTTTTGATCCTCGCATTTTTCACACCTTTTCTTGCTAATGGTCTTTCTTTTTTTTTTTTTTTTTTTGCTCCTCGCATTTTTCACACCTTTTCATGCTCGTCGCATTTTTCACACCTTTTCATGCTCCTGGTCTTTCTTTTTTTTTTTTTGCTCCTCGCATTTTTCACACCTTATCATGCTCCTGGTCTTTTTTTTTTTTTTTTTTTTTTTTGCTCCTCGCATTTTTCACACCTTTTCATGCTCCTGGTCTTTCTTTTTTTTTTTTTTGATCCTCGCATTTTTCACACCTTTTCATGCTAATGGTCTTTCTTTTTTTTTTTTTTTTTTTGCTCCTCGCATTTTTCACACCTTTTCATGCTCCTGGTCTTTCTTTCTTTCTTTTTTTTTTTTTTTTTGCTCCTCGCATTTTTCACACCTTTTCATATTCCTGATCTTTTTTTTTTTTTCTCCTCGCATTTTTCACACCTCTTCATGCTCCTCGCATTTTTCACAACTTTTCATGCTCGTCGCATTTTTCACACCTTTTCATGCTCCTGGTCTTTCTTTTTTTTTTTTTTTGCTCCCCGCATTTTTCACACCTTTTCATGCTCCTGATCTTTCTTTTTTTTTTTTTTTTTTTTTTCTCCTCGCATTTTTCACACCTTTTCATGCTAATGGTCTTTCTTTTTTTTTTTTTTTTATTGCTCCTCGCATTTTTCACACTTTTTCATGCTCCTGGTCTTTTTTTTTTTTTTTTTTTGCTCCTTGCATTTTTCACACCTTTTCATGCTCCTGGTCTTTCTTTTTTTTTTTTTTGCTCCTCGCATTTTTCACACCTTTTCATGCTCCTGGTTTTTTTTTTTTTTTGCTCCTCAAATTTTTCACACCGTTTCATGCTCCTCGCATTTTTCACAACTTTTCATGCTCATCGCATTTTTCACACCTTTTCATGCTCCTGGTCTTTCTTTTTTTTTTTTTGCTCCTCGCATTTTTCAAATCTTTTCATGTTCCTGGCTTTTTTTTTTTTTTTTTTTTGCTCCTCGCATTTTTCACACCTTTTCATGCTCCTCGCATTTTTCACACCTCTTCATGCTCCTCGCATTTTTCACAACTTTTCATGCTCGTCGCATTTTTCACACCTTTTCATGCTCCTGGTCTTTCTTTTTTTTTTTTTGCTCCTCGCATTTTTCACACCTTTTCATGCTCCTGGTCTTTTTTTTTTTTTTTTTTTGCTCCTCGAATTTTTCACACCTTTTCATGCTCCTCGCATTTTTCACTCCTCTTCATGCTCCTCACATTTTTCACAACTTTTCATGCTCCTCGCATTTTTCACACCTTTTCATGCTCCTTGCATTTTTCACACCTTTTCATGCTCCTGGTCTTTCTTTTTTTTTTTTTGATCCTCGTATTTTTCACACCTTTTCATGCTCCTGGTCTTTCTTTCTTTCTTTTTTTTTTTTTTTTTTCTCCTCGCATTTTTCACACCTTTTCATGTTCCTGGTCTTTTTTTTTTTTTTTTTTTCCTCCTCGCATTTTTCACACCTTTTCATGCTCCTGGTCTTTTTTTTTCTTGCTCCTCGAATTTTTCACACCTTTTCATGCTCCTGGTCTTTTTTTTTTTTTTTTTTTTTGCTCCTCGAATTTTTCACACCTTTTCATGCTCCTCGCATTTTTCACACTTCTTCATGCTCCTCGCATTTTTCACACCTTTTCATGCTCCTGGTCTTTCTTTTTTTTTTTTTTGCTCCTCGCATTTTTCACACCTTTTCATGCTCCTGGTCTTTCTTTTTTTTTTTTTTGCTCCTCGCATTTTTCACACCTTTTCATGCTCCTCGCATTTTTCACAACTTTTCATGCTCGTCGCATTTTTCACACCTTTTCATGCTCCTGGTCTTTCTTTTTTTTTTTTTTGCTCCTCGCATTTTTCAAACCTTTTCATGTTCCTGTTTTTTTTTTTTTTTTTTTTTTTGGCTCCTCGCATTTTTCACACCTTTTCATGCTAATGGTCTTTCTTTTTTTTTTTTTGCTCCTCGCATTTTTCACACCTTTTCATGCTCATGGTCTTTCTTTTTTTTTTTTTTTTTTTGCTCCTCGCATTTTTCACACCTTTTCATGCTCCTGGTCTTTCTTTCTTTCTTTTTTTTTTTTTTTTTGCTCCTCGCATTTTTCACACCTTTTCATGTTCCTGGTCTTTTTTTTTTTTTTTCCTCCTCGCATTTTTCACACCTTTTCATGCTCCTGGTCTTTTTTTTTTTTGCTCCTCGAATTTTTCACACCTTTTCATGCTCCTGGTCTTTTTTTTTTTTTTTTTTTTTTGCTCCTCGAATTTTTCACACCTTTTCATGCCCCTCGCATTTTTCACACCTCTTCATGCTCCTCGCATTTTTCACACCTTTTCATGCTCCTGGTCTTTCTTTTTTTTTTTTGCTCCTCGCATTTTTCACACCTTTTCATGCTCCTCGCATTTTTCACAACTTTTCATGCTCGTCGCCTTTTTCACAACTTTTCATGCTCCTGGTCTTTCTTTTTTTTTTTTTTGCTCCTCGCATTTTTCAAACCTTTTCATGCTCCTGGTCTTTTTTTTTTTTTTTTTTTTTTTTGCTCCTCGCATTTTTCACACCTTTTCATGCTCCTGGTCTTTCTTTTTTTTTTTTTTGATCCTCGCATTTTTCACACCTTTTCATGCTAATGGTCTTTCTTTTTTTTTTTTTTTTTTTGCTCCTCGCATTTTTCACACCTTTTCATGCTCCTGGTCTTTCTTTCTTTCTTTTTTTTTTTTTTTTTGCTCCTCGCATTTTTCACACCTTTTCATATTCCTGATCTTTTTTTTTTTTTCTCCTCGCATTTTTCACACCTCTTCATGCTCCTCGCATTTTTCACAACTTTTCATGCTCGTCGCATTTTTCACACCTTTTCATGCTCCTGGTCTTTCTTTTTTTTTTTTTTTTCTCCCCGCATTTTTCACACCTTTTCATGCTCCTGATCTTTCTTTTTTTTTTTTTTTTTTTTTTCTCCTCGCATTTTTCACACCTTTTCATGCTAATGGTCTTTCTTTTTTTTTTTTTTTTATTGCTCCTCGCATTTTTCACACTTTTTCATGCTCCTGGTCTTTTTTTTTTTTTTTTTTTGCTCCTTGCATTTTTCACACCTTTTCATGCTCCTGGTCTTTCTTTTTTTTTTTTTTGCTCCTCGCATTTTTCACACCTTTTCATGCTCCTGGTTTTTTTTTTTTTTTTGCTCCTCAAATTTTTCACACCGTTTCATGCTCCTCGCATTTTTCACAACTTTTCATGCTCATCGCATTTTTCACACCTTTTCATGCTCCTGGTCTTTCTTTTTTTTTTTTTGCTCCTCGCATTTTTCAAATCTTTTCATGTTCCTGGCTTTTTTTTTTTTTTTTTTTTTGCTCCTCGCATTTTTCACACCTTTTCATGCTCCTCGCATTTTTCACACCTCTTCATGCTCCTCGCATTTTTCACAACTTTTCATGCTCGTCGCATTTTTCACACCTTTTCATGCTCCTGGTCTTTCTTTTTTTTTTTTTGCTCCTCGCATTTTTCACACCTTTTCATGCTCCTGGTCTTTTTTTTTTTTTTTTTTTGCTCCTCGAATTTTTCACACCTTTTCATGCTCCTCGCATTTTTCACTCCTCTTCATGCTCCTCACATTTTTCACAACTTTTCATGCTCCTCGCATTTTTCACACCTTTTCATGCTCCTTGCATTTTTCACACCTTTTCATGCTCCTGGTCTTTCTTTTTTTTTTTTTGATCCTCGTATTTTTCACACCTTTTCATGCTCCTGGTCTTTCTTTCTTTCTTTTTTTTTTTTTTTTTGCTCCTCGCATTTTTCACACCTTTTCATGTTCCTGGTCTTTTTTTTTTTTTTTTTTCCTCCTCGCATTTTTCACACCTTTTCATGCTCCTGGTCTTTTTTTTTCTTGCTCCTCGAATTTTTCACACCTTTTCATGCTCCTGGTCTTTTTTTTTTTTTTTTTTTTTGCTCCTCGAATTTTTCACACCTTTTCATGCTCCTCGCATTTTTCACACTTCTTCATGCTCCTCGCATTTTTCACACCTTTTCATGCTCCTGGTCTTTCTTTTTTTTTTTTTTGCTCCTCGCATTTTTCACACCTTTTCATGCTCCTGGTCTTTCTTTTTTTTTTTTTTGCTCCTCGCATTTTTCACACCTTTTCATGCTCCTCGCATTTTTCACAACTTTTCATGCTCGTCGCATTTTTCACACCTTTTCATGCTCCTGGTCTTTCTTTTTTTTTTTTTTGCTCCTCGCATTTTTCAAACCTTTTCATGTTCCTGTTTTTTTTTTTTTTTTTTTTTTTGGCTCCTCGCATTTTTCACACCTTTTCATGCTAATGGTCTTTCTTTTTTTTTTTTTGCTCCTCGCATTTTTCACACCTTTTCATGCTCATGGTCTTTCTTTCTTTTTTTTTTTTTTTGCTCCTCGCATTTTTCACACCTTTTCATGCTCCTGGTCTTTCTTTCTTTCTTTTTTTTTTTTTTTTTGCTCCTCGCATTTTTCACACCTTTTCATGTTCCTGGTCTTTTTTTTTTTTTTTTCCTCCTCGCATTTTTCACACCTTTTCATGCTCCTGGTCTTTTTTTTTTTTGCTCCTCGAATTTTTCACACCTTTTCATGCTCCTGGTCTTTTTTTTTTTTTTTTTTTTTGCTCCTCGAATTTTTCACACCTTTTCATGCCCCTCGCATTTTTCACACCTCTTCATGCTCCTCGCATTTTTCACACCTTTTCATGCTCCTGGTCTTTCTTTTTTTTTTTTGCTCCTCGCATTTTTCACACCTTTTCATGCTCCTCGCATTTTTCACAACTTTTCATGCTCGTCGCCTTTTTCACAACTTTTCATGCTCCTGGTCTTTCTTTTTTTTTTTTTTGCTCCTCGCATTTTTCAAACCTTTTCATGTTCCTGGTTTTTTTTTTTTTTTTTTTTTTTTGCTCCTCGCATTTTTCACACCTTTTCATGCTAATGGTCTTTCTTTTTTTTTTTTTGCTCCTCGAATTTTTCACACCTTTTCATGCTCCTCGCATTTTTCACACCTCTTCATGCTCCTCGCATTTTTCACACCTTTTCATGCTCGTCGCATTTTTCACACCTTTTCATGCTCCTGGTCTTTCTTTTTTTTTTTTTGCTCCTCGCATTTTTCACACCTTATCATGCTCCTGGTCTTTTTTTTTTTTTTTTTTTTTTTGCTCCTCGCATTTTTCACACCTTTTCATGCTCCTGGTCTTTCTTTTTTTTTTTTTTGATCCTCGCATTTTTCACACCTTTTCATGCTAATGGTCTTTCTTTTTTTTTTTTTTTTTTCGCTCCTCGCATTTTTCACACCTTTTCATGCTCCTGGTCTTTCTTTCTTTCTTTTTTTTTTTTTTTTTGCTCCTCGCATTTTTCACACCTTTTCATATTCCTGGTCTTTTTTTTTTTTCTCCTCGCATTTTTCACACCTCTTCATGCTCCTCGCATTTTTCACAACTTTTCATGCTCGTCGCATTTTTCACACCTTTTCATGCTCCTGGTCTTTCTTTTTTTTTTTTTTTGCTCCCCGCATTTTTCACACCTTTTCATGCTCCTGATCTTTCTTTTTTTTTTTTTTTTTTTTTTCTCCTCGCATTTTTCACACCTTTTCATGCTAATGGTCTTTCTTTTTTTTTTTTTTTTATTGCTCCTCGCATTTTTCACACTTTTTCATGCTCCTGGTCTTTTTTTTTTTTTTTTTTTGCTCCTTGCATTTTTCACACCTTTTCATGCTCCTGGTCTTTCTTTTTTTTTTTTTTGCTCCTCGCATTTTTCACACCTTTTCATGCTCCTGGTTTTTTTTTTTTTTTGCTCCTCAAATTTTTCACACCGTTTCATGCTCCTCGCATTTTTCACAACTTTTCATGCTCATCGCATTTTTCACACCTTTTCATGCTCCTGGTCTTTCTTTTTTTTTTTTTGCTCCTCGCATTTTTCAAATCTTTTCATGTTCCTGGCTTTTTTTTTTTTTTTTTTTTTGCTCCTCGCATTTTTCACACCTTTTCATGCTCCTCGCATTTTTCACACCTCTTCATGCTCCTCGCATTTTTCACAACTTTTCATGCTCGTCGCATTTTTCACACCTTTTCATGCTCCTGGTCTTTCTTTTTTTTTTTTTGCTCCTCGCATTTTTCACACCTTTTCATGCTCCTGGTCTTTTTTTTTTTTTTTTTTTTGCTCCTCGAATTTTTCACACCTTTTCATGCTCCTCGCATTTTTCACTCCTCTTCATGCTCCTCACATTTTTCACAACTTTTCATGCTCCTCGCATTTTTCACACCTTTTCATGCTCCTTGCATTTTTCACACCTTTTCATGCTCCTGGTCTTTCTTTTTTTTTTTTTGATCCTCGTATTTTTCACACCTTTTCATGCTCCTGGTCTTTCTTTCTTTCTTTTTTTTTTTTTTTTTGCTCCTCGCATTTTTCACACCTTTTCATGTTCCTGGTCTTTTTTTTTTTTTTTTTTTCCTCCTCGCATTTTTCACACCTTTTCATGCTCCTGGTCTTTTTTTTTCTTGCTCCTCGAATTTTTCACACCTTTTCATGCTCCTGGTCTTTTTTTTTTTTTTTTTTTTGCTCCTCGAATTTTTCACACCTTTTCATGCTCCTCGCATTTTTCACACTTCTTCATGCTCCTCGCATTTTTCACACCTTTTCATGCTCCTGGTCTTTCTTTTTTTTTTTTTTGCTCCTCGCATTTTTCACACCTTTTCATGCTCCTGGTCTTTCTTTTTTTTTTTTTTGCTCCTCGCATTTTTCACACCTTTTCATGCTCCTCGCATTTTTCACAACTTTTCATGCTCGTCGCATTTTTCACACCTTTTCATGCTCCTGGTCTTTCTTTTTTTTTTTTTTGCTCCTCGCATTTTTCAAACCTTTTCATGTTCCTGTTTTTTTTTTTTTTTTTTTTTTTTTGGCTCCTCGCATTTTTCACACCTTTTCATGCTAATCGTCTTTCTTTTTTTTTTTTTGCTCCTCGCATTTTTCACACCTTTTCATGCTCATGGTCTTTCTTTTTTTTTTTTTTTTTTTGCTCCTCGCATTTTTCACACCTTTTCATGCTCCTGGTCTTTCTTTCTTTCTTTTTTTTTTTTTTTTTGCTCCTCGCATTTTTCACACCTTTTCATGTTCCTGGTCTTTTTTTTTTTTTTTCCTCCTCGCATTTTTCACACCTTTTCATGCTCCTGGTCTTTTTTTTTTTTGCTCCTCGAATTTTTCACACCTTTTCATGCTCCTGGTCTTTTTTTTTTTTTTTTTTTTTGCTCCTCGAATTTTTCACACCTTTTCATGCCCCTCGCATTTTTCACACCTCTTCATGCTCCTCGCATTTTTCACACCTTTTCATGCTCCTGGTCTTTCTTTTTTTTTTTTGCTCCTCGCATTTTTCACACCTTTTCATGCTCCTCGCATTTTTCACAACTTTTCATGCTCGTCGCCTTTTTCACAACTTTTCATGCTCCTGGTCTTTCTTTTTTTTTTTTTTGCTCCTCGCATTTTTCAAACCTTTTCATGTTCCTGGTTTTTTTTTTTTTTTTTTTTTTTGCTCCTCGCATTTTTCACACCTTTTCATGCCCCTCGCATTTTTCACACCTCTTCATGCTCCTCGCATTTTTCACACCTTTTCATGCTCCTGGTCTTTCTTTTTTTTTTTTTTTTTTTGCTCCTCGCATTTTTCACACCTTTTCATGCTCCTGGTCTTTCTTTCTTTCTTTTTTTTTTTTTTTTTGCTCCTCGCATTTTTCACACCTTTTCATGTTCCTGGTCTTTTTTTTTTTTTTTCCTCCTCGCATTTTTCACACCTTTTCATGCTCCTGGTCTTTTTTTTTTTTGCTCCTCGAATTTTTCACACCTTTTCATGCTCCTGGTCTTTTTTTTTTTTTTTTTTTTTGCTCCTCGAATTTTTCACACCTTTTCATGCCCCTCGCATTTTTCACACCTCTTCATGCTCCTCGCATTTTTCACACCTTTTCATGCTCCTGGTCTTTCTTTTTTTTTTTTGCTCCTCGCATTTTTCACACCTTTTCATGCTCCTCGCATTTTTCACAACTTTTCATGCTCGTCGCCTTTTTCACAACTTTTCATGCTCCTGGTCTTTCTTTTTTTTTTTTTTGCTCCTCGCATTTTTCAAACCTTTTCATGTTCCTGGTTTTTTTTTTTTTTTTTTTTTTTGCTCCTCGCATTTTTCACACCTTTTCATGCTAATGGTCTTTCTTTTTTTTTTTTTGCTCCTCGAATTTTTCACACCTTTTCATGCTCCTCGCATTTTTCACACCTCTTCATGCTCCTCGCATTTTTCACAACTTTTCATGCTCGTCGCATTTTTCACACCTTTTCATGCTCCTGGTCTTTCTTTTTTTTTTTTGCTCCTCGCATTTTTCACACCTTATCATGCTCCTGGTCTTTTTTTTTTTTTTTTTTTTTTTGCTCCTCGCATTTTTCACACCTTTTCATGCTCCTGGTCTTTCTTTTTTTTTTTTTTGATCCTCGCATTTTTCACACCTTTTCATGCTAATGGTCTTTCTTTTTTTTTTTTTTTTTTTGCTCCTCGCATTTTTCACACCTTTTCATGCTCCTGGTCTTTCTTTCTTTCTTTTTTTTTTTTTTTTTGCTCCTCGCATTTTTCACACCTTTTCATATTCCTGGTCTTTTTTTTTTTTTCTCCTCGCATTTTTCACACCTCTTCATGCTCCTCGCATTTTTCACAACTTTTCATGCTCGTCGCATTTTTCACACCTTTTCATGCTCCTGGTCTTTCTTTTTTTTTTTTTTTGCTCCCCGCTTTTTTCACTCCTTTTCTTGCTCCTGTTCTTTCTTTTTTTTTTTTTTTTTTTTTTCTCCTCGCATTTTTCACACCTTTTCATGCTAATGGTCTTTCTTTTTTTTTTTTTTTATTGCTCCTCGCATTTTTCACACTTTTTCATGCTCCTGGTCTTTTTTTTTTTTTTTTTTTGCTCCTTGCATTTTTCACACCTTTTCATGCTCCTGGTCTTTCTTTTTTTTTTTTTTGCTCCTCGCATTTTTCACACCTTTTCATGCTCCTGGTTTTTTTTTTTTTTTGCTCCTCAAATTTTTCACACCGTTTCATGCTCCTCGCATTTTTCACAACTTTTCATGCTCATCGCATTTTTCACACCTTTTCATGCTCCTGGTCTTTCTTTTTTTTTTTTTGCTCCTCGCATTTTTCAAATCTTTTCATGTTCCTGGCTTTTTTTTTTTTTTTTTTTTTGCTCCTCGCATTTTTCACACCTTTTCATGCTCCTCGCATTTTTCACACCTCTTCATGCTCCTCGCATTTTTCACAACTTTTCATGCTCGTCGCATTTTTCACACCTTTTCATGCTCCTGGTCTTTCTTTTTTTTTTTTTGCTCCTCGCATTTTTCACACCTTTTCATGCTCCTGGTCTTTTTTTTTTTTTTTTTTTTTGCTCCTCGAATTTTTCACACCTTTTCATGCTCCTCGCATTTTTCACTCCTCTTCATGCTCCTCACATTTTTCACAACTTTTCATGCTCCTCGCATTTTTCACACCTTTTCATGCTCCTTGCATTTTTCACACCTTTTCATGCTCCTGGTCTTTCTTTTTTTTTTTTTGATCCTCGTATTTTTCACACCTTTTCATGCTCCTGGTCTTTCTTTCTTTCTTTTTTTTTTTTTTTTTGCTCCTCGCATTTTTCACACCTTTTCATGTTCCTGGTCTTTTTTTTTTTTTTTTTTTTCCTCCTCGCATTTTTCACACCTTTTCATGCTCCTGGTCTTTTTTTTTCTTGCTCCTCGAATTTTTCACACCTTTTCATGCTCCTGGTCTTTTTTTTTTTTTTTTTTTTGCTCCTCGAATTTTTCACACCTTTTCATGCTCCTCGCATTTTTCACACTTCTTCATGCTCCTCGCATTTTTCACACCTTTTCATGCTCCTGGTCTTTCTTTTTTTTTTTTTTGCTCCTCGCTTTTTTCACACCTTTTCATGCTCCTGGTCTTTCTTTTTTTTTTTTTTTGCTCCTCGCATTTTTCACACCTTTTCATGCTCCTCGCATTTTTCACAACTTTTCATGCTCGTCGCATTTTTCACACCTTTTCATGCTCCTGGTCTTTCTTTTTTTTTTTTTTGCTCCTCGCATTTTTCAAACCTTTTCTTGTTCCTGTTTTTTTTTTTTTTTTTTTTTTTTGGCTCCTCGCATTTTTCACACCTTTTCATGCTAATGGTCTTTCTTTTTTTTTTTTTGCTCCTCGCATTTTTCACACCTTTTCATGCTCATGGTCTTTCTTTTTTTTTTTTTTTTTTTGCTCCTCGCATTTTTCACACCTTTTCATGCTCCTGGTCTTTCTTTCTTTCTTTTTTTTTTTTTTTTTTGCTCCTCGCATTTTTCACACCTTTTCATGTTCCTGGTCTTTTTTTTTTTTTTTTCCTCCTCGCATTTTTCACACCTTTTCATGCTCCTGGTCTTTTTTTTTTTTGCTCCTCGAATTTTTCACACCTTTTCATGCTCCTGGTCTTTTTTTTTTTTTTTTTTTTTGCTCCTCGAATTTTTCACACCTTTTCATGCCCCTCGCATTTTTCACACCTCTTCATGCTCCTCGCATTTTTCACACCTTTTCATGCTCCTGGTCTTTCTTTTTTTTTTTTGCTCCTCGCATTTTTCACACCTTTTCATGCTCCTCGCATTTTTCACAACTTTTCATGCTCGTCGCCTTTTTCACAACTTTTCATGCTCCTGGTCTTTCTTTTTTTTTTTTTTGCTCCTCGCATTTTTCAAACCTTTTCATGTTCCTGGTTTTTTTTTTTTTTTTTTTTTTTGCTCCTCGCATTTTTCACACCTTTTCATGCTAATGGTCTTTCTTTTTTTTTTTTTGCTCCTCGAATTTTTCACACCTTTTCATGCTCCTCGCATTTTTCACACCTCTTCATGCTCCTCGCATTTTTCACAACTTTTCATGCTCGTCGCATTTTTCACACCTTTTCATGCTCCTGGTCTTTCTTTTTTTTTTTTTGCTCCTCGCATTTTTCACACCTTATCATGCTCCTGGTCTTTTTTTTTTTTTTTTTTTTTTTGCTCCTCGCATTTTTCACACCTTTTCATGCTCCTGGTCTTTCTTTTTTTTTTTTTTGATCCTCGCATTTTTCACACCTTTTCATGCTAATGGTCTTTCTTTTTTTTTTTTTTTTTTTGCTCCTCGCATTTTTCACACCTTTTCATGCTCCTGGTCTTTCTTTCTTTCTTTTTTTTTTTTTTTTTTGCTCCTCGCATTTTTCACACCTTTTCATGCTCCTGGTCTTTCTTTTTTTTTTTTTTGATCCTCGCATTTTTCACACCTTTTCATGCTAATGGTCTTTCTTTTTTTTTTTTTTTTTTTGCTCCTCGCATTTTTCACACCTTTTCATGCTCCTGGTCTTTCTTTCTTTCTTTTTTTTTTTTTTTTTTGCTCCTCGCATTTTTCACACCTTTTCATATTCCTGGTCTTTTTTTTTTTTTCTCCTCGCATTTTTCACACCTCTTCATGCTCCTCGCTTTTTTCACAACTTTTCATGCTCGTCGCATTTTTCACACCTTTTCATGCTCCTGGTCTTTCTTTTTTTTTTTTTTTTGCTCCCCGCATTTTTCACACCTTTTCATGCTCCTGATCTTTCTTTTTTTTTTTTTTTTTTTTTCTCCTCGCATTTTTCACACCTTTTCATGCTAATGGTCTTTCTTTTTTTTTTTTTTTTATTGCTCCTCGCATTTTTCACACTTTTTCATGCTCCTGGTCTTTTTTTTTTTTTTTTTTTTGCTCCTTGCATTTTTCACACCTTTTCATGCTCCTGGTCTTTCTTTTTTTTTTTTTTGCTCCTCGCATTTTTCACACCTTTTCATGCTCCTGGTTTTTTTTTTTTTTTGCTCCTCAAATTTTTCACACCGTTTCATGCTCCTCGCATTTTTCACAACTTTTCATGCTCATCGCATTTTTCACACCTTTTCATGCTCCTGGTCTTTCTTTTTTTTTTTTTGCTCCTCGCATTTTTCAAACCTTTTCATGTTCCTGGCTTTTTTTTTTTTTTTTTTTTGCTCCTCGCATTTTTCACACCTTTTCATGCTCCTCGCATTTTTCACACCTCTTCATGCTCCTCGCATTTTTCACAACTTTTCATGCTCGTCGCATTTTTCACACCTTTTCATGCTCCTGGTCTTTCTTTTTTTTTTTTTGCTCCTCGCATTTTTCACACCTTTTCATGCTCCTGGTCTTTTTTTTTTTTTTTTTTTGCTCCTCGAATTTTTCACACCTTTTCATGCTCCTCGCATTTTTCACTCCTCTTCATGCTCCTCACATTTTTCACAACTTTTCATGCTCCTCGCATTTTTCACACCTTTTCATGCTCCTTGCATTTTTCACACCTTTTCATGCTCCTCGCCTTTTTCACACTTCTTCATGCTCCTCGCATTTTTCTCACCTTTTCATGCTCCTGGTCTTTCTTTTTTTTTTTTTTGCTCCTCGCATTTTTCACCCCTTTTCATGCTCCTGGTCTTTCTTTTTTTTTTTTTTGCTCCTCGCATTTTTCACACCTTTTCATGCTCCTCGCATTTTTCACAACTTTTCATGCTCGTCGCATTTTTCACACCTTTTCATGCTCCTGGTCTTTCTTTTTTTTTTTTTTGCTCCTCGCATTTTTCACACCTTTTCATGTTCCTTTTTTTTTTTTTTTTTTTTTTTTTTTGGCTCCTCGCATTTTTCACACCTTTTCATGCTAATGGTCTTTCTTTTTTTTTTTTTGCTCCTCGCATTTTTCACACCTTTTCATGCTCATGGTCTTTCTTTTTTTTTTTTTTTTTTTGCTCCTCGCATTTTTCACACCTTTTCATGCTCCTGGTCTTTCTTTCTTTCTTTTTTTTTTTTTTTTTGCTCCTCGCATTTTTCACACCTTTTCATGTTCCTGGTCTTTTTTTTTTTTTTTCCTCCTCGCATTTTTCACACCTTTTCATGCTCCTGGTCTTTTTTTTTTTTGCTCCTCGAATTTTTCACACCTTTTCATGCTCCTGGTCTTTTTTTTTTTTTTTTTTTTTGCTCCTCGAATTTTTCACACCTTTTCATGCCCCTCGCATTTTTCACACCTCTTCATGCTCCTCGCATTTTTCACACCTTTTCATGCTCCTGGTCTTTCTTTTTTTTTTTTGCTCCTCGCATTTTTCACACCTTTTCATGCTCCTCGCATTTTTCACAACTTTTCATGCTCGTCGCCTTTTTCACAACTTTTCATGCTCCTGGTCTTTCTTTTTTTTTTTTTTGCTCCTCGCATTTTTCAAACCTTTTCATGTTCCTGGTTTTTTTTTTTTTTTTTTTTTTTTGCTCCTCGCATTTTTCACACCTTTTCATGCTAATGGTCTTTCTTTTTTTTTTTTTGCTCCTCGAATTTTTCACACCTTTTCATGCTCCTCGCATTTTTCACACCTCTTCATGCTCCTCGCATTTTTCACAACTTTTCATGCTCGTCGCATTTTTCACACCTTTTCATGCTCCTGGTCTTTCTTTTTTTTTTTTTGCTCCTCGCATTTTTCACACCTTATCATGCTCCTGGTCTTTTTTTTTTTTTTTTTTTTTTTTGCTCCTCGCATTTTTCACACCTTTTCATGCTCCTGGTCTTTCTTTTTTTTTTTTTTGATCCTCGCATTTTTCACACCTTTTCATGCTAATGGTCTTTCTTTTTTTTTTTTTTTTTTTGCTCCTCGCATTTTTCACACCTTTTCATGCTCCTGGTCTTTCTTTCTTTCTTTTTTTTTTTTTTTTTTGCTCCTCGCATTTTTCACACCTTTTCATATTCCTGGTCTTTTTTTTTTTTTCTCCTCGCATTTTTCACACCTCTTCATGCTCCTCGCATTTTTCACAACTTTTCATGCTCGTCGCATTTTTCACACCTTTTCATGCTCCTGGTCTTTCTTTTTTTTTTTTTTTGCTCCCCGCATTTTTCACACCTTTTCATGCTCCTGATCTTTCTTTTTTTTTTTTTTTTTTTTCTCCTCGCATTTTTCACACCTTTTCATGCTAATGGTCTTTCTTTTTTTTTTTTTTTTTATTGCTCCTCGCATTTTTCACTCTTTTTCTTGCTCCTGGTCTTTTTTTTTTTTTTTTTTTTTTTTGCTCCTCGCATTTTTCACACCTTTTCATGCTCCTGGTCTTTTTTTTTTTTTTTTTTTTTGCTCCTCGAATTTTTCACACCTTTTCATGCCCCTCGCATTTTTCACACCTCTTCATGCTCCTCGCATTTTTCACACCTTTTCATGCTCCTGGTCTTTCTTTTTTTTTTTTGCTCCTCGCATTTTTCACACCTTTTCATGCTCCTCGCATTTTTCACAACTTTTCTTGCTCGTCGCCTTTTTCACACCTTTTCATGCTCCTGGTTTTTTTTTTTTTTTTTTTTGCTCCTCGCATTTTTCAAACCTTTTCATGTTCCTGGTTTTTTTTTTTTTTTTTTTTTTGCTCCTCGCATTTTTCACACCTTTTCATGCTAATGGTCTTTCTTTTTTTTTTTTTGCTCCTCGAATTTTTCACACCTTTTCATGCTCCTCGCATTTTTCACACCTCTTCATGCTCCTCGCATTTTTCACAACTTTTCATGCTCGTCGCATTTTTCACACCTTTTCATGCTCCTGGTCTTTCTTTTTTTTTTTTTGCTCCTCGCATTTTTCACACCTTATCATGCTCCTGGTCTTTTTTTTTTTTTTTTTTTTTTTGCTCCTCGCATTTTTCACACCTTTTCATGCTCCTGGTCGTTCTTTTTTTTTTTTTTGATCCTCGCATTTTTCACACCTTTTCATGCTAATGGTCTTTCTTTTTTTTTTTTTTTTTTTGCTCCTCGCATTTTTCACACCTTTTCATGCTCCTGGTCTTTCTTTCTTTCTTTTTTTTTTTTTTTTTTGCTCCTCGCATTTTTCACACCTTTTCATATTCCTGGTCTTTTTTTTTTTTTCTCCTCGCATTTTTCACACCTCTTCATGCTCCTCGCATTTTTCACAACTTTTCATGCTCGTCGCATTTTTCACACCTTTTCATGCTCCTGGTCTTTCTTTTTTTTTTTTTTTGCTCCGCGCATTTTTCACACCTTTTCATGCTCCTGATCTTTCTTTTTTTTTTTTTTTTTTTTCTCCTCGCATTTTTCACACCTCTTCATGCTCCTCGCATTTTTCACAACTTTTCATGCTCGTCGCATTTTTCACACCTTTTCATGCTCCTGATCTTTCTTTTTTTTTTTTTTTTTTTTTTCTCCTCGCATTTTTCACACCTTTTCATGCTAATGGTCTTTCTTTTTTTTTTTTTTTTATTGCTCCTCGCATTTTTCACACTTTTTCATGCTCCTGGTCTTTTTTTTTTTTTTTTTTTGCTCCTTGCATTTTTCACACCTTTTCATGCTCCTGGTCTTTCTTTTTTTTTTTTTTGCTCCTCGCATTTTTCACACCTTTTCATGCTCCTGGTTTTTTTTTTTTTTTGCTCCTCAAATTTTTCACACCGTTTCATGCTCCTCGCATTTTTCACAACTTTTCATGCTCATCGCATTTTTCACACCTTTTCATGCTCCTGGTCTTTCTTTTTTTTTTTTTGCTCCTCGCATTTTTCAAATCTTTTCATGTTCCTGGCTTTTTTTTTTTTTTTTTTTTTGCTCCTCGCATTTTTCACACCTTTTCATGCTCCTCGCATTTTTCACACCTCTTCATGCTCCTCGCATTTTTCACAACTTTTCATGCTCGTCGCATTTTTCACACCTTTTCATGCTCCTGGTCTTTCTTTTTTTTTTTTTGCTCCTCGCATTTTTCACACCTTTTCATGCTCCTGGTCTTTTTTTTTTTTTTTTTTTGCTCCTCGAATTTTTCACACCTTTTCATGCTCCTCGCATTTTTCACTCCTCTTCATGCTCCTCACATTTTTCACAACTTTTCATGCTCCTCGCATTTTTCACACCTTTTCATGCTCCTTGCATTTTTCACACCTTTTCATGCTCCTGGTCTTTCTTTTTTTTTTTTTGATCCTCGTATTTTTCACACCTTTTCATGCTCCTGGTCTTTTTTTTTTTTTTTTTTTTTTTTTTTTTTGCTCCTCGCATTTTTCACACCTTTTCATGTTCCTGGTCTTTTTTTTTTTTTTTTTTTCCTCCTCGCATTTTTCACACCTTTTCATGCTCCTGGTCTTTTTTTTTCTTGCTCCTCGAATTTTTCACACCTTTTCATGCTCCTGGTCTTTTTTTTTTTTTTTTTTTTGCTCCTCGAATTTTTCACACCTTTTCATGCTCCTCGCATTTTTCACACTTCTTCATGCTCCTCGCATTTTTCACACCTTTTCATGCTCCTGGTCTTTCTTTTTTTTTTTTTTGCTCCTCGCATTTTTCACACCTTTTCATGCTCCTGGTCTTTCTTTTTTTTTTTTTTGCTCCTCGCATTTTTCACACCTTTTCATGCTCCTCGCATTTTTCACAACTTTTCATGCTCGTCGCATTTTTCACACCTTTTCATGCTCCTGGTCTTTCTTTTTTTTTTTTTTGCTCCTCGCATTTTTCAAACCTTTTCTTGTTCCTGTTTTTTTTTTTTTTTTTTTTTTTTTTGCTCCTCGCATTTTTCACACCTTTTCATGCTAATGGTCTTTCTTTTTTTTTTTTTGCTCCTCGCATTTTTCACACCTTTTCATGCTCATGGTCTTTTTTTTTTTTTTTTTTTTTTTGCTCCTCGCCTTTTTCACCCCTTTTCCTGCTCCTGGTCTTTCTTTCTTTCTTTTTTTTTTTTTTTTTGCTCCTCGCATTTTTCACACCTTTTCATGTTCCTGGTCTTTTTTTTTTTTTTTTCCTCCTCGCATTTTTCACACCTTTTCATGCTCCTGGTCTTTTTTTTTTTTTCTCCTCGAATTTTTCACACCTTTTTATTCTCCTGGTCTTTTTTTTTTTTTTTTTTTTTGCTCCTCGAATTTTTCACACCTTTTCATGCCCCTCGCATTTTTCACTCCTCTTCATGCTCCTCGCATTTTTCACACCTTTTCATGCTCCTGGTCTTTCTTTTTTTTTTTTGCTCCTCGCATTTTTCACACCTTTTCATGCTCCTCGCATTTTTCACAACTTTTCATGCTCGTCGCCTTTTTCACAACTTTTCATGCTCCTGGTCTTTCTTTTTTTTTTTTTTGCTCCTCGCATTTTTCAAACCTTTTCATGTTCCTGGTTTTTTTTTTTTTTTTTTTTTTTGCTCCTCGCATTTTTCACACCTTTTCATGCTAATGGTCTTTCTTTTTTTTTTTTTGCTCCTCGAATTTTTCACACCTTTTCATGCTCCTCGCATTTTTCACACCTCTTCATGCTCCTCGCATTTTTCACAACTTTTCATGCTCGTCGCATTTTTCACACCTTTTCATGCTCCTGGTCTTTCTTTTTTTTTTTTTGCTCCTCGCATTTTTCACACCTTATCATGCTCCTGGTCTTTTTTTTTTTTTTTTTTTTTTTTTGCTCCTCGCATTTTTCACACCTTTTCATGCTCCTGGTCTTTCTTTTTTTTTTTTTTGATCCTCGCATTTTTCACACCTTTTCATGCTAATGGTCTTTCTTTTTTTTTTTTTTTTTTTGCTCCTCGCATTTTTCACACCTTTTCATGCTCCTGGTCTTTCTTTCTTTCTTTTTTTTTTTTTTTTTTGCTCCTCGCATTTTTCACACCTTTTCATGCTCCTGGTCTTTCTTTTTTTTTTTTTTGATCCTCGCATTTTTCACACCTTTTCATGCTAATGGTCTTTCTTTTTTTTTTTTTTTTTTTGCTCCTCGCATTTTTCACACCTTTTCATGCTCCTGGTCTTTCTTTCTTTCTTTTTTTTTTTTTTTTTTGCTCCTCGCATTTTTCACACCTTTTCATATTCCTGGTCTTTTTTTTTTTTTCTCCTCGCATTTTTCACACCTCTTCATGCTCCTCGCATTTTTCACAACTTTTCATGCTCGTCGCATTTTTCACACCTTTTCATGCTCCTGGTCTTTCTTTTTTTTTTTTTTTGCTCCCCGCATTTTTCACACCTTTTCATGCTCCTGATCTTTCTTTTTTTTTTTTTTTTTTTTTTCTCCTCGCATTTTTCACACCTTTTCATGCTAATGGTCTTTTTTTTTTTTTTTTTTTTTATTGCTCCTCGCATTTTTCACACTTTTTCATGCTCCTGGTCTTTTTTTTTTTTTTTTTTTGCTCCTTGCATTTTTCACACCTTTTCATGCTCCTGGTCTTTCTTTTTTTTTTTTTTGCTCCTCGCATTTTTCACACCTTTTCATGCTCCTGGTTTTTTTTTTTTTTTTGCTCCTCAAATTTTTCACACCGTTTCATGCTCCTCGCATTTTTCACAACTTTTCATGCTCATCGCATTTTTCACACCTTTTCATGCTCCTGGTCTTTCTTTTTTTTTTTTTGCTCCTCGCATTTTTCAAACCTTTTCATGTTCCTGGCTTTTTTTTTTTTTTTTTTTTTGCTCCTCGCATTTTTCACACCTTTTCATGCTCCTCGCATTTTTCACACCTCTTCATGCTCCTCGCATTTTTCACAACTTTTCATGCTCGTCGCATTTTTCACACCTTTTCATGCTCCTGGTCTTTCTTTTTTTTTTTTTGCTCCTCGCATTTTTCACACCTTTTCATGCTCCTGGTCTTTTTTTTTTTTTTTTTTTGCTCCTCGAATTTTTCACACCTTTTCATGCTCCTCGCATTTTTCACTCCTCTTCATGCTCCTCACATTTTTCACAACTTTTCATGCTCCTCGCATTTTTCACACCTTTTCATGCTCCTTGCATTTTTCACACCTTTTCATGCTCCTCGCTTTTTTCACACTTTTTCATGCTCCTCGCATTTTTCACACCTTTTCATGCTCCTGGTCTTTCTTTTTTTTTTTTTTGCTCCTCGCATTTTTCACACCTTTTCATGCTCCTGGTCTTTCTTTTTTTTTTTTTTGCTCCTCGCATTTTTCACACCTTTTCATGCTCCTCGCATTTTTCACAACTTTTCATGCTCGTCGCATTTTTCACACCTTTTCATGCTCCTGGTCTTTCTTTTTTTTTTTTTTTCTCCTCGCATTTTTCAATCCTTTTCATGTTCCTGTTTTTTTTTTTTTTTTTTTTTTTTTTGGCTCCTCGCATTTTTCACACCTTTTCATGCTAATGGTCTTTCTTTTTTTTTTTTTGCTCCTCGCATTTTTCACACCTTTTCATGCTCATGGTCTTTCTTTTTTTTTTTTTTTTTTTTTCTCCTCGCATTTTTCACCCCTTTTCATGCTCCTGGTCTTTCTTTCTTTCTTTTTTTTTTTTTTTTTGCTCCTCGCATTTTTCACACCTTTTCATGTTCCTGGTCTTTTTTTTTTTTTTTCCTCCTCGCATTTTTCACACCTTTTCATGCTCCTGGTCTTTTTTTTTTTTGCTCCTCGAATTTTTCACACCTTTTCATGCTCCTGGTCTTTTTTTTTTTTTTTTTTTTTGCTCCTCGAATTTTTCACACCTTTTCATGCCCCTCGCATTTTTCACACCTCTTCATGCTCCTCGCATTTTTCACACCTTTTCATGCTCCTGGTCTTTCTTTTTTTTTTTTGCTCCTCGCATTTTTCACACCTTTTCATGCTCCTCGCATTTTTCACAACTTTTCATGCTCGTCGCCTTTTTCACAACTTTTCATGCTCCTGGTCTTTCTTTTTTTTTTTTTTGCTCCTCGCATTTTTCAAACCTTTTCATGTTCCTGGTTTTTTTTTTTTTTTTTTTTTTTGCTCCTCGCATTTTTCACACCTTTTCATGCTAATGGTCTTTCTTTTTTTTTTTTTGCTCCTCGAATTTTTCACACCTTTTCATGCTCCTCGCATTTTTCACACCTCTTCATGCTCCTCGCATTTTTCACAACTTTTCATGCTCGTCGCATTTTTCACACCTTTTCATGCTCCTGGTCTTTCTTTTTTTTTTTTTGCTCCTCGCATTTTTCACACCTTATCATGCTCCTGGTCTTTTTTTTTTTTTTTTTTTTTTTGCTCCTCGCATTTTTCACACCTTTTCATGCTCCTGGTCTTTCTTTTTTTTTTTTTTGATCCTCGCATTTTTCACACCTTTTCATGCTAATGGTCTTTCTTTTTTTTTTTTTTTTTTTGCTCCTCGCATTTTTCACACCTTTTCATGCTCCTGGTCTTTCTTTCTTTCTTTTTTTTTTTTTTTTTTGCTCCTCGCATTTTTCACACCTTTTCATATTCCTGGTCTTTTTTTTTTTTTCTCCTCGCATTTTTCACACCTCTTCATGCTCCTCGCATTTTTCACAACTTTTCATGCTCGTCGCATTTTTCACACCTTTTCATGCTCCTGGTCTTTCTTTTTTTTTTTTTTTGCTCCCCGCATTTTTCACACCTTTTCATGCTCCTGATCTTTCTTTTTTTTTTTTTTTTTTTTCTCCTCGCATTTTTCACACCTTTTCATGCTAATGGTCTTTCTTTTTTTTTTTTTTTTTATTGCTCCTCGCATTTTTCACACTTTTTCATGCTCCTGGTCTTTTTTTTTTTTTTTTTTTTTTTTGCTCCTCGCTTTTTTCACACCTTTTCATGCTCCTGGTCTTTTTTTTTTTTTTTTTTTTTGCTCCTCGAATTTTTCACACCTTTTCATGCCCCTCGCATTTTTCACACCTCTTCATGCTCCTCGCATTTTTCACACCTTTTCATGCTCCTGGTCTTTCTTTTTTTTTTTTGCTCCTCGCATTTTTCACACCTTTTCATGCTCCTCGCATTTTTCACAACTTTTCATGCTCGTCGCCTTTTTCACAACTTTTCATGCTCCTGGTCTTTCTTTTTTTTTTTTTTGCTCCTCGCATTTTTCAAACCTTTTCATGTTCCTGGTTTTTTTTTTTTTTTTTTTTTTTGCTCCTCGCATTTTTCACACCTTTTCATGCTAATGGTCTTTCTTTTTTTTTTTTTGCTCCTCGAATTTTTCACACCTTTTCATGCTCCTCGCATTTTTCACACCTCTTCATGCTCCTCGCATTTTTCACAACTTTTCATGCTCGTCGCATTTTTCACACCTTTTCATGCTCCTGGTCTTTCTTTTTTTTTTTTTGCTCCTCGCATTTTTCACACCTTATCATGCTCCTGGTCTTTTTTTTTTTTTTTTTTTTTTTGCTCCTCGCATTTTTCACACCTTTTCATGCTCCTGGTCGTTCTTTTTTTTTTTTTTGATCCTCGCATTTTTCACACCTTTTCATGCTAATGGTCTTTCTTTTTTTTTTTTTTTTTTTGCTCCTCGCATTTTTCACACCTTTTCATGCTCCTGGTCTTTCTTTCTTTCTTTTTTTTTTTTTTTTTTGCTCCTCGCATTTTTCACACCTTTTCATATTCCTGGTCTTTTTTTTTTTTTCTCCTCGCATTTTTCACACCTCTTCATGCTCCTCGCATTTTTCACAACTTTTCATGCTCGTCGCATTTTTCACACCTTTTCATGCTCCTGGTCTTTCTTTTTTTTTTTTTTTGCTCCCCGCATTTTTCACACCTTTTCATGCTCCTGATCTTTCTTTTTGTTTTTTTTTTTTTTTCTCCTCGCATTTTTCACACCTTTTCATGCTAATGGTCTTTCTTTTTTTTTTTTTTTTTATTGCTCCTCGCATTTTTCACACTTTTTCATGCTCCTGGTCTTTTTTTTTTTTTTTTTTTGCTCCTTGCATTTTTCACACCTTTTCATGCTCCTGGTCTTTCTTTTTTTTTTTTTTGCTCCTCGCATTTTTCACACCTTTTCATGCTCCTGGTTTTTTTTTTTTTTTTGCTCCTCAAATTTTTCACACCGTTTCATGCTCCTCGCATTTTTCACAACTTTTCATGCTCATCGCATTTTTCACACCTTTTCATGCTCCTGGTCTTTCTTTTTTTTTTTTTGCTCCTCGCATTTTTCAAACCTTTTCATGTTCCTGGCTTTTTTTTTTTTTTTTTTTTGCTCCTCGCATTTTTCACACCTTTTCATGCTCCTCGCATTTTTCACACCTCTTCATGCTCCTCGCATTTTTCACAACTTTTCATGCTCGTCGCATTTTTCACACCTTTTCATGCTCCTGGTCTTTCTTTTTTTTTTTTTGCTCCTCGCATTTTTCACACCTTTTCATGCTCCTGGTCTTTTTTTTTTTTTTTTTTTGCTCCTCGAATTTTTCACACCTTTTCATGCTCCTCGCATTTTTCACTCCTCTTCATGCTCCTCACATTTTTCACAACTTTTCATGCTCCTCGCATTTTTCACACCTTTTCATGCTCCTTGCATTTTTCACACCTTTTCATGCTCCTCGCATTTTTCACACTTCTTCATGCTCCTCGCATTTTTCACACCTTTTCATGCTCCTGGTCTTTCTTTTTTTTTTTTTTGCTCCTCGCATTTTTCACACCTTTTCATGCTCCTGGTCTTTCTTTTTTTTTTTTTTTGCTCCTCGCATTTTTCACACCTTTTCATGCTCCTCGCATTTTTCACAACTTTTCATGCTCGTCGCATTTTTCACACCTTTTCATGCTCCTGGTCTTTCTTTTTTTTTTTTTTGCTCCTCGCATTTTTCACCCCTTTTCATGTTCCTGTTTTTTTTTTTTTTTTTTTTTTTTTTGGCTCCTCGCATTTTTCACACCTTTTCATGCTAATGGTCTTTCTTTTTTTTTTTTTGCTCCTCGCATTTTTCACACCTTTTCATGCTCATGGTCTTTCTTTTTTTTTTTTTTTTTTTGCTCCTCGCATTTTTCACACCTTTTCATGCTCCTGGTCTTTCTTTCTTTCTTTTTTTTTTTTTTTTTGCTCCTCGCATTTTTCACACCTTTTCATGTTCCTGGTCTTTTTTTTTTTTTTTCCTCCTCGCATTTTTCACACCTTTTCATGCTCCTGGTCTTTTTTTTTTTTGCTCCTCGAATTTTTCACACCTTTTCATGCTCCTGGTCTTTTTTTTTTTTTTTTTTTTTGCTCCTCGAATTTTTCACACCTTTTCATGCCCCTCGCATTTTTCACACCTCTTCATGCTACTCGCATTTTTCACACCTTTTCATGCTCCTGGTCTTTCTTTTTTTTTTTTGCTCCTCGCATTTTTCACACCTTTTCATGCTCCTCGCATTTTTCACAACTTTTCATGCTCGTCGCCTTTTTCACAACTTTTCATGCTCCTGGTCTTTCTTTTTTTTTTTTTTGCTCCTCGCATTTTTCAAACCTTTTCATGTTCCTGGTTTTTTTTTTTTTTTTTTTTTTTTGCTCCTCGCATTTTTCACACCTTTTCATGCTAATGGTCTTTCTTTTTTTTTTTTTGCTCCTCGAATTTTTCACACCTTTTCATGCTCCTCGCATTTTTCACACCTCTTCATGCTCCTCGCATTTTTCACAACTTTTCATGCTCGTCGCATTTTTCACACCTTTTCATGCTCCTGGTCTTTCTTTTTTTTTTTTTGCTCCTCGCATTTTTCACACCTTATCATGCTCCTGGTCTTTTTTTTTTTTTTTTTTTTTTTGCTCCTCGCATTTTTCACACCTTTTCATGCTCCTGGTCTTTCTTTTTTTTTTTTTTGATCCTCGCATTTTTCACACCTTTTCATGCTAATGGTCTTTCTTTTTTTTTTTTTTTTTTTGCTCCTCGCATTTTTCACACCTTTTAATGCTCCTGGTCTTTCTTTCTTTCTTTTTTTTTTTTTTTTTTGCTCCTCGCATTTTTCACACCTTTTCATATTCCTGGTCTTTTTTTTTTTTTCTCCTCGCATTTTTCACACCTCTTCATGCTCCTCGCATTTTTCACAACTTTTCATGCTCGTCGCATTTTTCACACCTTTTCATGCTCCTGGTCTTTCTTTTTTTTTTTTTTTGCTCCCCGCATTTTTCACACCTTTTCATGCTCCTGATCTTTCTTTTTTTTTTTTTTTTTTTTCTCCTCGCATTTTTCACACCTTTTCATGCTAATGGTCTTTCTTTTTTTTTTTTTTTTTATTGCTCCTCGCTTTTTTCACACTTTTTCATTCTCCTGGTCTTTTTTTTTTTTTTTTTTTTTTTTGCTCCTCGCATTTTTCCCACCTTTTCATGCTCCTGGTCTTTTTTTTTTTTTTTTTTTTTTGCTCCTCGAATTTTTCACACCTTTTCATGCCCCTCGCATTTTTCACACCTCTTCATGCTCCTCGCATTTTTCACACCTTTTCATGCTCCTGGTCTTTCTTTTTTTTTTTTGCTCCTCGAATTTTTCACACCTTTTCATGCTCCTCGCATTTTTCACAACTTTTCATGCTCGTCGCCTTTTTCACAACTTTTCATGCTCCTGGTCTTTCTTTTTTTTTTTTTTGCTCCTCGCATTTTTCAAACCTTTTCATGTTCCTGGTTTTTTTTTTTTTTTTTTTTTTTTGCTCCTCGCATTTTTCACACCTTTTCATGCTAATGGTCTTTCTTTTTTTTTTTTTGCTCCTCGAATTTTTCACACCTTTTCATGCTCCTCGCATTTTTCACACCTCTTCATGCTCCTCGCATTTTTCACAACTTTTCATGCTCGTCGCATTTTTCACACCTTTTCATGCTCCTGGTCTTTCTTTTTTTTTTTTTGCTCCTCGCATTTTTCACACCTTATCATGCTCCTGGTCTTTTTTTTTTTTTTTTTTTTTTTTGCTCCTCGCATTTTTCACACCTTTTCATGCTCCTGGTCGTTCTTTTTTTTTTTTTTGATCCTCGCATTTTTCACACCTTTTCATGCTAATGGTCTTTCTTTTTTTTTTTTTTTTTTTGCTCCTCGCATTTTTCACACCTTTTCATGCTCCTGGTCTTTTTTTTTTTTTTTTTTTTTTTTTTTTTTGCTCCTCGCATTTTTCACACCTTTTCATATTCCTGGTCTTTTTTTTTTTTTTCTCCTCGCATTTTTCACACCTCTTCATGCTCCTCGCATTTTTCACAACTTTTCATGCTCGTCGCATTTTTCACACCTTTTCATGCTCCTGGTCTTTCTTTTTTTTTTTTTTTGCTCCCCGCATTTTTCACACCTTTTCATGCTCCTGATCTTTCTTTTTTTTTTTTTTTTTTTTCTCCTCGCATTTTTCACACCTTTTCATGCTAATGGTCTTTCTTTTTTTTTTTTTTTTTATTGCTCCTCGCATTTTTCACACTTTTTCATGCTCCTGGTCTTTTTTTTTTTTTTTTTTGCTCCTGGCATTTTTCACACCTTTTCATGCTCCTGGTCTTTCTTTTTTTTTTTTTTGATCCTCGCATTTTTCACACCTTTTCATGCTAATGGTCTTTTTTATTTTTTTTTTTTTTTTTGCTCCTCGCATTTTTCACACCTTTTCATGCTCCTGGTCTTTCTTTCTTTCTTTTTTTTTTTTTTTTTTTGCTCCTCGCATTTTTCTCACCTTTTCCTTTTCCTGGTCTTTTTTTTTTTTTCTCCTCGCATTTTTCACACCTCTTCATGCTCCTCGCATTTTTCACAACTTTTCATGCTCGTCGCATTTTTCACACCTTTTCATGCTCCTGGTCTTTCTTTTTTTTTTTTTTTGCTCCCCGCATTTTTCACACCTTTTCATGCTCCTGATCTTTCTTTTTTTTTTTTTTTTTTTTTCTCCTCGCATTTTTCACACCTTTTCATGCTAATGGTCTTTCTTTTTTTTTTTTTTTGCTCCCCGCATTTTTCACACCTTTTCATGCTCCTGGTCTTTCTTTTTTTTTTTTTTTTTTTTTCTCCTCCCATTTTTCACACCTTTTTATGCTCCTGTTCTTTTTTTTTTTTTTTTTTTGCTCCTTGCATTTTTCACACCTTTTCATGCTCCTGGTCTTTCTTTTTTTTTTTTTTGCTCCTCGCATTTTTCACACCTTTTCATGCTCCTGGTTTTTTTTTTTTTTTGCTCCTCAAATTTTTCACACCGTTTCATGCTCCTCGCATTTTTCACAACTTTTCATGCTCATCGCATTTTTCACACCTTTTCATGCTCCTGGTCTTTCTTTTTTTTTTTTTGCTCCTCGCATTTTTCAAACCTTTTCATGTTCCTGGCTTTTTTTTTTTTTTTTTTTTTGCTCCTCGCATTTTTCACACCTTTTCATGCTCCTCGCATTTTTCACACCTCTTCATGCTCCTCGCATTTTTCACAACTTTTCATGCTCGTCGCATTTTTCACACCTTTTCATGCTCCTGGTCTTTCTTTTTTTTTTTTTGCTCCTCGCATTTTTCACACCTTTTCATGCTCCTGGTCTTTTTTTTTTTTTTTTTTTGCTCCTCGAATTTTTCACACCTTTTCATGCTCCTCGCATTTTTCACTCCTCTTCATGCTCCTCACATTTTTCACAACTTTTCATGCTCCTCGCATTTTTCACACCTTTTCATGCTCCTTGCATTTTTCACACCTTTTCATGCTCCTGGTCTTTCTTTTTTTTTTTTTGATCCTCGTATTTTTCACACCTTTTCATGCTCCTGGTCTTTCTTTCTTTCTTTTTTTTTTTTTTTTTGCTCCTCGCATTTTTCACACCTTTTCATGTCCTGGTCTTTTTTTTTTTTTTTTTTTTCCTCCTCGCATTTTTCACACCTTTTCATGCTCCTGGTCTTTTTTTTTCTTGCTCCTCGAATTTTTCACACCTTTTCATGCTCCTGGTCTTTTTTTTTTTTTTTTTTTTTGCTCCTCGAATTTTTCACACCTTTTCATGCTCCTCGCATTTTTCACACCTCTTCATGCTCCTCGCATTTTTCACACCTTTTCATGCTCCTGGTCTTTCTTTTTTTTTTTTTTGTTCCTCGCATTTTTCACACCTTTTCTTGCTCCTGGTTTTTTTTTTTTTTTTTTTTTTTTTTGCTCCTCGCATTTTTCACACCTTTTCATGCTCCTGGTCTTTCTTTTTTTTTTTTTTTTTTCCTCCTCGCATTTTTCACACCTTTTCATGCTCCTGGTCTTTTTTTTTTTTTTTTTTTTTTGCTTCTCGCATTTTTCACACCTTTTCATGCTCCTGGTCTTTCTTTTTTTTTTTTTGCTCCTCGCATTTTTGACACCTTTTCATGCTCCTGGTCTTTTTTTTTTTTTTTGCTCCTCGCATTTTTCACACCTTTTCATGCTCCTGGTCTTTCTTTTTTTTTTTTTTTCCTCGCATTTTTCTCACCTTTTCATGCTCCTGGTTTTTTTTTTTTTTTTTTTTTTTTGCTCCTCGAATTTTTCACACCTTTTCATGCTCCTCGCATTTTTCACACCTCTTCATGCTCCTCGCATTTTTCACAACTTTTCATGCTCGTCGCATTTTTCACATCTTTTCATGCTCCTGGTCTTTCTTTTTTTTTTTTTTTTTTCCTCCTCGCATTTTTCACACCTTTTCATACTCCTGGTCTTTTTTTTTTTTTTTTTTTTCGCTTCTCGCATTTTTCACATCTTTTCATGCTCCTGGTCTTTCTTTTTTTTTTTTTCCTCCTCGCATTTTTCACACCTTTTCTTGCTCCTCGTCTTTTTTTTTTTTTTTTTGCTCCTCGCATTTTTCACACCTTTTCATGCTCCTGGACTTTCTTTTTTTTTTTTTTGCTCCTCACATTTTTCACACCTTTTCATGCTCCTCGCATTTTTCACACCTCTTCATGCTCCTCGCATTTTTCACAACTTTTCATGCTCGTCGCATTTTTCACACCTTTTCATGCTCCTGGTCTTTCTTTTTTTTTTTTTGCTCCCCGCATTTTTCACACATTTTCATGCTCCTGGTCTTTCTTTTTTTTTTTTTTTTTTTTGCTCCTCGTATTTTTCACACCTTTTCATGCTCCTGGTCTTTTTTTTTTTTTTGCTCCTCGCATTTTTCACACCTTTTCATGACCCTGGTCTTTTTTTTTTTTTTTTTTTGCTCCTCGCATTTTTCACACCTTTTCATGCTCTGCGTCTTTTTTTTTTTTTTTTGCTCCTTGCAATTTTCACACCTATTCATGGTCCTGGTCTTTTTTTTTTTTTTTTTTTTGCTCCTCAAATTTTTCACACCTTTTCATGCTCCTTGCATTTTTCACACCTTTTCATGCTCCTTGCATTTTTCACACCTTTTCATGCTCCTTGCATTTTTCACACCTTTTCATGCTCCTCGTCTTTTTTTTTTTTTTTGCTCCTCGCATTTTTCACACCTTTTCATGCTCCTGGTCTTTTTTTTTTTTTGCTCCTCGCATTTTTCACACCTTTTCATGCTCCTGGTCTTTCTTTTTTTTTTTTTTGCTCCTCGCATTTTTCACACCTTTTCATGCTCCTCGTCTTTTTTTTTTTTTTTTTGCTCCTCGCATTTTTCACACCTTTTCATGCTCCTGGTCTTTCTTTTTTTTTTTTTTTTTTTTCCTCCTCGCATTTTTCACACCTTATCATGCTCCTGGTCTTTTTTTTTTTTTTTTTTTTTTTGCTCCTCGCATTTTTCACACCTTTTCATGCTCCTGGTCGTTCTTTTTTTTTTTTTTGATCCTCGCATTTTTCACACCTTTTCATGCTAATGGTCTTTCTTTTTTTTTTTTTTTTTTTTGCTCCTCGCATTTTTCACACCTTTTCATGCTCCTGGTCTTTCTTTCTTTCTTTTTTTTTTTTTTTTTTGCTCCTCGCATTTTTCACACCTTTTCATATTCCTGGTCTTTTTTTTTTTTTCTCCTCGCATTTTTCACACCTCTTCATGCTCCTCGCATTTTTCACAACTTTTCATGCTCGTCGCATTTTTCACACCTTTTCATGCTCCTGGTCTTTCTTTTTTTTTTTTTTTGCTCCCCGCATTTTTCACACCTTTTCATGCTCCTGATCTTTCTTTTTTTTTTTTTTTTTTTTTCTCCTCGCATTTTTCACACCTTTTCATGCTAATGGTCTTTCTTTTTTTTTTTTTTTTTTATTGCTCCTCGCTTTTTTCACACTTTTTCATGCTCCTGGTCTTTTTTTTTTTTTTTTTTTGCTCCTGGCATTTTTCACACCTTTTCATGCTCCTGGTCTTTCTTTTTTTTTTTTTTGATCCTCGCATTTTTCACACCTTTTCATGCTAATGGTCTTTCTTATTTTTTTTTTTTTTTTGCTCCTCGCATTTTTCACACCTTTTCATATTCCTGGTCTTTTTTTTTTTTTCTCCTCGCATTTTTCACACCTCTTCATGCTCCTCGCATTTTTCACAACTTTTCATGCTCGTCGCATTTTTCACACCTTTTCATGCTCCTGGTCTTTCTTTTTTTTTTTTTTTGCTCCCCGCATTTTTCACACCTTTTCATGCTCCTGATCTTTCTTTTTTTTTTTTTTTTTTTTTCTCCTCGCATTTTTCACACCTTTTCATGCTAATGGTCTTTCTTTTTTTTTTTTTTTGCTCCCCGCATTTTTCACACCTTTTCATGCTCCTGATCTTTCTTTTTTTTTTTTTTTTTTTTTTCTCCTCGCATTTTTCACACTTTTTCATGCTCCTGGTCTTTTTTTTTTTTTTTTTTTTGCTCCTTGCATTTTTCACACCTTTTCATGCTCCTGGTCTTTCTTTTTTTTTTTTTTTGCTCCTCGCATTTTTCACACCTTTTCATGCTCCTGGTTTTTTTTTTTTTTTTGCTCCTCAAATTTTTCACACCGTTTCATGCTCCTCGCATTTTTCACAACTTTTCATGCTCATCGCATTTTTCACACCTTTTCATGCTCCTGGTCTTTCTTTTTTTTTTTTTGCTCCTCGCATTTTTCAAACCTTTTCATGTTCCTGGCTTTTTTTTTTTTTTTTTTTTTTGCTCCTCGCATTTTTCACACCTTTTCATGCTCCTCGCATTTTTCACACCTCTTCATGCTCCTCGCATTTTTCACAACTTTTCATGCTCGTCGCATTTTTCACACCTTTTCATGCTCCTGGTCTTTCTTTTTTTTTTTTTTGCTCCTCGCATTTTTCACACCTTTTCATGCTCCTGGTCTTTTTTTTTTTTTTTTTTTGCTCCTCGAATTTTTCACTCCTTTTCATGCTCCTCGCATTTTTCACTCCTCTTCATGCTCCTCACATTTTTCACAACTTTTCATGCTCCTCGCATTTTTCACACCTTTTCATGCTCCTTGCATTTTTCACACCTTTTCATGCTCCTGGTCTTTCTTTTTTTTTTTTTGATCCTCGTATTTTTCACACCTTTTCATGCTCCTGGTCTTTCTTTCTTTCTTTTTTTTTTTTTTTTTGCTCCTCGCATTTTTCACACCTTTTCATGTCCTGGTCTTTTTTTTTTTTTTTTTTTTCCTCCTCGCATTTTTCACACCTTTTCATGCTCCTGGTCTTTTTTTTTTCTTGCTCCTCGAATTTTTCACACCTTTTCATGCTCCTGGTCTTTTTTTTTTTTTTTTTTTTTGCTCCTCGAATTTTTCACACCTTTTCATGCTCCTCGCATTTTTCACACCTCTTCATGCTCCTCGCATTTTTCACACCTTTTCATGCTCCTGGTCTTTCTTTTTTTTTTTTTTGCTCCTCGCATTTTTCACACCTTTTCATGCTCCTGGTCTTTCTTTTTTTTTTTTTTTTTTTTGCTCCTCGCATTTTTCACACCTTTTCATGCTCCTGGTCTTTCTTTTTTTTTTTTTTTTTTTCCTCCTCGCTTTTTTCACACCTTTTCATGCTCCTGGTCTTTTTTTTTTTTTTTTTTTTTTTGCTTCTCGCATTTTTCACACCTTTTCATGCTCCTGGTCTTTCTTTTTTTTTTTTTTGCTCCTCGCATTTTTGACACCTTTTCATGCTCCTGGTCTTTTTTTTTTTTTTGCTCCTCGCATTTTTCACACCTTTTCATGCTCCTGGTCTTTCTTTTTTTTTTTTTTTCCTCGCATTTTTCACACCTTTTCATGCTCCTGGTCTTTTTTTTTTTTTTTTTTTTTGCTCCTCGAATTTTTCACACCTTTTCATGCTCCTCGCATTTTTCACACCTCTTCATGCTCCTCGCATTTTTCACAACTTTTCATGCTCGTCGCATTTTTCACATCTTTTCATGCTCCTGGTCTTTCTTTTTTTTTTTTTTTTTTCCTCCTCGCATTTTTCACACCTTTTCATTCTCCTGGTCTTTTTTTTTTTTTTTTTTTTTCGCTTCTCGCATTTTTCACATCTTTTCATGCTCCTGGTCTTTCTTTTTTTTTTTTTCCTCCTCGCATTTTTCACACCTTTTCATGCTCCTCGTCTTTTTTTTTTTTTTTTTGCTCCTCGCATTTTTCACACCTTTTCATGCTCCTGGACTTTCTTTTTTTTTTTTTTGCTCCTCGAATTTTTCACACCTTTTCATGCTCCTCGCATTTTTCACACCTCTTCATGCTCCTCGCATTTTTCACAACTTTTCATGCTCGTCGCATTTTTCACACCTTTTCATGCTCCTGGTCTTTCTTTTTTTTTTTTTGCTCCCCGCATTTTTCACACATTTTCATGCTCCTGGTCTTTCTTTTTTTTTTTTTTTTTTTGCTCCTCGTATTTTTCACACCTTTTCATGCTCCTGGTCTTTTTTTTTTTTTTGCTCCTCGCATTTTTCACACCTTTTCATGACCCTGGTCTTTTTTTTTTTTTTTTTTGCTCCTCGCATTTTTCACACCTTTTCATGCTCTGCGTCTTTTTTTTTTTTTTTTGCTCCTTGCAATTTTCACACCTATTCATGGTCCTGGTCTTTTTTTTTTTTTTTTTTTGCTCCTCAAATTTTTCACACCTTTTCATGCTCCTTGCATTTTTCACACCTTTTCATGCTCCTTGCATTTTTCACACCTTTTCATGCTCCTTGCATTTTTCACACCTTTTCATGCTCCTCGTCTTTTTTTTTTTTTTTGCTCCTCGCATTTTTCACACCTTTTCATGCTCCTGGTCTTTTTTTTTTTTTGCTCCTCGCATTTTTCACACCTTTTCATGCTCCTGGTCTTTCTTTTTTTTTTTTTTTGCTCCTCGCATTTTTCACCCCTTTTCATGCTCCTCGTCTTTTTTTTTTTTTTTTTGCTCCTCGCATTTTTCACACCTTTTCATGCTCCTGGTCTTTCTTTTTTTTTTTTTTTTTTTTCCTCCTCGCATTTTTCACACCTTTTCTTGCTCCTGGTCTTTTTTTTTTTTTTTTTTTTTTTTGCTCCTCGCATTTTTCACACCTTTTCATGCTCCTGGTCGTTCTTTTTTTTTTTTTTGATCCTCGCATTTTTCACACCTTTTCATGCTAATGGTCTTTCTTTTTTTTTTTTTTTTTTTTGCTCCTCGCATTTTTCACACCTTTTCATGCTCCTGGTCTTTCTTTCTTTTTTTTTTTTTTTTTTTTTTGCTCCTCGCATTTTTCACACCTTTTCATATTCCTGGTCTTTTTTTTTTTTTCTCCTCGCATTTTTCACACCTCTTCATGCTCCTCGCATTTTTCACAACTTTTCATGCTCGTCGCATTTTTCACACCTTTTCATGCTCCTGGTCTTTCTTTTTTTTTTTTTTTGCTCCCCGCATTTTTCACACCTTTTCATGCTCCTGATCTTTCTTTTTTTTTTTTTTTTTTTTTTCTCCTCGCTTTTTTCCCACCTTTTCTTGCTAATGGTCTTTCTTTTTTTTTTTTTTTTTTTTGCTCCTCGCTTTTTTCACACTTTTTCATGCTCCTGGTCTTTTTTTTTTTTTTTTTTGCTCCTGGCATTTTTCACACCTTTTCATGCTCCTGGTCTTTCTTTTTTTTTTTTTTGATCCTCGCATTTTTCACACCTTTTCATGCTAATGGTCTTTCTTATTTTTTTTTTTTTTTTGCTCCTCGCATTTTTCACACCTTTTCATATTCCTGGTCTTTTTTTTTTTTTCTCCTCGCATTTTTCACACCTCTTCATGCTCCTCGCATTTTTCACAACTTTTCATGCTCGTCGCATTTTTCACACCTTTTCATGCTCCTGGTCTTTCTTTTTTTTTTTTTTTGCTCCCCGCATTTTTCACACCTTTTCATGCTCCTGATCTTTCTTTTTTTTTTTTTTTTTTTTTCTCCTCGCATTTTTCACACCTTTTCATGCTAATGGTCTTTCTTTTTTTTTTTTTTTGCTCCCCGCATTTTTCACACCTTTTCATGCTCCTGATCTTTCTTTTTTTTTTTTTTTTTTTTTCTCCTCGTATTTTTCACACTTTTTCATGCTCCTGGTCTTTTTTTTTTTTTTTTTTTTCTCCTTGCATTTTTCACACCTTTTCATGCTCCTGGTCTTTCTTTTTTTTTTTTTTGCTCCTCGCATTTTTCACACCTTTTCATGCTCCTGGTTTTTTTTTTTTTTTGCTCCTCAAATTTTTCACACCGTTTCATGCTCCTCGCATTTTTCACAACTTTTCATGCTCATCGCATTTTTCACACCTTTTCATGCTCCTGGTCTTTCTTTTTTTTTTTTTTGCTCCTCGCATTTTTCAAACCTTTTCTTTTTCCTGGCTTTTTTTTTTTTTTTTTTTTTGCTCCTCGCATTTTTCACACCTTTTCATGCTCCTCGCATTTTTCACACCTCTTCATGCTCCTCGCATTTTTCACAACTTTTCATGCTCGTCGCATTTTTCACACCTTTTCATGCTCCTGGTCTTTCTTTTTTTTTTTTTGCTCCTCGCATTTTTCACACCTTTTCATGCTCCTGGTCTTTTTTTTTTTTTTTTTTTTGCTCCTCGAATTTTTCACACCTTTTCATGCTCCTCGCATTTTTCACTCCTCTTCATGCTCCTCACATTTTTCACAACTTTTCATGCTCCTCGCATTTTTCACACCTTTTCATGCTCCTTGCATTTTTCACACCTTTTCATGCTCCTGGTCTTTCTTTTTTTTTTTTTGATCCTCGTATTTTTCACACCTTTTCATGCTCCTGGTCTTTCTTTCTTTCTTTTTTTTTTTTTTTTTGCTCCTCGCATTTTTCACACCTTTTCATGTTCCTGGTCTTTTTTTTTTTTTTTTTTTCCTCCTCGCATTTTTCACACCTTTTCATGCTCCTGGTCTTTTTTTTTCTTGCTCCTCGAATTTTTCACACCTTTTCATGCTCCTGGTCTTTTTTTTTTTTTTTTTTTTGCTCCTCGAATTTTTCACACCTTTTCATGCTCCTCGCATTTTTCACACCTCTTCATGCTCCTCGCATTTTTCACACCTTTTCATGCTCCTGGTCTTTCTTTTTTTTTTTTTTGCTCCTCGCATTTTTCCCACCTTTTCATGCTCCTGGTCTTTCTTTTTTTTTTTTTTTGCTCCTCGCATTTTTCACACCTTTTCATGCTCTTCGCATTTTTCACAACTTTTCATGCTCGTCGCATTTTTCACACCTTTTCATGCTCCTGGTCTTTCTTTTTTTTTTTTTTTTTTTTGCTCCTCGCATTTTTCACACCTTTTCATGCTCCTGGTCTTTCTTTTTTTTTTTTTTTTTTTCCTCCTCGCATTTTTCACCCCTTTTCATGCTCCTGGTTTTTTTTTTTTTTTTTTTTTTTTTGCTTCTCGCATTTTTCACACCTTTTCATGCTCCTGGTCTTTCTTTTTTTTTTTTTGCTCCTCGCATTTTTCACACCTTTTCATGCTCCTGGTCTTTTTTTTTTTTTTGCTCCTCGCATTTTTCACACCTTTTCATGCTCCTGGTCTTTCTTTTTTTTTTTTTTTCCTCGCATTTTTCACACCTTTTCATGCTCCTGGTCTTTTTTTTTTTTTTTTTTTTTGCTCCTCGAATTTTTCACACCTTTTCATGCTCCTCGCATTTTTCACACCTCTTCATGCTCCTCGCATTTTTCACAACTTTTCATGCTCGTCGCATTTTTCACATCTTTTCATGCTCCTGGTCTTTCTTTTTTTTTTTTTTTTTTCCTCCTCGCATTTTTCACACCTTTTCATACTCCTGGTCTTTTTTTTTTTTTTTTTTTTCGCTTCTCGCATTTTTCACATCTTTTCATGCTCCTGGTCTTTCTTTTTTTTTTTTTCCTCCTCGCATTTTTCACACCTTTTCATGCTCCTCGTCTTTTTTTTTTTTTTTTTGCTCCTCGCATTTTTCACACCTTTTCATGCTCCTGGACTTTCTTTTTTTTTTTTTTGCTCCTCGAATTTTTCACACCTTTTCATGCTCCTCGCATTTTTCACACCTTTTCATGCTCCTTGCATTTTTCACACCTTTTCATGCTCCTTGCATTTTTCACACCTTTTCATGCTCCTTGCATTTTTCACACCTTTTCATGCTCCTCGTCTTTTTTTTTTTTTTTGCTCCTCGCATTTTTCACACCTTTTCTTTCTCCTCGTCTTTTTTTTTTTTTTTTTCTCCTCGCATTTTTCACACCTTTTCATGCTCCTGGTCTTTCTTTTTTTTTTTTTTTTTTTTCCTCCTCGCATTTTTCACACCTTTTCATGCTCCTGGTCTCTTTTTTTTTTTTGCTCCTCGCATTTTTCACACCTTTTCCTGCTCCTGGTCTTTTTTTTTTTTTTTTTTGCTCCTCGCATTTTTCACACCTTTTCATGCTCCTCGTCTTTTTTTTTTTTTTTTGCTCCTCGCATTTTTCACACCTTTTCATGCTCCTGGTCTTTCTTTTTTTTTTTTTTTTTTTGCTCCTCGCATTTTTCACACCTTTTCATGCTCCTGGTCTTTTTTTTTTTTTTTTTTTGCTGGTCGAATTTTTCACACCTTTTCATGCTCCTCGCATTTTTCACACCTCTTCATGCTCCTGGTCTTTTTTTTTTTTTGCTCCTCGCATTTTTCACACCTTTTCATGATCCTGGTCTTTTTTTTTTTTTTGCTCCTCGCATTTTTGACACCTTTTCATGCTCCTGGTCTTTCTTTTTTTTTTTTTTGCTCCTCGCTTTTTTCACACCTTTTCATGCTCCTCGTCTTTTTTTTTTTTTTTGCTCCTCGCATTTTTCACACTTTTTCATGCTCCTGGTCTTTCTTTTTTTTTTTTTCCTCCTCGCATTTTTCACACCTTTTCATGCTCGTGGTCTTTTTTTTTTTTTTGCTCCTCGCATTTTTCACACCTTTTCATGCTCCCCGCATTTTTCACACCTTTTCATGTTCCTGGTCTTTCTTTTTTTTTTTTTGCTCCTCGCATTTTTCACACCTTTTCATGCTCCTGGTCTTTTTTTTTTTTTTGCTCCTCGCATTTTTCACACCTTTTCATGCTCCTGGTCTTTCTTTTTTTTTTTTTCCTCCTCGCATTTTTCACAACTTTTCATGCTCCTGGTCTTTCTTTTTTTTTTTGCTCCTCGCATTTTTCACACCTTTTCATGCTCCTGGTCTTTCTTTTTTTTTTTTTACTCCTCGCATTTTTGACACCTTTTCATGCTCCTGGTCTTTTTTTTTTTTTTGCTCCTCGCATTTTTCACACCTTTTCATGCTCCTGGTCTTTCTTTTTTTTTTTTTTTCCTCGCATTTTTCACCCCTTTTCATGCTCCTGGTCTTTTTTTTTTTTTTTTTTTTTGCTCCTCGAATTTTTCACACCTTTTCATGCTCCTCGCATTTTTCACACCTCTTCATGCTCCTCGCATTTTTCACAACTTTTCATGCTCGTCGCATTTTTCACATCTTTTCATGCTCCTGGTCTTTCTTTTTTTTTTTTTTTTTTTCCTCCTCGCATTTTTCACACCTTTTCATACTCCTGGTCTTTTTTTTTTTTTTTTTTTTCGCTTCTCGCATTTTTCACATCTTTTCATGCTCCTGGTCTTTCTTTTTTTTTTTTTCCTCCTCGCATTTTTCACACCTTTTCATGCTCCTCGTCTTTTTTTTTTTTTTTTTGCTCCTCGCATTTTTCACACCTTTTCATGCTCCTGGACTTTCTTTTTTTTTTTTTTGCTCCTCGAATTTTTCACACCTTTTCATGCTCCTCGCATTTTTCACACCTCTTCATGCTCCTCGCATTTTTCACAACTTTTCATGCTCGTCGCATTTTTCACACCTTTTCATGCTCCTGGTCTTTCTTTTTTTTTTTTTGCTCCCCGCATTTTTCACACATTTTCATGCTCCTGGTCTTTCTTTTTTTTTTTTTTTTTTTGCTCCTCGTATTTTTCACACCTTTTCATGCTCCTGGTCTTTTTTTTTTTTTTGCTCCTCGCATTTTTCACACCTTTTCATGACCCTGGTCTTTTTTTTTTTTTTTTTTTGCTCCTCGCATTTTTCACACCTTTTCATGCTCTGCGTCTTTTTTTTTTTTTTTTGCTCCTTGCAATTTTCACACCTATTCATGGTCCTGGTCTTTTTTTTTTTTTTTTTTTGCTCCTCAAATTTTTCACACCTTTTCATGCTCCTTGCATTTTTCACACCTTTTCATGCTCCTTGCATTTTTCACACCTTTTCATGCTCCTTGCATTTTTCACACCTTTTCATGCTCCTTGCATTTTTCACACCTTTTCATGCTCCTCGTCTTTTTTTTTTTTTTTGCTCCTCGCATTTTTCACACCTTTTCATGCTCCTGGTCTTTTTTTTTTTTTGCTCCTCGCATTTTTCACACCTTTTCATGCTCCTGGTCTTTCTTTTTTTTTTTTTTGCTCCTCGCATTTTTCACACCTTTTCATGCTCCTCGTCTTTTTTTTTTTTTTTTGCTCCTCGCATTTTTCACACCTTTTCATGCTCCTGGTCTTTCTTTTTTTTTTTTTTTTTTTCCTCCTCGCATTTTTCACACCTTTTCATGCTCCTGGTCTCTTTTTTTTTTTTGCTCCTCGCATTTTTCACACCTTTTCATGCTCCTGGTCTTTCTTTTTTTTTTTTTTGCTCCTCGCATTTTTCACACCTTTTCATGCTCCTCGTCTTTTTTTTTTTTTTTGCTCCTCGCATTTTTCACACCTTTTCATGCTCCTGGTCTTTCTTTTTTTTTTTTTTTTTTTGCTCCTCGCATTTTTCACACCTTTTCATGCTCCTGGTCTTTTTTTTTTTTTTTTTTTTGCTGGTCGAATTTTTCACACCTTTTCATGCTCCTCGCATTTTTCACACCTCTTCATGCTCCTGGTCTTTTTTTTTTTTTGCTCCTCGCATTTTTCACACCTTTTCATGATCCTGGTCTTTTTTTTTTTTTTGCTCCTCGCATTTTTGACACCTTTTCATGCTCCTGGTCTTTCTTTTTTTTTTTTTTTGCTCCTCGCATTTTTCACACCTTTTCATGCTCCTCGTCTTTTTTTTTTTTTTTGCTCCTCGCATTTTTCACACCTTTTCATGCTCCTGGTCTTTCTTTTTTTTTTTTTCCTCCTCGCATTTTTCACCCCTTTTCATGCTCCTGGTCTTTTTTTTTTTTTTGCTCCTCGCATTTTTCACACCTTTTCATGCTCCCCGCATTTTTCACACCTTTTCATGTTCCTGGTCTTTCTTTTTTTTTTTTTGCTCCTCGCATTTTTCACACCTTTTCATGCTCCTGGTCTTTTTTTTTTTTTTGCTCCTCGCATTTTTCACACCTTTTCATGCTCCTGGTCTTTCTTTTTTTTTTTTTCCTCCTCGCATTTTTCACAACTTTTCATGCTCCTGGTCTTTCTTTTTTTTTTTGCTCCTCGCATTTTTCACACCTTTTCATGCTCCTGGTCTTTCTTTCTTTCTTTTTTTTTTTTTTTTTGCTCCTCGCATTTTTCACACCTTTTCATGCTCCTGGTCTTTCTTTTTTTTTTTTTCCTCCTCGCATTTTTCACAACTTTTCATGCTCCTGGTCTTTCTTTTTTTTTTTGCTCCTCGCATTTTTCACACCTTTTCATGCTCCTGGTCTTTCTTTTTTTTTTTTTACTCCTCGCATTTTTCACAACTTTTCATGCTCCTGGTCTTTCTTTTTTTTTTTTTTTTTTTTGCTCCTCGCATTTTTCACACCTTTTCATGCTCCTGGTCTTTCTTTTTTTTTTTTTTTTTTTGCTCCTCGCTTTTTTCACACCTTTTCATGCTCCTGGTCTTTTTTTTTTTTTTTTTTGCTGGTCGAATTTTTCACACCTTTTCATGCTCCTCGCATTTTTCACACCTCTTCATGCTCCTGGTCTTTTTTTTTTTTTTGCTCCTCGCATTTTTCACACCTTTTCCTGATCCTGGTCTTTTTTTTTTTTTTGCTCCTCACATTTTTCACACCTTTTCATGATCCTGGTCTTTTTTTTCTTTTTTTTGCTCCTCGCATTTTTCACACCTTTTCATGCTCTGCGTCTTTTTTTTTTTTTTTTGCTCCTTGCAATTTTCACACCTATTCATGGTCCTGGTCTTTTTTTTTTTTTTTTTTTTTGCTCCTCCTATTTTTCCCCCCTTTTTATGCTCCTTGCATTTTTCACACCTTTTCTTGCTCCTGGTTTTTCTTTTTTTTTTTTTTTTTTTTTTGCTCCTCGCATTTTTCACACCTTTTCGTGCTCCTGGTCTTTTTTTTTTTTTGCTCCCCGCATTTTTCACACCTTTTCATGCTCCTGGTCTTTCTTTCTTTTTTTTTTTTTTTGCTCCTCGCATTTTTCACACCTTTTCATGCTCCTGGTCTTTTTTTTTTTTTTGCTCCTCGCAGTTTTCACACCTTTTCATGTTCCTCGTCTTTTTTTTTTTTTTTGCTCCTCGCATTTTTCACACCTTTTCATGCTCCTGGTCTTTCTTTTTTTTTTTTTTTTTTTTCCTCCTCGCATTTTTCACACCTTTTCATGCTCCTGGTCTTTCTTTTTTTTTTTTTTCTCCTCGCATTTTTCACACCTTTTCATGCTCCTGGTCTTTCTTTTTTTTTTTTTGTTCCTCGCATTTTTCACAGCTTTTCATGCTCCTGGTCTTTCTTTTTTTTTTTTTTTTTTTGCTCCTCGCATTTTTCACACCTTTTCATGCTCCTGGTCTTTCTTTTTTTTTTTTTTTTTTTTGCTCCTCGCATTTTTCACACCTTTTCATGCTCATGGTCTTTTTTTTTTTTTTTTTGCTCCTCGCATTTTTCACACCTTTTCATGCTCCTGGTCTTTTTTTTTTTTTTGCTCCTCGCATTTTTCACACCTTTTCATGCTCCTGGTCTTTTTTTTTTTTTTTTTTTTTGCTCCTCGCATTTTTCACACCTTTTCATGCTCCTCGCATTTTTCACACCTCTTCATGCTCCTCGCATTTTTCACAACTTTTCATGCTCGTCGCATTTTTCACACCTTTTCATGCTCCTGGTCTTTCTTTTTTTTTTTTTGCTCCACGCATTTTTCACACCTTTTCATGCTCCTCGTCTTTTTTTTTTTTTTGCTCCTCGCATTTTTCACACCTTTTCATGCTCCTGGTCTTTCTTTTTTTTTTTTTTTCCTCCTCGCATTTTTCACACCTTTTCATGTTCCTGGTCTCTTTTTTTTTTTTTTTTTTGCTCCTCGCATTTTTCACACCTTTTCATGCTCCTGGTCTTTTTTTTTTTTTTGCTCCTCGCATTTTTCACACCTTTTCATGCTCCTGGTCTTTCTTTTTTTTTTTTTTGCTCCTCGCATTTTTCACACCTTTTCAAGCTCCTCGTCTTTTTTTTTTTTTTGCTCCTCGCATTTTTCACACCTTTTCATGCTCCTGGTCTTTCTTTTTTTTTTTTTTCCTCCTCGCATTTTTCACACCTTTTCATGCTCCTGGTCTTTTTTTTTTTTTTGCTTCTCGCATTTTTCACACCTTTTCATGCTCCTGGTCTTTCTTTTTTTTTTTTTTTTTTTCCTCCTCGCATTTTTCACACCTTTTCATGCTCCTGGTCTTTCTTTTTTTTTTTTTTTTTTTTTCTCCTCGCATTTTTCACACCTTTTCATGCTCCTGGTCTTTTTTTTTTTTTTTTTTTGCTCCTCGAATTTTTCACATCTTTTCATGCTCCTCGCATTTTTCACACCTCTTCATGCTCCTCGCCTTTTTCACAACTTTTCATGCTCGTCGCATTTTTCACACCTTTTCATGCTCCTGGTCTTTCTTTTTTTTTTGCTCCCCGCATTTTTCACCCCTTTTCATGCTCCTGGTCTTTCTTTTTTTTTTTTTTTTTTTTTGCTCCTCGCGTTTTTCACACCTTTTCATGCTCCTGGTCTTTCTTTTTTTTTTTTTTTTTTTTGCTCCTCGCATTTTTCACACCTTTTCATGCTCCTGGTCTTTCTTTTTTTTTTTTTTTCCTCCTCGCATTTCTCACACCTTTTCATGTTCCTGGTCTCTTTTTTTTTTTTTTTTGCTCCTCGCATTTTTCACACCTTTTCATGCTCCGGGTCTTTTTTTTTTTTTTGCTCCTCGCATTTTTCACACCTATTCATGCTCCTGGTCTTTCTTTTTTTTTTTTTGCTCCTCGCATTTTTCACACCTTTTCATGCTCCTCGTCTTTTTTTTTTTTTTTGCTCCTCGCATTTTTCACACCTTTTCATGCTCCTGGTCTTTCTTTTTTTTTTTTTTTTTTTTTGCTCCTCGCATTTTTCACACCTTTTCATACTCCTGGTCTTTTTTTTTTTTTTTTTTTGCTCCTCGAATTTTTCACCCCTTTTCATGCTCCTCGCATTTTTCACACCTCTTCATCCTCCTCGCATTTTTCACAACTTTTCATGCTCGTCGCATTTTTCACACCTTTTCATGCTCCTGGTCTTTCTTTTTTTTTTTTTTTTTTTGCTCCTCGCATTTTTCACAGCTTTTCATGCTCCTTGCATTTTTCACAACTTTTCATGCTCCTCGCATTTTTCACACCTTTTCATGCTCCTTGCATTTTTCCCACATTTTCATGCTCCTGGTCTTTCTTTTTTTTTTTTTGCTCCTCGAATTTTTCACACCTTTTCATGCTCCTCGCATTTTTCACACCTCTTCATGCTCCTCACATTTTTCACAACTTTTCATGTTCCTCGCATTTTTCACACCTTTTCATGCTCCTTGCATTTTTCACACCTTTTCATGCTCCTGGTCTTTCTTTTTTTTTTTTTTGATCCTCGCATTTTTCACACCTTTTCATGCTAATGGTCTTTCTTTTTTTTTTTTTTTTTTTGCTCCTCGCATTTTTCACACCTTTTCATGCTCCTGGTCTTTCTTTCTTTCTTTTTTTTTTTTTTTTTGCTCCTCGCATTTTTCACACCTTTTCATGTTCCTGGTCTTTTTTTTTTTTTTTCCTCCTCGCATTTTTCACACCTTTTCATGCTCCTGGTCTTTTTTTTTTTTGCTCCTCGAATTTTTCACACCTTTTCATGCTCCTGGTCTTTTTTTTTTTTTTTTTTTTTGCTCCTCGAATTTTTCACACCTTTTCATGCCCCTCGCATTTTTCACACCTCTTCATGCTCCTCGCATTTTTCACACCTTTTCATGCTCCTGGTCTTTCTTTTTTTTTTTTGCTCCTCGCATTTTTCACACCTTTTCATGCTCCTCGCATTTTTCACAACTTTTCATGCTCGTCGCCTTTTTCACACCTTTTCATGCTCCTGGTCTTTCTTTTTTTTTTTTTTGCTCCTCGCATTTTTCAAACCTTTTCTTGTTCCTGGTTTTTTTTTTTTTTTTTTTTTTTTTGCTCCTCGCATTTTTCACACCTTTTCATGCTAATGGTCTTTCTTTTTTTTTTTTGGCTCCTCGAATTTTTCACACCTTTTCATGCTCCTCGCATTTTTCACACCTCTTCATGCTCCTCGCATTTTTCACAACTTTTCATGCTCGTCGCATTTTTCACACCTTTTCATGCTCCTGGTCTTTCTTTTTTTTTTTTTGCTCCTCGCATTTTTCACACCTTATCATGCTCCTGGTCTTTTTTTTTTTTTTTTTTTTTTTTGCTCCTCGCATTTTTCACACCTTTTCATGCTCCTGGTCTTTCTTTTTTTTTTTTTTGATCCTCGCATTTTTCACACCTTTTCATGCTAATGGTCTTTCTTTTTTTTTTTTTTTTTTTGCTCCTCGCATTTTTCACACCTTTTCATGCTCCTGGTCTTTCTTTCTTTCTTTTTTTTTTTTTTTTTTGCTCCTCGCATTTTTCACACCTTTTCATATTCCTGGTCTTTTTTTTTTTTTCTCCTCGCATTTTTCACACCTCTTCATGCTCCTCGCATTTTTCACAACTTTTCATGCTCGTCGCATTTTTCACACCTTTTCATGCTCCTGGTCTTTCTTTTTTTTTTTTTTTGCTCCCCGCATTTTTCACACCTTTTCATGCTCCTGATCTTTCTTTTTTTTTTTTTTTTTTTTCTCCTCGCATTTTTCACACCTTTTCATGCTAATGGTCTTTCTTTTTTTTTTTTTTTTTATTGCTCCTCGCATTTTTCACACTTTTTCATGCTCCTGGTCTTTTTTTTTTTTTTTTTTTGCTCCTTGCATTTTTCACACCTTTTCATGCTCCTGGTCTTTCTTTTTTTTTTTTTTGCTCCTCGCATTTTTCACACCTTTTCATGCTCCTGGTTTTTTTTTTTTTTTTGCTCCTCAAATTTTTCACACCGTTTCATGCTCCTCGCATTTTTCACAACTTTTCATGCTCATCGCATTTTTCACACCTTTTCATGCTCCTGGTCTTTCTTTTTTTTTTTTTTCTCCTCGCATTTTTCAAACCTTTTCATGTTCCTGGCTTTTTTTTTTTTTTTTTTTTTGCTCCTCGCATTTTTCACACCTTTTCATGCTCCTCGCATTTTTCACACCTCTTCATGCTCCTCGCATTTTTCACAACTTTTCATGCTCGTCGCATTTTTCACACCTTTTCATGCTCCTGGTCTTTCTTTTTTTTTTTTTGCTCCTCGCATTTTTCACACCTTTTCATGCTCCTGGTCTTTTTTTTTTTTTTTTTTTGCTCCTCGAATTTTTCACACCTTTTCATGCTCCTCGCATTTTTCACTCCTCTTCATGCTCCTCACATTTTTCACAACTTTTCATGCTCCTCGCATTTTTCACACCTTTTCATGCTCCTTGCATTTTTCACACCTTTTCATGCTCCTGGTCTTTCTTTTTTTTTTTTTGATCCTCGTATTTTTCACACCTTTTCATGCTCCTGGTCTTTCTTTCTTTCTTTTTTTTTTTTTTTTTGCTCCTCGCATTTTTCACACCTTTTCATGTTCCTGGTCTTTTTTTTTTTTTTTTTTTCCTCCTCGCATTTTTCACACCTTTTCATGCTCCTGGTCTTTTTTTTTCTTGCTCCTCGAATTTTTCACACCTTTTCATGCTCCTGGTCTTTTTTTTTTTTTTTTTTTTGCTCCTCGAATTTTTCACACCTTTTCATGCTCCTCGCATTTTTCACACCTCTTCATGCTCCTCGCATTTTTCACACCTTTTCATGCTCCTGGTCTTTCTTTTTTTTTTTTTTGCTCCTCGCATTTTTCACACCTTTTCATGCTCCTGGTCTTTCTTTTTTTTTTTTTTGCTCCTCGCATTTTTCACACCTTTTCATGCTCCTCGCAATTTTCACACCTCTTCATGCTCCTCGCATTTTTCACAACTTTTCATGCTCGTCGCATTTTTCACACCTTTTCATGCTCCTGGTCTTTCTTTCTTTTTTTTTTTTTTTTGCTCCTCGCATTTTTCACACCTTTTCATGCTCCTTGCATTTTTCACAACTTTTCATGCTCCTCGCATTTTTCACACCTTTTCATGCTCCTTGCATTTTTCACACATTTTCATGCTCCTGGTCTTTCTTTTTTTTTTTTTGCTCCTCGCATTTTTCACACCTTTTCATGTTCCTGGTCTTTTTTTTTTTTTTTTTTGCTCCTCGCATTTTTCACAACTTTTCATGCTCCTGGTCTTTCTTTCTTTCTTTTTTTTATTTTTTTTGCTCCTCGCATTTTTCACACCTTTTCATGTTCCTGGTCTTTTTTTTTTTTTTGCTCCTCGCATTTTTCACACCTTTTCATGCTCCTGGTCTTTCTTTTTTTTTTTTTTTGCTCCCCGCATTTTTCACACCTTTTCATGCTCCTGATCTTTCTTTTTTTTTTTTTTTTTTTTATTGCTCCTCGCATTTTTCACACTTTTTCATGCTCCTGGTCTTTTTTTTTTTTTTTTTTTTGCTCCTCGCATTTTTCACACCTTTTCATGCTCCTGGTCTTTCTTTTTTTTTTTTTTGCTCCTCGCATTTTTCACACCTTTTCATGCTCCTGGTTTTTTTTTTTTTTTGCTCCTCAAATTTTTCACACTGTTTCATGCTCCTCGCATTTTTCACAACTTTTCATGCTCGTCGCATTTTTCACACCTTTTCATGCTCCTGGTCTTTCTTTTTTTTTTTTTGCTCCTCGCATTTTTCACACCTTTTCATGCTCCTGATCTTTCTTTCTTTTTTTTTTTTTTTTATTGCTCCTCGCATTTTTCACACCTTTTCATGCTCCTGGCCTTTTTTTTTTTTTTCTTTTGCTCCTCGCATTTTTCACACCTTTTCATGCTAATGGTCTTTCTTTTTTTTTTTTTGCTCCTCGCATTTTTCACACCTTTTCATGCTCCTGGTCTTTCTTTTTTTTTTTTTTTTTCTCCTCGCATTTTTCACACCTTTTCATGCTCCTGGTCTTTCTTTCTTTCTTTTTTTTTTTTTTTTGCTCCTCGTATTTTTCACACCTTTTCATGCTCCTGGTCTTTTTTCTTTTTTTTTTTTGCTCCTCGAATTTTTCACACCTTTTCATGGTCCTCGCATTTTTCACACCTCTTCATGCTCATCACATTTTTCACAAATTTTCATGCTCCTCGCATTTTTCACACCTTTTCATGCTCCTTGCATTTTTCACACCTTTTTATGCTCCTGGTCTTTCTTTTTTTTTTTTTGCTCCTGGCATTTTTCACACCTTTTCAAGTTCCTGGTCTTTTTTTTTTTTTTTTTTCCTCGCATTTTTCACACCTTTTCATGCTCCTGGTTTTTTTTTTTTTTTGCTCCTCAAATTTTTCACACCTTTTCATCCTCCTCGCATTTTTCACACCTCTTCATGCTCTTCGCATTTTTCACACCTTTTCATGCTCATCGCATTTTTCACACCTTTTCATGCTCCTGGTCTTTCTTTTTTTTTTTTTGCTCCTCGCATTTTTCACACCTTTTCATGCTCCTGGTCTTTTTTTTTTCTTTTGCTCCTCGCATTTTTCACACCTTTTCATGCTCCTGGTCTTTCTTTTTTTTTTTTTTTTTTGCTCCTCGCATTTTTCACACCTTTTCATGTTCCTTGCATTTTTCACAACTTTTCATGCTCCTCGCATTTTTCACACCTTTTCATGCTCCTTTCATTTTTCACACATTTTCATGCTCCTGGACTTTCTTTTTTTTTTTTTGCTCCTCACATTTTTCACATCTTTTCATGTTCCTGGTGTTTTTTTTTTTTTTTTTTTCTCCTCGCATTTTTCACAACTTTTCATGCTCCTGGTCTTTCTTTCTTTCTTTTTTTTATTTTTTTTGCTCCTCGCATTTTTCACACCTTTTCATGTTCCTGGTCTTTTTTTTTTTTTTTTTTTTTGCTCCTTGAATTTTTCACACCTTTTCATGCTCCTCGCAATTTTCACACCTCTTCATGCTCCTCGCATTTTTCACAACTTTTCATGCTCGTCGCATTTTTCACACCTTTTCATGCTCCTGGTCTTTCTTTTTTTTTTTTTTTTTTTTGCTCCTCGCATTTTTCACACCTTTTCATGCTCCTTGCATTTTTCACAACTTTTCATGCTCCTCGCATTTTTCACACCTTTTCATGCTCCTTGCATTTTTCACACATTTTCATGCTCCTGGTCTTTCTTTTTTTTTTTTTGCTCCTCGCATTTTTCACACCTTTTCATGTTCCTGGTCTTTTTTTTTTTTTTTTTTGCTCCTCGCATTTTTCACAACTTTTCATGCTCCTGGTCTTTCTTTCTTTCTTTTTTTTATTTTTTTTGCTCCTCGCATTTTTCACACCTTTTCATGTTCCTGGTCTTTTTTTTTTTTTTTTTTTTTGCTCCTCGCATTTTTCACACCTTTTCATGCTCCTGGTCTTTCTTTTTTTTTTTTTTTGCTCCCCGCATTTTTCACACCTTTTCATGCTCCTGATCTTTCTTTTTTTTTTTTTTTTTTTATTGCTCCTCGCATTTTTCACACTTTTTCATGCTCCTGGTCTTTTTTTTTTTTTTTTTTTTGCTCCTCGCATTTTTCACACCTTTTCATGCTCCTGGTCTTTCTTTTTTTTTTTTTTGCTCCTCGCATTTTTCACACCTTTTCATGCTCCTGGTTTTTTTTTTTTTTTCGCTCCTCAAATTTTTCACACCGTTTCATGCTCCTCGCATTTTTCACAACTTTTCATGCTCGTCGCATTTTTCACACCTTTTCATGCTCCTGGTCTTTCTTTTTTTTTTTTTGCTCCTCGCATTTTTCACCCCTTTTCATGCTCCTGATCTTTCTTTTTTTTTTTTTTTTTTTATTGCTCCTCGCATTTTTCACACCTTTTCATGCTCCTGGTCTTTTTTTTTTTTTTTTTTCATCCTCGCATTTTTCACACCTTTTCATGCTCCTGGTCTTTCTTTTTTTTTTTTTTGCTCCTCGCATTTTTCACACCTCTTCATGCTCCTCGTCTTTTTTTTTTTTTTTTGCTCCTCGCATTTTTCACACCTTTTCATGCTCCTGGTCTTTCTTTTTTTTTTTTTTCCTCCTCGCATTTTTCACACCTTTTCATGCTCCTGGTCTTTTTTTTTTTTTGCTCCTCGCATTTTTCACACCTTTTCATGCTCCCCGCATTTTTCACACCTTTTCATGTTCCTGGTCTTTCTTTTTTTTTTTTTGCTCCTCGCTTTTTTCCCACCTTTTCATGCTCCTGGTCTTTTTTTTTTTTTTGCTCCTCGCATTTTTCACACCTTTTCATGCTCCTGGTCTTTCTTTTTTTTTTTTCCTCCTCGCATTTTTCACAACTTTTCATGCTCCTGGTCTTTCTTTTTTTTTTTGCTCCTCGCATTTTTCACACCTTTTCATGCTCCTGGTCTTTCTTTTTTTTTTTTTACTCCTCGCATTTTTCACAACTTTTCATGCTCCTGGTCTTTCTTTTTTTTTTTTTTTTTTTTTGCTCCTCGCATTTTTCACACCTTTTCATGCTCCTGGTCTTTCTTTTTTTTTTTTTTTTTTTGCTCCTCGCATTTTTCACACCTTTTCATGCTCCTGGTCTTTTTTTTTTTTTTTTTTTGCTGGTCGAATTTTTCACACCTTTTCATGCTCCTCGCATTTTTCACACCTCTTCATGCTCCTGGTCTTTTTTTTTTTTTTGCTCCTCGCATTTTTCACACCTTTTCATGATCCTGGTCTTTTTTTTTTTTTGCTCCTCGCATTTTTCACACCTTTTCATGATCCTGGTCTTTTTTTTTTTTTTTTTGCTCCTCGCATTTTTCACACCTTTTCATGCTCTGCGTCTTTTTTTTTTTTTTTTGCTCCTTGCAATTTTCACACCTATTCATGGTCCTGGTCTTTTTTTTTTTTTTTTTTTTGCTCCTCAAATTTTTCACACCTTTTCATGCTCCTTGCCTTTTTCACACCTTTTCATGCTCCTTGTTTTCCTTTTTTTTTTTTTTTTTTTTTTGCTCCTCGCATTTTTCACACCTTTTCATGCTCCTGGTCTTTTTTTTTTTTTGCTCCCCGCATTTTTCACACCTTTTCATGCTCCTGGTCTTTCTTTCTTTTTTTTTTTTTTTGCTCCTCGCATTTTTCACACCTTTTCATGCTCCTGGTCTTTTTTTTTTTTTTGCTCCTCGCAGTTTTCACACCTTTTCATGCTCCTCGTCTTTTTTTTTTTTTTTGCTCCTCGCATTTTTCACACCTTTTCATGCTCCTGGTCTTTCTTTTTTTTTTTTTTTTTTTTTCTCCTCGCATTTTTCACACCTTTTCATGCTCCTGGTCTTTCTTTTTTTTTTTTTTTTTTTTTTTGCTCCTCGCATTTTTCACACCTTTTCATGCTCATGGTCTTTTTTTTTTTTTTTTTGCTCCTCGCATTTTTCACACCTTTTCATGCTCCTGGTCTTTTTTTTTTTTTTGCTCCTCGCATTTTTCACACCTTTTCATGCTCCTGGTCTTTTTTTTTTTTTTTTTTTTTGCTCCTCGCATTTTTCACACCTTTTCATGCTCCTCGCATTTTTCACACCTCTTCATGCTCCTCGCATTTTTCACAACTTTTCATGCTCGTCGCATTTTTCACACCTTTTCATGCTCCTGGTCTTTCTTTTTTTTTTTTTGCTCCACGCATTTTTCACACCTTTTCATGCTCCTGGTCTTTTTTCTTTTTTTTTTTTTGCTCCTCGCATTTTTCACACCTTTTCATGCTCCTCGTCTTTTTATTTTTTTTTGCTCCTCGCATTATTCACACCTTTTCATGCTCCTGGTCTTTTTTCTTTTTTTTTTTTTGCTCCACGCATTTTTCACACCTTTTCATGCTCCTGGTCTTTTTTCTTTTTTTTTTTTTGCTCCTCGAATTTTTCACACCTTTTCATGCTCCTCGCATTTTTCACACCTCTTCATGCTCCTCGCATTTTTCACACCTTTTCATGCTCCTGGTCTTTTTTTTTTTTTTTTTTGCTCCTCGCATTTTTCACACCTTTTCATGCTCCTGGTCTTTCTTTTTTTTTTTTTTGCTCCTCGCATTTTTCACACCTTTTCATGCTCCTCGCAATTTTCACACCTCTTCATGCTCCTCGCATTTTTCACAACTTTTCATGCTCGTCGCATTTTTCACACCTTTTCATGCTCCTGGTCTTTCTTTTTTTTTTTTTTTTTTTTGCTCCTCGCATTTTTCACACCTTTTCATGCTCCTCGCATTTTTCACACCTCTTCATGCTCCTCGCATTTTTCACAACTTTTCATGCTCGTCGCATTTTTCACACCTTTTCATGCTCCTGGTCTTTCTTTTTTTTTTTTTGCTCCACGCATTTTTCACACCTTTTCATGCTCCTGGTCTTTTTTCTTTTTTTTTTTTTGCTCCTCGCATTTTTCACACCTTTTCATGCTCCTCGTCTTTTTATTTTTTTTTGCTCCTCGCATTATTCACACCTTTTCATGCTCCTGGTCTTTTTTCTTTTTTTTTTTTTGCTCCACGCATTTTTCACACCTTTTCATGCTCCTGGTCTTTTTTCTTTTTTTTTTTTTGCTCCTCGAATTTTTCACACCTTTTCATGCTCCTCGCATTTTTCACACCTCTTCATGCTCCTCGCATTTTTCACACCTTTTCATGCTCCTGGTCTTTCTTTTTTTTTTTTTTGCTCCTCGCATTTTTCACACCTTTTCATGCTCCTGGTCTTTCTTTTTTTTTTTTTTGCTCCTCGCATTGTTCACACCTTTTCATGCTCCTCGCAATTTTCACACCTCTTCATGCTCCTCGCATTTTTCACAACTTTTCATGCTCGTCGCATTTTTCACACCTTTTCATGCTCCTGGTCTTTCTTTTTTTTTTTTTTTTTTTTGCTCCTCGCATTTTTCACACCTTTTCATGCTCCTTGCATTTTTCACAACTTTTCATGCTCCTCGCATTTTTCACACCTTTTCATGCTCCTTGCATTTTTCACACATTTTCATGCTCCTGGTCTTTCTTTTTTTTTTTTTGCTCCTCGCATTTTTCACACCTTTTCATGTTCCTGGTCTTTTTTTTTTTTTTTTTTGCTCCTCGCATTTTTCACAACTTTTCATGCTCCTGGTCTTTCTTTCTTTCTTTTTTTTATTTTTTTTGCTCCTCGCATTTTTCACACCTTTTCATGTTCCTGGTCTTTTTTTTTTTTTTTTTTTTTGCTCCTCGCATTTTTCACACCTTTTCATGCTCCTGGTCTTTCTTTCTTTTTTTTTTTTTTGCTCCTCGCATTTTTCACACCTTTTCATGCTCCTGATCTTTCTTTTTTTTTTTTTTTTTTTATTGCTCCTCGCATTTTTCACACTTTTTCATGCTCCTGGTCTTTTTTTTTTTTTTTTTTTTACTCCTCGCATTTTTCACACCTTTTCATGCTCCTGGTCTTTCTTTTTTTTTTTTTTGCTCCTCGCATTTTTCACACCTTTTCATGCTCCTGGTTTTTTTTTTTTTTTGCTCCTCAAATTTTTCACACTGTTTCATGCTCCTCGCATTTTTCACAACTTTTCATGCTCGTCGCATTTTTCACACCTTTTCATGCTCCTGGTCTTTCTTTTTTTTTTTTTGCTCCTCGCATTTTTCACACCTTTTCATGCTCCTGATCTTTCTTTTTTTTTTTTTTTTTTTTATTGCTCCTCGCATTTTTCACACCTTTTCATGCTCCTGGCCTTTTTTTTTTTTTTTTTTCTTTTGCTCCTCGCATTTTTCACACCTTTTCATGCTCCTCGCATTTTTCACACCTCTTCATGCTCCTGGTCTTTTTTTTTTTTTTGCTCCTCGCATTTTTCACACCTTTTCATGATCCTGGTCTTTTTTTTTTTTTGCTCCTCGCATTTTTCACACCTTTTCATGATCCTGGTCTTTTTTTTTTTTTGCTCCTCGCATTTTTCACACCTTTTCATGATCCTGGTCTTTTTTTTTTTTTTTTTGCTCCTCGCATTTTTCACACCTTTTCTTGCTCTGCGTCTTTTTTTTTTTTTTTTGCTCCTTGCAATTTTCACACCTATTCATGGTCCTGTTCTTTTTTTTTTTTTTTTTTTTTGCTCCTCAAATTTTTCACACCTTTTCATGCTCCTTGCATTTTTCACACCTTTTCATGCTCCTGGTTTTTCTTTTTTTTTTTTTTTTTTTTTTGCTCCTCGCATTTTTCACACCTTTTCATGCTCCTGATCTTTCTTTTTTTTTTTTTTTTTTTATTGCTCCTCGCATTTTTCACACCTTTTCATGCTCCTGGCCTTTTTTTTTTTTTTTTTTTTTGCTCCTCTCTTTTTTCACACCTTTTCATGCTCCTGGTCTTTTTTTTTTTTTTTTTTCATCCTCGCATTTTTCACACCTTTTCATGCTCCTGGTCTTTCTTTTTTTTTTTTTTGCTCCTCGCATTTTTCACACCTTTTCATGCTCCTCGTCTTTTTTTTTTTTTTTTGCTCCTCGCATTTTTCACACCTTTTCATACTCCTGGTCTTTCTTTTTTTTTTTTTTTTTTTCCTCCTCGCATTTTTCACACCTTTTCTTGCTCCTGGTCTTTTTTTTTTTTTTGCTCCTCGCATTTTTCACACCTTTTCATGCTCCCCGCATTTTTCACACCTTTTCATGTTCCTGGTCTTTCTTTTTTTTTTTTTGCTCCTCGCATTTTTCACACCTTTTCATGCTCCTGGTCTTTTTTTTTTTTTTGCTCCTCGCATTTTTCACACCTTTTCATGCTCCTGGTCTTTTTTTTTTTTTTTTTTGCTCCTCGCATTTTTCACAACTTTTCATGCTCCTGGTCTTTCTTTTTTTTTTTGCTCCTCGCATTTTTCACACCTTTTCATGCTCCTGGTCTTTCTTTTTTTTTTTTTACTCCTCGCATTTTTCACAACTTTTCATGCTCCTGGTCTTTCTTTTTTTTTTTTTTTTTTTTGCTCCTCGCATTTTTCACACCTTTTCATGCTCCTGGTCTTTCTTTTTTTTTTTTTTTTTTTGCTCCTCGCATTTTTCACACCTTTTCATGCTCCTGGTCTTTTTTTTTTTTTTTTTTTGCTGGTCGAATTTTTCACACCTTTTCATGCTCCTCGCATTTTTCACACCTCTTCATGCTCCTGGTCTTTTTTTTTTTTTTGCTCCTCGCATTTTTCACACCTTTTCATGATCCTGGTCTTTTTTTTTTTTTGCTCCTCGCATTTTTCACACCTTTTCATGATCCTGGTCTTTTTTTTTTTTTTTTTGCTCCTCGCATTTTTCACACCTTTTCATGCTCTGCGTCTTTTTTTTTTTTTTTTGCTCCTTGCAATTTTCACACCTATTCATGGTCCTGGTCTTTTTTTTTTTTTTTTTTTTTGCTCCTCGCATTTTTCACACCTTTTCATGCTCCTCGCTTTTTTCACACCTTTTCATGCTCCTGGTTTTCCTTTTTTTTTTTTTTTTTTTTTGCTCCTCGCATTTTTCACACCTTTTCATGCTCCTGGTCTTTTTTTTTTTTTGCTCCCCGCATTTTTCACACCTTTTCATGCTCCTGGTCTTTCTTTCTTTTTTTTTTTTTTTGCTCCTCGCATTTTTCACACCTTTTCATGCTCCTGGTCTTTTTTTTTTTTTTGCTCCTCGCAGTTTTCACACCTTTTCATGCTCCTCGTCTTTTTTTTTTTTTTTGCTCCTCGCATTTTTCACACCTTTTCATGCTCCTGGTCTTTCTTTTTTTTTTTTTTTTTTTCCTCCTCGCATTTTTCACACCTTTTCATGCTCCTGGTCTTTCTTTTTTTTTTTTTTTCTCCTCGCATTTTTCACACCTTTTCATGCTCCTGGTCTTTCTTTTTTTTTTTTTGTTCCTCGCATTTTTCACACCTTTTCATGCTCCTGGTCTTTCTTTTTTTTTTTTTTTTTTTGCTCCTCGCATTTTTCACACCTTTTCATGCTCCTGGTCTTTTTTTTTTTTTTTTTTTTTTTTTCTCCTCGCATTTTTCACACCTTTTCATGCTCCTGGTCTTTCTTTTTTTTTTTTTGTTCCTCGCTTTTTTCACACCTTTTCATGCTCCTGGTCTTTCTTTTTTTTTTTTTTTTTTTTTGCTCCTCGCATTTTTCACACCTTTTCATGTTCCTGGTCTTTTTTTTTTTTTTTTTTTTTGCTCCTCGCATTTTTCACACCTTTTCATGCTCCTGGTCTTTCTTTCTTTTTTTTTTTTTTTGCTACTCGCATTTTTCACACCTTTTCATGCTCCTGATCTTTCTTTTTTTTTTTTTTTTTTATTGCTCCTCGCATTTTTCACACTTTTTCATGCTCCTGGTCTTTTTTTTTTTTTTTTTTTTGCTCCTCGCATTTTTCACACCTTTTCTTGCTCCTGGTCTTTCTTTTTTTTTTTTTTGCTCCTCGCATTTTTCACACCTTTTCATGCTCCTGGTTTTTTTTTTTTTTTTGCTCCTCAAATTTTTCACACTGTTTCATGCTCCTCGCATTTTTCACAACTTTTCATGCTCGTCGCATTTTTCACACCTTTTCATGCTCCTGGTCTTTCTTTTTTTTTTTTTGCTCCTCGCATTTTTCACACCTTTTCATGCTCCTGGTCTTTCTTTTTTTTTTTTTGCTCCTCGCATTTTTCACACCTTTTCATGCTCCTGATCTTTCTTTTTTTGATTTTTTTTTTTTTTTGCTCCTCAAATTTTTCACACCTTTTCATGCTCCTTGCATTTTTCACACCTTTTCATGCTCCTGGTTTTCCTTTTTTTTTTTTTTTTTTTTTTGCTCCTCGCATTTTTCACACCTTTTCATGCTCCTGGTCTTTTTTTTTTTTTGCTCCCCGCATTTTTCACACCTTTTCATGCTCCTGGTCTTTCTTTCTTTTTTTTTTTTTTTGCTCCTCGCATTTTTCACACCTTTTCATGCTCCTGGTCTTTTTTTTTTTTTTGCTCCTCGCAGTTTTCACACCTTTTCATGCTCCTCGTCTTTTTTTTTTTTTTTGCTCCTCGCATTTTTCACACCTTTTCATGCTCCTGGTCTTTCTTTTTTTTTTTTTTTTTTTCCTCCTCGCATTTTTCACACCTTTTCATGCTCCTGGTCTTTCTTTTTTTTTTTTTTTCTCCTCGCATTTTTCACACCTTTTCATGCTCCTGGTCTTTCTTTTTTTTTTTTTGTTCCTCGCATTTTTCACACCTTTTCATGCTCCTGGTCTTTCTTTTTTTTTTTTTTTTTTTTGCTCCTCGCATTTTTCACACCTTTTCATGCTCCTGGTCTTTCTTTTTTTTTTTTTTTTTTTTTCTCCTCGCCTTTTTCACACCTTTTCATGCTCCTGGTCTTTCTTTTTTTTTTTTTGTTCCTCGCATTTTTCACACCTTTTCATGCTCCTGGTCTTTCTTTTTTTTTTTTTTTTTTTGCTCCTCGCATTTTTCACACCTTTTCATGCTCCTGGTCTTTCTTTTTTTTTTTTTTTTTTTTTGCTCCTCGCATTTTTCACACCTTTTCATGCTCCTGGTCTTTCTTTTTTTTTTTTTTTTTTTTGCTCCTCGCATTTTTCACACCTTTTCATGCTCATGGTCTTTTTTTTTTTTTTTTTGCTCCTCGCATTTTTCACACCTTTTCATGCTCCTGGTCTTTTTTTTTTTTTTGCTCCTCGCATTTTTCACACCTTTTCATGCTCCTGGTCTTTTTTTTTTTTTTTTTGCTCCTCGCATTTTTCACACCTTTTCATGCTCCTGGTCTTTTTTTTTTTTTTGCTCCTCGCATTTTTCACACCTTTTCATGCTCCTGGTCTTTTTTTTTTTTTTTTTTTTGCTCCTCGCATTTTTCACACCTTTTCATGCTCCTCGCATTTTTCACACCTCTTCATGCTCCTCGCATTTTTCACAACTTTTCATGCTCGTCGCATTTTTCATACCTTTTCATGCTCCTGGTCTTTCTTTTTTTTTTTTTGCTCCACGCATTTTTCACACCTTTTCATGCTCCTGGTCTTTTTTCTTTTTTTTTTTTTGCTCCTCTCATTTTTCACACCTTTTCATGCTCCTGGTCTTTTTTTTTTTTTTTTTTCATCCTCGCATTTTTCACACCTTTTCATGCTCCTGGTCTTTCTTTTTTTTTTTTTTGCTCCTCGCATTTTTCACACCTTTTCATGCTCCTCGTCTTTTTTTTTTTTTTTTGCTCCTCGCATTTTTCACACCTTTTCATGCTCCTGGTCTTTCTTTTTTTTTTTTTTTTTTTCCTCCTCGCATTTTTCACACCTTTTCATGCTCCTGGTCTTTTTTTTTTTTTTGCTCCTCGCATTTTTCACACCTTTTCATGCTCCCCGCATTTTTCACACCTTTTCATGTTCCTGGTCTTTCTTTTTTTTTTTTTGCTCCTCGCATTTTTCACACCTTTTCATGCTCCTGGTCTTTTTTTTTTTTTTGCTCCTCGCATTTTTCACACCTTTTCATGCTCCTGGTCTTTCTTTTTTTTTTTTTCCTCCTCGCATTTTTCACAACTTTTCATGCTCCTGGTCTTTCTTTTTTTTTTTGCTCCTCGCATTTTTCACACCTTTTCATGCTCCTGGTCTTTCTTTTTTTTTTTTTACTCCTCGCATTTTTCACAACTTTTCATGCTCCTGGTCTTTCTTTTTTTTTTTTTTTTTTTTGCTCCTCGCATTTTTCACACCTTTTCATGCTCCTGGTCTTTCTTTTTTTTTTTTTTTTTTTTGCTCCTCGCATTTTTCACACCTTTTCATGCTCCTGGTCTTTTTTTTTTTTTTTTTTTGCTGGTCGAATTTTTCACACCTTTTCATGCTCCTCGCATTTTTCACACCTCTTCATGCTCCTGGTCTTTTTTTTTTTTTTGCTCCTCGCATTTTTCACACCTTTTCATGATCCTGGTCTTTTTTTTTTTTTGCTCCTCGCATTTTTCACACCTTTTCATGATCCTGGTCTTTTTTTTTTTTTTTTTGCTCCTCGCATTTTTCACACCTTTTCATGCTCTGCGTCTTTTTTTTTTTTTTTTGCTCCTTGCAATTTTCACACCTATTCATGGTCCTGGTCTTTTTTTTTTTTTTTTTTTTTTGCTCCTCAAATTTTTCACACCTTTTCATGCTCCTTGCATTTTTCACACCTTTTCATGCTCCTGGTTTTCCTTTTTTTTTTTTTTTTTTTTTTGCTCCTCGCATTTTTCACACCTTTTCATGCTCCTGGTCTTTTTTTTTTTTTGCTCCCCGCATTTTTCACACCTTTTCATGCTCCTGGTCTTTCTTTCTTTTTTTTTTTTTTTGCTCCTCGCATTTTTCACACCTTTTCATGCTCCTGGTCTTTTTTTTTGCTCCTCGCAGTTTTCACACCTTTTCATGCTCCTCGTCTTTTTTTTTTTTTTTGCTCCTCGCATTTTTCACACCTTTTCATGCTCCTGGTCTTTCTTTTTTTTTTTTTTTTTTTTCCTCCTCGCATTTTTCACACCTTTTCATGCTCCTGGTCTTTTTTTTTTTTTTTTTTTCTCCTCGCATTTTTCACACCTTTTCATGCTCCTGGTCTTTCTTTTTTTTTTTTTGTTCCTCGCATTTTTCACACCTTTTCATGCTCCTGGTCTTTCTTTTTTTTTTTTTTTTTTTGCTCCTCGCATTTTTCACACCTTTTCATGCTCCTGGTCTTTCTTTTTTTTTTTTTTTTTTTTTCTCCTCGCTTTTTTCACCCCTTTTCTTGCTCCTGGTCTTTCTTTTTTTTTTTTTGTTCCTCGCATTTTTCACACCTTTTCATGCTCCTGGTCTTTCTTTTTTTTTTTTTTTTTTTTGCTCCTCGCATTTTTCACACCTTTTCATGTTCCTGGTCTTTTTTTTTTTTTTTTTTTTTGCTCCTCGCATTTTTCACACCTTTTCATGCTCCTGGTCTTTCTTTCTTTTTTTTTTTTTTTGCTCCTCGCATTTTTCACACCTTTTCATGCTCCTGGTCTTTTTTTTTTTTTTGCTCCTCGCAGTTTTCACACCTTTTCATGCTCCTCGTCTTTTTTTTTTTTTTTGCTCCTCGCATTTTTCACACCTTTTCATGCTCCTGGTCTTTCTTTTTTTTTTTTTTTTTTTCCTCCTCGCATTTTTCACACCTTTTCATGCTCCTGGTCTTTCTTTTTTTTTTTTTTTCTCCTCGCATTTTTCACACCTTTTCATGCTCCTGGTCTTTCTTTTTTTTTTTTTGTTCCTCGCATTTTTCACACCTTTTCATGCTCCTGGTCTTTCTTTTTTTTTTTTTTTTTTTTGCTCCTCGCATTTTTCACACCTTTTCATGCTCCTGGTCTTTCTTTTTTTTTTTTTTTTTTTTTCTCCTCGCATTTTTCACACCTTTTCATGCTCCTGGTCTTTCTTTTTTTTTTTTTGTTCCTCGCATTTTTCACACCTTTTCATGCTCCTGGTCTTTCTTTTTTTTTTTTTTTTTTGCTCCTCGCATTTTTCACACCTTTTCATGCTCCTGGTCTTTCTTTTTTTTTTTTTTTTTTTTGCTCCTCGCCTTTTTCACACCTTTTCATGCTCCTGGTCTTTTTTTTTTTTTTTTTTTTTTTTGCTCCTCGCATTTTTCACACCTTTTCATGCTCATGGTCTTTTTTTTTTTTTTTTTGCTCCTCGCATTTTTCACACCTTTTCATGCTCCTGGTCTTTTTTTTTTTTTTGCTCCTCGCATTTTTCACACCTTTTCATGCTCCTGGTCTTTTTTTTTTTTTTTTTTTTGCTCCTCGCATTTTTCACACCTTTTCATGCTCCTCGCATTTTTCACACCTCTTCATGCTCCTCGCATTTTTCACAACTTTTCATGCTCGTCGCATTTTTCATACCTTTTCATGCTCCTGGTCTTTCTTTTTTTTTTTTTGCTCCACGCATTTTTCACACCTTTTCATGCTCCTGGTCTTTTTTTTTTTTTTTTTTTTGCTCCTCTCATTTTTCACACCTTTTCATGCTCCTGGTCTTTTTTTTTTTTTTTTTTCATCCTCGCATTTTTCACACCTTTTCATGCTCCTGGTCTTTCTTTTTTTTTTTTTTGCTCCTCGCATTTTTCACACCTTTTCATGCTCCTCGTCTTTTTTTTTTTTTTTTGCTCCTCGCATTTTTCACACCTTTTCATGCTCCTGGTCTTTCTTTTTTTTTTTTTTTTTTTCCTCCTCGCATTTTTCACACCTTTTCATGCTCCTGGTCTTTTTTTTTTTTTTGCTCCTCGCATTTTTCACACCTTTTCATGCTCCTCGCATTTTTCACACCTTTTTTTGTTCCTGGTCTTTCTTTTTTTTTTTTTGCTCCTCGCATTTTTCACACCTTTTCATGCTCCTGGTCTTTTTTTTTTTTTTGCTCCTCGCATTTTTCACACCTTTTCATGCTCCTGGTCTTTCTTTTTTTTTTTTTCCTCCTCGCATTTTTCACAACTTTTCATGCTCCTGGTCTTTCTTTTTTTTTTTGCTCCTCGCATTTTTCACACCTTTTCATGTTCCTGGTCTTTTTTTTTTTTTTTTTTTTTGCTCCTCGCATTTTTCACACCTTTTCATGCTCCTGGTCTTTCTTTCTTTTTTTTTTTTTTTGCTCCTCGCATTTTTCACACCTTTTCATGCTCCTGATCTTTCTTTTTTTTTTTTTTTTTTTTTGCTCCTCGCTTTTTTCACTCTTTTTCATGCTCCTGGTCTTTTTTTTTTTTTTTTTTTTGCTCCTCGCATTTTTCACACCTTTTCATGCTCCTGGTCTTTCTTTTTTTTTTTTTTTGCTCCTCGCATTTTTCACACCTTTTCATGCTCCTGGTTTTTTTTTTTTTTTGCTCCTCAAATTTTTCACACTGTTTCATGCTCCTCGCATTTTTCACAACTTTTCATGCTCGTCGCATTTTTCACCCCTTTTCATGCTCCTGGTCTTTCTTTTTTTTTTTTTGCTCCTCGCATTTTTCACACCTTTTCATGCTCCTGGTCTTTCTTTTTTTTTTTTTTGCTCCTCGCATTTTTCACACCTTTTCATGCTCCTCGTCTTTTTTTTTTTTTTTTTGCTCCTCGCATTTTTCACACCTTTTCATGCTCCTGGTCTTTCTTTTTTTTTTTTTTTTTTCCTCCTCGCATTTTTCACACCTTTTCATGCTCCTGGTCTTTTTTTTTTTTTTGCTCCTCGCATTTTTCACACCTTTTCATGCTCCCCGCATTTTTCACACCTTTTCATGTTCCTGGTCTTTCTCTTTTTTTTTTTGCTCCTCGCATTTTTCACACCTTTTCATGCTCCTGGTCTTTTTTTTTTTTTTGCTCCTCGCATTTTTCACACCTTTTCATGCTCCTGGTCTTTCTTTTTTTTTTTTTCCTCCTCGCATTTTTCACAACTTTTCATGCTCCTGGTCTTTCTTTTTTTTTTTGCTCCTCGCATTTTTCACACCTTTTCATGCTCCTGGTCTTTCTTTTTTTTTTTTTACTCCTCGCATTTTTCACAACTTTTCATGCTCCTGGTCTTTCTTTTTTTTTTTTTTTTTTTGCTCCTCGCATTTTTCACACCTTTTCATGCTCCTGGTCTTTTTTTTTTTTTTTTTTTGCTGGTCGAATTTTTCACACCTTTTCATGCTCCTCGCATTTTTCACACCTCTTCATGCTCCTGGTCTTTTTTTTTTTTTTGCTCCTCGCATTTTTCACACCTTTTCATGATCCTGGTCTTTTTTTTTTTTTGCTCCTCGCATTTTTCACACCTTTTCATGATCCTGGTCTTTTTTTTTTTTTTTTTGCTCCTCGCATTTTTCACACCTTTTCATGCTCTGCGTCTTTTTTTTTTTTTTTTTGCTCCTTGCAATTTTCACACCTATTCATGGTCCTGGTCTTTTTTTTTTTTTTTTTTTTTGCTCCTCAAATTTTTCACACCTTTTCATGCTCCTTGCATTTTTCACACCTTTTCTTTCTCCTGGTTTTTCTTTTTTTTTTTTTTTTTTTTTGCTCCTCGCATTTTTCACCCCTTTTCATGCTCCTGGTCTTTTTTTTTTTTTGCTCCTCGCATTTTTCACACCTTTTCATGCTCCTGGTCTTTCTTTCTTTTTTTTTTTTTTTGCTCCTCGCATTTTTCACACCTTTTCATGCTCCTGGTCTTTTTTTTTTTTTTGCTCCTCGCAGTTTTCACACCTTTTCATGCTCCTCGTCTTTTTTTTTTTTTTTGCTCCTCGCATTTTTCACACCTTTTCATGCTCCTGGTCTTTCTTTTTTTTTTTTTTTTTTTCCTCCTCGCATTTTTCACACCTTTTCATGCTCCTGGTCTTTCTTTTTTTTTTTTTTTCTCCTCGCATTTTTCACACCTTTTCATGCTCCTGGTCTTTCTTTTTTTTTTTTTGTTCCTCGCATTTTTCACACCTTTTCATGCTCCTGGTCTTTCTTTTTTTTTTTTTTTTTTTGCTCCTCGCATTTTTCACACCTTTTCATGCTCCTGGTCTTTCTTTTTTTTTTTTTTTTTTTTCTCCTCGCATTTTTCACACCTTTTCATGCTCCTGGTCTTTCTTTTTTTTTTTTTGTTCCTCGCATTTTTCACACCTTTTCATGCTCCTGGTCTTTTTTTTTTTTTTTTTTTTTTGCTCCTCGCATTTTTCACACCTTTTCTTGCTCCTGGTCTTTCTTTTTTTTTTTTTTTTTTTTTGCTCCTCGCATTTTTCACACCTTTTCATGCTCCTGGTCTTTCTTTTTTTTTTTTTTTTTTTGCTCCTCGCATTTTTCACACCTTTTCATGCTCATGGTCTTTTTTTTTTTTTTTTTTGCTCCTCGCATTTTTCACACCTTTTCATGCTCCTGGTCTTTTTTTTTTTTTTGCTCCTCGCATTTTTCACACCTTTTCATGCTCCTGGTCTTTTTTTTTTTTTTTTTTTGCTCCTCGCATTTTTCACACCTTTTCATGCTCCTCGCATTTTTCACACCTCTTCATGCTCCTCGCATTTTTCACAACTTTTCATGCTCGTCGCATTTTTCACACCTTTTCATGCTCCTGGTCTTTCTTTTTTTTTTTTTGCTCCACGCATTTTTCACACCTTTTCATGCTCCTGGTCTTTTTTCTTTTTTTTTTTTTGCTCCTCGCATTTTTCACACCTTTTCATGCTCCTCGTCTTTTTATTTTTTTTTGCTCCTCGCATTATTCACACCTTTTCATGCTCCTGGTCTTTTTTTTTTTTTTTTTTTGCTCCTCGCATTTTTCACACCTTTTCATGCTCCTCGTCTTTTTTTTTTTTTTTTGCTCCTCGCATTTTTCACACCTTTTCATGCTCCTGGTCTTTCTTTTTTTTTTTTTTTCCTCCTCGCATTTTTCACACCTTTTCATGTTCCTGGTCTCTTTTTTTTTTTTTTTTTTGCTCCTCGCATTTTTCACACCTTTTCATGCTCCTGGTCTTTTTTTTTTTTTTGCTCCTCGCATTTTTCACACCTTTTCATGCTCCTGGTCTTTCTTTTTTTTTTTTTTGCTCCTCGCATTTTTCACACCTTTTCAAGCTCCTCGTCTTTTTTTTTTTTTTGCTCCTCGCATTTTTCACACCTTTTCATGCTCCTGGTCTTTCTTTTTTTTTTTTTTCCTCCTCGCATTTTTCACACCTTTTCATGCTCCTGGTCTTTTTTTTTTTTTTGCTTCTCGCATTTTTCACACCTTTTCATGCTCCTGGTCTTTCTTTTTTTTTTTTTTTTTTTTTCTCTTCTCATTTTTCACACCTTTTCATGGTCCTGGTCTTTCTTTTTTTTTTTTTTTTTTTTTTCTCCTCGCATTTTTCACACCTTTTCATGCTCCTTGTCTTTTTTTTTTTTTTTTTTTGCTCCTCGAATTTTTCACATCTTTTCATGCTCCTCGCATTTTTCACACCTCTTCATGCTCCTCGCATTTTTCACAACTTTTCATGCTCGTCGCATTTTTCACACCTTTTCATGCTCCTGGTCTTTCTTTTTTTTTTGCTCCCCGCATTTTTCACACCTTTTCATGCTCCTGGTCTTTCTTTTTTTTTTTTTTTTTTTTGCTCCTCGCGTTTTTCACACCTTTTCATGCTCCTGGTCTTTCTTTTTTTTTTTTTTTCTTTTGCTCCTCGCATTTTTCACACCTTTTCATGCTCCTGGTCTTTCTTTTTTTTTTTTTTTCCTCCTCGCATTTCTCACACCTTTTCATGTTCCTGGTCTCTTTTTTTTTTTTTTTTGCTCCTCGCATTTTTCACACCTTTTCATGCTCCGGGTCTTTTTTTTTTTTTTGCTCCTCGCATTTTTCACACCTATTCATGCTCCTGGTCTTTCTTTTTTTTTTTTTGGCTCCTCGCATTTTTCACACCTTTTCATGCTCCTCGTCTTTTTTTTTTTTTTTGCTCCTCGCATTTTTCACACCTTTTCATGCTCCTGGTCTTTCTTTTTTTTTTTTTTTTTTTTGCTCCTCGCATTTTTCACACCTTTTCATGCTCCTGGTCTTTTTTTTTTTTTTTTTTTGCTCCTCGAATTTTTCACCCCTTTTCATGCTGCTCGCATTTTTCACACCTCTTCATGCTCCTCGCATTTTTCACAACTTTTCATGCTCGTCGCATTTTTCACACCTTTTCATGCTCCTGGTCTTTCTTTTTTTTTTTTTGCTCCTCGAATTTTTCACCCCTTTTCATGCTGCTCGCATTTTTCACACCTCTTCATGCTCCTCGCATTTTTCACAACTTTTCATGCTCGTCGCCTTTTTCACACCTTTTCATGCTCCTGGTCTTTCTTTTTTTTTTTTTTTTTTTGCTCCTCGCATTTTTCACAGCTTTTCATGCTCCTTGCATTTTTCACAACTTTTCATGCTCCTCGCATTTTTCACACCTTTTCATGCTCCTTGCATTTTTCCCACATTTTCATGCTCCTGGTCTTTCTTTTTTTTTTTTTGCTCCTCGAATTTTTCACACCTTTTCATGCTCCTCGCATTTTTCACACCTCTTCATGCTCCTCACATTTTTCACAACTTTTCATGTTCCTCGCATTTTTCACACCTTTTCATGCTCCTTGCATTTTTCACACCTTTTCATGCTCCTGGTCTTTCTTTTTTTTTTTTTTGATCCTCGCATTTTTCACACCTTTTCATGCTAATGGTCTTTCTTTTTTTTTTTTTTTTTTTGCTCCTCGCATTTTTCACACCTTTTCATGCTCCTGGTCTTTCTTTCTTTCTTTTTTTTTTTTTTTTTTGCTCCTCGCATTTTTCACACCTTTTCATGTTCCTTGCATTTTTCACACCTTTTCATGCTCCTGGTCTTTCTTTCTTTCTTTTTTTTTTTTTTTTTCCTCCTCGCATTTTTCACACCTTTTCATGCTCCTGGTCTTTTTTTTTTTTGCTCCTCGAATTTTTCACACCTTTTCATGCTCCTGGTCTTTTTTTTTTTTTTTTTTTTTGCTCCTCGAATTTTTCACACCTTTTCATGCCCCTCGCATTTTTCACACCTCTTCATGCTCCTCGCATTTTTCACACCTTTTCATGCTCCTGGTCTTTCTTTTTTTTTTTTGCTCCTCGCATTTTTCACACCTTTTCATGCTCCTCGCATTTTTCACAACTTTTCATGCTCGTCGCCTTTTTCACACCTTTTCATGCTCCTGGTCTTTCTTTTTTTTTTTTTTGCTCCTCGCATTTTTCAAACCTTTTCATGTTCCTGGTTTTTTTTTTTTTTTTTTTTTTTTTTGCTCCTCGCATTTTTCACACCTTTTCATGCTAATGGTCTTTCTTTTTTTTTTTTTGCTCCTCGCATTTTTCACACCTTTTCATGCTCCTCGCATTTTTCACACCTCTTCATGCTCCTCGCATTTTTCACAACTTTTCATGCTCGTCGCATTTTTCACACCTTTTCATGCTCCTGGTCTTTCTTTTTTTTTTTTTGCTCCTCGCATTTTTCACACCTTATCATGCTCCTGGTCTTTTTTTTTTTTTTTTTTTTTTTGCTCCTCGCATTTTTCACACCTTTTCATGCTCCTGGTCTTTCTTTTTTTTTTTTTTGATCCTCGCATTTTTCACACCTTTTCATGCTAATGGTCTTTCTTTTTTTTTTTTTTTTTTTGCTCCTCGCATTTTTCACACCTTTTCATGCTCCTGGTCTTTCTTTCTTTCTTTTTTTTTTTTTTTTTGCTCCTCGCATTTTTCACACCTTTTCATATTCCTGGTCTTTTTTTTTTTTTCTCCTCGCATTTTTCACACCTCTTCATGCTCCTCGCATTTTTCACAACTTTTCATGCTCGTCGCATTTTTCACACCTTTTCATGCTCCTGGTCTTTCTTTTTTTTTTTTTTTGCTCCCCGCATTTTTCACACCTTTTCATGCTCCTGATCTTTCTTTTTTTTTTTTTTTTTTTTTCTCCTCGCATTTTTCACACCTTTTCATGCTAATGGTCTTTCTTTTTTTTTTTTTTTTTATTGCTCCTCGCATTTTTCACACTTTTTCATGCTCCTGGTCTTTTTTTTTTTTTTTTTTTGCTCCTTGCATTTTTCACACCTTTTCATGCTCCTGGTCTTTCTTTTTTTTTTTTTTGCTCCTCGCATTTTTCACACCTTTTCATGCTCCTGGTTTTTTTTTTTTTTTGCTCCTCAAATTTTTCACACCGTTTCATGCTCCTCGCATTTTTCACAACTTTTCATGCTCATCGCATTTTTCACACCTTTTCATGCTCCTGGTCTTTCTTTTTTTTTTTTTGCTCCTCGCATTTTTCAAACCTTTTCATGTTCCTGGCTTTTTTTTTTTTTTTTTTTTTGCTCCTCGCATTTTTCACACCTTTTCATGCTCCTCGCATTTTTCACACCTCTTCATGCTCCTCGCATTTTTCACAACTTTTCATGCTCGTCGCATTTTTCACACCTTTTCATGCTCCTGGTCTTTCTTTTTTTTTTTTTGCTCCTCGCATTTTTCACACCTTTTCATGCTCCTGGTCTTTTTTTTTTTTTTTTTTTGCTCCTCGAATTTTTCACACCTTTTCATGCTCCTCGCATTTTTCACTCCTCTTCATGCTCCTTGCATTTTTCACAACTTTTCATGCTCCTCGCCTTTTTCACACCTTTTCATGCTCCTTGCATTTTTCACACCTTTTCATGCTCCTGGTCTTTCTTTTTTTTTTTTTGATCCTCGTATTTTTCACACCTTTTCATGCTCCTGGTCTTTCTTTCTTTCTTTTTTTTTTTTTTTTTGCTCCTCGCATTTTTCACACCTTTTCATGTTCCTGGTCTTTTTTTTTTTTTTTTTTTCCTCCTCGCATTTTTCACACCTTTTCATGCTCCTGGTCTTTTTTTTTCTTGCTCCTCGAATTTTTCACACCTTTTCATGCTCCTGGTCTTTTTTTTTTTTTTTTTTTGCTCCTCGAATTTTTCACACCTTTTCTTGCTCCTCGCATTTTTCACACCTCTTCATGCTCCTCGCATTTTTCACACCTTTTCATGCTCCTGGTCTTTTTTTTTTTTTTTACTCCTCACATTTTTCACACCTTTTCATGCTCCTGGTCTTTTTTTTTTTTTTTGCTCCTCGCATTTTTCACACCTTTTCATGCTCCTGGTCTTTCTTTTTTTTTTTTTTGCTCCTCGCATTTTTCACACCTTTTCATGCTCCTCGCATTTTTCACAACTTTTCATGCTCGTCGCATTTTTCACACCTTTTCATGCTCCTGGTCTTTCTTTTTTTTTTTTTGCTCCTCGCATTTTTCAAACCTTTTCATGTTCCTGTTTTTTTTTTTTTTTTTTTTTTTTTGCTCCTCGCATTTTTCACACCTTTTCATGCTAATGGTCTTTCTTTTTTTTTTTTTGCTCCTCGCATTTTTCACACCTTTTCATGCTCCTGGTCTTTCTTTTTTTTTTTTTTTTTCTCCTCGCATTTTTCACACCTTTTCATGCTCCTGGTCTTTCTTTCTTTCTTTTTTTTTTTTTTTTGCTCCTCGTATTTTTCACACCTTTTCATGCTCCTGGTCTTTTTTCTTTTTTTTTTTTGCTCCTCGAATTTTTCACACCTTTTCATGGTCCTCGCATTTTTCACACCTCTTCATGCTCATCACATTTTTCACAAATTTTCATGCTCCTCGCATTTTTCACACCTTTTCATGCTCCTTGCATTTTTCACACCTTTTTATGCTCCTGGTCTTTCTTTTTTTTTTTTTTCTCCTGGCATTTTTCACACCTTTTCATGTTCCTGGTCTTTTTTTTTTTTTTTTCCTCGCATTTTTCACACCTTTTCATGCTCCTGGTTTTTTTTTTTTTTTGCTCCTCAAATTTTTCACACCTTTTCATCCTCCTCGCATTTTTCACACCTCTTCATGCTCTTCGCATTTTTCACACCTTTTCATGCTCATCGCATTTTTCACACCTTTTCATGCTCCTGGTCTTTCTTTTTTTTTTTTTGCTCCTCGCATTTTTCACACCTTTTCATGCTCCTGGTCTTTTTTTTTTTTTTTTTCCTCGCATTTTTCACACCTTTTCATGCTCCTGGTTTTTTTTTTTTTTTGCTCCTCAAATTTTTCACACCTTTTCATCCTCCTCGCATTTTTCACACCTCTTCATGCTCCTGGTCTTTCTTTTTTTTTTTTTGCTCCTGGCATTTTTCACACCTTTTCATGTTCCTGGTCTTTTTTTTTTTTTTTTTCCTCGCATTTTTCACACCTTTTCATGCTCCTGGTTTTTTTTTTTTTTTGCTCCTCAAATTTTTCACACCTTTTCATCCTCCTCGCATTTTTCACACCTCTTCATGCTCTTCGCATTTTTCACACCTTTTCATGCTCATCGCATTTTTCACACCTTTTCATGCTCCTGGTCTTTCTTTTTTTTTTTTTGCTCCTCGCATTTTTCACACCTTTTCATGCTCCTGGTCTTTTTTTTTTTTTTTGCTCCTCGCATTTTTCACACCTTTTCATGTTCCTTGCATTTTTCACAACTTTTCATGCTCCTCGCATTTTTCACACCTTTTCATGCTCCTTTCATTTTTCACACATTTTCATGCTCCTGGTCTTTCTTTTTTTTTTTTTGCTCCTCACATTTTTCACATCTTTTCATGTTCCTGGTCTTTTTTTTTTTTTTTTTTTGCTCCTCGCATTTTTCACAACTTTTCATGCTCCTGGTCTTTCTTTCTTTCTTTTTTTTATTTTTTTTGCTCCTCGCATTTTTCACACCTTTTCATGCTCCTGGTCTTTTTTTTTTTTTTTTTTTTTGCTCCTTGAATTTTTCACACCTTTTCATGCTCCTGGTCTTTCTTTTTTTTTTTTTTTTTTTTTTGCTCCTCGCATTTTTCACACCTTGTCATGCTCCTGGTCTTTCTTTCTTTCTTTTTTTTTTTTTTTGCTCCTCGCATTTTTCACACCTTTTCATGTTCCTGGTCTTTTTTTTTTTTTTTCCTCGCATTTTACACACGTTTTCATGCTCCTGGTCTTTTTTTTTTTTTGCTCCTCGAATTTTTCACACCTTTTCATGCTCCTCGCTATTTTCACACCTCTTCATGCTCCTCGCATTTTTCACAACTTTTCATGCTCGTCGCATTTTTCACACCTTTTCATGCTCCTGGTCTTTCTTTTTTTTTTTTTTTTTTTTTGCTCCTCGCATTTTTCACACCTTTTCATGCTCCTTGCATTTTTCACAACTTTTCATGCTCCTCGCATTTTTCACACCTTTTCATGCTCCTTGCATTTTTCACACCTTTTCATGCTCCTGGTCTTTCTTTTTTTTTTTTTGCTCCTCGCATTTTTCACACCTTTTCATGTTCCTGGTCTTTTTTTTTTTTTTTTTTGCTCCTCGCATTTTTCACAACTTTTCATGCTCCTGGTCTTTCTTTCTTTCTTTTTTTTATTTTTTTTGCTCCTCGCATTTTTCACACCTTTTCATGTTCCTGGTCTTTTTTTTTTTTTTTTTTTTTGCTCCTCGCATTTTTCACACCTTTTCATGCTCCTGGTCTTTCTTTTTTTTTTTTTTTGCTCCCCGCATTTTTCACACCTTTTCATGCTCCTGATCTTTCTTTTTTTTTTTTTTTTTTTTATTGCTCCTCGCATTTTTCACACTTTTTCATGCTCCTGGTCTTTTTTTTTTTTTTTTTTTTGCTCCTCGCATTTTTCACACCTTTTCATGCTCCTGGTCTTTCTTTTTTTTTTTTTTGCTCCTCGCATTTTTCACACCTTTTCATGCTCCTGGTTTTTTTTTTTTTTTGCTCCTCGCATTTTTCACACCTTTTCATGTTCCTGGTCTTTTTTTTTTTTTTTTTTTTTTTTGCTCCTCGCATTTTTCACACCTTTTCATGCTCCTGGTCTTTTTTTTTTTTTTTTGCTCCTCGCATTTTTCACACCTTTTCATGCTCCTGGTCTTTTTTTTTTTTTTTTTCTCCTCGCATTTTTCACACCTTTTCATGGTCCTGGTCTTTCTTTTTTTTTTTTTTTTTTTTTTGCTCCTCGCATTTTTCACACCTTTTAATGCTCCTGGTCTTTTTTTTTTTTTTTTTTGCTCCTCGCATTTTTCACACCTTTTCATGCTCCTCGCATTTTTCACACCTTTTCATGTTCATCGCATTTTTCACACCTTTTCATGCTCCTGGTCTTTCTTTTTTTTTTTTTTTTTGCTCCTCGCATTTTTCACACCTTTTCATGCTCCTCGCTTTTTTTTCACATTTTCATGCTCCTGGTCTTTTTTTTTTTTTTTTTTGCTCCTCGCATTTTTCACACCTTTTCATGCTCTTAGTCTTTTTTTTTTTTTTGCTCCTCGCATTTTTCACACCTTTTCATGCTCCTGGTCTTTTTTTTTTCTTTTGCTCCTCGCATTTTTCACACCTTTTCTTGCTCCTGGTCTTTCTTTTTTTTTTTTTTTTTTTGCTCCTCGCATTTTTCACACCTTTTCATGTTCCTTGCATTTTTCACAACTTTTCATGCTCCTCGCATTTTTCACACCTTTTCATGCTCCTTGCATTTTTCACACATTTTCATGCTCCTGGTCTTTCTTTTTTTTTTTTGCTCCTCGCATTTTTCACATCTTTTCATGTTCCTGGTCTTTTTTTTTTTTTTTTTTTTTGCTCCTCGCATTTTTCACAACTTTTCATGCTCCTGGTCTTTCTTCCTTTCTTTTTTTTATTTTTTTTGCTCCTCGCATTTTTCACACCTTTTCATGTTCCTGGTCTTTTTTTTTTTTTTTTTTTTTTGCTCCTTGAATTTTTCACACCTTTTCTTGCTCCTGGTCTTTTTTTTTTTTTTTTTTTGCTCCTCGCATTTTTCACACCTTGTCATGCTCCTGGTCTTTCTTTCTTTCTTTTTTTTTTTTTTTGCTCCTCGCATTTTTCACACCTTTTCATGTTCCTGGTCTTTTTTTTTTTTTTTCCTCGCATTTTACACACGTTTTCATGCTCCTGGTCTTTTTTTTTTTTTTGCTCCTCGAATTTTTCACACCTTTTCATGCTCCTCGCAATTTTCACACCTCTTCATGCTCCTCGCATTTTTCACAACTTTTCATGCTCGTCGCATTTTTCACACCTTTTCATGCTCCTGGTCTTTCTTTTTTTTTTTTTTTTTTTTTGCTCCTCGCATTTTTCACACCTTTTCATGCTCCTTGCATTTTTCACAACTTTTCATGCTCCTCGCATTTTTCACACCTTTTCATGCTCCTTGCATTTTTCCCACATTTTCATGCTCCTGGTCTTTCTTTTTTTTTTTTTGCTCCTCGCATTTTTCACACCTTTTCATGTTCCTGGTCTTTTTTTTTTTTTTTTTTGCTCCTCGCATTTTTCACAACTTTTCATGCTCCTGGTCTTTCTTTCTTTCTTTTTTTTATTTTTTTTGCTCCTCGCATTTTTCACACCTTTTCATGTTCCTGGTCTTTTTTTTTTTTTTTGCTCCTCGCATTTTTCACACCTTTTCATGCTCCTGGTCTTTCTTTTTTTTTTTTTTTTTTTGCTCCTCGCATTTTTCACACCTTGTCATGCTCCTGATCTTTCTTTCTTTCTTTTTTTTTTTTTTTTGCTCCTCGCATTTTTCACACCTTTTCTTTTTCCTGGTCTTTTTTTTTTTTTTTCCTCGCATTTTTCACACCTTTTCATGCTCCTGGTTTTTTTTTTTTTTGTTCCTCAAATTTTTCACACCGTTTCATGCTCCTCGCCTTTTTCACAACTTTTCATGCTCGTCGCATTTTTCACACCTTTTCATGCTCCTGGTCTTTCTTTTTTTTTTTTTGCTCCTCGCATTTTTCATACCTTTTCATGTTCCTGGCTTTTTTTTTTTTTTTTTTTTTGCTCCTCGCATTTTTCACACCTTTTCATGCTCCTCGCATTTTTCACACCTTTTCATGCTCCTCGCATTTTTCACACCTCTTCATGCTCCTCGCATTTTTCACAACTTTTCATGGTCGTCGCATTTTTCACACCTTTTCATGCTCCTGGTCTTTCTTTTTTTTTTTTTTGCTCCTCGCATTTTTCACACCTTTTCATGCTCCTCGCATTTTTCACACCTTTTCATGCTCCTCGCATTTTTCACACCTCTTCATGCTCCTCGCATTTTTCACAACTTTTCATGGTCGTCGCATTTTTCACACCTTTTCATGCTCCTGGTCTTTCTTTTTTTTTTTTTGCTCCTCGCATTTTTCACACCTTTTCATGCTAATGGTCTTTCTTTTTTTTTTTGCTCCTCGAATTTTTCACACCTTTTCATGCCCCTCGCATTTTTCACACCTCTTCATGCTCCTCGCATTTTTCACACCTTTTCATGCTCCTGGTCTTTATTTTTTTTTTTTGCTCCTCGCATTTTTCACACCTTTTCATGCTCCTGGTCTTTCTTTTTTTTTTTTTTGCTCCTCGCATTTTTCACACCTTTTCATCTTCCTGGTCTTTTTTTTTTTTTCTCCTCGCATTTTTCACACCTTTTCATGCTCCTTGTTTTTTTGCTCCTCGAATTTTTCACACCTTTTCATGCTCCTGGTCTTTTTTTTTTTTTTTTTTTGCTCCTCGAATTTTTCACACCTTTTCATGCTCCTCGCATTTTTCACACCTCTTCATGCTCCTCGCATTTTTCACACCTTTTCATGCTCCTGGTCTTTATTTTTTTTTTTGTTCGTCGCTTTTTTCAAACCTTTTCATGTTCCTGGTTTTTTTTTTTTTTTTTTTTGCTCCTCCCATTTTTCACACCTTTTCATGCTCCTGGTTTTTTTTTTTTTTTGCTCCTCAAATTTTTCACACCTTTTCATCCTCCTCGCATTTTTCACACCTCTTCATGCTCCGCGCATTTTTCACACCTTTTCATGCTCATCGCATTTTACACACCTTTTCATGCTCCTGGTCTTTCTTTTTTTTTTTTTGCTCCTCGCATTTTTCACACCTTTTCATGCTCCTGGTCTTTTTTTTTTCTTTTGCTCCTCGCATTTTTCACACCTTTTCATGCTCCTGGTCTTTCATTTTTTTTTTTTTTTTTGCTCCTCGCATTTTTCACACCTTTTCATGCTCCTTGCATTTTTCACAACTTTTCATGCTCCTCGCATTTTTCACACCTTTTCATGCTCCTTGCATTTTTCCCACATTTTCATGCTCCTGGTCTTTCTTTTTTTTTTTTTGCTCCTCGCATTTTTTACATCTTTTCATGTTCCTGGTCTTTTTTTTTTTTTTTTTTGCTCCTCGCATTTTTCACAACATTTCATGCTCCTGGTCTTTCTTTCTTTCTTTTTTTTATTTTTTTTGCTCCTCGCATTTTTCACACCTTTTCATGTTCCTGGTCTTTTTTTTTTTTTTTTTTTTTGCTCCTCGCATTTTTCACACCTTTTCATGCTCCTGGTCTTTCTTTTTTTTTTTTTTTTTTTTTTGCTCCTCGCATTTTTCACACCTTGTCATGCTCCTGGTCTTTCTTTCTTTCTTTTTTTTTTTTTTTTGCTCCTCGCATTTTTCACACCTTTTCATGTTCCTGGTCTTTTTTTTTTTTTTTCCTCGCATTTTTCACAAGTTTTCATGCTCCTGGTCTTTTTTTTTTTTTTTGCTCCTCGAATTTTTCACACCTTTTCATGCTCCTCGCAATTTTCACACTTCTTCATGCTCCTCGCATTTTTCACAACTTTTCATGCTCCTGGTCTTTCTTTCTTTCTTTTTTTTATTTTTTTTACTCCTCGCATTTTTCACACCTTTTCATGTTCCTGGTCTTTTTTTTTTTTTTTTTTTTTTGCTCCTCGCATTTTTCACACCTTTTCATGCTCCTGGTCTTTCTATTTTTTTTTTTTTTTTTGCTCCTCGCATTTTTCACACCTTTTCATGCTCCTGGTCTTTCTTTTTTTTTTTTTTTTTTTTGCTCCTCGCATTTTTCACACCTTTTCATGTTCATCGCATTTTTCACACCTTTTCTTGCTCCTGGTTTTTTTTTTTTGCTCCTCGCATTTTTAACACCTTTTCATGTTCCTGGTCTTTTTTTTTTTTTTTTTTTTTGCTCCTCGCATTTTTCACACCTTGTCATGCTCCTGGTCTTTCTTTCTTTCTTTTTTTTTTTTTTTGCTCCTCGCATTTTTCACACCTTTTCATGTTCCTGGTCTTTTTTTTTTTTTTCCTCGCATTTTTCACAAGTTTTCATGCTCCTGGTCTTTTTTTTTTTTTTGCTCCTCGAATTTTTCACACCTTTTCATGCTCTTCGCAATTTTCACACCTCTTCATGCTCCTCGCATTTTTCACAACTTTTCATGCTCGTCGCATTTTTCACACCTTTTCATGCTCCTGGTCTTTCTTTTTTTTTTTTTTTTTTTTGCTCCTCGCATTTTTCACACCTTTTCATGCTCCTTGCATTTTTCACAACTTTTCATGCTCCTCGCATTTTTCACACCTTTTCATGCTCCTTGCATTTTTCACACATTTTCATGCTCCTGGTCTTTCTTTTTTTTTTTTTGCTCCTCGCATTTTTCACACCTTTTCATGTTCCTGGTCTTTTTTTTTTTTTTTTGCTCCTCGCATTTTTCACAACTTTTCATGCTCCTGGTCTTTCTTTCTTTCTTTTTATTATTTTTTTTGCTCCTCGCATTTTTCACACCTTTTCATGTTCCTGGTCTTTTTTTTTTTTTTTCCTCGCATTTTTCACACCTTTTCATGCTCCTGGTTTTTTTTTTTTTTGCTCCTCAAATTTTTCACACCGTTTCATGCTCCTCGCATTTTTCACAACTTTTCATGCTCGTCGCATTTTTCACACCTTTTCATGCTCCTGGTCTTTCTTTTTTTTTTTTTGCTCCTCGCATTTTTGAAACCTTTTCATGTTCCTGGCTTTTTTTTTTTTTTTTTTGCTCCTCGCATTTTTCACACCTTTTCATGCTCCTCGCATTTTTCACACCTCTTCATGCTCCTCGCATTTTTCACAACTTTTCATGGTCGTCGCATTTTTCACACCTTTTCATGCTCCTGGTCTTTCTTTTTTTTTTTTTGCTCCTCGCATTTTTCACACCTTTTCATGCTCCTGGTCTTTTTTTTTTTTTTTTTTTGCTCCTCGAATTTTTCACACCTTTTCATGCTCCTCGCATTTTTCACACCTCTTCATGCTCCTCACATTTTTCACAACTTTTCATGCTCCTCGCATTTTTCACACCTTTTCATGCCCCTTGCATTTTTCACACCTTTTCATGCTCCTTTTCTTTCTTTTTTTTTTTTTGATCCTCGCATTTTTCACACCTTTTCTTGCTAATGGTCTTTCTTTTTTTTTTTTTTTTTTTGCTCCTCGCATTTTTCACACCTTTTCATGCTCCTGGTCTTTCTTTCTTTCTTTTTTTTTTTTTTTTTGCTCCTCGCATTTTTCACACCTTTTCATATTCCTGGTCTTTTTTTTTTTTTTTCCTCCTCGCATTTTTCACACCTTTTCATGCTCCTGGTCTTTTTTTTTTTTTGCTCCTCGAATTTTTCACACCTTTTCATGCTCCTGGTCTTTTTTTTTTTTTTTTTTTTGCTCCTCGAATTTTTCACACCTTTTCATGCCCCTCGCATTTTTCACACCTCTTCATGCTCCTCGCATTTTTCACACCTTTTCATGCTCCTGGTCTTTCTTTTTTTTTTTTGCTCCTCGCATTTTTCACACCTTTTCATGCTAATGGTCTTTCTTTTTTTTTTTTTGCTCCTCGAATTTTTCACACCTTTTCATGCTCCTCGCATTTTTCACACCTCTTCATGCTCCTCGCATTTTTCACACCTTTTCATGCTCGTCGCATTTTTCACACCTTTTCATGCTCCTGGTCTTTCTTTTTTTTTTTTTGCTCCTCGCATTTTTCACACCTTTTCATGCTCCTGGTCTTTTTTTTTTCTTTTGCTCCTCGCATTTTTCACACCTTTTCATGCTCCTGGTCTTTCTTTTTTTTTTTTTTTGCTCCTCGCATTTTTCACACCTTTTCATGCTCCTGGTCTTTTTTTTTTCTTTTGCTCCTCGCATTTTTCACACCTTTTCATGCTCCTGGTCTTTCTTTTTTTTTTTTTTTTTTTGCTCCTCGCATTTTTCACACCTTTTCATGCTCCTTGCATTTTTCACAACTTTTCATGCTCCTCGCATTTTTCACACCTTTTCATGCTCCTTCCATTTTTCACACCTTTTCATGCTCCTGGTCTTTCTTTTTTTTTTTTTGCTCCTCGCATTTTTCACACCTTTTCATGTTCCTGGTCTTTTTTTTTTTTTTTTTGCTCCTCGCATTTTTCACACCTTTTCATGCTCCTGGTCTTTCTTTCTTTCTTTTTTTTATTTTTTTTGCTCCTCGCATTTTTCACACCGTTTCATGTTCCTGGTCTTTTTTTTTTTTTTTTTTTTTTACTCCTCGCATTTTTCACACCTTTTCATGCTCCTGGTCTTTTTTTTTTTTTTTTTTTTTTTTTGCTCCTCGCATTTTTCACACCTTTTCATGCTCCTGGTCTTTCTTTTTTTTTTTTTTTGCTCCTCGCATTTTTCACACCTTTTCATGTTCCTGGTCTTTTTTTTTTTTTTTTCCTCGCATTTTTCACACCTTTTCATGCTCCTGGGCTTTTTTTTTTTTTTTGCTCCTCGAATTTTTCACACCTTTTCATGCTCCTCGCATTTTTCACACATCTTCATGCTCCTGGTCTTTCTTTCTTTCTTTTTTTTTTTTTTTTGCTCCTCGCATTTTTCACACCTTTTCATCCTCCTTGCATTTTTCACAACTTTTCATGCTCCTCGCATTTTTCACACCTTTTCATGCTCCTCGCATTTTTCACACCTTTTCATGCTCCTGGTCTTTCTTTCTTTCTTTTTTTTTTTTTTTGCTCCTCGCATTTTTCACACCTTTTCATGCTCCTGGTCTTTTTTTTTTTTTTCTCCTCGCATTTTTCACACCTTTTCATGCTCCTTGCATTTTTCACAACTTTTCATGCTCGTCGCATTTTTCACACCTTTTCATGCTCCTGGTCTTACTTTTTTTTTTTTTTTTTTTTTGCTCCTCGCATTTTTCACACCTTTTCATACTCCTTGCATTTTTCACAACTTTTCATGCTCCTCGCATTTTTCACACCTTTTCATGCTCCTTCCATTTTTCACACCTTTTCATGCTCCTGGTCTTTCTTTTTTTTTTTTTTCTCCTCGCATTTTTCACACCTTTTCATGTTCCTGGTCTTTTTTTTTTTTTTTTTTTTTTTTGCTCCTCGCATTTTTCACACCTTTTCATGCTCCTGGTCTTTCTTTCTTTCTTTTTTTTATTTTTTTTGCTCCTCGCATTTTTCACACCTTTTCATGTTCCTGGTCTTTTTTTTTTTTTTTTTTTTACTCCTCGCATTTTTCACACCTTTTCATGCTCCTGGTCTTTCTTTTTTTTTTTTTTTTTTGCTCCTCGCATTTTTCACACCTTGTCATGCTCCTAGTCTTTCTTTTTTCTTTTTTTTTTTTTTTGCTCCTCGCATTTTTCACACCTTTTCATGCTCCTGATCTTTTTTTTTTTTTTTTTGCTCCTCGCATTTTTCACACCTTTTCATGCTCCTGGTCTTTTTTTCTTTTTTTTTTGCTCCTCGAATTTTTCACACCTTTTCATGCTCCTCGCATTTTTCACACCTCTTCATGCTCCTCGCATTTTTCACACCTTTTCATGCTCCTGGTCTTTTTTTTTTTTTTTTTTGCTCCTCGCATTTTTCACACCTTTTCATGCTCCTGGTTTTTTTTTTTTTTTCTCCTCAAATTTTTCACACCGTTTCATGCTCCTCGCATTTTTCACAACTTTTCATGCTCGTCGCATTTTTCACACCTTTTCATGCTCCTGGTCTTTCTTTTTTTTTTTTTGCTCCTCGCATTTTTCACACTTTTTCATGTTCCTGGTCTTTTTTTTTTTTTTTTTTTTCTCCTCGCATTTTTCACACCTTTTCATGCTCCTTGTCTTTTTTTTTTTTTTTTTTTTGCTCCTCGAATTTTTCACACCTTTTCATGCTCCTGGTCTTTCTTTTTTTTTTTTTGCTCCTCGAATTTTTCACACCTTTTCATGCTCCTCGCATTTTTCACACCTCTTCATGCTCCTCGCATTTTTCACAACTTTTCATGCTCGTCGCATTTTTCACACCTTTTCATGCTCCTGGTCTTTCTTTTTTTTTTTTTTGCTCCCCGCATTTTCACACCTTTTCATGCTCCTGGTCTTTCTTTTTTTTTTTTTTTTTTTTTTCTCCTCGCATTTTTCACACCTTTTCATGCTCCTGGTCTTTTTTTTTTTTTTTGCTCCTCGAATTTTTCACACCTTTTCATGCTCCTCGCATTTTTCACACATCTTCATGCTCCTCGCATTTTTCACAACTTTTCATGCTCGTCGCATTTTTCACACCTTTTCATGCTCCTGGTCTTTCTTTTTTTTTTTTTTTTTTTTGCTCCTCGCTTTTTTCACCCCTTTTCATTCTCCTGGTCTTTCTTTCTTTCTTTTTTTTTTTTTTTTGCTCCTCGCATTTTTCACACCTTTTCATGCTCCTGGTCTTTTTTTTTTTTTTTTTTTTCCTCGCATTTTTCACACCTTTTCATGCTTCTGGGCTTTGTTTTTTTTTTTTTGCTCCTCGAATTTTTCACACCTTTTCATGCTCCTCGCATTTTTCACACCTCTTCATGCTCCTCGCATTTTTCACAACTTTTCATGCTCGTCGCATTTTTCACACCTTTTCATGCTCCTGGTCTTTCTTTTTTTTTTTTTTGCTCCTCGCATTTTTCACACCTTTTCATGCTCCTGATTTTTTTTTTTTTTTTTGCTCCTCGCATTTTTCACACCTTTTCATGCTCCTGGTCTTTTTTTTTTTTTTTTTTTTTCCTCGCATTTTTCACACGTTTTCATGCTCCTGGGCTTTGTTTTTTTTTTTTTGCTCCTCGAATTTTTCACACCTTTTCATGCTCCTCGCAATTTTCACACCTCTTCATGCTCCTCGCATTTTTCACAACTTTTCATGCTCCTCGCATTTTTCACACCTTTTCATGCTCCTGGTCTTTCTTTTTTTTTTTTTTTTTTTTTTGCTCCTCGCATTTTTCACACCTTTTCATGCTCCTTGCATTTTTCACAACTTTTCATGCTCCTCGCATTTTTCACACCTTTTCATGCTCCTTGCATTTTTCCCACATTTTCATGCTCCTGGTCTTTCTTTTTTTTTTTTTGCTCCTCGCATTTTTTACATCTTTTCATGTTCCTGGTCTTTTTTTTTTTTTTTTCCTCGCATTTTTCACACCTTTTCATGCTCCTGGTTTTTTTTTTTTTTGTTCCTCAAATTTTTCCCACCGTTTCATGCTCCTCGCCTTTTTCACAACTTTTCATGCTCCTCGCATTTTTCACACCTTTTCATGCTCCTGGTCTTTCTTTTTTTTTTTTTGCTCCTCGCATTTTTCACACCTTTTCATGTTCCTGGCTTTTTTTTTTTTTTTTTTTTTGCTCCTCGCATTTTTCACACCTTTTCATGCTCCTCGCATTTTTCACACCTCTTCATGCTCCTCGCATTTTTCACACCTCTTCATGCTCCTCGCATTTTTCACAACTTTTCATGGTCGTCGCATTTTTCACACCTTTTCATGCTCCTGGTCTTTCTTTTTTTTTTTTTTGCTCCTCGCATTTTTCACACCTTTTCATGCTCCTCGCATTTTTCACACCTTTTCATGCTCCTCGCATTTTTCACACCTCTTCATGCTCCTCGCATTTTTCACAACTTTTCATGGTCGTCGCATTTTTCACACCTTTTCATGCTCCTGGTCTTTCTTTTTTTTTTTTTGCTCCTCGCATTTTTCACACCTTTTCATGCTAATGGTCTTTCTTTTTTTTTTTGCTCCTCGAATTTTTCACACCTTTTCATGCCCCTCGCATTTTTCACACCTCTTCATGCTCCTCGCATTTTTCACACCTTTTCATGCTCCTGGTCTTTTTTTTTTTTTTTTGCTCCTCGCATTTTTCACACCTTTTCATGCTAATGGTCTTTCTTTTTTTTTTTTTGCTCCTCGCATTTTTCACACCTTTTCATGCTCCTCGCATTTTTCACACCTCTTCATGCTCCTCGCATTTTTCACAACTTTTCATGCTCGTCGCATTTTTCACACCTTTTCATGCTCCTGGTCTTTCTTTTTTTTTTTTTGATCCTCGCATTTTTCACACCTTTTCATGCTCCTGGTCTTTCTTTTTTTTTTTTGCTCCTCGCATTTTTCACACCTTTTCATGCTCCTGGTCTTTCTTTTTTTTTTTTTTGCTCCTCGCATTTTTCACACCTTTTCATCTTCCTGGTCTTTTTTTTTTTTGCTCCTCGCATTTTTCACACCTTTTCATGCTCCTTGTTTTTTTGCTCCTCGAATTTTTCACCCCTTTTCATGCTCCTGGTCTTTTTTTTTTTTTTTTTTTGCTCCTCGAATTTTTCACACCTTTTCATGCTCCTCGCATTTTTCACACCTCTTCATGCTCCTCGCATTTTTCACACCTTTTCATGCTCCTGGTCTTTATTTTTTTTTTTGTTCGTCGCATTTTTCAAACCTTTTCATGTTCCTGGTTTTTTTTTTTTTTTTTTTTGCTCCTCCCATTTTTCACACCTTTTCATGCTCCTGGTTTTTTTTTTTTTTTGCTCCTCAAATTTTTCACACCTTTTCATCCTCCTCGCATTTTTCACACCTCTTCATGCTCCGCGCATTTTTCACACCTTTTCATGCTCATCGCATTTTACACACCTTTTCATGCTCCTGGTCTTTCTTTTTTTTTTTTTGCTCCTCGCATTTTTCACACCTTTTCATGCTCCTGGTCTTTTTTTTTTCTTTTGCTCCTCGCATTTTTCACACCTTTTCATGCTCCTGGTCTTTCATTTTTTTTTTTTTTTTTGCTCCTCGCATTTTTCACACCTTTTCATGTTCCTTGCATTTTTCACAACTTTTCATGCTCCTCGCATTTTTCACACCTTTTCATGCTCCTTGCATTTTTCCCACATTTTCATGCTCCTGGTCTTTCTTTTTTTTTTTTTGCTCCTCGCATTTTTTACATCTTTTCATGTTCCTGGTCTTTTTTTTTTTTTTTTTTGCTCCTCGCATTTTTCACAACATTTCATGCTCCTGGTCTTTCTTTCTTTCTTTTTTTTATTTTTTTTGCTCCTCGCATTTTTCACACCTTTTCATGTTCCTGGTCTTTTTTTTTTTTTTTTTTTTTGCTCCTCGCATTTTTCACACCTTTTCATGCTCCTGGTCTTTCTTTTTTTTTTTTTTTTTTTTTGCTCCTCGCATTTTTCACACCTTGTCATGCTCCTGGTCTTTCTTTCTTTCTTTTTTTTTTTTTTTTGCTCCTCGCATTTTTCACACCTTTTCATGTTCCTGGTCTTTTTTTTTTTTTTTCCTCGCATTTTTCACAAGTTTTCATGCTCCTGGTCTTTTTTTTTTTTTTTGCTCCTCGAATTTTTCACACCTTTTCATGCTCCTCGCAATTTTCACACTTCTTCATGCTCCTCGCATTTTTCACAACTTTTCATGCTCCTGGTCTTTCTTTCTTTCTTTTTTTTATTTTTTTTACTCCTCGCATTTTTCACACCTTTTCATGTTCCTGGTCTTTTTTTTTTTTTTTTTTTTTTGCTCCTCGCATTTTTCACACCTTTTCATGCTCCTGGTCTTTCTATTTTTTTTTTTTTTTTTGCTCCTCGCATTTTTCACACCTTTTCATGCTCCTGGTCTTTCTTTTTTTTTTTTTTTTTTTTTTGCTCCTCGCATTTTTCCCCCCTTTTCTTGTTCATCGCATTTTTCCCACCTTTTCTTGCTCCTGGTTTTTTTTTTTTGCTCCTCGCATTTTTAACACCTTTTCATGTTCCTGGTCTTTTTTTTTTTTTTTTTTTTGCTCCTCGCATTTTTCACACCTTGTCATGCTCCTGGTCTTTCTTTCTTTCTTTTTTTTTTTTTTTTGCTCCTCGCATTTTTCACACCTTTTCATGTTCCTGGTCTTTTTTTTTTTTTTCCTCGCATTTTTCACAAGTTTTCATGCTCCTGGTCTTTTTTTTTTTTTTGCTCCTCGAATTTTTCACACCTTTTCATGCTCTTCGCAATTTTCACACCTCTTCATGCTCCTCGCATTTTTCACAACTTTTCATGCTCGTCGCATTTTTCACACCTTTTCATGCTCCTGGTCTTTCTTTTTTTTTTTTTTTTTTTTGCTCCTCGCATTTTTCACACCTTTTCATGCTCCTTGCATTTTTCACAACTTTTCATGCTCCTCGCATTTTTCACACCTTTTCATGCTCCTTGCATTTTTCACACATTTTCATGCTCCTGGTCTTTCTTTTTTTTTTTTTGCTCCTCGCATTTTTCACACCTTTTCATGTTCCTGGTCTTTTTTTTTTTTTTTTGCTCCTCGCATTTTTCACAACTTTTCATGCTCCTGGTCTTTCTTTCTTTCTTTTTATTATTTTTTTTGCTCCTCGCATTTTTCACACCTTTTCATGTTCCTGGTCTTTTTTTTTTTTTTTCCTCGCATTTTTCACACCTTTTCATGCTCCTGGTTTTTTTTTTTTTTGCTCCTCAAATTTTTCACACCGTTTCATGCTCCTCGCATTTTTCACAACTTTTCATGCTCGTCGCATTTTTCACACCTTTTCATGCTCCTGGTCTTTCTTTTTTTTTTTTTGCTCCTCGCATTTTTGAAACCTTTTCATGTTCCTGGCTTTTTTTTTTTTTTTTTTTGCTCCTCGCATTTTTCACACCTTTTCATGCTCCTCGCATTTTTCACACCTCTTCATGCTCCTCGCATTTTTCACAACTTTTCATGGTCGTCGCATTTTTCACACCTTTTCATGCTCCTGGTCTTTCTTTTTTTTTTTTTGCTCCTCGCATTTTTCACACCTTTTCATGCTCCTGGTCTTTTTTTTTTTTTTTTTTTGCTCCTCGAATTTTTCACACCTTTTCATGCTCCTCGCATTTTTCACACCTCTTCATGCTCCTCACATTTTTCACAACTTTTCATGCTCCTCGCATTTTTCACACCTTTTCATGCCCCTTGCATTTTTCACACCTTTTCATGCTCCTTTTCTTTCTTTTTTTTTTTTTGATCCTCGCATTTTTCACACCTTTTCATGCTAATGGTCTTTCTTTTTTTTTTTTTTTTTTTGCTCCTCGCATTTTTCACACCTTTTCATGCTCCTGGTCTTTCTTTCTTTCTTTTTTTTTTTTTTTTTGCTCCTCGCATTTTTCACACCTTTTCATATTCCTGGTCTTTTTTTTTTTTTTTCCTCCTCGCATTTTTCACACCTTTTCATGCTCCTGGTCTTTTTTTTTTTTTTGCTCCTCGAATTTTTCACACCTTTTCATGCTCCTGGTCTTTTTTTTTTTTTTTTTTTTGCTCCTCGAATTTTTCACACCTTTTCATGCCCCTCGCATTTTTCACACCTCTTCATGCTCCTCGCATTTTTCACACCTTTTCATGCTCCTGGTCTTTCTTTTTTTTTTTTGCTCCTCGCATTTTTCACACCTTTTCATGCTAATGGTCTTTCTTTTTTTTTTTTTGCTCCTCGAATTTTTCACACCTTTTCATGCTCCTCGCATTTTTCACACCTCTTCATGCTCCTCGCATTTTTCACACCTTTTCATGCTCGTCGCATTTTTCACACCTTTTCATGCTCCTGGTCTTTCTTTTTTTTTTTTTGCTCCTCGCATTTTTCACACCTTTTCATGCTCCTGGTCTTTTTTTTTTCTTTTGCTCCTCGCATTTTTCACACCTTTTCATGCTCCTGGTCTTTCTTTTTTTTTTTTTTGCTCCTCGCATTTTTCACACCTTTTCATGCTCCTGGTCTTTTTTTTTTCTTTTGCTCCTCGCATTTTTCACACCTTTTCATGCTCCTGGTCTTTCTTTTTTTTTTTTTTTTTTTGCTCCTCGCATTTTTCACACCTTTTCATGCTCCTTGCATTTTTCACAACTTTTCATGCTCCTCGCATTTTTCACACCTTTTCATGCTCCTTCCATTTTTCACACCTTTTCATGCTCCTGGTCTTTCTTTTTTTTTTTTTGCTCCTCGCATTTTTCACACCTTTTCATGTTCCTGGTCTTTTTTTTTTTTTTTTTGCTCCTCGCATTTTTCACACCTTTTCATGCTCCTGGTCTTTCTTTCTTTCTTTTTTTTATTTTTTTTGCTCCTCGCATTTTTCACACCGTTTCATGTTCCTGGTCTTTTTTTTTTTTTTTTTTTTTACTCCTCGCATTTTTCACACCTTTTCATGCTCCTGGTCTTTCTTTTTTTTTTTTTTTTTTTTGCTCCTCGCATTTTTCACACCTTGTCATGCTCCTGGTCTTTCTTTTTTTTTTTTTTGCTCCTCGCATTTTTCACACCTTTTCATGTTCCTGGTCTTTTTTTTTTTTTTTTCCTCGCATTTTTCACACCTTTTCATGCTCCTGGGCTTTTTTTTTTTTTTTGCTCCTCGAATTTTTCACACCTTTTCATGCTCCTCGCATTTTTCACACATCTTCATGCTCCTGGTCTTTCTTTCTTTCTTTTTTTTTTTTTTTTGCTCCTCGCATTTTTCACACCTTTTCATCCTCCTTGCATTTTTCACAACTTTTCATGCTCCTCGCATTTTTCACACCTTTTCATGCTCCTCGCATTTTTCACACCTTTTCATGCTCCTGGTCTTTCTTTCTTTCTTTTTTTTTTTTTTTGCTCCTCGCATTTTTCACACCTTTTCATGCTCCTGGTCTTTTTTTTTTTTTTCTCCTCGCATTTTTCACACCTTTTCATGCTCCTTGCATTTTTCACAACTTTTCATGCTCGTCGCATTTTTCACACCTTTTCATGCTCCTGGTCTTACTTTTTTTTTTTTTTTTTTTTTGCTCCTCGCATTTTTCACACCTTTTCATACTCCTTGCATTTTTCACAACTTTTCATGCTCCTCGCATTTTTCACACCTTTTCATGCTCCTTCCATTTTTCACACCTTTTCATGCTCCTGGTCTTTCTTTTTTTTTTTTTGCTCCTCGCATTTTTCACACCTTTTCATGTTCCTGGTCTTTTTTTTTTTTTTTTTTTTTTTTGCTCCTCGCATTTTTCACACCTTTTCATGCTCCTGGTCTTTCTTTCTTTCTTTTTTTTATTTTTTTTGCTCCTCGCATTTTTCACACCTTTTCATGTTCCTGGTCTTTTTTTTTTTTTTTTTTTTACTCCTCGCATTTTTCACACCTTTTCATGCTCCTGGTCTTTCTTTTTTTTTTTTTTTTTTGCTCCTCGCATTTTTCACACCTTGTCATGCTCCTAGTCTTTCTTTTTTCTTTTTTTTTTTTTTTGCTCCTCGCATTTTTCACACCTTTTCATGCTCCTGGTCTTTCTTTTTTTTTTTTTTGCTCCTCGCATTTTTCACACCTTTTCATGCTCCTGGTTTTTTTTTTTTTTTGCTCCTCAAATTTTTCACACCGTTTCATGCTCCTCGCATTTTTCACAACTTTTCATGCTCGTCGCATTTTTCACACCTTTTCATGCTCCTGGTCTTTCTTTTTTTTTTTTTGCTCCTCGCATTTTTCACACTTTTTCATGTTCCTGGTCTTTTTTTTTTTTTTTTTTTCTCCTCGCATTTTTCACACCTTTTCATGCTCCTTGTCTTTTTTTTTTTTTTTTTTTTTGCTCCTCGAATTTTTCACACCTTTTCATGCTCCTGGTCTTTCTTTTTTTTTTTTTGCTCCTCGCATTTTTCACACCTTTTCATGCTCCTCGCATTTTTCACACCTCTTCATGCTCCTCGCATTTTTCACAACTTTTCATGCTCGTCGCATTTTTCACACCTTTTCATGCTCCTGGTCTTTCTTTTTTTTTTTTTTGCTCCCCGCATTTTCACACCTTTTCATGCTCCTGGTCTTTCTTTTTTTTTTTTTTTTTTTTTCTCCTCGCTTTTTTCCCACCTTTTCATGCTCCTGGTCTTTTTTTTTTTTTTGCTCCTCGAATTTTTCACACCTTTTCATGCTCCTCGCATTTTTCACACATCTTCATGCTCCTCGCATTTTTCACAACTTTTCATGCTCGTCGCATTTTTCACACCTTTTCATGCTCCTGGTCTTTCTTTTTTTTTTTTTTTTTTTTGCTCCTCGCATTTTTCACACCTTTTCATTCTCCTGGTCTTTCTTTCTTTCTTTTTTTTTTTTTTTTGCTCCTCGCATTTTTCACACCTTTTCATGCTCCTGGTCTTTTTTTTTTTTTTTTTTTTTCCTCGCATTTTTCACACGTTTTCTTGCTCCTGGGCTTTGTTTTTTTTTTTTTTGCTCCTCGAATTTTTCACACCTTTTCATGCTCCTCGCATTTTTCACACCTCTTCATGCTCCTCGCATTTTTCACAACTTTTCATGCTCGTCGCATTTTTCACACCTTTTCATGCTCCTGGTCTTTCTTTTTTTTTTTTTTGCTCCTCGCATTTTTCACACCTTTTCATGCTCCTGATTTTTTTTTTTTTTTTTGCTCCTCGCATTTTTCACACCTTTTCATGCTCCTGGTCTTTTTTTTTTTTTTTTTGCTCCTCGCATTTTTCACACCTTTTCATGCTCCTGGTCTTTTTTTTTTTTTTTTTTGCTCCTCGCATTTTTCACACCTTTTCATGCTCCTGGTCTTTTTTTTTTTTTTTTTTTCCTCGCTTTTTTCACCCCTTTTCATGCTCCTGGTTTTTTTTTTTTTTTTTGCTCCTCGAATTTTTCACACCTTTTCATGCTCCTCGCATTTTTCACACATCTTCATGCTCCTCGCATTTTTCACAACTTTTCATGCTCGTCGCATTTTTCACTTCTTTTCATGTTCCTGGTCTTTCTTTCTTTTTTTTTTTTTTTGCTCCTCGCATTTTTCACACCTTTTCATGCTCCTGGTCTTTCTTTTTTTTTTTTTGCTCCTCGCATTTTTCACACCTTTTCATGTTCCTGGTCTTCTTTTTTTTTTTTTTTTGCTCCTCGCTTTTTTCCCACCTTTTCATGTTCCTGGTCTTCTTTTTTTTTTTTTTTTGCTCCTCGCATTTTTCACACCTTTTCATGTTCCTGGTCTTTTTTTTTTTTTTTGCTCCTCGCATTTTTCACACATTTTCATGCTCCTGGTCTTTTTTTCTTTCTTTTTTTTTTTTTTGCTCCTCGAATTTTTCACACCTTTTCATGCTCCTGGTCTTTCTTTCTTTCTTTTTTTTTTTTTTTTGCTCCTCGCATTTTTCACACCTTTTCATGCTACTTGCATTTTTCACAACTTTTCATGCTCCTCGCATTTTTCACACCTTTTCATGCTCCTCGCATTTTTCACACCTTTTCATGCTCCTGGTCTTTCTTTCTTTCTTTTTTTTTTTTTTTTGCTCCTCGCATTTTTCACACCTTTTCATCCTCCTTGCATTTTTCACAACTTTTCATGCTCCTCGCATTTTTCACACCTTTTCATGCTCCTCGCATTTTTCACACCTTTTCATGCTCCTGGTCTTTCTTTCTTTCTTTTTTTTTTTTTTGCTCCTCGCATTTTTCACACCTTTTCATGCTCCTGGTCTTTTTTTTTTTTTTTCTCCTCGCATTTTTCACACCTTTTCATGCTCCTTGCATTTTTCACAACTTTTCATGCTCGTCGCATTTTTCACACCTTTTCATGCTCCTGGTCTTTCTTTTTTTTTTTTTTTTTTTTGCCTCTCGCATTTTCCACACCTTTTCATGCTCCTTGCATTTTTCACAACTTTTCATGCTCCTCGCATTTTTCACACCTTTTCATGCTCCTTCCATTTTTCACACCTTTTCATGCTCCTGGTCTTTCTTTTTTTTTTTTTGCTCCTCGCATTTTTCACACCTTTTCATGTTCCTGGTCTTTTTTTTTTTTTTTTTTGCTCCTCGCATTTTTCACAGCTTTTCATGCGCCTGGTCTTTCTTTCTTTCTTTTTTTTATTTTTTTTGCTCCTCGCATTTTTCACACCTTTTCATATTCCTGGTCTTTTTTTTTTTTTTTTTTTTACTCCTCGCATTTTTCACACCTTTTCATGCTCCTGGTCTTTCTTTTTTTTTTTTTTTTTTTTTGCTCCTCGCATTTTTCACACCTTGTCATGCTCCTAGTCTTTCTTTTTTCTTTTTTTTTTTTTTGCTCCTCGCATTTTTCACACCTTTTCATGCTCCTGATCTTTTTTTTTTTTTTTTGCTCCTCGCATTTTTCACACCTTTTCATGCTCCTGGTCTTTTTTTTTTTTTTTTTTGCTCCTCGAATTTTTCACACCTTTTCATGCTCCTCGCATTTTTCACACCTCTTCATGCTCCTCGCATTTTTCACACCTTTTCATGCTCCTGGTCTTTCTTTTTTTTTTTTTTGCTCCTCGCATTTTTCACACCTTTTCATGCTCCTGGTTTTTTTTTTTTTTTGCTCCTCAAATTTTTCACACCGTTTCATGCTCCTCGCATTTTTCACAACTTTTCATGCTCGTCGCGTTTTTCACACCTTTTCATGCTCCTGGTCTTTCTTTTTTTTTTTTTTTTTTTGCTCCTCGCATTTTTCACACCTTGTCATGCTCCTAGTCTTTTTTTTTCTTTTTTTTTTTTTTTGCTCCTCGCATTTTTCACACCTTTTCATGCTCCTGATCTTTTTTTTTTTTTTTTGCTCCTCGCATTTTTCACACCTTTTCATGCTCCTGGTCTTTTTTTTTTTTTTTTTTGCTCCTCGAATTTTTCACACCTTTCATGCTCCTCGCATTTTTCACACCTCTTCATGCTCCTCGCATTTTTCACACCTTTTCATGCTCCTGGTCTTTCTTTTTTTTTTTTTGCTCCTCGCATTTTTCACACCTTTTCATGCTCCTGGTCTTTTTTTTTTTTTTTTTTTGCTCCTCGAATTTTTCACACCTTTTCATGCTCCTCGCATTTTTCACACCTCTTCATGCTCCTCACATTTTTCACAACTTTTCATGCTCCTCGCATTTTTCACACCTTTTCATGCTCCTTGCATTTTTCACACCTTTTCATGCTCCTGGTCTTTCTTTTTTTTTTTTTGATCCTCGTATTTTTCACACCTTTTCATGCTCCTGGTCTTTCTTTCTTTTTTTTTTTTTTTTTTTTTTGCTCCTCGCATTTTTCACACCTTTTCATGTTCCTGGTCTTTTTTTTTTTTTTTTTTTCCTCCTCGCATTTTTCACACCTTTTCATGCTCCTGGTCTTTTTTTTTTTTGCTCCTCGAATTTTTCACACCTTTTCATGCTCCTGGTCTTTTTTTTTTTTTTTTTTTTGCTCCTCGAATTTTTCACACCTTTTCATGCTCCTCGCATTTTTCACACCTCTTCATGCTCCTCGCATTTTTCACACCTTTTCATGCTCCTGGTCTTTCTTTTTTTTTTTTTTGCTCCTCGCATTTTTCACACCTTTTCATGCTCCTGGTCTTTTTTTTTTTTTTTTTTTTGCTCCTCGAATTTTTCACACCTTTTCATGCTCCTCGCATTTTTCACACCTCTTCATGCTCCTCGCATTTTTCACACCTTTTCATGCTCCTGGTCTTTCTTTTTTTTTTTTTGCTCCTCGCATTTTTCCCACCTTTTCATGCTCCTGGTCTTTTTTTTTTTTTTTTTTTTTTCTCCTCGCATTTTTCACACCTTTTCCTGCTCCTGGTCTTTCTTTCTTTCTTTTTTTTTTTTTTTTGATCCTCGTATTTTTCACACCTTTTCATGCTCCTGGTCTTTTTTCTTTTTTTTTTTTGCTCCTCGAATTTTTCACACCTTTTCATGGTCCTCGCATTTTTCACACCTCTTCATGCTCATCACATTTTTCACAAATTTTCATGCTCCTCGCATTTTTCACACCTTTTCATGCTCCTTGCATTTTTCACACCTTTTTATGCTCCTGGTCTTTCTTTTTTTTTTTTTGCTCCTGGCATTTTTCACACCTTTTCATGTTCCTGGTCTTTTTTTTTTTCTTTTTCCTCGCATTTTTCACACCTTTTCATGCTCCTGGTTTTTTTTTTTTTTGCTCCTCAAATTTTTCACACCTTTTCATCCTCCTCGCATTTTTCACACCTCTTCATGCTCTTCGCATTTTTCACACCTTTTCATGCTCATCGCATTTTTCACACCTTTTCATGCTCCTGGTCTTTCTTTTTTTTTTTTTGCTCCTCGCATTTTTCACACCTTTTCATGCTCCTGGTCTTTTTTTTTTCTTTTGCTCCTCGCATTTTTCACACGTTTTCATGCTCCTGGTCTTTCTTTTTTTTTTTTTTTTTTTGCTCCTCGCATTTTTCACACATTTTCATGCTCCTGATCTTTTTTTTTTTTTTTTGCTCCTCGCATTTTTCACACCTTTTCATGCTCCTGGTCTTTTTTTTTTTTTTTTTTGCTCCTCGAATTTTTCACACCTTTTCATGCTCCTCGCATTTTTCACACCTCTTCATGCTCCTCGCATTTTTCACACCTTTTCATGCTCCTGGTCTTTCTTTTTTTTTTTTTTGCTCCTCGCATTTTTCACACCTTTTCATGCTCCTGGTTTTTTTTTTTTTTGCTCCTCAAATTTTTCACACCGTTTCATGCTCCTCGCATTTTTCACAACTTTTCATGCTCGTCGCGTTTTTCACACCTTTTCATGCTCCTGGTCTTTCTTTTTTTTTTTTTTTTTTTTTTGCTCCTCGCATTTTTCACACCTTGTCATGCTCCTAGTCTTTCTTTTTTCTTTTTTTTTTTTTTTGCTCCTCGCATTTTTCACACCTTTTCATGCTCCTGATCTTTTTTTTTTTTTTTTGCTCCTCGCATTTTTCACACCTTTTCATGCTCCTGGTCTTTTTTTTTTTTTGCTCCTCAAATTTTTCACACCTTTTCATCCTCCTCGCATTTTTCACACCTCTTCATGCTCCGCGCATTTTTCACACCTTTTCATGCTCATCGCATTTTTCACACCTTTTCATGCTCCTGGTCTTTCTTTTTTTTTTTTTGCTCCTCGCATTTTTCACACCTTTTCATGCTCCTGGTCTTTTTTTTTTCTTTTGCTCCTCGCATTTTTCACACCTTTTCATGCTCCTGGTCTTTCTTTTTTTTTTTTTTTTTGCTCCTCGCATTTTTCACACCTTTTCATGCTCCTTGCATTTTTCACAACTTTTCATGCTCCTCGCATTTTTCACACCTTTTCATGCTCCTTGCATTTTTCCCACATTTTCATGCTCCTGGTCTTTCTTTTTTTTTTTTTGCTCCTCGCATTTTTTACATCTTTTCATGTTCCTGGTCTTTTTTTTTTTTTTTTTGCTCCTCGCATTTTTCACAACATTTCATGCTCCTGGTCTTTCTTTCTTTCTTTTTTTTATTTTTTTTGCTCCTCGCATTTTTCACACCTTTTCATGTTCCTGGTCTTTTTTTTTTTTTTTTTTTTTTTGCTCCTCGCTTTTTTCACCCCTTTTCTTGCTCCTGGTCTTTCTTTTTTTTTTTTTTTTTTTTTGCTCCTCGCATTTTTCACACCTTGTCATGCTCCTGGTCTTTCTTTCTTTCTTTTTTTTTTTTTTTTGCTCCTCGCATTTTTCACACCTTTTCATGTTCCTGGTCTTTTTTTTTTTTTTTCCTCGCATTTTTCACAAGTTTTCATGCTCCTGGTCTTTTTTTTTTTTTTTGCTCCTCGAATTTTTCACACCTTTTCATGCTCCTCGCAATTTTCACACTTCTTCATGCTCCTCGCATTTTTCACAACTTTTCATGCTCCTGGTCTTTCTTTCTTTCTTTTTTTTATTTTTTTTACTCCTCGCATTTTTCACACCTTTTCATGTTCCTGGTCTTTTTTTTTTTTTTTTTTTTTACTCCTCGCATTTTTCACACCTTTTCATGCTCCTGGTCTTTCTATTTTTTTTTTTTTTTTTGCTCCTCGCATTTTTCACACCTTTTCATGCTCCTGGTCTTTCTTTTTTTTTTTTTTTTTTTTTGCTCCTCGCATTTTTCACACCTTTTCATGTTCATCGCATTTTTCACACCTTTTCATGCTCCTGGTTTTTTTTTTTTGCTCCTCGCATTTTTAACACCTTTTCATGTTCCTGGTCTTTTTTTTTTTTTTTTTTTTTGCTCCTCGCATTTTTCACACCTTGTCATGCTCCTGGTCTTTCTTTCTTTCTTTTTTTTTTTTTTTGCTCCTCGCATTTTTCACACCTTTTCATGTTCCTGGTCTTTTTTTTTTTTTTTCCTCGCATTTTTCACAAGTTCTCATGCTCCTGGTCTTTTTTTTTTTTTTGCTCCTCGAATTTTTCACACCTTTTCATGCTCTTCGCAATTTTCACACCTCTTCATGCTCCTCGCATTTTTCACAACTTTTCATGCTCGTCGCATTTTTCACACCTTTTCATGCTCCTGGTCTTTCTTTTTTTTTTTTTTTTTTTTGCTCCTCGCATTTTTCACACCTTTTCATGCTCCTTGCATTTTTCACACATTTTCATGCTCCTGGTCTTTCTTTTTTTTTTTTTGCTCCTCGCATTTTTCACACCTTTTCATGTTCCTGGTCTTTTTTTTTTTTTTTTTGCTCCTCGCATTTTTCACAACTTTTCATGCTCCTGGTCTTTCTTTCTTTCTTTTTATTATTTTTTTTGCTCCTCGCATTTTTCACACCTTTTCATGTTCCTGGTCTTTTTTTTTTTTTTTCCTCGCATTTTTCACTCCTTTTCATGCTCCTGGTTTTTTTTTTTTTTGCTCCTCAAATTTTTCACACCGTTTCATGCTCCTCGCATTTTTCACAACTTTTAATGCTCGTCGCATTTTTCACACCTTTTCATGCTCCTGGTCTTTCTTTTTTTTTTTTTGCTCCTCGCATTTTTGAAACCTTTTCATGTTCCTGGCTTTTTTTTTTTTTTTTTTTTTGCTCCTCGCATTTTTCACACCTTTTCATGCTCCTCGCATTTTTCACACCTCTTCATGCTCCTCGCATTTTTCACAACTTTTCATGGTCGTCGCATTTTTCACACCTTTTCATGCTCCTGGTCTTTCTTTTTTTTTTTTTGCTCCTCGCTTTTTTCACACCTTTTCATGTTCCTGGTCTTTTTTTTTTTTTTTTTTTTGCTCCTCGAATTTTTCACACCTTTTCATGCTCCTCGCATTTTTCACACCTCTTCATGCTCCTCACATTTTTCACACCTTTTCATGCTCCTCGCATTTTTCACACCTCTTCATGCTCCTCACATTTTTCACAACTTTTCATGCTCCTCGCATTTTTCACACCTTTTCATGCCCCTTGCATTTTTCACACCTTTTCATGCTCCTTTTCTTTCTTTTTTTTTTTTTGATCCTCGCATTTTTCACACCTTTTCATGCTAATGGTCTTTCTTTTTTTTTTTTTTTTTTTTGCTCCTCGCATTTTTCACACCTTTTCATGCTCCTGGTCTTTCTTTCTTTCTTTTTTTTTTTTTTTTTGCTCCTCGCATTTTTCACACCTTTTCATATTCCTGGTCTTTTTTTTTTTTTTTTCCTCCTCGCATTTTTCACACCTTTTCATGCTCCTGGTCTTTTTTTTTTTTTGCTCCTCGAATTTTTCACACCTTTTCATGCTCCTGGTCTTTTTTTTTTTTTTTTTTTTGCTCCTCGAATTTTTCACACCTTTTCATGCCCCTCGCATTTTTCACACCTCTTCATGCTCCTCGCATTTTTCACACCTTTTCATGCTCCTGGTCTTTCTTTTTTTTTTTTGCTCCTCGCATTTTTCACACCTTTTCATGCTAATGGTCTTTCTTTTTTTTTTTTTGCTGCTCGAATTTTTCACACCTTTTCATGCTCCTCGCATTTTTCACACCTCTTCATGCTCCTCGCATTTTTCACAACTTTTCATGCTCGTCGCATTTTTCACACCTTTTCATGCTCCTGGTCTTTCTTTTTTTTTTTTTGCTCCTCGCATTTTTCACACCTTTTCATGCTCCTGGTCTTTTTTTTTTCTTTTGCTCCTCGCATTTTTCACACCTTTTCATGCTCCTGGTCTTTCTTTTTTTTTTTTTTGCTCCTCGCATTTTTCACACCTTTTCATGCTCCTGGTGTTTTTTTTTTCTTTTGCTCCTCGCATTTTTCACACCTTTTCATGCTCCTGGTCTTTCTTTTTTTTTTTTTTTTTTTGCTCCTCGCATTTTTCACACCTTTTCATGCTCCTTGCATTTTTCACAACTTTTCATGCTCCTCGCATTTTTCACACCTTTTCATGCTCCTTCCATTTTTCACACCTTTTCATGCTCCTGGTCTTTCTTTTTTTTTTTTTTGCTCCTCGCATTTTTCACACCTTTTCATGTTCCTGGTCTTTTTTTTTTTTTTTTTGCTCCTCGCATTTTTCACACCTTTTCATGCTCCTGGTCTTTCTTTCTTTCTTTTTTTTATTTTTTTTGCTCCTCGCATTTTTCACACCGTTTCATGTTCCTGGTCTTTTTTTTTTTTTTTTTTTTTACTCCTCGCATTTTTCACACCTTTTCATGCTCCTGGTCTTTCTTTTTTTTTTTTTTTTTTTTTGCTCCTCGCATTTTTCACACCTTGTCATGCTCCTGGTCTTTCTTTTTTTTTTTTTTGCTCCTCGCATTTTTCACACCTTTTCATGTTCCTGGTCTTTTTTTTTTTTTTTTTCCTCGCATTTTTCACACCTTTTCATGCTCCTGGTCTTTTTTTTTTTTTTGCTCCTCGAATTTTTCACACCTTTTCATGCTCCTCGCATTTTTCACACATCTTCATGCTCCTCGCATTTTTCACAACTTTTCATGCTCGTCGCATTTTTCACACCTTTTCATGCTCCTGGTCTTTCTTTTTTTTTTTTTTGCTCCCCGCATTTTTCACACCTTTTCATGCTCCTGGTCTTTTTTTTTTTTTTTTTTTTGCTCCTCGAATTTTTCACACCTTTTCATGCTCCTGGTCTTTCTTTCTTTCTTTTTTTTTTTTTTTTGCTCCTCGCATTTTTCACACCTTTTCATCCTCCTTGCATTTTTCACAACTTTTCATGCTCCTCGCATTTTTCACACCTTTTCATGCTCCTCGCATTTTTCACACCTTTTCATGCTCCTGGTCTTTCTTTCTTTCTTTTTTTTTTTTTTTGCTCCTCGCATTTTTCACACCTTTTCATACTCCTTGCATTTTTCACAACTTTTCATGCTCCTCGCATTTTTCACACCTTTTCATGCTCCTTCCATTTTTCACACCTTTTCATGCTCCTGGTCTTTCTTTTTTTTTTTTTGCTCCTCGCATTTTTCACACCTTTTCATGTTCCTGGTCTTTTTTTTTTTTTTTTTTTTTTTGCTCCTCGCATTTTTCACACCTTTTCATGCTCCTGGTCTTTCTTTCTTTTTTTTTTTTATTTTTTTTGCTCCTCGCATTTTTCACACCTTTTCATGTTCCTGGTCTTTTTTTTTTTTTTTTTTTTTACTCCTCGCATTTTTCACACCTTTTCATGCTCCTGGTCTTTCTTTTTTTTTTTTTTTTTTTTGCTCCTCGCATTTTTCACACCTTGTCATGCTCCTAGTCTTTCTTTTTTCTTTTTTTTTTTTTTTGCTCCTCGCATTTTTCACACCTTTTCATGCTCCTGTTCTTTTTTTTTTTTTTTTTGCTCCTCGCATTTTTCACACCTTTTCATGCTCCTGGTCTTTTTTTCTTTTTTTTTTGCTCCTCGAATTTTTCACACCTTTTCATGCTCCTCGCATTTTTCACCCCTCTTCATGCTCCTCGCATTTTTCACACCTTTTCATGCTCCTGGTCTTTCTTTTTTTTTTTTTTGCTCCTCGCATTTTTCACACCTTTTCATGTTCCTGGTCTTTTTTTTTTTTTTTTTGCTCCTCGCATTTTTCACACCTTTTCATGCTCCTGGTCTTTCTTTCTTTCTTTTTTTTATTTTTTTTGCTCCTCGCATTTTTCACACCGTTTCATGTTCCTGGTCTTTTTTTTTTTTTTTTTTTTTACTCCTCGCATTTTTCACACCTTTTCATGCTCCTGGTCTTTCTTTTTTTTTTTTTTTTTTTTGCTCCTCGCATTTTTCACACCTTGTCATGCTCCTGGTCTTTCTTTTTTTTTTTTTTGCTCCTCGCATTTTTCACACCTTTTCATGTTCCTGGTCTTTTTTTTTTTTTTTTCCTCGCATTTTTCACACCTTTTCATGCTCCTGGGCTTTTTTTTTTTTTTTGCTCCTCGAATTTTTCACACCTTTTCATGCTCCTCGCATTTTTCACACATCTTCATGCTCCTGGTCTTTCTTTCTTTCTTTTTTTTTTTTTTTTGCTCCTCGCATTTTTCACACCTTTTCATCCTCCTTGCATTTTTCACAACTTTTCATGCTCCTCGCATTTTTCACACCTTTTCATGCTCCTCGCATTTTTCACACCTTTTCATGCTCCTGGTCTTTCTTTCTTTCTTTTTTTTTTTTTTTGCTCCTCGCATTTTTCACACCTTTTCATGCTCCTCGTCTTTTTTTTTTTTTTCTCCTCGCATTTTTCACACCTTTTCATGCTCCTTGCATTTTTCACAACTTTTCATGCTCGTCGCATTTTTCACACCTTTTCATGCTCCTGGTCTTACTTTTTTTTTTTTTTTTTTTTTGCTCCTCGCATTTTTCACACCTTTTCATACTCCTTGCATTTTTCACAACTTTTCATGCTCCTCGCATTTTTCACACCTTTTCATGCTCCTTCCATTTTTCACACCTTTTCATGCTCCTGGTCTTTCTTTTTTTTTTTTTGCTCCTCGCATTTTTCACACCTTTTCATGTTCCTGGTCTTTTTTTTTTTTTTTTTTTTTTTTGCTCCTCGCATTTTTCACACCTTTTCATGCTCCTGGTCTTTCTTTCTTTCTTTTTTTTATTTTTTTTGCTCCTCGCATTTTTCACACCTTTTCATGTTCCTGGTCTTTTTTTTTTTTTTTTTTTACTCCTCGCATTTTTCACACCTTTTCATGCTCCTGGTCTTTCTTTTTTTTTTTTTTTTTTGCTCCTCGCATTTTTCACACCTTGTCATGCTCCTAGTCTTTCTTTTTTCTTTTTTTTTTTTTTTGCTCCTCGCATTTTTCACACCTTTTCATGCTCCTGATCTTTTTTTTTTTTTTTTTGCTCCTCGCATTTTTCACACCTTTTCATGCTCCTGGTCTTTTTTTCTTTTTTTTTTGCTCCTCGAATTTTTCACACCTTTTCATGCTCCTCGCATTTTTCACACCTCTTCATGCTCCTCGCATTTTTCACACCTTTTCATGCTCCTGGTCTTTCTTTTTTTTTTTTTTGCTCCTCGCATTTTTCACACCTTTTCATGCTCCTGGTTTTTTTTTTTTTTGCTCCTCAAATTTTTCACACCGTTTCATGCTCCTCGCATTTTTCACAACTTTTCATGCTCGTCGCATTTTTCACACCTTTTCATGCTCCTGGTCTTTCTTTTTTTTTTTTTGCTCCTCCCATTTTTCACACCTTTTCATGCTCCTGGTCTTTTTTTTTTTTTTTTTTTTTTGCTCCTCGAATTTTTCACACCTTTTCATGCTCCTGGTCTTTTTTTTTTTTTTTTTTGCTCCTCGAATTTTTCACACCTTTTCATGCTCCTGGTCTTTCTTTTTTTTTTTTTGCTCCTCGAATTTTTCACACCTTTTCATGCTCCTCGCATTTTTCACACCTCTTCATGCTCCTCGCATTTTTCACAACTTTTCATGCTCGTCGCATTTTTCACACCTTTTCATGCTCCTGGTCTTTCTTTTTTTTTTTTTTGCTCCCCGCATTTTCACACCTTTTCATGCTCCTGGTCTTTCTTTTTTTTTTTTTTTTTTTTTCTCCTCGCATTTTTCTCACCTTTTCATGCTCCTGGTCTTTTTTTTTTTTTTGCTCCTCGAATTTTTCACACCTTTTCATGCTCCTCGCATTTTTCACACCTTTTCATGCTCCTGGTCTTTCTTTCTTTCTTTTTTTTTTTTTTTTGCTCCTCGCATTTTTCACACCTTTTCATCCTCCTTGCATTTTTCACAACTTTTCATGCTCCTCGCATTTTTCACACCTTTTCATGCTCCTCGCATTTTTCACACCTTTTCATGCTCCTGGTCTTTCTTTCTTTCTTTTTTTTTTTTTTGCTCCTCGCATTTTTCACACCTTTTCATGCTCCTGGTCTTTTTTTTTTTTTTTCTCCTCGCATTTTTCACACCTTTTCATGCTCCTTGCATTTTTCACAACTTTTCATGCTCGTCGCATTTTTCACACCTTTTCATGCTCCTGGTCTTTCTTTTTTTTTTTTTTTTTTTTTGCCTCTCGCATTTTCCACACCTTTTCATGCTCCTTGCATTTTTCACAACTTTTCATGCTCCTCGCATTTTTCACACCTTTTCATGCTCCTTCCATTTTTCACACCTTTTCATGCTCCTGGTCTTTCTTTTTTTTTTTTTGCTCCTCGCATTTTTCACACCTTTTCATGTTCCTGGTCTTTTTTTTTTTTTTTTTTGCTCCTCGCATTTTTCACAGCTTTTCATGCGCCTGGTCTTTCTTTCTTTCTTTTTTTTATTTTTTTTGCTCCTCGCATTTTTCACACCTTTTCATATTCCTGGTCTTTTTTTTTTTTTTTTTTTTACTCCTCGCATTTTTCACACCTTTTCATGCTCCTGGTCTTTCTTTTTTTTTTTTTTTTTTTTGCTCCTCGCATTTTTCACACCTTGTCATGCTCCTAGTCTTTCTTTTTTCTTTTTTTTTTTTTTGCTCCTCGCATTTTTCACACCTTTTCATGCTCCTGATCTTTTTTTTTTTTTTTTGCTCCTCGCATTTTTCACACCTTTTCATGCTCCTGGTCTTTTTTTTTTTTTTTTTTGCTCCTCGAATTTTTCACACCTTTTCATGCTCCTCGCATTTTTCACACCTCTTCATGCTCCTCGCATTTTTCACACCTTTTCATGCTCCTGGTCTTTCTTTTTTTTTTTTTTGCTCCTCGCATTTTTCACACCTTTTCATGCTCCTGGTTTTTTTTTTTTTTGCTCCTCAAATTTTTCACACCGTTTCATGCTCCTCGCATTTTTCACAACTTTTCATGCTCGTCGCGTTTTTCACACCTTTTCATGCTCCTGGTCTTTCTTTTTTTTTTTTTTTTTTTTGCTCCTCGCATTTTTCACACCTTGTCATGCTCCTAGTCTTTTTTTTTCTTTTTTCTTTTTTTTGCTCCTCGCATTTTTCACACCTTTTCATGCTCCTGGTCTTTTTTTTTTTTTTTTTTGCTCCTCGAATTTTTCACACCTTTTCATGCTCCTCGCATTTTTCACACCTCTTCATGCTCCTCGCATTTTTCACACCTTTTCATGCTCCTGGTCTTTCTTTTTTTTTTTTTGCTCCTCGCATTTTTCACACCTTTTCATGCTCCTGGTCTTTTTTTTTTTTTTTTTTTGCTCCTCGAATTTTTCACACCTTTTCATGCTCCTCGCATTTTTCACACCTCTTCATGCTCCTCACATTTTTCACAACTTTTCATGCTCCTCGCATTTTTCACACCTTTTCATGCTCCTTGCATTTTTCACACCTTTTCATGCTCCTGGTCTTTCTTTTTTTTTTTTTGATCCTCGTTTTTTTCACACCTTTTCATGCTCCTGGTCTTTCTTTCTTTCTTTTTTTTTTTTTTTTTGCTCCTCGCATTTTTCACACCTTTTCATGTTCCTGGTCTTTTTTTTTTTTTTTTTTTCCTCCTCGCATTTTTCACACCTTTTCATGCTCCTGGTCTTTTTTTTTTTTGCTCCTCGAATTTTTCACACCTTTTCATGCTCCTGGTCTTTTTTTTTTTTTTTTTTTTGCTCCTCGAATTTTTCACACCTTTTCATGCTCCTCGCATTTTTCACACCTCTTCATGCTCCTCGCATTTTTCACACCTTTTCATGCTCCTGGTCTTTCTTTTTTTTTTTTTTGCTCCTCGCATTTTTCACACCTTTTCATGCTCCTGGTCTTTTTTTTTTTTTTTTTTTTGCTCCTCGAATTTTTCACACCTTTTCATGCTCCTCGCATTTTTCACACCTCTTCATGCTCCTCGCATTTTTCACACCTTTTCATGCTCCTGGTCTTTCTTTTTTTTTTTTTGCTCCTCGCATTTTTCACACCTTTTCATGCTCCTGGTCTTTCTTTTTTTTTTTTTTTTTTCTCCTCGCTTTTTTCACACCTTTTCATGCTCCTGGTCTTTCTTTCTTTCTTTTTTTTTTTTTTTTGATCCTCGTATTTTTCACACCTTTTCATGCTCCTGGTCTTTTTTCTTTTTTTTTTTTGCTCCTCGAATTTTTCACACCTTTTCATGGTCCTCGCATTTTTCACACCTCTTCATGCTCATCACATTTTTCACAAATTTTCATGCTCCTCGCATTTTTCACACCTTTTCATGCTCCTTGCATTTTTCACACCTTTTTATGCTCCTGGTCTTTCTTTTTTTTTTTTTGCTCCTGGCATTTTTCACACCTTTTCATGTTCCTGGTCTTTTTTTTTTTCTTTTTCCTCGCTTTTTTCACACCTTTTCATGCTCCTGGTTTTTTTTTTTTTTGCTCCTCAAATTTTTCACACCTTTTCATCCTCCTCGCATTTTTCACACCTCTTCATGCTCTTCGCATTTTTCACACCTTTTCATGCTCATCGCATTTTTCACACCTTTTCATGCTCCTGGTCTTTCTTTTTTTTTTTTTGCTCCTCGCATTTTTCACACCTTTTCATGCTCCTGGTCTTTTTTTTTTCTTTTGCTCCTCGCATTTTTCACACGTTTTCATGCTCCTGGTCTTTCTTTTTTTTTTTTTTTTTTTGCTCCTCGCATTTTTCACACCTTTTCATGCTCCTGATCTTTTTTTTTTTTTTTTGCTCCTCGCATTTTTCACACCTTTTCATGCTCCTGGTCTTTTTTTTTTTTTTTTTTGCTCCTCGAATTTTTCACACCTTTTCATGCTCCTCGCATTTTTCACACCTCTTCATGCTCCTCGCATTTTTCACACCTTTTCATGCTCCTGGTCTTTCTTTTTTTTTTTTTTGCTCCTCGCATTTTTCACACCTTTTCATGCTCCTGGTTTTTTTTTTTTTTGCTCCTCAAATTTTTCACACCGTTTCATGCTCCTCGCATTTTTCACAACTTTTCATGCTCGTCGCGTTTTTCACACCTTTTCATGCTCCTGGTTTTTCTTTTTTTTTTTTTTTTTTTTTTGCTCCTCGCATTTTTCACACCTTGTCATGCTCCTAGTCTTTCTTTTTTCTTTTTTTTTTTTTTTGCTCCTCGCATTTTTCACACCTTTTCATGCTCCTGATCTTTTTTTTTTTTTTTTGCTCCTCGCATTTTTCACACCTTTTCATGCTCCTGGTCTTTTTTTTTTTTTGCTCCTCAAATTTTTCACACCTTTTCATCCTCCTCGCATTTTTCACACCTCTTCATGCTCCGCGCATTTTTCACACCTTTTCATGCTCATCGCATTTTTCACACCTTTTCATGCTCCTGGTCTTTCTTTTTTTTTTTTTGCTCCTCGCATTTTTCACACCTTTTCATGCTCCTGGTCTTTTTTTTTTCCTTTGCTCCTCGGATTTTTCACACCTTTTCATGCTCCTGGTCTTTCTTTTTTTTTTTTTTTTTGCTCCTCGCATTTTTCACACCTTTTCATGCTCCTTGCATTTTTCACACCTTTTCATGCTCCTCGCATTTTTCACACCTTTTCATGCTCCTTGCATTTTTCCCACATTTTCATGCTCCTGGTCTTTCTTTTTTTTTTTTTGCTCCTCGCATTTTTTACATCTTTTCATGTTCCTGGTCTTTTTTTTTTTTTTTTTTGCTCCTCGCATTTTTCACAACATTTCATGCTCCTGGTCTTTCTTTCTTTCTTTTTTTTATTTTTTTTGCTCCTCGCATTTTTCACACCTTTTCATGTTCCTGGTCTTTTTTTTTTTTTTTTTTTTTTGCTCCTCGCATTTTTCACACCTTTTCATGCTCCTGGTCTTTCTTTTTTTTTTTTTTTTTTTTTGCTCCTCGCATTTTTCACACCTTGTCATGCTCCTGGTCTTTCTTTCTTTCTTTTTTTTTTTTTTTTGCTCCTCGCATTTTTCACACCTTTTCATGTTCCTGGTCTTTTTTTTTTTTTTTCCTCGCATTTTTCACAAGTTTTCATGCTCCTGGTCTTTTTTTTTTTTTTTTTTTTTACTCCTCGCATTTTTCACACCTTTTCATGCTCCTCGCAATTTTCACACTTCTTCATGCTCCTCGCATTTTTCACAACTTTTCATGCTCCTGGTCTTTCTTTCTTTCTTTTTTTTATTTTTTTTACTCCTCTCATTTTTCACACCTTTTCATGTTCCTGGTCTTTTTTTTTTTTTTTTTTTTTACTCCTCGCATTTTTCACACCTTTTCATGCTCCTGGTCTTTCTATTTTTTTTTTTTTTTTTGCTCCTCGCATTTTTCACACCTTTTCATGCTCCTGGTCTTTCTTTTTTTTTTTTTTTTTTTTTGCTCCTCGCATTTTTCACACCTTTTCATGTTCATCGCATTTTTCACACCTTTTCATGCTCCTGGTTTTTTTTTTTTGCTCCTCGCATTTTTAACACCTTTTCATGTTCCTGGTCTTTTTTTTTTTTTTTTTTTTGCTCCTCGCATTTTTCACACCTTGTCATGCTCCTGGTCTTTCTTTCTTTCTTTTTTTTTTTTTTTGCTCCTCGCATTTTTCACACCTTTTCATGTTCCTGGTCTTTTTTTTTTTTTTTCCTCGCATTTTTCACAAGTTCTCATGCTCCTGGTCTTTTTTTTTTTTTTGCTCCTCGAATTTTTCACACCTTTTCATGCTCTTCGCAATTTTCACACCTCTTCATGCTCCTCGCATTTTTCACAACTTTTCATGCTCGTCGCATTTTTCACACCTTTTCATGCTCCTGGTCTTTCTTTTTTTTTTTTTTTTTTTTTGCTCCTCGCATTTTTCACACCTTTTCATGCTCCTTGCATTTTTCACACATTTTCATGCTCCTGGTCTTTCTTTTTTTTTTTTTGCTCCTCGCATTTTTCACACCTTTTCATGTTCCTGGTCTTTTTTTTTTTTTTTTTGCTCCTCGCATTTTTCACAACTTTTCATGCTCCTGGTCTTTCTTTCTTTCTTTTTATTATTTTTTTTGCTCCTCGCATTTTTCACACCTTTTCATTTTCCTGGTCTTTTTTTTTTTTTTTCCTCGCATTTTTCACCCCTTTTCTTGCTCCTGGTTTTTTTTTTTTTTTGCTCCTCAAATTTTTCACACCGTTTCATGCTCCTCGCATTTTTCACAACTTTTAATGCTCGTCGCATTTTTCACACCTTTTCATGCTCCTGGTCTTTCTTTTTTTTTTTTTGCTCCTCGCATTTTTGAAACCTTTTCATGTTCCTGGCTTTTTTTTTTTTTTTTTTTTTGCTCCTCGCATTTTTCACACCTTTTCATGCTCCTCGCATTTTTCACACCTCTTCATGCTCCTCGCATTTTTCACAACTTTTCATGGTCGTCGCATTTTTCACACCTTTTCCTGCTCCTGGTCTTTCTTTTTTTTTTTTTGCTCCTCGCATTTTTCACACCTTTTCATGTTCCTGGTCTTTTTTTTTTTTTTTTCTTTGCTCCTCGAATTTTTCACACCTTTTCATGCTGCTCGCATTTTTCACACCTCTTCATGCTCCTCACATTTTTCACAACTTTTCATGCTCCTCGCATTTTTCACACCTTTTCATGCCCCTTGCATTTTTCACACCTTTTCATGCTCCTTTTCTTTCTTTTTTTTTTTTTGATCCTCGCATTTTTCACACCTTTTCATGCTAATGGTCTTTCTTTTTTTTTTTTTTTTTTTTGCTCCTCGCATTTTTCACACCTTTTCATGCTCCTGGTCTTTCTTTCTTTCTTTTTTTTTTTTTTTTTGCTCCTCGCATTTTTCACACCTTTTCATATTCCTGGTCTTTTTTTTTTTTTTTTCCTCCTCGCATTTTTCACACCTTTTCATGCTCCTGGTCTTTTTTTTTTTTTGCTCCTCGAATTTTTCACACCTTTTCATGCTCCTGGTCTTTTTTTTTTTTTTTTTTTTGCTCCTCGAATTTTTCACACCTTTTCATGCCCCTCGCATTTTTCACACCTCTTCATGCTCCTCGCATTTTTCACACCTTTTCATGCTCCTGGTCTTTCTTTTTTTTTTTTGCTCCTCGCATTTTTCACACCTTTTCATGCTAATGGTCTTTCTTTTTTTTTTTTTGCTGCTCGAATTTTTCACACCTTTTCATGCTCCTCGCATTTTTCACACCTCTTCATGCTCCTCGCATTTTTCACAACTTTTCATGCTCGTCGCATTTTTCACACCTTTTCATGCTCCTGGTCTTTCTTTTTTTTTTTTTGCTCCTCGCATTTTTCACCCCTTTTCATGCTCCTGGTCTTTTTTTTTTCTTTTGCTCCTCGCATTTTTCACACCTTTTCATGCTCCTGGTCTTTCTTTTTTTTTTTTTTGCTCCTCGCATTTTTCACACCTTTTCATGCTCCTGGTGTTTTTTTTTTCTTTTGCTCCTCGCATTTTTCACACCTTTTCATGCTCCTGGTCTTTCTTTTTTTTTTTTTTTTTTTTGCTCCTCGCATTTTTCACACCTTTTCATGCTCCTTGCATTTTTCACAACTTTTCATGCTCCTCGCATTTTTCACACCTTTTCATGCTCCTTCCATTTTTCACACCTTTTCATGCTCCTGGTCTTTCTTTTTTTTTTTTTTGCTCCTCGCATTTTTCACACCTTTTCATGTTCCTGGTCTTTTTTTTTTTTTTTTTCCTCCTCGCATTTTTCACACCTTTTCATGCTCCTGGTCTTTCTTTCTTTCTTTTTTTTATTTTTTTTGCTCCTCGCATTTTTCACACCGTTTCATGTTCCTGGTCTTTTTTTTTTTTTTTTTTTTTACTCCTCGCATTTTTCACACCTTTTCATGCTCCTGGTCTTTCTTTTTTTTTTTTTTTTTTTTGCTCCTCGCATTTTTCACACCTTGTCATGCTCCTGGTCTTTCTTTTTTTTTTTTTTGCTCCTCGCATTTTTCACACCTTTTCATGTTCCTGGTCTTTTTTTTTTTTTTTTCCTCGCATTTTTCACACCTTTTCATGCTCCTGGTCTTTTTTTTTTTTTTGCTCCTCGAATTTTTCACACCTTTTCATGCTCCTCGCATTTTTCACACATCTTCATGCTCCTCGCATTTTTCACAACTTTTCATGCTCGTCGCATTTTTCACACCTTTTCATGCTCCTGGTCTTTCTTTTTTTTTTTTTTGCTCCCCGCATTTTTCACACCTTTTCATGCTCCTGGTCTTTTTTTTTTTTTTTTTTTTTGCTCCTCGAATTTTTCACACCTTTTCATGCTCCTGGTCTTTCTTTCTTTCTTTTTTTTTTTTTTTTGCTCCTCGCATTTTTCACACCTTTTCATCCTCCTTGCATTTTTCACAACTTTTCATGCTCCTCGCATTTTTCACACCTTTTCATGCTCCTCGCATTTTTCACACCTTTTCATGCTCCTGGTCTTTCTTTCTTTCTTTTTTTTTTTTTTTGCTCCTCGCATTTTTCACACCTTTTCATGCTCCTGGTCTTTTTTTTTTTTTTTCTCCTCGCATTTTTCACACCTTTTCATGCTCCTTGCATTTTTCACAACTTTTCATGCTCGTCGCATTTTTCACACCTTTTCATGCTCCTGGTCTTTCTTTTTTTTTTTTTTTTTTTTTTGCCTCTCGCATTTTTCACACCTTTTCTTTTTCCTGGTCTTTTTTTTTTTTTTTTTTTTTTTTTGCTCCTCGCATTTTTCACAGCTTTTCATGCTCCTGGTCTTTCTTTCTTTCTTTTTATTATTTTTTTTGCTCCTCGCATTTTTCACACCTTTTCATATTCCTGGTCTTTTTTTTTTTTTTTTTTTTACTCCTCGCATTTTTCACACCTTTTCATGCTCCTGGTCTTTCTTTTTTTTTTTTTTTTTTTTTGCTCCTCGCATTTTTCACACCTTGTCATGCTCCTAGTCTTTCTTTTTTCTTTTTTTTTTTTTTGCTCCTCGCATTTTTCACACCTTTTCATGCTCCTGATCTTTTTTTTTTTTTTTTGCTCCTCGCATTTTTCACACCTTTTCATGCTCCTGGTCTTTTTTTTTTTTTTTTTTGCTCCTCGAATTTTTCACACCTTTTCATGCTCCTCGCATTTTTCACACCTCTTCATGCTCCTCGCATTTTTCACACCTTTTCATGCTCCTGGTCTTTCTTTTTTTTTTTTTTGCTCCTCGCATTTTTCACACCTTTTCATGCTCCTGGTTTTTTTTTTTTTTGCTCCTCAAATTTTTCACACCGTTTCATGCTCCTCGCATTTTTCACAACTTTTCATGCTCGTCGCGTTTTTCACACCTTTTCATGCTCCTGGTCTTTCTTTTTTTTTTTTTTTTTTTTGCTCCTCGCATTTTTCACACCTTGTCATGCTCCTAGTCTTTTTTTTTCTTTTTTTTTTTTTTGCTCCTCGCATTTTTCACACCTTTTCATGCTCCTGATCTTTGTTTTTTTTTTTTGCTCCTCGCATTTTTCACACCTTTTCATGCTCCTGGTCTTTTTTTTTTTTTTTTTTGCTCCTCGAATTTTTCACACCTTTTCATGCTCCTCGCATTTTTCACACCTCTTCATGCTCCTCGCATTTTTCACACCTTTTCATGCTCCTGGTCTTTCTTTTTTTTTTTTTGCTCCTCGCATTTTTCACACCTTTTCATGCTCCTGGTCTTTTTTTTTTTTTTTTTTTTGCTCCTCGAATTTTTCACACCTTTTCATGCTCCTCGCATTTTTCACACCTCTTCATGCTCCTCACATTTTTCACAACTTTTCATGCTCCTCGCATTTTTCACACCTTTTCATGCTCCTTGCATTTTTCACACCTTTTCATGCTCCTGGTCTTTCTTTTTTTTTTTTTGATCCTCGTATTTTTCACACCTTTTCATGCTCCTGGTCTTTCTTTCTTTCTTTTTTTTTTTTTTTTTTGCTCCTCGCATTTTTCACACCTTTTCTTTTTCCTGGTTTTTTTTTTTTTTTTTCCTCCTCGCATTTTTCACACCTTTTCATGCTCCTGGTCTTTTTTTTTTTTGCTCCTCGAATTTTTCACACCTTTTCATGCTCCTGGTCTTTTTTTTTTTTTTTTTTTTGCTCCTCGAATTTTTCACACCTTTTCATGCTCCTCGCATTTTTCACACCTCTTCATGCTCCTCGCATTTTTCACACCTTTTCATGCTCCTGGTCTTTCTTTTTTTTTTTTTTGCTCCTCGCATTTTTCACACCTTTTCATGCTCCTGGTCTTTCTTTTTTTTTTTTTTGCTCCTCGCATTTTTCACACCTTTTCATGCTCCTCGCATTTTTCACAACTTTTCATGCTCGTCGCATTTTTCACACCTTGTCATGCTCCTGGTCTTTCTTTCTTTCTTTTTTTTTTTTTTTGCTCCTCGCATTTTTCACACCTTTTCATGCTCCTGGTCTTTTTTTTTTTTTTGCTCCTCGAATTTTTCACACCTTTTCATGCTCCTCGCAATTTTCACACCTCTTCATGCTCCTCGCATTTTTCACAACTTTTCATGCTCGTCGCATTTTTCACACCTTTTCATGCTCCTGGTCTTTCTTTTTTTTTTTTTTTTTTTTTTGCTCCTCGCATTTTTCACACCTTTTCATGCTCCTTGCATTTTTCACAACTTTTCATGCTCCTCGCATTTTTCACACCTTTTCATGCTCCTTGCATTTTTCACACATTTTCATGCTCCTGGTCTTTCTTTTTTTTTTTTTGCTCCTCGCATTTTTCACACCTTTTCATGTTCCTGGTCTTTTTTTTTTTTTTTTTTGCTCCTCGCATTTTTCACACCTTTTCATGCTCCTGGTCTTTCTTTTTTTTTTTTTTTGCTCCCCTTTTTCACACCTTTTCATGCTCCTGGTCTTTCTTTTTTTTTTTTTTTTTTTTTGCTCCTCGCTTTTTTCTCACCTTTTCATGCTCCTGGTCTTTCTTTCTTTCTTTTTTTTTTTTTTTTGCTCCTCGCATTTTTCACACCTTTTCATGTTCCTGGTCTTTTTTTTTTTTCCTCGCATTTTTCACACCTTTTCATGCTCCTGGTCTTTTTTTTTTTTTTTTCTCCTCGAATTTTTCACACCTTTTCATGCTCCTGGTCTTTCTTTTTTTTTTTTTTTTTTTGCTCCTCGCATTTTTCACACCTTTTCATTCTCCTGGTCTTTCTTTCTTTCTTTTTTTTTTTTTTTTGCTCCTCGCATTTTTCACACCTTTTCATGCTCCTGGTCTTTTTTTTTTTTTTTTTTTTTTCCTCGCATTTTTCACACGTTTTCATGCTCCTGGGCTTTTTTTTTTTTTTTGCTCCTCGAATTTTTCACACCTTTTCATGCTCCTCGCATTTTTCACACCTCTAAATGCTCCTCGCATTTTTCACAACTTTTCATGCTCGTCGCATTTTGCACACCTTTTCATGCTCCTGGTCTTTCTTTTTTTTTTTTTTGCTCCCCGCATTTTTCACACCTTTTCATGCTCCTGGTCTTTCTTTTTTTTTTTTTTTTTTTTGCTCCTCGCATTTTTCACACCTTTTCATGCTCCTGATCTTTTTTTTTTTTCTTGCTCCTCGCATTTTTCACACCTTTTCATGCTCCTGGTCTTTTTTTTTTTTTTTTTGCTCCTCGCATTTTTCACACCTTTTCATGCTCCTGGTCTTTTTTTTTTTTTTTTTGCTCCTCGCATTTTTCACACCTTTTCATGCTCCTGGTCTTTTTTTTTTTTTTTTTTTCCTCGCTTTTTTCACACCTTTTCATGCTCCTGGTCTTTTTTTTTTTTTTTGCTCCTCGAATTTTTCACACCTTTTCATGCTCCTCGCATTTTTCACACATCTTCATGCTCCTCGCATTTTTCACAACTTTTCATGCTCGTCGCCTTTTTCACATCTTTTCATGCTCCTGGTCTTTCTTTTTTTTTTTTTTTTTTTGCTCCTCGCATTTTTCACACCTTTTCATGCTCCTGGTCTTTTTTTTTTTTTTTTTGTTCCTCGAATTTTTCACACCTTTTCATGCTCCTGGTCTTTCTTTCTTTCTTTTTTTTTTTTTTTTGCTCCTCGCATTTTTCACACCTTTTCATGCTACTTGCATTTTTCACAACTTTTCATGCTCCTCGCATTTTTCACACCTTTTCATGCTCCTCGCATTTTTCACACCTTTTCATGCTCCTGGTCTTTCTTTCTTTCTTTTTTTTTTTTTTTGCTCCTCGCATTTTTCACACCTTTTCATGCTCCTGGTCTTTCTTTCTTTTTTTTTTTTTTTTTTTTTCTCCTCGCATTTTTCACACCTTTTCATGTTCCTGGTCTTTTTTTTTTTTTTTTTTTTGCTCCTCGCATTTTTCACACCTTTTCATGCTCCTGGTTTTTTTTTTTTTTTGCTCCTCAAATTTTTCACACCTTTTCATGCTCCTGGTCTTTTTTTTTTCTTTTGCTCCTCGCATTTTTCACACCTTTTCATGCTCCTGGTCTTTCTTTTTTTTTTTTTTTTTTTGCTCCTCGCATTTTTCACACCTTTTCATGCTCCTTGCATTTTTCACACCTTTTCATGCTCCTTGCATTTTTCACAACTTTTCATGCTCCTCGCATTTTTCACACCTTTTCATGCTCCTTCCATTTTTCACACCTTTTCATGCTCCTGGTCTTTCTTTTTTTTTTTTTTGCTCCTCGCATTATTCACACCTTTTCATGTTCCTGGTCTTTTTTTTTTTTTTTTTGCTCCTCGCATTTTTCACACCTTTTCATGCTCCTGGTCTTTCTTTCTTTCTTTTTTTTTTTTTTTTTGCTCCTCGCATTTTTCACACCGTTTCATGTTCCTGGTCTTTTTTTTTTTTTTTTTTTTTACTCCTCCCATTTTTTACCCCTTTTCATTCTCCTGGTTTTTTTTTTTTTTTTTTTTTTTTTTTGCTCCTCGCATTTTTCACACCTTGTCATGCTCCTGGTCTTTCTTTCTTTCTTTTTTTTTTTTTTTTTGCTCCTCGCATTTTTCACACCTTTTCATGTTCCTGGTCTTTTTTTTTTTTTTTTTTCCTCGCATTTTTCACACCTTTTCTTTCTCCTGGTCTTTCTTTTTTTTTTTTTTTTTTTTTGCTCCTCGCATTTTTCACACCTTTTCATCCTCCTTGCATTTTTCACAACTTTTCATGCTCCTCGCATTTTTCACACCTTTTCATGCTCCTCGCATTTTTCACACCTTTTCATGCTCCTGGTCTTTCTTTCTTTCTTTTTTTTTTTTTTTGCTCCTCGCATTTTTCACACCTTTTCATGCTCCTGGTCTTCTTTTTTTTTTTTCTCCTCGCATTTTTCACACCTTTTCATGCTCCTTGCATTTTTCACAACTTTTCATGCTCGTCGCATTTTTCACACCTTTTCATGCTCCTGGTCTTTCTTTTTTTTTTTTTTTTTTTTTTGCTCCTCGCATTTTTCACAACTTTTCATACTCCTTGCATTTTTCACAACTTTTCATGCTCCTCGCATTTTTCACACCTTTTCATGCTCCTTCCATTTTTCACACCTTTTCATGCTCCTGGTCTTTCTTTTTTTTTTTTTGCTCCTCGCATTTTTCACACCTTTTCTTGTTCCTGGTCTTTTTTTTTTTTTTTTTTTTTTTTTTGCTCCTCGCATTTTTCACACCTTTTCATGCTCCTGGTCTTTCTTTCTTTCTTTTTTTTATTTTTTTTGCTCCTCGCATTTTTCACACCTTTTCATGCTCCTGGTTTTTTTTTTTTTTTGCTCCTCAAATTTTTCACACCGTTTCATGCTCCTCGCATTTTTCACAACTTTTCATGCTCGTCGCATTTTTCACACCTTTTCATGCTCCTGGTCTTTCTTTTTTTTTTTTTGCTCCTCGCATTTTTCACACTTTTTCATGTTCCTGGTCTTTTTTTTTTTTTTTTTTTTTTCTCCTCGCATTTTTCACACCTTTTCATGCTCCTTGTCTTTTTTTTTTTTTTTTTTTTGCTCCTCGAATTTTTCACACCTTTTCATGCTCCTGGTCTTTCTTTTTTTTTTTTTGCTCCTCGAATTTTTCACACCTTTTCATGCTCCTCGCATTTTTCACACCTCTTCATGCTCCTCGCATTTTTCACAACTTTTCATGCTCGTCGCATTTTTCACACCTTTTCATGCTCCTGGTCTTTCTTTTTTTTTTTTTTGCTCCCCGCATTTTCACACCTTTTCATGCTCCTGGTCTTTCTTTTTTTTTTTTTTTTTTTTTGCTCCTCGCATTTTTCACACCTTTTCATGCTCCTTGCATTTTTCACAACTTTTCATGCTCCTCGCATTTTTCACACCTTTTCATGCTCCTCGCATTTTTCACACCTTTTCATGCTCCTGGTCTTTCTTTCTTTCTTTTTTTTTTTTTTTGCTCCTCGCATTTTTCACACCTTTTCATGCTCCTGGTCTTCTTTTTTTTTTTTCTCCTCGCATTTTTCACACCTTTTCATGCTCCTTGCATTTTTCACAACTTTTCATGCTCGTCGCATTTTTCACACCTTTTCATGCTCCTGGTCTTTCTTTTTTTTTTTTTTTTTTTTTGCTCCTCGCATTTTTCACAACTTTTCATACTCCTTGCATTTTTCACAACTTTTCATGCTCCTCGCATTTTTCACACCTTTTCATGCTCCTTCCATTTTTCACACCTTTTCATGCTCCTGGTCTTTCTTTTTTTTTTTTTGCTCCTCGCATTTTTCACACCTTTTCATGTTCCTGGTCTTTTTTTTTTTTTTTTTTTTTTTTTGCTCCTCGCATTTTTCACACCTTTTCATGCTCCTGGTCTTTCTTTCTTTCTTTTTTTTTTTTTTTTTGCTCCTCGCATTTTTCACCCCTTTTCATGCTCCTGGTTTTTTTTTTTTTTTGCTCCTCAAATTTTTCACACCGTTTCATGCTCCTCGCATTTTTCACAACTTTTCATGCTCGTCGCATTTTTCACACCTTTTCATGCTCCTGGTCTTTCTTTTTTTTTTTTTTGCTCCCCGCATTTTCACACCTTTTCATGCTCCTGGTCTTTCTTTTTTTTTTTTTGCTCCTCGAATTTTTCACACCTTTTCATGCTCCTCGCATTTTTCACACCTCTTCATGCTCCTCGCATTTTTCACAACTTTTCATGCTCGTCGCATTTTTCACACCTTTTCATGCTCCTGGTCTTTCTTTTTTTTTTTTTTGCTCCCCGCATTTTCACACCTTTTCATGCTCCTGGTCTTTCTTTTTTTTTTTTTTGCTCCCCGCATTTTTCACACCTTTTCATGCTCCTGGTCTTTTTTTTTTTTTTTTTTTTTTTTGCTCCTCGCATTTTTCACACCTTTTCATGCTCCTGATCTTTTTTTTTTTTCTTGCTCCTCGCATTTTTCACACCTTTTCATGCTCCTGGTCTTTTTTTTTTTTTTTTTGCTCCTCGCATTTTTCACACCTTTTCATGCTCCTGGTCTTTTTTTTTTTTTTTGCTCCTCGCATTTTTCACACCTTTTCATGCTCCTGGTCTTTTTTTTTTTTTTTTGCTCCTCGAATTTTTCACACCTTTTCATGCTCCTCGCATTTTTCACACATCTTCATGCTCCTCGCATTTTTCACAACTTTTCATGCTCGTCGCATTTTTCACATCTTTTCATGCTCCTGGTCTTTCTTTTTTTTTTTTTTTTTTTGCTCCTCGCATTTTTCACACCTTTTCATGCTCCTGGTCTTTTTTTTTTTTTTTTTGTTCCTCGAATTTTTCACACCTTTTCATGCTCCCTGGTCTTTCTTTCTTTCTTTTTTTTTTTTTTTTTGCTCCTCGCATTTTTCACACCTTTTCATGCTACTTGCATTTTTCACAACTTTTCATGCTCCTCGCATTTTTCACACCTTTTCATGCTCCTCGCATTTTTCACACCTTTTCATGCTCCTGGTCTTTCTTTCTTTCTTTTTTTTTTTTTTTGCTCCTCGCATTTTTCACACCTTTTCATGCTCCTGGTCTTTCTTTCTTTCTTTTTTTTTTTTTTTTTGCTCCTCGCATTTTTCACACCTTTTCATGTTCCTGGTCTTTTTTTTTTTTTTTTTTTTGCTCCTCGCATTTTTCACACCTTTTCATGCTCCTGGTTTTTTTTTTTTTTTTGCTCCTCAAATTTTTCACACCTTTTCATCCTCCTCGCATTTTTCACACCTCTTCATGCTCCTCGCATTTTTCACACCTTTTCATGCTCATCGCATTTTTCACACCTTTTCATGCTCCTGGTCTTTCTTTTTTTTTTTTTGCTCCTCGCATTTTTCACACCTTTTCATGCTCCTGGTCTTTTTTTTTTCTTTTGCTCCTCGCATTTTTCACACCTTTTCATGCTCCTGGTCTTTCTTTTTTTTTTTTTTTTTTTTTGCTCCTCGCATTTTTCACACCTTTTCATGCTCCTTGCATTTTTCACACCTTTTCATGCTCCTTGCATTTTTCACAACTTTTCATGCTCCTCGCATTTTTCACACCTTTTCATGCTCCTTCCTTTTTTCACACCTTTTCATGCTCCTGGTCTTTCTTTTTTTTTTTTTGCTCCTCGCATTTTTCACACCTTTTCATGTTCCTGGTCTTTTTTTTTTTTTTTTTGCTCCTCGCATTTTTCACACCTTTTCATGCTCCTGGTCTTTCTTTCTTTCTTTTTTTTTTTTTTTTTGCTCCTCGCATTTTTCACACCGTTTCATGTTCCTGGTCTTTTTTTTTTTTTTTTTTTTACTCCTCGCATTTTTCACACCTTTTCATGCTCCTGGTCTTTCTTTTTTTTTTTTTTTTTTTTTTGCTCCTCGCATTTTTCACACCTTGTCATGCTCCTGGTCTTTCTTTCTTTCTTTTTTTTTTTTTTTTGCTCCTCGCATTTTTCACACCTTTTCATGTTCCTGGTCTTTTTTTTTTTTTTTTTTTCCTCGCATTTTTCACACCTTTTCATGCTCCTGGTCTTTTTTTTTTTTTTTGCTCCTCGAATTTTTCACACCTTTTCATGCTCCTCGCATTTTTCACACATCTTCATGCTCCTCGCATTTTTCACAACTTTTCATGCTCGTCGCATTTTTCACACCTTTTCATGCTCCTGGTCTTTCTTTTTTTTTTTTTTGCTCCCCGCATTTTTCACACCTTTTCATTCTCCTGGTCTTTTTTTTTTTTTTTTTTTTGCTCCTCGAATTTTTCACACCTTTTCATGCTCCTGGTCTTTCTTTCTTTCTTTTTTTTTTTTTTTTGCTCCTCGCATTTTTCACACCTTTTCATCCTCCTTGCATTTTTCACAACTTTTCTTGCTCCTCGCATTTTTCACACCTTTTCATGCTCCTCGCATTTTTCACACCTTTTCATGCTCCTGGTCTTTCTTTATTTCTTTTTTTTTTTTTTTGCTCCTCGCATTTTTCACTCCTTTTCATGCTCCTGGTCTTCTTTTTTTTTTTTCTCCTCGCATTTTTCACACCTTTTCATGCTCCTTGCATTTTTCACAACTTTTCATGCTCGTCGCATTTTTCACACCTTTTCATGCTCCTGGTCTTTCTTTTTTTTTTTTTTTTTTTTTTGCTCCTCGCATTTTTCACAACTTTTCATACTCCTTGCATTTTTCACAACTTTTCATGCTCCTCGCATTTTTCACACCTTTTCATGCTCCTTCCATTTTTCACACCTTTTCATGCTCCTGGTCTTTCTTTTTTTTTTTTTGCTCCTCGCATTTTTCACACCTTTTCATGTTCCTGGTCTTTTTTTTTTTTTTTTTTTTTTTTTGCTCCTCGCATTTTTCACACCTTTTCATGCTCCTGGTCTTTCTTTCTTTCTTTTTTTTATTTTTTTTGCTCCTCGCATTTTTCACACCTTTTCATGCTCCTGGTTTTTTTTTTTTTTTGCTCCTCAAATTTTTCACACCGTTTCATGCTCCTCGCATTTTTCACAACTTTTCATGCTCGTCGCATTTTTCACACCTTTTCATGCTCCTGGTCTTTCTTTTTTTTTTTTTGCTCCTCGCATTTTTCACACTTTTTCATGTTCCTGGTCTTTTTTTTTTTTTTTTTTTTTTTTCTCCTCGCATTTTTCACACCTTTTCATGCTCCTTGTCTTTTTTTTTTTTTTTTTTTGCTCCTCGAATTTTTCACACCTTTTCATGCTCCTGGTCTTTCTTTTTTTTTTTTTTGCTCCTCGAATTTTTCACACCTTTTCATGCTCCTCGCATTTTTCACACCTCTTCATGCTCCTCGCATTTTTCACACCTTTTCATGCTCCTTCCATTTTTCACACCTTTTCATGCTCCTGGTCTTTCTTTTTTTTTTTTTTGCTCCCCGCATTTTCACACCTTTTCATGCTCCTGGTCTTTCTTTTTTTTTTTTTTTTTTTTTTGCTCCTCAAATTTTTCACACCTTGTCATGCTCCTGGTCTTTCTTTCTTTCTTTTTTTTTTTTTTTTGCTCCTCGCATTTTTCACAGCTTTTCATGCTCCTGGTCTTTCTTTTTTTTTTTTTTTGCTCCTCGCATTTTTCACACCTTTTCATGTTCCTGGTCTTTTTTTTTTTTTTTTTTGCTCCTCGCATTTTTCACACCTTTTCATGCTCCTGGTCTTTCTTTCTTTCTTTTTTTTATTTTTTTTGCTCCTCGCATTTTTCACACCGTTTCATGTTCCTGGTCTTTTTTTTTTTTTTTTTTTTTTACTCCTCGCATTTTTCACACCTTTTCATGCTCCTGGTCTTTCTTTTTTTTTTTTTTTTTTTTTGCTCCTCGCATTTTTCACACCTTGTCATGCTCCTGGTCTTTCTTTCTTTCTTTTTTTTTTTTTTTTGCTCCTCGCATTTTTCACACCTTTTCATGTTCCTGGTCTTTTTTTTTTTTTTTTTTCCTCGCATTTTTCACACCTTTTCATGCTCCTGGTCTTTTTTTTTTTTTTTGCTCCTCGAATTTTTCACACCTTTTCATGCTCCTCGCATTTTTCACACATCTTCATGCTCCTCGCATTTTTCACAACTTTTCATGCTCGTCGCATTTTTCACACCTTTTCATGCTCCTGGTCTTTCTTTTTTTTTTTTTTTGCTCCCCGCATTTTTCACACCTTTTCATGCTCCTGGTCTTTTTTTTTTTTTTTTTTTTTGCTCCTCGAATTTTTCACACCTTTTCATGCTCCTGGTCTTTCTTTCTTTCTTTTTTTTTTTTTTTTGCTCCTCGCATTTTTCACACCTTTTCATCCTCCTTGCATTTTTCACAACTTTTCATGCTCCTCGCATTTTTCACACCTTTTCATGCTCCTCGCATTTTTCACACCTTTTCATGCTCCTGGTCTTTCTTTCTTTCTTTTTTTTTTTTTTTGCTCCTCGCATTTTTCACTCCTTTTCTTGCTCCTGGTCTTCTTTTTTTTTTTTCTCCTCGCATTTTTCACACCTTTTCATGCTCCTTGCATTTTTCACAACTTTTCATGCTCGTCGCATTTTTCACACCTTTTCATGCTCCTGGTCTTTCTTTTTTTTTTTTTTTTTTTTTTTGCTCCTCGCATTTTTCACAACTTTTCATACTCCTTGCATTTTTCACAACTTTTCATGCTCCTCGCATTTTTCACACCTTTTCATGCTCCTTCCATTTTTCACCCCTTTTCTTGCTCCTGGTCTTTCTTTTTTTTTTTTTGCTCCTCGCATTTTTCACACCTTTTCATGTTCCTGGTCTTTTTTTTTTTTTTTTTTTTTTTTGCTCCTCGCATTTTTCACACCTTTTCATGCTCCTGGTCTTTCTTTCTTTCTTTTTTTTATTTTTTTTGCTCCTCGCATTTTTCACACCTTTTCATGCTCCTGGTTTTTTTTTTTTTTTGCTCCTCAAATTTTTCACACCGTTTCATGCTCCTCGCATTTTTCACAACTTTTCATGCTCGTCGCATTTTTCACACCTTTTCATGCTCCTGGTCTTTCTTTTTTTTTTTTTTGCTCCTCGCATTTTTCACACTTTTTCATGTTCCTGGTCTTTTTTTTTTTTTTTTTTTTTTCTCCTCGCATTTTTCACACCTTTTCATTCTCCTTGTCTTTTTTTTTTTTTTTTTTTGCTCCTCGAATTTTTCACACCTTTTCATGCTCCTGGTCTTTCTTTTTTTTTTTTTTGCTCCTCGAATTTTTCACACCTTTTCATGCTCCTCGCATTTTTCACACCTCTTCATGCTCCTCGCATTTTTCACACCTTTTCATGCTCCTTCCATTTTTCACACCTTTTCATGCTCCTGGTCTCTCTTTTTTTTTTTTTTGCTCCCCGCATTTTCACACCTTTTCATGCTCCTGGTCTTTCTTTTTTTTTTTTTTTTTTTTTGCTCCTCGCATTTTTCACACCTTGTCATGCTCCTGGTCTTTCTTTCTTTCTTTTTTTTTTTTTTTTTGCTCCTCGCATTTTTCACACCTTTTCATGTTCCTGGTCTTTTTTTTTTTCCTCGCATTTTTCACACCTTTTCATGCTCCTGGTCTTTTTTTTTTTTTTGCTCCTCGAATTTTTCACACCTTTTCATGCTCCTCGCATTTTTCACACATCTTCATGCTCCTCGCATTTTTCACAACTTTTCATGCTCGTCGCATTTTTCACACCTTTTCATGCTCCTGGTCTTTCTTTTTTTTTTTTTTTTTTTTGCTCCTCGCATTTTTCACACCTTTTCATTCTCCTGGTCTTTCTTTCTTTCTTTTTTTTTTTTTTTTTGCTCCTCGCATTTTTCACACCTTTTCATGCTCCTGGTCTTTTTTTTTTTTTTTTTTTTCCTCGCATTTTTCACACGTTTTCATGCTCCTGGGCTTTTTTTTTTTTTTTTGCTCCTCGAATTTTTCACACCTTTTCATGCTCCTCGCATTTTTCACACCTCTTCATGCTCCTCGCATTTTTCACAACTTTTCATGCTCGTCGCATTTTTCACACCTTTTCATGCTCCTGGTCTTTCTTTTTTTTTTTTTTGCTCCCCGCATTTTTCACACCTTTTCATGCTCCTGGTCTTTCTTTTTTTTTTTTTTTTTTTTTGCTCCTCGCATTTTTCACACCTTTTCATGCTCCTGATCTTTTTTTTTTTTCTTGCTCCTCGCATTTTTCACACCTTTTCATGCTCCTGGTCTTTTTTTTTTTTTTTTTTGCTCCTCGCATTTTTCACACCTTTTCATGCTCCTGGTCTTTTTTTTTTTTTTTTTGCTCCTCGCATTTTTCACACCTTTTCATGCTCCTGGTCTTTTTTTTTTTTTTTGCTCCTCGAATTTTTCACACCTTTTCATGCTCCTCGCATTTTTCACACATCTTCATGCTCCTCGCATTTTTCACAACTTTTCATGCTCGTCGCATTTTTCACATCTTTTCATGCTCCTGGTCTTTCTTTCTTTTTTTTTTTTTTTGCTCCTCGCATTTTTCACACCTTTTCATGCTCCTGGTCTTTTTTTTTTTTTTTTTGTTCCTCGAATTTTTCACACCTTTTCATGCTCCTGGTCTTTCTTTCTTTCTTTTTTTTTTTTTTTTGCTCCTCGCATTTTTCACACCTTTTCATGCTACTTGCATTTTTCACAACTTTTCATGCTCCTCGCATTTTTCACACCTTTTCATGCTCCTCGCTTTTTTCACACCTTTTCATGCTCCTGGTCTTTCTTTCTTTCTTTTTTTTTTTTTTGCTCCTCGCATTTTTCACACCTTTTCATGCTCCTGGTCTTTCTTTCTTTCTTTTTTTTTTTTTTTTGCTCCTCGCATTTTTCACCCCTTTTCATGTTCCTGGTCTTTTTTTTTTTTTTTTTTTTTGCTCCTCGCTTTTTTCACACCTTTTCATGCTCCTTGTTTTTTTTTTTTTTTGCTCCTCAAATTTTTCACACCTTTTCATCCTCCTCGCATTTTTCACACCTCTTCATGCTCCTCGCATTTTTCACACCTTTTCATGCTCATCGCATTTTTCACACCTTTTCATGCTCCTGGTCTTTCTTTTTTTTTTTTTGCTCCTCGCATTTTTCACACCTTTTCATGCTCCTGGTCTTTTTTTTTTCTTTTGCTCCTCGCATTTTTCACACCTTTTCATGCTCCTGGTCTTTCTTTTTTTTTTTTTTTTTTTTGCTCCTCGCATTTTTCACACCTTTTCATGCTTCTTGCATTTTTCACAACTTTTCATGCTCCTCGCATTTTTCACACCTTTTCATGCTCCTTCCATTTTTCACACCTTTTCATGCTCTTGGTCTTTCTTTTTTTTTTTTTGCTCCTCGCATTTTTCACACCTTTTCATGTTCCTGGTCTTTTTTTTTTTTTTTTTGCTCCTCGCATTTTTCACACCTTTTCATGTTCCTGGTCTTTTTTTTTTTTTTTTTGCTCCTCGAATTTTTCACACCTTTTCATGCTCCTCGCATTTTTCACACCTCTTCATGCTCCTCGCATTTTTCACAACTTTTCATGCTCGTCGCATTTTTCACACCTTTTCATGCTCCTGGTCTTTCTTTTTTTTTTTTTTGCTCCCCGCATTTTTCACACCTTTTCATGCTCCTGGTCTTTCTTTTTTTTTTTTTTTTTTTTGCTCCTCGCATTTTTCACACCTTTTCATGCTCCTGATCTTTTTTTTTTTTCTTGCTCCTCGCATTTTTCACACCTTTTCATGCTCGTCGCATTTTTCACATTTTTTCATGCTCCTGGTCTTTCTTTTTTTTTTTTTTTTTTTGCTCCTCGCATTTTTCACACCTTTTCATGCTCCTGGTCTTTTTTTTTTTTTTTTTGTTCCTCGAATTTTTCACACCTTTTTATTCTCCTGGTCTTTCTTTTTTTCTTTTTTTTTTTTTTTTGCTCCTCGCATTTTTCACACCTTTTCATGCTACTTGCATTTTTCACAACTTTTCATGCTCCTCGCATTTTTCACACCTTTTCATGCTCCTCGCATTTTTCACACCTTTTCATGCTCCTGGTCTTTCTTTCTTTCTTTTTTTTTTTTTTGCTCCTCGCATTTTTCACACCTTTTCATGCTCCTGGTCTTTCTTTCTTTTTTTTTTTTTTTTTTTTGTTCCTCTCTTTTTTCTCATCTTTTCTTTTTCCTGGTCTTTTTTTTTTTTTTTTTTTTGCTCCTCGCATTTTTCACACCTTTTCATGCTCCTGGTTTTTTTTTTTTTTTTGCTCCTCAAATTTTTCACACCTTTTCATCCTCCTCGCATTTTTCACACCTCTTCATGCTCCTCGCATTTTTCACACCTTTTCATGCTCATCGCATTTTTCACACCTTTTCATGCTCCTGGTCTTTCTTTTTTTTTTTTTGCTCCTCGCATTTTTCACACCTTTTCATGCTCCTGGTCTTTTTTTTTTCTTTTGCTCCTCGCATTTTTCACACCTTTTCATGCTCCTGGTCTTTCTTTTTTTTTTTTTTTTTTTGCTCCTCGCATTTTTCACACCTTTTCATGCTCCTTGCATTTTTCACAACTTTTCATGCTCCTCGCATTTTTCACACCTTTTCATGCTCCTTCCATTTTTCACACCTTTTCATGCTCCTGGTCTTTCTTTTTTTTTTTTTGCTCCTCGCATTTTTCACACCTTTTCATGCTCCTGGTCTTTCTTTCTTTCTTTTTTTTCTTTTTTTTGCTCCTCGCATTTTTCACACCTTTTCATGCTCCTGGTCTTTCTTTTTTTTTTTTTTTTTTTTGCTCCTCGCATTTTTCACACCTTTTCATGCTCCTCGCATTTTTCACACCTCTTCATGCTCCTCGCATCTTTCACAACTTTTCATGCTCGTCGCATTTTTCACACCTTTTCATGCTCCTGGTCTTTTTTTTTTTTTTTTGCTCCCCGCATTTTTCACATCTTTTCATGTTCCTGGACTTTTTTTTTTTTTTTTTTTTGCTCCTCCCTTTTTTGACACCTTTTCATGCTCCTGGTCTTTTTTTTTTTTTTGCTCCTCGAATTTTTCACACCTTTTCATGCTCCTGGTCTTTTTTTTTTTTTTGCTCCTCGCATTTTTCACACCTTTTCATGCTCCTGGCCTTTCTTTTTTTTTTTTTTGCTCCTCGCATTTTTCACAGCTTTTCATGCTCCTGGTCTTTCTTTTTTTTTTTTTTGCTCCTCGCATTTTTCACACCTTTTCATGCTCCTCGTCTTTTTTTTTTTTTTTGCTCCTCGCATTTTTCACAACTTTTCATGATCCTCGCTTTTTTTACACATTTTCATGCTCCTGGTCTTTTTTTTTTTTTTTTGCTCCTCACATTTTTCACACCTTTTCATGCTCCTCGTCTTTTTTTTTTTTTTGCTCCTCGCATTTTTCACACCTTTTCATGCTCCTCGCATTTTTCACACCTTTTCATGCTCCTGGTCTTTTTTTTTTTTTTTTGTTCCTCGCCTTTTTCACACCTTTTCATGTTCCTGGTCTTTTTTTTTTTTTTTTTTTTGCTCCTCGCATTTTTGACACCTTTTCATGCTCCTGGTCTTTTTTTTTTTTTTTTGCTCCTCGCATTTTTGACACCTTTTCATGCTCCTGGTCTTTTTTTTTTTTTTTTTGTCCCTCGCATTTTTCACACCTTTTCATGCTCCTGGTCTTTTTTTTTTTTTTTTTGCTTCTCGCATTTTTCACACCTTTTCATGCTCCTCGCATTTTTCACAACTTTTCATGCTCGTCGCATTTTTCACAACTTTTCATGCTCCTGGTCTTTCTTTTTTTTTTTTTTTTTTTTCCTCCTCGCATTTTTCACACCTTTTCATGCTCCTGGTCTTTTTTTTTTTTTTGCTCCTCGCATTTTTCACACCTTTTCATGACCCTGGTCTTTTTTTTTTTTTTTTTTTGCTCCTCGCATTTTTCACACCTTTTCATGCTCTGCGTCTTTTTTTTTTTTTTTTGCTCCTTGCAATTTTCACACCTATTCATGGTCCTGGTCTTTTTTTTTTTTTTTTTTTGCTCCTCAAATTTTTCACACCTTTTCATGCTCCTTGCATTTTTCACACCTTTTCATGCTCCTTGCATTTTTCACACCTTTTCATGCTCCTTGCATTTTTCACACCTTTTCATGCTCCTCGTCTTTTTTTTTTTTTTTGCTCCTCGCATTTTTCACACCTTTTCATGCTCCTGGTCTTTTTTTTTTTTTGCTCCTCGCATTTTTCACACCTTTTCATGCTCCTGGTCTTTATTTTTTTTTTTTTTGCTCCTCGCATTTTTCACACCTTTTCATGCTCCTCGTCTTTTTTTTTTTTTTTTGCTCCTCGCATTTTTCACACCTTTTCATGCTCCTGGTCTTTCTTTTTTTTTTTTTTTTTTTCCTCCTCGCATTTTTCACACCTTTTCATGCTCCTGGTCTCTTTTTTTTTTTTGCTCCTCGCATTTTTCACACCTTTTCATGCTCCTGGTCTCTTTTTTTTTTTTGCTCCTCGCATTTTTCACACCTTTTCATGCTCCTGGTCTTTTTTTTTTTTTTTTTTTTTTTTGCTCCTCGCATTTTTCACACCTTTTCCTGCTCCTGGTCTTTTTTTTTTTTTTTTTTTGCTCCTCGAATTTTTCACACCTTTTCATGCTCCTCACATTTTTCACACCTCTTCATGCTCCTCGGATTTTTCACAACTTTTCATGGTCGTCGCATTTTTCACACCTTTTCATGCTCCTGGTCTTTCTTTTTTTTTTTTTGCTCCCCGCATTTTTCACACCTTTTCATGTTCCTGGACTTTTTTTTTTTTTTTTTTTTTTTGCTCCTCGCATTTTTGACACCTTTTCATGCTCCTCGTCTTTTTTTTTTTTTTTGCTCCTCGCATTTTTCACACCTTTTCATGCTCCTGGTCTTTTTTTTTTTTTTGCTCCTCGCATTTTTCACACCTTTTCATGCTCTTCGCATTTTTCACACCTTTTCATGTTCATCGCATTTTTCACACCTTTTCATGCTCCTGGTCTTTTTTTTTTTTTTTTGCTCCTCGAATTTTTCACACCTTTTCATGCTCCTCACATTTTTCACACCTCTTCATGCTCCTCGGATTTTTCACAACTTTTCATGCTCGTCGCATTTTTCACACCTTTTCATGCTCCTGGTCTTTCTTTTTTTTTTTTTTGCTCCCCGCATTTTTCACACCTTTTCATGTTCCTGGACTTTTTTTTTTTTTTTTTTTTTTGCTCCTCGCATTTTTGACACCTTTTCATGCTCCTGGTCTTTTTTTTTTTTTTGCTCCTCGCATTTTTCACACCTTTTCATGCTCTTCGCATTTTTCACACCTTTTCATGTTCATCGCATTTTTCACACCTTTTCATGCTCCTGGTCTTTCTTTTTTTTTTTTTTTTCCTCCTCGCATTTTTCACACCTTTTCATGCTCCTCGCTTTTTTTACACATTTTCATGGTCCTGGTCTTTTTTTTTTTTTTTTTTGCTCCTCGCATTTTTCACACCTTTTCATGCTCTTAGTCTTTTTTTTTTTTTGCTCCTCGCATTTTTCACACCTTTTCATGCTCCTGGTCTTTCTTTTTTTTTTTTTTTGCTCCTCGCATTTTTCACACCTTTTCATGCTCCTGGTCTTTCTTTTTTTTTTTTTTTGCTCCTCGCATTTGTCACACCTTTTCATGCTCCTGATCTTTCTTTTTTTTTTTTTTTTTTTCCTCCTCGCATTTTTCACACCTTTTCATGCTCCTGGTCTTTTTTTTTTTTTTTTTTCCTCGCATTTTTCACACCTTTTCATGCTCCTGGACTTTCTTTTTTTTTTTTTGCTCCTCGCATTTTTGACACCTTTTCATGCTCCTCGTCTTTTTTTTTTTTTTGCTCCTCGCATTTTTCACACCTTTTCATGCTCCTGGTCTTTTTTTTTTTTTTTTTGCTCCTCGCATTTTTCACACCTTTTCATGCTCCTCGCATTTTTCACACCTCTTAATGCTCCCCGCATTTTTCACACCTTTTCATGCTCCTGGTCTTTCTTTTTTTTTTTTTTTTGCTCCTCGCATTTTTCACACCTTTTCATGCTCCTCGCATTTTTCACACCTTTTCATGCTCCTGGTCTTTTTTTTTTTTTTTGTTCCTCGCATTTTTCCCACCTTTTCATGTTCTTGGTCTTTTTTTTTTTTTTTTTTTTTTGCTCCTCGCATTTTTGACACCTTTTCATGCTCCTGGTCTTTTTTTTTTTTTTGCTCCTCGCATTTTTGACACCTTTTCATGCTCCTGGTCTTTTTTTTTTTTTTTTTGCCCCTCGCATTTTTGACCCCTTTTCATGCTCCTGGTCTTTTTTTTTTTTTTTTTTGCTTCTCGCATTTTTCACACCTTTTCATGCTCCTGGTCTTTCTTTTTTTTTTTTTGCTCCCCGCATTTTTCACACCTTTTCATGCTCCTGGTCTTTTTTTTTTTTTTTCTCCCCCCATTTTTCACACCTTTTCATGCTCCTGGTCTTTCTTTTTTTTTTTTTTTTTTTGCTCCTCGCCTTTTTCACACATTTTCATGCTCCTGGTCTTTTTTTTTTTTTTTTGCTCCTAGAATTTTACACACCTTTTCATGCTCCTGGTCTTTTTTTTTTTTTTTTGCTCCTAGAATTTTTCACACCTTTTCATGCTCCTGGTCTTTCTTTTTTTTTTTTTTTTTTTGCTTCTCGCATTTTTCACACCTTTTCATGCTCCTGGTCTTTCTTTTTTTTTTTTTGCTCCCCGCATTTTTCACACCTTTTCATGCTCCTGGTCTTTTTTTTTTTTTTTCTCCCCGCATTTTTCACACCTTTTCATGCTCCTGGTTTTTTTTTTTTTTTTTTTTTTTTTTGCTCCTCGCCTTTTTCACACATTTTCATGCTCCTGGTCTTTTTTTTTTTTTTTTTGCTCCTAGAATTTTACACACCTTTTCATGCTCCTGGTCTTTTTTTTTTTTTTTTGCTCCTAGAATTTTTCACACCTTTTCATGCTCCTGGTCTTTCTTTTTTTTTTTTTTTTTTTGCTCCTCGCATTTTTCACACCTTTTCATGCTCCTGGTCTTTCTTTTTTTTTTTTTTTTTTTGCTCCTCGCATTTTACACACCTTTTCATGCTCCTGGTCTTTTTTTTGTTTTTTTGCTCCTAGAATTTTTCACACCTTTTCATGCTCCTGGTCTTTCTTTTTTTTTTTTTTTTTTTGCTCCTCGCATTTTTCACACCTTTTCATGCTCCTGGTCTTTCTTTTTTTTTTTTTTTTTTTTGCTCCTCGCATTTTTCACACCTTTTCATGCTCCTGGTCTTTCTTTCTTTCTTTTTTTTTTTTTTTTGCTCCTCACATTTTTCACACCTTTTCATGTTCCTGGTCTCTTTTTTTTTTTTTTTTTTTTTTGCTCCTCACATTTTTCTCACCTTTTCATGCTCCTGTTCTTTTTTTTTTTTTTCTCCCCGCATTTTTCACACCTTTTCATGCTCCTGGTCTTTTTTTTTTTTTTTGCTCCTCGCATTTTTCACACCTTTTCATGCTCCTGGTCTCTTTTTTTTTTTTTTTGCTCCTCGCATTTTTCACACCTTTTCATGCTCCTGGTCTTTCTTTTTTTTTTTTTTTTTTTGCTCCTCGCATTTTTCACACCTTTTCATGCTCCTGGTCTTTCTTTTTTTTTTTTTTTGCTCCTCGCATTTTTCACACCTTTTCATGTTCCTGGTCTTTTTTTTTTTTTGCTCCTCGCATTTTTCACACCTTTTCATGCTCCTGGTCTTTCTTTTTTTTTTTTTTTTTTTTTGCTCCTCGCCTTTTTCACACATTTTCATGCTCCTGGTCTTTCTTTTTTTTTTTTTTTTTTTGCTCCTAGAATTTTACACACCTTTTCATGCTCCTGGTCTTTTTTTTTTTTTTTTGCTCCTAGAATTTTTCACACCTTTTCATGCTCCTGGTCTTTCTTTTTTTTTTTTTTTTTTTTGCTCCTCGCATTTTTCACACCTTTTCATGCTCCTGGTCTTTCTTTTTTTTTTTTTTTTTTTGCTCCTCGCATTTTTCACACCTTTTCATGCTCCTGGTCTTTCTTTTTCTTTTTTTTTTTTTTTTGCTCCTCGCATTTTTCACACCTTTTCATGCTCCTGGTCTTTCTTTTTTTTTTTTTTTTTTTGCTCCTCGCATTTTTCACACCTTTTCATGCTCCTGGTCTTTCTTTTTTTTTTTTTTTTTGCTCCTCGCATTTTTCACAGCTTTTCATGCTCCTGGTCTTTCTTTTTTTTTTTTTTTGCTCCTAGAATTTTTCACAGCTTTTCATGCTCCTGGTCTTTCTTTTCTTTTTTTTTTTTTTTTGCTCCTCGCATTTTTCACACCTTTTCATGCTCCTGGTCTTTCTTTTTTTTTTTTTTTGCTCCTCGCATTTTTCACACCTTTTCATGTTCCTGGTCTTTTTTTTTTTTTTGCTCCTCGCATTTTTCACACCTTTTCATGCTCCTGGTCTTTCTTTCTTTCTTTTTTTTTTTTTTTTGCTCCTCGCATTTTTCACACCTTTTCATGCTCCTGGTCTTTCTTTCTTTCTTTTTTTTTTTTTTTTGCTCCTCGCATTTTTCACACCTTTTCATGCTCCTGGTCTTTCTTTCTTTCTTTTTTTTTTTTTTTTTGCTCCTCGCATTTTTCACACCTTTTTATGCTCCTGGTCTTTCTTTTTTTTTTTTTTTGCTCCTCGCATTTTTCACACCTTTTCATGTTCCTGGTCTTTTTTTTTTTTTGCTCCTCGCATTTTTCACACCTTTTCATGCTCCTGGTCTTTCTTTTTTTTTTTTTTTTTGCTCCTCAAATTTTTCACACCTTTTCATCCTCCTCGCATTTTTCACACCTCTTCATGCTCCTCGCATTTTTCACAACTTTTCATGCTCGTCGCATTTTTCACACCTTTTCATGCTCCTGGTCTTTCTTTATTTTTTTTTGCTCGTCGCATTTTTCACACCTTTTCATGCTCCTGGTCTTTTTTTTTTCTTTTGCTCCTCGCATTTTTCACATCTTTTCATGCTCCTGGTCTTTCTTTTTTTTTTTTTGCTCCTCGCATTTTTCACACCTTTTCATGCTCCTGGTCTTTCTTTTTTTTTTTTTTTTTGCTCCTCGCATTTTTCACACCTTTTCATGCTCCTGGTCTTTCTTTTTTTTTTTTTTTTTTGCTCCTCGCATTTTTCACACCTTTTCATGCTCCTGGTCTTTCTTTCTTTCTTTTTTTTTTTTTTTTGCTCCTCGCCTTTTTCACACATTTTCATGCTCCTGGTCTTTTTTTTTTTTTTTTGCTCCTAGAATTTTACACACCTTTTCATGCTCCTGGTCTTTTTTTTTTTTTTTTGCTCCTAGAATTTTTCACACCTTTTCATGCTCCTGGTCTTTCTTTTTTTTTTTTTGCTCCTCGCTTTTTTCACACCTTTTCATGCTCCTGGTCTTTCATTTTTTTTTTTTTTTTTTTTGCTCCTCGCATTTTTCACACCTTTTCATGCTCATGGTCTTTTTTTTTTTTTTTTTACTCCTCACATTTTTCACACCTTTTCATGCTCCTGGTCTTTCTTTTTTTTTTTTTGCTCCTCGCATTTTTCACCCCTTTTCATGCTCCTGGTCTTTCATTTTTTTTTTTTTTTTTTTTTGCTCCTCGCATTTTTCACACCTTTTCATGCTCCTGGTCTTTCTTTTTTTTTTTTTGCTCCTCGCATTTTTCACACCTTTTCATGCTCCTGGTCTTTCATTTTTTTTTTTTTTTTTTTTGCTCCTCGCATTTTTCACACCTTTTCATGCTCCTGGTCTTTCTTTCTTTCTTTTTTTTTTTTTTTTGCTCCTCACATTTTTCACACCTTTTCATGCTCCTGGTCTTTTTTTTTTTTTTCTCCCCGCATTTTTCACACCTTTTCATGCTCCTGGTCTTTCTTTTTTTTTTTTTGCTCCTCGCATTTTTCACACCTTTTCATGCTCCTGGTCTTTCATTTTTTTTTTTTTTTTTTTTGCTCCTCGCATTTTTCACACCTTTTCATGCTCCTGGTCTTTCTTTTTTTTTTTTTTTTTTTTTTCTCCCCCCTTTTTTCTCACCTTTTTTTTCTCTTGGTTTTTTTTTTTTTTTTTTTTGCTCCTCGCATTTTTCACACCTTTTCATGCTCCTGGTCTTTCTTTCTTTCTTTTTTTTTTTTTTTTGCTCCTCGCATTTTTCACACCTTTTCATGCTCCTGGTCTTTTTTTTTTTTTTCTCCCCGCATTTTTCACACCTTTTCATGCTCCTGGTCTTTCTTTTTTTTTTTTTGCTCCTCGCATTTTTCACACCTTTTCATGCTCCTGGTCTTTCTTTCTTTCTTTTTTTTTTTTTTTTGCTCCTCACATTTTTCACATCTTTTCATGCTCCTGGTCTTTTTTTTTTTTTTCTCCCCGCATTTTTCACACCTTTTCATGCTCCTGGTCTTTCTTTTTTTTTTTTTGCTCCTCGCATTTTTCACACCTTTTCATGCTCCTGGTCTTTCATTTTTTTTTTTTTTTTTTTTGCTCCTCGCATTTTTCACACCTTTTCATGCTCCTGGTCTTTCTTTTTTTTTTTTTTTTTTTTTTCTCCCCGCATTTTTCCCCCCTTTTCATGCTCATGGTCTTTTTTTTTTTTTTTTACTCCTCACATTTTTCACACCTTTTCATGCTCCTGGTCTTTCTTTTTTTTTTTTTTTTTTTGCTCCTCGCATTTTTCACACCTTTTCATGCTCCTGGTCTTTTTTTTTTTTTTTTTTTTTTTGCTCCTCGCATTTTTCACACCTTTTCATGCTCCTGGTCTTTCTTTTTCTTTTTTTTTTTTTTTTGCTCCTCGCATTTTTCACACCTTTTCATGCTCCTGGTCTTTCTTTTTTTTTTTTTTTTTTGCTCCTCGCATTTTTCACACCTTTTCATGCTCCTGGTCTTTCTTTTTTTTTTTTTTTTTGCTCCTCGCATTTTTCACAGCTTTTCATGCTCCTGGTCTTTCTTTTTTTTTTTTTTTGCTCCTAGAATTTTTCACAGCTTTTCATGCTCCTGGTCTTTCTTTTCTTTTTTTTTTTTTTTTGCTCCTCGCATTTTTCACACCTTTTCATGCTCCTGGTCTTTCTTTTTTTTTTTTTTTGCTCCTCGCATTTTTCACACCTTTTCATGTTCCTGGTCTTTTTTTTTTTTTTGCTCCTCGCATTTTTCACACCTTTTCATGCTCCTGGTCTTTCTTTCTTTCTTTTTTTTTTTTTTTTGCTCCTCGCATTTTTCACACCTTTTCATGCTCCTGGTCTTTCTTTCTTTCTTTTTTTTTTTTTTTTGCTCCTCGCATTTTTCACACCTTTTCATGCTCCTGGTCTTTCTTTCTTTCTTTTTTTTTTTTTTTTTGCTCCTCGCATTTTTCACACCTTTTTATGCTCCTTGTCTTTTTTTTTTTTTTTTTTTGCTCCTCGCATTTTTCACACCTTTTCATGTTCCTGGTCTTTTTTTTTTTTTGCTCCTCGCATTTTTCACACCTTTTCATGCTCCTGGTCTTTCTTTTTTTTTTTTTTTTTGCTCCTCAAATTTTTCACACCTTTTCATCCTCCTCGCATTTTTCACACCTCTTCATGCTCCTCGCATTTTTCACAACTTTTCATGCTCGTCGCATTTTTCACACCTTTTCATGCTCCTGGTCTTTCTTTATTTTTTTTTGCTCGTCGCATTTTTCACACCTTTTCATGCTCCTGGTCTTTTTTTTTTCTTTTGCTCCTCGCATTTTTCACATCTTTTCATGCTCCTGGTCTTTCTTTTTTTTTTTTTGCTCCTCGCATTTTTCACACCTTTTCATGCTCCTGGTCTTTCTTTTTTTTTTTTTTTTTGCTCCTCGCATTTTTCACACCTTTTCATGCTCCTGGTCTTTCTTTTTTTTTTTTTTTTTTGCTCCTCGCATTTTTCACACCTTTTCATGCTCCTGGTCTTTCTTTCTTTCTTTTTTTTTTTTTTTTGCTCCTCGCCTTTTTCACACATTTTCATGCTCCTGGTCTTTTTTTTTTTTTTTTGCTCCTAGAATTTTACACACCTTTTCATGCTCCTGGTCTTTTTTTTTTTTTTTTGCTCCTAGAATTTTTCACACCTTTTCATGCTCCTGGTCTTTCTTTTTTTTTTTTTGCTCCTCGCATTTTTCACACCTTTTCATGCTCCTGGTCTTTCATTTTTTTTTTTTTTTTTTTTTGCTCCTCGCATTTTTCACACCTTTTCATGCTCATGGTCTTTTTTTTTTTTTTTTTACTCCTCACATTTTTCACACCTTTTCATGCTCCTGGTCTTTCTTTTTTTTTTTTTGCTCCTCGCATTTTTCACACCTTTTCATGCTCCTGGTCTTTCATTTTTTTTTTTTTTTTTTTTGCTCCTCGCATTTTTCACACCTTTTCATGCTCCTGGTCTTTCTTTTTTTTTTTTTGCTCCTCGCATTTTTCACACCTTTTCATGCTCCTGGTCTTTCATTTTTTTTTTTTTTTTTTTTGCTCCTCGCATTTTTCACACCTTTTCATGCTCCTGGTCTTTCTTTCTTTCTTTTTTTTTTTTTTTTGCTCCTCACATTTTTCACACCTTTTCATGCTCCTGGTCTTTTTTTTTTTTTTCTCCCCGCATTTTTCACACCTTTTCATGCTCCTGGTCTTTCTTTTTTTTTTTTTGCTCCTCGCATTTTTCACACCTTTTCATGCTCCTGGTCTTTCATTTTTTTTTTTTTTTTTTTTGCTCCTCGCATTTTTCACACCTTTTCATGCTCCTGGTCTTTCTTTTTTTTTTTTTTTTTTTTTTCTCCCCTTTTTCACACCTTTTCATTCTCCCGGTCTTTTTTTTTTTTTTTTTTGCTCCTCGCATTTTTCACACCTTTTCATGCTCCTGGTCTTTCTTTCTTTTTTTTTTTTTTTTTTTTGCTCCTCGCATTTTTCACACCTTTTCATGCTCCTGGTCTTTTTTTTTTTTTTCTCCCCGCATTTTTCACACCTTTTCATGCTCCTGGTCTTTCTTTTTTTTTTTTTGCTCCTCGCATTTTTCACACCTTTTCATGCTCCTGGTCTTTCTTTCTTTCTTTTTTTTTTTTTTTTGCTCCTCACATTTTTCACATCTTTTCATGCTCCTGGTCTTTTTTTTTTTTTTTCTCCCCGCATTTTTCACACCTTTTCATGCTCCTGGTCTTTCTTTTTTTTTTTTTGCTCCTCGCATTTTTCACACCTTTTCATGCTCCTGGTCTTTCATTTTTTTTTTTTTTTTTTTTGCTCCTCGCATTTTTCACACCTTTTCATGCTCCTGGTCTTTCTTTTTTTTTTTTTTTTTTTTTTCTCCCCGCATTTTTCACTCCTTTTCATGCTCATGGTCTTTTTTTTTTTTTTTTACTCCTCACATTTTTCACACCTTTTCATGCTCCTGGTCTTTTTTTTTTTTTTTGCTCCTCGCATTTTTCACACCTTTTCATGCTCCTGGTCTCTTTTTTTTTTTTTTTGCTCCTCGCATTTTTCACACCTTTTCATGCTCCTGGTCTTTCTTTTTTTTTTTTGCTCCTCGCATTTTTCACACCTTTTCATGCTCCTGGTCTTTCTTTTTTTTTTTTTTTTTTTTTGCTCCTCGCATTTTTCACACCTTTTCATGCTCCTGGTCTTTCTTTTTTTTTTTTTTTTTTGCTCCTCGCATTTTTCACACCTTTTCATGCTCCTGGTCTTTCTTTTTTTTTTTTTTTTTTTTTTGCTCCTCGCATTTTTCACACCTTTTCATGCTCCTGGTCTTTCTTTTTTTTTTTTTTTTTTTGCTCCTCGCATTTTTCACACCTTTTCATGCTCCTGGTCTTTCTTTTTCTTTTTTTTTTTTTTTTGCTCCTCGCATTTTTCACACCTTTTCATGCTCCTGGTCTTTCTTTCTTTCTTTTTTTTTTTTTTTTGCTCCTCACATTTTTCACACCTTTTCATGCTCCTGGTCTTTCTTTTTTTTTTTTTGCTCCTCGCATTTTTCACACCTTTTCATGCTCCTGGTCTTTCTTTTTTTTTTTTTTTTTTTTGCTCCTCGCATTTTTCACACCTATTCATGCTCCTGGTCTTTCTTTCTTTTTTTTTTTTTTTTGCTCCTCGCATTTTTCACACCTTTTCATGCTCCTGGTCTTTCTTTCTTTCTTTTTTTTTTTTTTTTTGCTCCTCGCATTTTTCACACCTTTTCATGCTCCTGGTCTTTCTTTCTTTCTTTTTTTTTTTTTTTTGCTCCCCGCATTTTTCACCCCTTTTCATGCTCATGGTCTTTTTTTTTTTTTTTTTGCTCCTCGCATTTTTCACACCTTTTCATGCTCCTGGTCTTTCTTTCTTTCTTTTTTTTTTTTTTTTGCTCCTCGCATTTTTCACACCTTTTCATGCTCCTGGTCTTTTTTTTTTTTTTCTCCCCGCATTTTTCACACCTTTTCATGCTCCTGGTCTTTCTTTTTTTTTTTTTTGCTCCTCGCATTTTTCACACCTTTTCATGCTCCTGGTCTTTCTTTCTTTCTTTTTTTTTTTTTTTTGCTCCTCACATTTTTCACACCTTTTCATGCTCCTGGTCTTTTTTTTTTTTTTCTCCCCGCATTTTTCACACCTTTTCATGCTCCTGGTCTTTCTTTTTTTTTTTTTGCTCCTCGCATTTTTCACACCTTTTCATGCTCCTGGTCTTTCATTTTTTTTTTTTTTTTTTTTGCTCCTCGCATTTTTCACACCTTTTCATGCTCCTGGTCTTTCTTTTTTTTTTTTTTTTTTTTTTCTCCCCGCATTTTTCACACCTTTTCATGCTCATGGTCTTTTTTTTTTTTTTTTACTCCTCACATTTTTCACACCTTTTCATGCTCCTGGTCTTTTTTTTTTTTTTTGCTCCTCGCATTTTTCACACCTTTTCATGCTCCTGGTCTCTTTTTTTTTTTTTTTGCTCCTCGCATTTTTCACACCTTTTCATGCTCCTGGTCTTTCTTTTTTTTTTTTGCTCCTCGCATTTTTCACACCTTTTCATGCTCCTGGTCTTTCTTTTTCTTTTTTTTTTTTTTTTCCTCCTCGCATTTTTCACACCTTTTCATGCTCCTGGTCTTTCTTTTTTTTTTTTTTTTTTGCTCCTCGCATTTTTCACACCTTTTCATGCTCCTGGTCTTTCTTTTTTTTTTTTTTTTTTTTTGCTCCTCGCATTTTTCACACCTTTTCATGCTCCTGGTCTTTCTTTTTTTTTTTTTTTTTTTGCTCCTCGCATTTTTCACACCTTTTCATGCTCCTGGTCTTTCTTTTTCTTTTTTTTTTTTTTTTGCTCCTCGCATTTTTCACACCTTTTCATGCTCCTGGTCTTTCTTTCTTTCTTTTTTTTTTTTTTTTGCTCCTCACATTTTTCACACCTTTTCATGCTCCTGGTCTTTCTTTTTTTTTTTTTGCTCCTCGCATTTTTCACACCTTTTCATGCTCCTGGTCTTTCTTTTTTTTTTTTTTTTTTTTGCTCCTCGCATTTTTCACACCTATTCATGCTCCTGGTCTTTCTTTCTTTTTTTTTTTTTTTTGCTCCTCGCATTTTTCACACCTTTTCATGCTCCTGGTCTTTCTTTCTTTCTTTTTTTTTTTTTTTTTGCTCCTCGCATTTTTCACACCTTTTCATGCTCCTGGTCTTTCTTTCTTTCTTTTTTTTTTTTTTTTGCTCCTCACATTTTTCACACCTTTTCATGCTCCTGGTCTTTTTTTTTTTTTTTCTCCCCGCATTTTTCACCCCTTTTCATGCTCCTGGTCTTTCTTTTTTTTTTTTTTTTTTTTGCTCCTCGCCTTTTTCACACATTTTCATGCTCCTGGTCTTTTTTTTTTTTTTTTGCTCCTAGAATTTTACACACCTTTTCATGCTCCTGGTCTTTTTTTTTTTTTTTTTGCTCCTAGAATTTTTCACACCTTTTCATGCTCCTGGTCTTTCTTTTTTTTTTTTTTTTTTTTTTGCTCCTCGCATTTTTCACACCTTTTCATGCTCCTGGTCTTTCTTTTTTTTTTTTTTTTTTTGCTCCTCGCATTTTTCACACCTTTTCATGCTCCTGGTCTTTTTTTTTTTTTTTTGCTCCTAGAATTTTTCACACCTTTTCATGCTCCTGGTCTTTCTTTTTTTTTTTTTTTTTTTGCTCCTCGCATTTTTCACACCTTTTCATGCTCCTGGTCTTTCTTTTTTTTTTTTTTTTTTTTGCTCCTCGCATTTTTCACACCTTTTCATGCTCCTGGTCTTTCTTTCTTTCTTTTTTTTTTTTTTTTGCTCCTCACATTTTTCACACCTTTTCATGTTCCTGGTCTCTTTTTTTTTTTTTTTTTTTTTTGCTCCTCACATTTTTCTCACCTTTTCATGCTCCTGGTCTTTTTTTTTTTTTTCTCCCCGCATTTTTCACACCTTTTCATGCTCATGGTCTTTTTTTTTTTTTTTTTACTCCTCACATTTTTCACACCTTTTCATGCTCCTGGTCTTTTTTTTTTTTTTTTGCTCCTCGCATTTTTCACACCTTTTCATGCTCCTGGTCTCTTTTTTTCTTTTTTTGCTCCTCGCATTTTTCACACCTTTTCATGCTCCTGGTCTTTCTTTTTCTTTTTTTTTTTTTTTTGCTCCTCGCATTTTTCACACCTTTTCATGCTCCTGGTCTTTCTTTCTTTCTTTTTTTTTTTTTTTTGCTCCTCGCATTTTTCACACCTTTTCATGCTCCTGGTCTTTCTTTCTTTCTTTTTTTTTTTTTTTTTGCTCCTCGCATTTTTCACACCTTTTCATGCTCCTGGTCTCTTTTTTTTTTTTTTTGCTCCTCGCATTTTTCACACCTTTTCATGCTCCTGGTCTTTCTTTTTTTTTTTTTTTTTTTTTTGCTCCTCGCATTTTTCACACCTTTTCATGCTCCTGGTCTTTCTTTCTTTCTTTTTTTTTTTTTTTTGCTCCTCGCATTTTTCACACCTTTTCATGCTCCTGGTCTTTCTTTTTTTTTTTTTTTTTTTTTTTTGCTCCTCGCATTTTTCACACCTTTTCTTGCTCCTGGTCTTTCTTTCTTTCTTTTTTTTTTTTTTTTTGCTCCTCACATTTTTCACACCTTTTCATGCTCCTGGTCTTTTTTTTTTTTTCTCCCCGCATTTTTCACACCTTTTCATGCTCCTGGTCTTTCTTTTTTTTTTTTTTGCTCCTCGCATTTTTCACACCTTTTCATGCTCCTGGTCTTTCATTTTTTTTTTTTTTTTTTTTTGCTCCTCGCATTTTTCACACCTTTTCATGCTCCTGGTCTTTCTTTTTTTTTTTTTTTTTGCTCCTCGCATTTTTCAGACCTTTTCATGCTCCTGGTCTTTCTTTTTTTTTTTTTTTTTTTGCTCCTCGCATTTTTCACACCTTTTCATGCTCCTGGTCTTTTTTTTTTTTTTTTGCTCCTCGCATTTTTCACACCTTTTCATGCTCCTGGTCTTTTTTTTTTTTGCTCCTCGCATATTTCACACCTTTTCGTGCTCCTGGTCTTTCTTTTTTTTTCTTTTTTTTTGCTCCTCGCATTTTTCACACCTTTTCATGTTCCTGGTCTTTTTTTTTTTTTTGCTCCTCGCATTTTTCACACCTTTTCATGCTCCTGGTCTTTCTTTTTTTTTTTTTTTTGCTCCTCAAATTTTTCACACCTTTTCATCCTCCTCGCATTTTTCACACCTCTTCATGCTCCTCGCATTTTTCACAACTTTTCATGCTCGTCGCATTTTTCACACCTTTTCATGCTCCTGGTCTTTCTTTATTTTTTTTTGCTCCTCGCATTTTTCACACATTTTCATGCTCCTGGTCTTTTTTTTTTTTTTTTTTTTTTTTTGCTCCTCGCCTTTTTCACACCTTTTCATGCTCCTGGTCTTTTTTTTTTTTTTTTTGCTCCTAGAATTTTACACACCTTTTCATGCTCCTGGTCTTTCTTTTTTTTTTTTTTTTTTTTGCTCCTTGCATTTTTCACACCTTTTCATGCTCCTGGTCTTTCTTTTTTTTTTTTTTTTTTTTTGCTCCTCGCATTTTTCACACCTTTTCATGCTCCTGGTCTTTCTTTTTTTTTTTTTTTCTTTTGCTCCTCGCATTTTTCACACCTTTTCATGCTCCTGGTCTTTCTTTTTTTTTTTTTTTTTTTGCTCCTCGCATTTTTCACACCTTTTCATGCTCCTGGTCTTTCTTTCTTTCTTTTTTTTTTTTTTTTGCTCCTCGCATTTTTCACACCTTTTCATGCTCCTGGTCTTTCTTTTTTTTTTTTTTTTTTTGCTCCTCGCATTTTTCACACCTTTTCATGCTCCTGGTCTTTCTTTTTTTTTTTTTTTTTTTGCTCCTCGCATTTTTCACACCTTTTCATGCTCCTGGTCTTTCTTTCTTTCTTTTTTTTTTTTTTTTGCTCCTCACATTTTTCACACCTTTTCATGTTCCTGGTCTCTTTTTTTTTTTTTTTTTTTTTTTGCTCCTCACATTTTTCTCACCTTTTCATGCTCCTGGTCTTTTTTTTTTTTTTCTCCCCGCATTTTTCACACCTTTTCATGCTCATGGTCTTTTTTTTTTTTTTTTTTACTCCTCACATTTTTCACACCTTTTCATGCTCCTGGTCTTTCTTTTTTTTTTTTTGCTCCTCGCATTTTTCACACCTTTTCATGCTCCTGGTCTTTCATTTTTTTTTTTTTTTTTTTTGCTCCTCGCATTTTTCACACCTTTTCATGCTCCTGGTCTTTCTTTTTTTTTTTTTGCTCCTCGCATTTTTCACACCTTTTCATGCTCCTGGTCTTTCATTTTTTTTTTTTTTTTTTTTTGCTCCTCGCATTTTTCACACCTTTTCATGCTCCTGGTCTTTCTTTCTTTCTTTTTTTTTTTTTTTTGCTCCTCACATTTTTCACACCTTTTCATGCTCCTGGTCTTTTTTTTTTTTTTCTCCCCGCATTTTTCACACCTTTTCATGCTCCTGGTCTTTCTTTTTTTTTTTTTGCTCCTCGCATTTTTCACACCTTTTCATGCTCCTGGTCTTTCTTTTTTTTTTTTTTTTTTTTTTGCTCCTCGCATTTTTCACACCTTTTCATGCTCCTGGTCTTTCTTTTTTTTTTTTTTTTTTTTTCTCCCCGCCTTTTTCACACCTTTTCTTGCTCATGGTCTTTTTTTTTTTTTTTTTTGCTCCTCGCATTTTTCACACCTTTTCATGCTCCTGGTCTTTCTTTTTTTTTTTTTTTTTTTTTTTTGCTCCTCGCATTTTTCACACCTTTTCATGCTCCTGGTCTTTTTTTTTTTTTTCTCCCCGCATTTTTCACACCTTTTCATGCTCCTGGTCTTTCTTTTTTTTTTTTTGCTCCTCGCATTTTTCACACCTTTTCATGCTCCTGGTCTTTCTTTCTTTCTTTTTTTTTTTTTTTTGCTCCTCACATTTTTCACACCTTTTCATGCTCCTGGTCTTTTTTTTTTTTTTCTCCCCGCATTTTTCACACCTTTTCATGCTCCTGGTCTTTCTTTTTTTTTTTTTGCTCCTCGCATTTTTCACACCTTTTCATGCTCCTGGTCTTTCATTTTTTTTTTTTTTTTTTTTGCTCCTCGCATTTTTCACACCTTTTCATGCTCCTGGTCTTTCTTTTTTTTTTTTTTTTTTTTTTCTCCCCTCTTTTTTCACCCCTTTTCATGCTCATGGTCTTTTTTTTTTTTTTTTACTCCTCACATTTTTCACACCTTTTCATGCTCCTGGTCTTTTTTTTTTTTTTTGCTCCTCGCTTTTTTCACACCTTTTCTTGCTCCTGGTCTCTTTTTTTTTTTTTTTGCTCCTCGCATTTTTCACACCTTTTCATGCTCCTGGTCTTTCTTTTTTTTTTTTGCTCCTCGCATTTTTCACACCTTTTCATGCTCCTGGTCTTTCTTTTTCTTTTTTTTTTTTTTTGCTCCTCGCATTTTTCACACCTTTTCATGCTCCTGGTCTTTCTTTTTTTTTTTTTTTTTTGCTCCTCGCATTTTTCACACCTTTTCATGCTCCTGGTCTTTCTTTTTTTTTTTTTTTTTTTTTGCTCCTCGCATTTTTCACACCTTTTCATGCTCCTGGTCTTTCTTTTTTTTTTTTTTTTTTTTGCTCCTCGCATTTTTCACACCTTTTCATGCTCCTGGTCTTTCTTTTTTTTTTTTTTTTTTTTTTCCTCCTCGCTTTTTTCACACCTTTTCATGCTCCTGGTCTCTTTTTTTTTTTTTTTGCTCCTCGCATTTTTCACACCTTTTCATGCTCCTGGTCTTTCTTTTTCTTTTTTTTTTTTTTTTGCTCCTCGCATTTTTCACACCTTTTCATGCTCCTGGTCTTTCTTTCTTTCTTTTTTTTTTTTTTTTGCTCCTCGCATTTTTCACACCTTTTCATGCTCCTGGTCTTTCTTTCTTTCTTTTTTTTTTTTTTTTTGCTCCTCGCATTTTTCACACCTTTTCATGCTCCTGGTCTTTCTTTCTTTCTTTTTTTTTTTTTTTTGCTCCTCACATTTTTCACACCTTTTCATGCTCCTGGTCTTTTTTTTTTTTTCTCCCCGCATTTTTCACACCTTTTCATGCTCCTGGTCTTTCTTTTTTTTTTTTTGCTCCTCGCATTTTTCACACCTTTTCATGCTCCTGGTCTTTCATTTTTTTTTTTTTTTTTTTTTTGCTCCTCGCATTTTTCACACCTTTTCATGCTCCTGGTCTTTCTTTTTTTTTTTTTTTTTGCTCCTCGCATTTTTCACACCTTTTCATGCTCCTGGTCTTTCTTTCTTTCTTTTTTTTTTTTTTTTGCTCCTCGCATTTTTCACACCTTTTCATGCTCCTGGTCTTTTTTTTTTTTTTTTTTTTTTTTGCTCCTCGCATTTTTCACACCTTTTCATGCTCCTGGTCTCTTTTTTTTTTTTTTCTTTTGCTCCTCGCATTTTTCACACCTTTTCATGCTCCTGGTCTTTTTTTTTTTTTTTTGCTCCTCGCATTTTTCACACCTTTTCATGCTCCTGGTCTTTTTTTTTTTTGCTCCTCGCATATTTCACACCTTTTCATGCTCCTGGTCTTTCTTTTTTTTTTTTTTTTTTGCTCCTCGCATTTTTCACACCTTTTCTTGTTCCTGGTCTTTTTTTTTTTTTTGCTCCTCGCATTTTTCACACCTTTTCATGCTCCTGGTCTCTTTTTTTCTTTTTTTGCTCCTCGCATTTTTCACACCTTTTCATGCTCCTGGTCTTTCTTTTTCTTTTTTTTTTTTTTTTGCTCCTCGCATTTTTCACACCTTTTCATGCTCCTGGTCTTTCTTTCTTTCTTTTTTTTTTTTTTTTGCTCCTCTCATTTTTCACACCTTTTCATGCTCCTGGTCTTTCTTTCTTTCTTTTTTTTTTTTTTTTGCTCCTCGCATTTTTCACACCTTTTCATGCTCCTGGTCTCTTTTTTTTTTTTTTTGCTCCTCGCATTTTTCACACCTTTTCATGCTCCTGGTCTTTCTTTTTCTTTTTTTTTTTTTTTTGCTCCTCGCATTTTTCACACCTTTTCATGCTCCTGGTCTTTCTTTCTTTCTTTTTTTTTTTTTTTTTGCTCCTCGCATTTTTCACACCTTTTCATGCTCCTGGTCTTTCTTTCTTTCTTTTTTTTTTTTTTTTGCTCCTCGCATTTTTCACACCTTTTCATGCTCCTGGTCTTTCTTTCTTTCTTTTTTTTTTTTTTTTGCTCCTCACATTTTTCACACCTTTTCATGCTCCTGGTCTTTTTTTTTTTTTCTCCCCGCATTTTTCACACCTTTTCATGCTCCTGGTCTTTCTTTTTTTTTTTTTGCTCCTCGCATTTTTCACACCTTTTCATGCTCCTGGTCTTTCATTTTTTTTTTTTTTTTTTTTTTGCTCCTCGCTTTTTTCACTCCTTTTCTTGCTCCTGGTCTTTCTTTTTTTTTTTTTTTTTGCTCCTCGCATTTTTCAGACCTTTTCATGCTCCTGGTCTTTCTTTTTTTTTTTTTTTTTTTGCTCCTCGCATTTTTCACACCTTTTCATGCTCCTGGTCTTTTTTTTTTTTTTTTGCTCCTCGCATTTTTCACACCTTTTCATGCTCCTGGTCTTTTTTTTTTTTGCTCCTCGCATATTTCACACCTTTTCATGCTCCTGGTCTTTCTTTTTTTTTCTTTTTTTTGCTCCTCGCATTTTTCACACCTTTTCATGTTCCTGGTCTTTTTTTTTTTTTTGCTCCTCGCATTTTTCACACCTTTTCATGCTCCTGGTCTTTCTTTTTTTTTTTTTTTTGCTCCTCAAATTTTTCACACCTTTTCATCCTCCTCGCATTTTTCACACCTCTTCATGCTCCTCGCATTTTTCACAACTTTTCATGCTCGTCGCATTTTTCACACCTTTTCATGCTCCTGGTCTTTCTTTATTTTTTTTTGCTCCTCGCATTTTTCACACATTTTCATGCTCCTGGTCTTTCTTTTTTTTTTTTTTTTTTTTGCTCCTCGCCTTTTTCACACCTTTTCATGCTCCTGGTCTTTTTTTTTTTTTTTTTTGCTCCTAGAATTTTACACACCTTTTCATGCTCCTGGTCTTTCTTTTTTTTTTTTTTTTTTTTTGCTCCTCGCATTTTTCACACCTTTTCATGCTCCTGGTCTTTCTTTTTTTTTTTTTTTTTTTTTGCTCCTCGCATTTTTCACACCTTTTCATGCTCCTGGTCTTTCTTTTTTTTTTTTTTTTCTTTTGCTCCTCGCATTTTTCACACCTTTTCATGCTCCTGGTCTTTCTTTTTTTTTTTTTTTTTTTGCTCCTCGCATTTTTCACACCTTTTCATGCTCCTGGTCTTTCTTTCTTTCTTTTTTTTTTTTTTTTGCTCCTCGCATTTTTCACACCTTTTCATGCTCCTGGTCTTTTTTTTTTTTTTTTTTTTTTTTGCTCCTCGCATTTTTCACACCTTTTCATGCTCCTGGTCTTTCTTTTTTTTTTTTTTTTTTTGCTCCTCGCATTTTTCACACCTTTTCATGCTCCTGGTCTTTCTTTCTTTCTTTTTTTTTTTTTTTTGCTCCTCACATTTTTCACACCTTTTCATGTTCCTGGTCTCTTTTTTTTTTTTTTTTTTTTTTGCTCCTCACATTTTTCTCACCTTTTCATGCTCCTGGTCTTTTTTTTTTTTTTCTCCCCGCATTTTTCACACCTTTTCATGCTCATGGTCTTTTTTTTTTTTTTTTTACTCCTCACATTTTTCACACCTTTTCATGCTCCTGGTCTTTTTTTTTTTTTTTGCTCCTCGCATTTTTCACACCTTTTCTTGCTCCTGGTCTCTTTTTTTTTTTTTTTGCTCCTCGCATTTTTCACACCTTTTCATGCTCCTGGTCTTTCTTTTTCTTTTTTTTTTTTTTTTGCTCCCCGCATTTTTCACACCTTTTCATGCTCCTGGTCTTTCTTTCTTTCTTTTTTTTTTTTTTTTGCTCCTCGCATTTTTCACACCTTTTCATGCTCCTGGTCTTTCTTTCTTTCTTTTTTTTTTTTTTTTGCTCCTCGCATTTTTCACACCTTTTCATGCTCCTGGTCTTTCTTTCTTTCTTTTTTTTTTTTTTTTGCTCCTCACATTTTTCACACCTTTTCATGCTCCTGGTCTTTTTTTTTTTTTCTCCCCGCATTTTTCACACCTTTTCATGCTCCTGGTCTTTCTTTTTTTTTTTTTTGCTCCTCGCATTTTTCACACCTTTTCATGCTCCTGGTCTTTCATTTTTTTTTTTTTTTTTTTTTGCTCCTCGCATTTTTCACACCTTTTCATGCTCCTGGTCTTTCTTTTTTTTTTTTTTTTTTGCTCCTCGCATTTTTCAGACCTTTTCATGCTCCTGGTCTTTCTTTTTTTTTTTTTTTTTTGCTCCTCGCATTTTTCACACCTTTTCATGCTCCTGGTCTTTTTTTCTTTTTTTTGCTCCTCGCATTTTTCACACCTTTTCATGCTCCTGGTCTTTTTTTTTTTTGCTCCTCTCATTTTTCACACCTTTTCATGCTCCTGGTCTTTCTTTTTTTTTTTTTGCTCCTCGCATTTTTCACACCTTTTCATGTTCCTGGTCTTTTTTTTTTTTTGCTCCTCGCATTTTTCACACCTTTTCATGCTCCTGGTCTTTCTTTTTTTTTTTTTTTTTTTTGCTCCTCGCATTTTTCACACCTTTTCATGCTCCTGGTCTTTCTTTCTTTTTTTTTTTTTTTTGCTCCTCGCATTTTTCACACCTTTTCATGCTCCTGGTCTTTCTTTCTTTCTTTTTTTTTTTTTTTTGCTCCTCGCATTTTTCACACCTTTTCATGCTCCTGGTCTTTCTTTCTTTCTTTTTTTTTTTTTTTTGCTCCTCCCATTTTTCACACCTTTTCATGCTCCTGGTCTTTTTTTTTTTTTTTCTCCCCGCATTTTTCACACCTTTTCATGCTCCTGGTCTTTCTTTTTTTTTTTTTTTTTTTTTGCTCCTCGCCTTTTTCACACATTTTCATGCTCCTGGTCTTTTTTTTTTTTTTTTGCTCCTAGAATTTTACACACCTTTTCATGCTCCTGGTCTTTTTTTTTTTTTTTTGCTCCTAGAATTTTTCACACCTTTTCATGCTCCTGGTCTTTCTTTTTTTTTTTTTTTTTTTTTGCTCCTCGCATTTTTCACACCTTTTCATGCTCCTGGTCTTTCTTTTTTTTTTTTTTTTTTTTGCTCCTCGCATTTTACACACCTTTTCATGCTCCTGGTTTTTTTTTTTTTTTTTTGCTCCTAGAATTTTTCACACCTTTTCATGCTCCTGGTCTTTCTTTTTTTTTTTTTTTGCTCCTCGCATTTTTCACACCTTTTCATGCTCCTGGTCTTTCTTTTTTTTTTTTTTTTTTGCTCCTCGCATTTTTCACACCTTTTCATGCTCCTGGTCTTTCTTTCTTTCTTTTTTTTTTTTTTTTTGCTCCTCACTTTTTTCACACCTTTTCATGTTCCTGGTCTCTTTTTTTTTTTTTTTTTTTTTTTGCTCCTCACATTTTTCTCACCTTTTCATGCTCCTGGTCTTTTTTTTTTTTTTCTCCCCGCATTTTTCACACCTTTTCATGCTCATGGTCTTTTTTTTTTTTTTTTTTACTCCTCACATTTTTCACACCTTTTCATGCTCCTGGTCTTTTTTTTTTTTTTTGCTCCTCGCATTTTTCACACCTTTTCATGCTCCTGGTCTCTTTTTTTTTTTTTTTTGCTCCTCGCATTTTTCACACCTTTTCATGCTCCTGGTCTTTCTTTTTCTTTTTTTTTTTTTTTTGCTCCTCGCATTTTTCACACCTTTTCATGCTCCTGGTCTTTCTTTCTTTCTTTTTTTTTTTTTTTTGCTCCTCGCATTTTTCACACCTTTTCATGCTCCTGGTCTTTCTTTCTTTCTTTTTTTTTTTTTTTTGCTCCTCGCATTTTTCACACCTTTTCATGCTCCTGGTCTTTCTTTCTTTCTTTTTTTTTTTTTTTTGCTCCTCACATTTTTCACACCTTTTCATGCTCCTGGTCTTTTTTTTTTTTTCTCCCCGCATTTTTCACACCTTTTCATGCTCCTGGTCTTTCTTTTTTTTTTTTTGCTCCTCGCATTTTTCACACCTTTTCATGCTCCTGGTCTTTCATTTTTTTTTTTTTTTTTTTTTGCTCCTCGCATTTTTCACACCTTTTCATGCTCCTGGTCTTTCTTTTTTTTTTTTTTTTTGCTCCTCGCATTTTTCAGACCTTTTCATGCTCCTGGTCTTTCTTTTTTTTTTTTTTTTTTTGCTCCTCGCATTTTTCACACCTTTTCATGCTCCTGGTCTTTTTTTTTTTTTTTTGCTCCTCGCATTTTTCACACCTTTTCATGCTCCTGGTCTTTTTTTTTTTTTGCTCCTCTCATTTTTCACACCTTTTCATGCTCCTGGTCTTTCTTTTTTTTTTTTTGCTCCTCGCATTTTTCACACCTTTTCATGTTCCTGGTCTTTTTTTTTTTTTTGCTCCTCGCATTTTTCACACCTTTTCATGCTCCTGGTCTTTCTTTTTTTTTTTTTTTTGCTCCTCAAATTTTTCACACCTTTTCATCCTCCTCGCATTTTTCACACCTCTTCATGCTCCTCGCATTTTTCACAACTTTTCATGCTCGTCGCATTTTTCACACCTTTTCATGCTCCTGGTCTTTCTTTATTTTTTTTTGCTCCTCGCATTTTTCACACATTTTCATGCTCCTGGTCTTTCTTTTTTTTTTTTTTTTTTTTTGCTCCTCGCCTTTTTCACACCTTTTCATGCTCCTGGTCTTTTTTTTTTTTTTTTTGCTCCTAGAATTTTACACACCTTTTCATGCTCCTGGTCTTTCTTTTTTTTTTTTTTTTTTTTGCTCCTCGCATTTTTCACACCTTTTCATGCTCCTGGTCTTTCTTTTTTTTTTTTTTTTTTTTTGCTCCTCTCATTTTTCCCCCCTTTTCATGTTCCTGGTCTTTCTTTTTTTTTTTTTTCTTTTGCTCCTCGCATTTTTCACACCTTTTCATGCTCCTGGTCTTTCTTTTTTTTTTTTTTTTTTTTGCTCCTCGCATTTTTCACACCTTTTCATGCTCCTGGTCTTTCTTTCTTTCTTTTTTTTTTTTTTTTGCTCCTCGCATTTTTCACACCTTTTCATGCTCCTGGTCTTTCTTTTTTTTTTTTTTTTTTTGCTCCTCGCATTTTTCACACCTTTTCATGCTCCTGGTCTTTCTTTTTTTTTTTTTTTTTTTGCTCCTCGCATTTTTCACACCTTTTCATGCTCCTGGTCTTTCTTTCTTTCTTTTTTTTTTTTTTTTTGCTCCTCACATTTTTCACACCTTTTCATGTTCCTGGTCTCTTTTTTTTTTTTTTTTTTTTTTGCTCCTCACATTTTTCTCACCTTTTCATGCTCCTGGTCTTTTTTTTTTTTTTTTCCCCGCATTTTTCACACCTTTTCATGCTCATGGTCTTTTTTTTTTTTTTTTTACTCCTCACATTTTTCACACCTTTTCATGCTCCTGGTCTTTTTTTTTTTTTTTTGCTCCTCGCATTTTTCACACCTTTTCATGCTCCTGGTCTCTTTTTTTTTTTTTTTGCTCCTCGCATTTTTCACACCTTTTCATGCTCCTGGTCTTTCTTTTTCTTTTTTTTTTTTTTTTGCTCCTCGCATTTTTCACACCTTTTCATGCTCCTGGTCTTTCTTTCTTTCTTTTTTTTTTTTTTTTGCTCCTCGCATTTTTCACACCTTTTCATGCTCCTGGTCTTTCTTTCTTTCTTTTTTTTTTTTTTTTTGCTCCTCGCATTTTTCACACCTTTTCATGCTCCTGGTCTTTTTTTTTTTTTTCTCCCCGCATTTTTCACACCTTTTCATGCTCCTGGTCTTTCTATTTTTTTTTTTGCTCCTCGCATTTTTCACACCTTTTTCATGCTCCTGGTCTTTCTTTCTTTCTTTTTTTTTTTTTTTTGCTCCTCACATTTTTCACACCTTTTCATGCTCCTGGTCTTTTTTTTTTTTTTCTCCCCGCATTTTTTCCTCGCATTTTTCACACCTTTTCATGCTCCTGGTCTTTCTTTTTTTTTTTTTTTTTTGCTCCTCGCATTTTTCAGACCTTTTCATGCTCCTGGTCTTTCTTTTTTTTTTTTTTTTTTTGCTCCTCGCATTTTTCACACCTTTTCATGCTCCTGGTTTTTTTTTTTTTTTTTTGCTCCTCGCATTTTTCACACCTTTTCATGCTCCTGGTCTTTTTTTTTTTTTGCTCCTCTCATTTTTCCCCCCTTTTCATGCTCCTGGTTTTTCTTTTTTTTTTTTTGCTCCTCGCATTTTTCACACCTTTTCATGTTCCTGGTCTTTTTTTTTTTTTTTGCTCCTCGCATTTTTCACACCTTTTCATGCTCCTGGTCTTTCTTTTTTTTTTTTTTTTGCTCCTCAAATTTTTCACACCTTTTCATCCTCCTCGCATTTTTCACACCTCTTCATGCTCCTCGCATTTTTCACAACTTTTCATGCTCGTCGCATTTTTCACACCTTTTCATGCTCCTGGTCTTTCTTTATTTTTTTTTGCTCCTCGCATTTTTCACACATTTTCATGCTCCTGGTCTTTCTTTTTTTTTTTTTTTTTTTTGCTCCTCGCCTTTTTCACACCTTTTCTTGCTCCTGTTTTTTTTTTTTTTTTTTTGCTCCTAGATTTTTTCACACCTTTTCATGCTCCTGGTCTTTCTTTTTTTTTTTTTTTTTTTTGCTCCTCGCATTTTTCACACCTTTTCATGCTCCTGGTCTTTCTTTTTTTTTTTTTTTTTTTTGCTCCTCGCATTTTTCACACCTTTTCATGCTCCTGGTCTTTCTTTTTTTTTTTTTTTCTTTTGCTCCTCGCTTTTTTCACACCTTTTCATGCTCCTGGTCTTTTTTTTTTTTTTTTTTTTTTTGCTCCTCGCATTTTTCACACCTTTTCATGCTCCTGGTCTTTCTTTCTTTCTTTTTTTTTTTTTTTTGCTCCTCGCATTTTTCACACCTTTTCATGCTCCTGGTCTTTCTTTTTTTTTTTTTTTTTTTGCTCCTCGCATTTTTCACACCTTTTCATGCTCCTGGTCTTTCTTTCTTTCTTTTTTTTTTTTTTTTGCTCCTCGCATTTTTCACACCTTTTCATGCTCCTGGTCTTTCTTTCTTTCTTTTTTTTTTTTTTTTGCTCCTCGCATTTTTCACACCTTTTCATGCTCCTGGTCTTTCTTTCTTTCTTTTTTTTTTTTTTTTGCTCCTCACATTTTTCACACCTTTTCATGCTCCTGGTCTTTTTTTTTTTTTTTCTCCCCGCATTTTTCACACCTTTTCATGCTCCTGGTCTTTCTTTTTTTTTTTTTTTTTTTTGCTCCTCGCCTTTTTCACACATTTTCATGCTCCTGGTCTTTTTTTTTTTTTTTTGCTCCTAGAATTTTACACACCTTTTCATGCTCCTGGTCTTTTTTTTTTTTTTTTGCTCCTAGAATTTTTCACACCTTTTCATGCTCCTGGTCTTTCTTTTTTTTTTTTTTTTTTTGCTCCTCGCATTTTTCACACCTTTTCATGCTCCTGGTCTTTCTTTTTTTTTTTTTTTTTTTGCTCCTCGCATTTTACACAACTTTTCATGCTCCTGGTCTTTTTTTTTTTTTTTTGCTCCTAGAATTTTTCACACCTTTTCATGCTCCTGGTCTTTCTTTTTTTTTTTTTTTTTTTTTTTTTGCTCCTCGCATTTTACACAACTTTTCATGCTCCTGGTCTTTTTTTTTTTTTTTTTGCTCCTAGAATTTTTCACACCTTTTCATGCTCCTGGTCTTTCTTTCTTTCTTTTTTTTTTTTTTTTGCTCCTCACATTTTTCACACCTTTTCATGTTCCTGGTCTCTTTTTTTTTTTTTTTTTTTTTTTTGCTCCTCACATTTTTCTCACCTTTTCATGCTCCTGGTCTTTTTTTTTTTTTTCTCCCCGCATTTTTCACACCTTTTCATGCTCATGGTCTTTTTTTTTTTTTTTTGCTCCTCGCATTTTTCACACCTTTTCATGCTCCTGGTCTTTCTTTTTCTTTTTTTTTTTTTTTTGCTCCTCGCATTTTTCACACCTTTTCATGCTCCTGGTCTTTCTTTTTCTTTTTTTTTTTTTTTTTGCTCCTCGCATTTTTCACACCTTTTCATGCTCCTGGTCTTTCTTTCTTTCTTTTTTTTTTTTTTTTGCTCCTCACATTTTTCACACCTTTTCATGCTCCTGGTCTTTTTTTTTTTTTTTCTCCCCGCATTTTTCACACCTTTTCATGCTCCTGGTCTTTCTTTTTTTTTTTTTTTTTTTGCTCCTCGCCTTTTTCACACATTTTCATGCTCCTGGTCTTTTTTTTTTTTTTTTTGCTCCTAGAATTTTACACACCTTTTCATGCTCCTGGTCTTTTTTTTTTTTTTTTGCTCCTAGAATTTTTCACACCTTTTCATGCTCCTGGTCTTTCTTTTTTTTTTTTTTTTTTTTGCTCCTCGCATTTTTCACACCTTTTCATGCTCCTGGTCTTTCTTTCTTTCTTTTTTTTTTTTTTTTGCTCCTCGCATTTTTCACACCTTTTCATGCTCCTGGTCTTTCTTTTTTTTTTTTTTTTTTTGCTCCTCGCATTTTTCACACCTTTTCATGCTCCTGGTCTTTCTTTTTTTTTTTTTTTTTTTGCTCCTCGCATTTTTCACACCTTTTCATGCTCCTGGTCTTTCTTTCTTTCTTTTTTTTTTTTTTTTGCTCCTCACATTTTTCACACCTTTTCATGTTCCTGGTCTCTTTTTTTTTTTTTTTTTTTTTTGCTCCTCACATTTTTCTCACCTTTTCATGCTCCTGGTCTTTTTTTTTTTTTTCTCCCCGCATTTTTCACACCTTTTCATGCTCATGGTCTTTTTTTTTTTTTTTTTACTCCTCACATTTTTCACACCTTTTCATGCTCCTGGTCTTTTTTTTTTTTTTTGCTCCTCGCATTTTTCACACCTTTTCATGCTCCTGGTCTCTTTTTTTTTTTTTTTGCTCCTCGCATTTTTCACACCTTTTCATGCTCCTGGTCTTTCTTTTTCTTTTTTTTTTTTTTTTGCTCCTCGCATTTTTCACACCTTTTCATGCTCCTGGTCTTTCTTTCTTTCTTTTTTTTTTTTTTTTGCTCCTCGCATTTTTCACACCTTTTCATGCTCCTGGTCTTTCTTTCTTTCTTTTTTTTTTTTTTTTTGCTCCTCGCATTTTTCACACCTTTTCATGCTCCTGGTCTTTCTTTCTTTCTTTTTTTTTTTTTTTTTTCTCCCCGCATTTTTCACACCTTTTCATGCTCCTGGTCTTTCTTTTTTTTTTTTTTTTTTTTTGCTCCTCGCCTTTTTCACACATTTTCATGCTCCTGGTCTTTTTTTTTTTTTTTTGCTCCTAGAATTTTACACACCTTTTCATGCTCCTGGTCTTTTTTTTTTTTTTTTTCTCCTAGAATTTTTCACACCTTTTCATGCTCCTGGTCTTTCTTTTTTTTTTTTTTTTTTTTGCTCCTCGCATTTTTCACACCTTTTCATGCTCCTGGTCTTTCTTTTTTTTTTTTTTTTTTTGCTCCTCGCATTTTACACACCTTTTCATGCTCCTGGTCTTTTTTTTTTTTTTTTTGCTCCTAGAATTTTTCACACCTTTTCATGCTCCTGGTCTTTCTTTTTTTTTTTTTTTGCTCCTCGCATTTTTCACACCTTTTCATGCTCCTGGTCTTTCTTTTTTTTTTTTTTTTTTTGCTCCTCGCATTTTTCACACCTTTTCATGCTCCTGGTCTTTCTTTCTTTCTTTTTTTTTTTTTTTTTGCTCCTCACATTTTTCACACCTTTTCATGTTCCTGGTCTCTTTTTTTTTTTTTTTTTTTTTTGCTCCTCACATTTTTCTCACCTTTTCATGCTCCTGGTCTTTTTTTTTTTTTTCTCCCCGCATTTTTCACACCTTTTCATGCTCATGGTCTTTTTTTTTTTTTTTTTACTCCTCACATTTTTCACACCTTTTCATGCTCCTGGTCTTTTTTTTTTTTTTTGCTCCTCGCATTTTTCACACCTTTTCATGCTCCTGGTCTCTTTTTTTTTTTTTTTGCTCCTCGCATTTTTCACACCTTTTCATGCTCCTGGTCTTTCTTTTTCTTTTTTTTTTTTTTTTGCTCCTCGCATTTTTCACACCTTTTCATGCTCCTGGTCTTTCTTTCTTTCTTTTTTTTTTTTTTTTTGCTCCTCGCATTTTTCACACCTTTTCATGCTCCTGGTCTTTCTTTCTTTCTTTTTTTTTTTTTTTTGCTCCTCGCATTTTTCACACCTTTTCATGCTCCTGGTCTTTCTTTCTTTCTTTTTTTTTTTTTTTTGCTCCTCACATTTTTCACACCTTTTCATGCTCCTGGTCTTTTTTTTTTTTTCTCCCCGCATTTTTCACACCTTTTCATGCTCCTGGTCTTTCTTTTTTTTTTTTTGCTCCTCGCATTTTTCACACCTTTTCATGCTCCTGGTCTTTCATTTTTTTTTTTTTTTTTTTTTGCTCCTCGCATTTTTCACACCTTTTCATGCTCCTGGTCTTTCTTTTTTTTTTTTTTTTTGCTCCTCGCATTTTTCAGACCTTTTCATGCTCCTGGTCTTTCTTTTTTTTTTTTTTTTTTTGCTCCTCGCTTTTTTCACACCTTTTCATGCTCCTGGTCTTTTTTTTTTTTTTTTGCTCCTCGCATTTTTCACACCTTTTCATGCTCCTGGTCTTTTTTTTTTTTTTGCTCCTCTCATTTTTCACACCTTTTCATGCTCCTGGTCTTTCTTTTTTTTTTTTTGCTCCTCGCATTTTTCACACCTTTTCATGTTCCTGGTCTTTTTTTTTTTTTTGCTCCTCGCATTTTTCACACCTTTTCATGCTCCTGGTCTTTCTTTTTTTTTTTTTTTTGCTCCTCAAATTTTTCACACCTTTTCATCCTCCTCGCATTTTTCACACCTCTTCATGCTCCTCGCATTTTTCACAACTTTTCATGCTCGTCGCATTTTTCACACCTTTTCATGCTCCTGGTCTTTCTTTATTTTTTTTTGCTCCTCGCATTTTTCACACATTTTCATGCTCCTGGTCTTTCTTTTTTTTTTTTTTTTTTTTGCTCCTCGCCTTTTTCACACCTTTTCATGCTCCTGGTCTTTTTTTTTTTTTTTTTGCTCCTAGAATTTTACACACCTTTTCATGCTCCTGGTCTTTCTTTTTTTTTTTTTTTTTTTTGCTCCTCGCATTTTTCACACCTTTTCATGCTCCTGGTCTTTCTTTTTTTTTTTTTTTTTTTTGCTCCTCGCATTTTTCACACCTTTTCATGTTCCTGGTCTTTCTTTTTTTTTTTTTTTCTTTTGCTCCTCGCATTTTTCACACCTTTTCATGCTCCTGGTCTTTCTTTTTTTTTTTTTTTTTTTTGCTCCTCGCATTTTTCACACCTTTTCATGCTCCTGGTCTTTCTTTCTTTCTTTTTTTTTTTTTTTTTGCTCCTCGCATTTTTCACACCTTTTCATGCTCCTGGTCTTTCTTTTTTTTTTTTTTTTTTTGCTCCTCGCATTTTTCACACCTTTTCATGCTCCTGGTCTTTCTTTTTTTTTTTTTTTTTTTGCTCCTCGCATTTTTCACACCTTTTCATGCTCCTGGTCTTTCTTTCTTTCTTTTTTTTTTTTTTTTGCTCCTCACATTTTTCACACCTTTTCATGTTCCTGGTCTCTTTTTTTTTTTTTTTTTTTTTTTGCTCCTCACATTTTTCTCACCTTTTCATGCTCCTGGTCTTTTTTTTTTTTTTCTCCCCGCATTTTTCACACCTTTTCATGCTCATGGTCTTTTTTTTTTTTTTTTTTACTCCTCACATTTTTCTCTCCTTTTTATGCTCCTGGTCTTTTTTTTTTTTTTTGCTCCTCGCATTTTTCACACCTTTTCATGCTCCTGGTCTTTTTTTTTTTTTTTTTGCTCCTCGCATTTTTCACACCTTTTCATGCTCCTGGTCTTTCTTTTTCTTTTTTTTTTTTTTTTTGCTCCTCGCATTTTTCACACCTTTTCATGCTCCTGGTCTTTCTTTCTTTCTTTTTTTTTTTTTTTTGCTCCTCGCATTTTTCACACCTTTTCATGCTCCTGGTCTTTCTTTCTTTCTTTTTTTTTTTTTTTTGCTCCTCGCATTTTTCACACCTTTTCATGCTCCTGGTCTTTCTTTCTTTCTTTTTTTTTTTTTTTTGCTCCTCACATTTTTCACACCTTTTCATGCTCCTGGTCTTTTTTTTTTTTTCTCCCCGCATTTTTCACACCTTTTCATGCTCCTGGTCTTTCTTTTTTTTTTTTTTGGCTCCTCGCATTTTTCACACCTTTTCATGCTCCTGGTCTTTCATTTTTTTTTTTTTTTTTTTTTGCTCCTCGCATTTTTCACACCTTTTCATGCTCCTGGTCTTTCTTTTTTTTTTTTTTTTTTGCTCCTCGCATTTTTCAGACCTTTTCATGCTCCTGGTCTTTCTTTTTTTTTTTTTTTTTTTGCTCCTCGCATTTTTCACACCTTTTCATGCTCCTGGTCTTTTTTTTTTTTTTTTTGCTCCTCGCATTTTTCACACCTTTTCATGCTCCTGGTCTTTTTTTTTTTTGCTCCTCTCATTTTTCACACCTTTTCATGCTCCTGGTCTTTCTTTTTTTTTTTTTGCTCCTCGCATTTTTCACCCCTTTTCATGTTCCTGGTCTTTTTTTTTTTTTTGCTCCTCGCATTTTTCACACCTTTTCATGCTCCTGGTCTTTCTTTTTTTTTTTTTTTTGCTCCTCAAATTTTTCACACCTTTTCATCCTCCTCGCATTTTTCACACCTCTTCATGCTCCTCGCATTTTTCACAACTTTTCATGCTCGTCGCATTTTTCACACCTTTTCATGCTCCTGGTCTTTCTTTATTTTTTTTTGCTCCTCGCATTTTTCACACATTTTCATGCTCCTGGTCTTTCTTTTTTTTTTTTTTTTTTTTGCTCCTCGCCTTTTTCACACCTTTTCATGCTCCTGGTCTTTTTTTTTTTTTTTTTTGCTCCTAGAATTTTACACACCTTTTCATGCTCCTGGTTTTTCTTTTTTTTTTTTTTTTTTTTTGCTCCTCGCATTTTTCCCCCCTTTTCTTGCTCCTGGTCTTTCTTTTTTTTTTTTTTTTTTTTGCTCCTCGCATTTTTCACACCTTTTCATGCTCCTGGTCTTTCTTTTTTTTTTTTTTTTCTTTTGCTCCTCGCTTTTTTCACACCTTTTCTTGCTCCTGGTCTTTCTTTTTTTTTTTTTTTTTTTTGCTCCTCGCATTTTTCACACCTTTTCATGCTCCTGGTCTTTCTTTCTTTCTTTTTTTTTTTTTTTTGCTCCTCGCATTTTTCACACCTTTTCATGCTCCTGGTCTTTCTTTTTTTTTTTTTTTTTTTTGCTCCTCGCATTTTTCACACCTTTTCATGCTCCTGGTCTTTCTTTCTTTCTTTTTTTTTTTTTTTTGCTCCTCGCATTTTTCACACCTTTTCATGCTCCTGGTCTTTCTTTCTTTCTTTTTTTTTTTTTTTTGCTCCTCGCATTTTTCACACCTTTTCATGCTCCTGGTCTTTCTTTCTTTCTTTTTTTTTTTTTTTTGCTCCTCACATTTTTCACACCTTTTCATGCTCCTGGTCTTTTTTTTTTTTTTTCTCCCCGCATTTTTCACACCTTTTCATGCTCCTGGTCTTTCTTTTTTTTTTTTTTTTTTTGCTCCTCGCCTTTTTCACACATTTTCATGCTCCTGGTCTTTTTTTTTTTTTTTTGCTCCTAGAATTTTACACACCTTTTCATGCTCCTGGTCTTTTTTTTTTTTTTTTGCTCCTAGAATTTTTCACACCTTTTCATGCTCCTGGTCTTTCTTTTTTTTTTTTTTTTTTTTGCTCCTCGCATTTTTCACACCTTTTCATGCTCCTGGTCTTTCTTTTTTTTTTTTTTTTTTTTGCTCCTCGCATTTTACACAACTTTTCATGCTCCTGGTTTTTTTTTTTTTTTTTTGCTCCTAGAATTTTTCACACCTTTTCTTGCTCCTGGTCTTTCTTTTTTTTTTTTTTTTTTTTTTTTGCTCCTCGCTTTTTACACAACTTTTCATGCTCCTGGTCTTTTTTTTTTTTTTTTGCTCCTAGAATTTTTCACACCTTTTCATGCTCCTGGTCTTTCTTTCTTTCTTTTTTTTTTTTTTTTGCTCCTCACATTTTTCACACCTTTTCATGTTCCTGGTCTTTTTTTTTTTTTTTTTTTTTTTTTGCTCCTCACTTTTTTCTCCCCTTTTCATGCTCCTGGTCTTTTTTTTTTTTTTCTCCCCGCATTTTTCACACCTTTTCATGCTCATGGTCTTTTTTTTTTTTTTTTTGCTCCTCGCATTTTTCACACCTTTTCATGCTCCTGGTCTTTCTTTTTCTTTTTTTTTTTTTTTTGCTCCTCGCATTTTTCACACCTTTTCATGCTCCTGGTCTTTCTTTTTCTTTTTTTTTTTTTTTTGCTCCTCGCATTTTTCACACCTTTTCATGCTCCTGGTCTTTCTTTCTTTCTTTTTTTTTTTTTTTTGCTCCTCACATTTTTCACACCTTTTCATGCTCCTGGTCTTTTTTTTTTTTTTTCTCCCCGCATTTTTCACACCTTTTCATGCTCCTGGTCTTTCTTTTTTTTTTTTTTTTTTTGCTCCTCGCCTTTTTCACACATTTTCATGCTCCTGGTCTTTTTTTTTTTTTTTTTCTCCTAGAATTTTACACACCTTTTCTTGCTCCTGGTCTTTTTTTTTTTTTTTTGCTCCTAGAATTTTTCACACCTTTTCATGCTCCTGGTCTTTCTTTTTTTTTTTTTTTTTTTGCTCCTCGCATTTTTCACACCTTTTCATGCTCCTGGTCTTTCTTTTTTTTTTTTTTTTTTTTGCTCCTCGCTTTTTTCACACCTTTTCATGCTCCTGGTCTTTCTTTCTTTCTTTTTTTTTTTTTTTGCTCCTCACATTTTTCACACCTTTTCATGTTCCTGGTCTCTTTTTTTTTTTTTTTTTTTTTTGCTCCTCACATTTTTCTCACCTTTTCATGCTCCTGGTCTTTTTTTTTTTTTTCTCCCCGCATTTTTCACACCTTTTCATGCTCATGGTCTTTTTTTTTTTTTTTTTACTCCTCACATTTTTCACACCTTTTCATGCTCCTGGTCTTTTTTTTTTTTTTTGCTCCTCGCATTTTTCACACCTTTTCATGCTCCTGGTCTCTTTTTTTTTTTTTTTGCTCCTCGCATTTTTCACACCTTTTCATGCTCCTGGTCTTTCTTTTTCTTTTTTTTTTTTTTTTGCTCCTCGCATTTTTCACACCTTTTCATGCTCCTGGTCTTTCTTTCTTTCTTTTTTTTTTTTTTTTGCTCCTCGCATTTTTCACACCTTTTCATGCTCCTGGTCTTTCTTTCTTTCTTTTTTTTTTTTTTTTTGCTCCTCGCATTTTTCACACCTTTTCATGCTCCTGGTCTTTCTTTCTTTCTTTTTTTTTTTTTTTTGCTCCTCACATTTTTCACACCTTTTCATGCTCCTGGTCTTTTTTTTTTTTTCTCCCCGCATTTTTCACACCTTTTCATGCTCCTGGTCTTTCTTTTTTTTTTTTTGCTCCTCGCATTTTTCACACCTTTTCATGCTCCTGGTCTTTCATTTTTTTTTTTTTTTTTTTTGCTCCTCGCATTTTTCACACCTTTTCATGCTCCTGGTCTTTCTTTTTTTTTTTTTTTTTGCTCCTCGCATTTTTCAGACCTTTTCATGCTCCTGGTCTTTCTTTTTTTTTTTTTTTTTTTTGCTCCTCGCATTTTTCACACCTTTTCATGCTCCTGGTCTTTCTTTTTTTTTTTTTTTTTTTGCTCCTCGCATTTTTTCCACCTTTTCATGCTCCTGGTCTTTCTTTTTTTTTTTTTTTTTTTGCTCCTCGCATTTTTCACACCTTTTCATGCTCCTGGTCTTTCTTTTTTTTTTTTTGCTCCTCGCATTTTTCACACCTTTTCATGTTCCTGGTCTTTTTTTTTTTTTTGCTCCTCGCATTTTTCACACCTTTTCATGCTCCTGGTCTTTCTTTTTTTTTTTTTTTTGCTCCTCAAATTTTTCACACCTTTTCATCCTCCTCGCATTTTTCACACCTCTTCATGCTCCTCGCATTTTTCACAACTTTTCATGCTCGTCGCATTTTTCACACCTTTTCATGCTCCTGGTCTTTCTTTATTTTTTTTTGCTCCTCGCATTTTTCACACATTTTCATGCTCCTGGTCTTTCTTTTTTTTTTTTTTTTTTTTGCTCCTCGCCTTTTTCACACCTTTTCATGCTCCTGGTCTTTTTTTTTTTTTTTTTGCTCCTAGAATTTTACACACCTTTTCATGTTCCTGGTCTTTCTTTTTTTTTTTTTTTTTTTTGCTCCTCGCATTTTTCACACCTTTTCATGCTCCTGGTCTTTCTTTCTTTCTTTTTTTTTTTTTTTTGCTCCTCACATTTTTCACACCTTTTCATGTTCCTGGTCTCTTTTTTTTTTTTTTTTTTTTTTGCTCCTCACATTTTTCTCACCTTTTCATGCTCCTGGTCTTTTTTTTTTTTTTCTCCCCGCATTTTTCACACCTTTTCATGCTCATGGTCTTTTTTTTTTTTTTTTTACTCCTCACATTTTTCACACCTTTTCATGCTCCTGGTCTTTTTTTTTTTTTTTTGCTCCTCGCATTTTTCACACCTTTTCATGCTCCTGGTCTCTTTTTTTTTTTTTTTGCTCCTCGCATTTTTCACACCTTTTCATGCTCCTGGTCTTTCTTTTTTTTTTTTTGCTCCTCGCATTTTTCACACCTTTTCATGCTCCTGGTCTTTCTTTTTTTTTTTTTTTTTTTTTGCTCCTCGCATTTTTCACACCTTTTCATGCTCCTGGTCTTTCTTTTTTTTTTTTTTTTTTGCTCCTCGCATTTTTCACACCTTTTCATGCTCCTGGTCTTTCTTTTTTTTTTTTTTTTTTTGCTCCTCGCATTTTTCACACCTTTTCATGCTCCTGGTCTTTCTTTTTCTTTTTTTTTTTTTTTTGCTCCTCGCATTTTTCACACCTTTTCATGCTCCTGGTCTTTCTTTTTTTTTTTTTTTTTTGCTCCTCGCATTTTTCGCACCTTTTCATGCTCCTGGTCTTTCTTTTTTTTTTTTTTTTTTTTTGCTCCTCGCATTTTTCACACCTTTTCATGCTCCTGGTCTTTCTTTTTTTTTTTTTTTTTTGCTCCTCGCATTTTTCACACCTTTTCATGCTCCTGGTCTTTCTTTTTCTTTTTTTTTTTTTTTTGCTCCTCGCATTTTTCACACCTTTTCATGCTCCTGGTCTTTCTTTTTCTTTTTTTTTTTTTTTTGCTCCTCGCATTTTTCACACCTTTTCATGCTCCTGGTCTTTCTTTCTTTCTTTTTTTTTTTTTTTTGCTCCTCACATTTTTCACACCTTTTCATGCTCCTGGTCTTTCTTTTTTTTTTTTTGCTCCTCGCATTTTTCACACCTTTTCATGCTCCTGGTCTTTCTTTTTTTTTTTTTTTTTTTGCTCCTCGCATTTTTCACACCTTTTCATGCTCCTGGTCTTCCTTTCTTTTTTTTTTTTTTTTGCTCCTCGCATTTTTCACACCTTTTCATGCTCCTGGTCTTTCTTTCTTTCTTTTTTTTTTTTTTTTGCTCCTCGCATTTTTCACACCTTTTCATGCTCCTGGTCTTTCTTTCTTTCTTTTTTTTTTTTTTTTGCTCCTCACATTTTTCACACCTTTTCATGCTCCTGGTCTTTTTTTTTTTTTTTCTCCCCGCATTTTTCACACCTTTTCATGCTCCTGGTCTTTCTTTTTTTTTTTTTTTTTTTGCTCCTCGCCTTTTTCACACATTTTCATGCTCCTGGTCTTTTTTTTTTTTTTTTGCTCCTAGAATTTTACACACCTTTTCATGCTCCTGGTCTTTTTTTTTTTTTTTTGCTCCTAGAATTTTTCACACCTTTTCATGCTCCTGGTCTTTCTTTTTTTTTTTTTTTTTTTTGCTCCTCTCATTTTTCACACCTTTTCATGCTCCTGGTCTTTCTTTTTTTTTTTTTTTTTTTTGCTCCTCGCATTTTTCACCCCTTTTCATGCTCCTGGTCTTTTTTTTTTTTTTTTGCTCCTAGAATTTTTCACACCTTTTCATGCTCCTGGTCTTTCTTTTTTTTTTTTTTTTTTTGCTCCTCGCATTTTTCACACCTTTTCATGCTCCTGGTCTTTCTTTTTTTTTTTTTTTTTTTGCTCCTCGCATTTTTCACACCTTTTCATGCTCCTGGTCTTTCTTTTTTTTTTTTTTTTTTTTGCTCCTCGCATTTTTCACACCTTTTCATGCTCCTGGTCTTTCTTTCTTTCTTTTTTTTTTTTTTTTGCTCCTCACATTTTTCACACCTTTTCATGTTCCTGGTCTCTTTTTTTTTTTTTTTTTTTTTTGCTCCTCACATTTTTCTCACCTTTTCATGCTCCTGGTCTTTTTTTTTTTTTTCTCCCCGCATTTTTCACACCTTTTCATGCTCATGGTCTTTTTTTTTTTTTTTTTACTCCTCACATTTTTCACACCTTTTCATGCTCCTGGTCTTTTTTTTTTTTTTTGCTCCTCGCATTTTTCACACCTTTTCATGCTCCTGGTCTCTTTTTTTTTTTTTTTGCTCCTCGCATTTTTCACACCTTTTCATGCTCCTGGTCTTTCTTTTTTTTTTTTTGCTCCTCGCATTTTTCACACCTTTTCATGCTCCTGGTCTTTCTTTTTTTTTTTTTTTTTTTTTGCTCCTCGCATTTTTCACACCTTTTCATGCTCCTGGTCTTTCTTTTTTTTTTTTTTTTTTGCTCCTCGCATTTTTCACACCTTTTCATGCTCCTGGTCTTTCTTTTTTTTTTTTTTTTTTTGCTCCTCGCATTTTTCACACCTTTTCATGCTCCTGGTCTTTCTTTTTCTTTTTTTTTTTTTTTTGCTCCTCGCATTTTTCACACCTTTTCATGCTCCTGGTCTTTCTTTTTTTTTTTTTTTTTTGCTCCTCGCATTTTTCGCACCTTTTCATGCTCCTGGTCTTTCTTTTTTTTTTTTTTTTTTTTTTGCTCCTCGCATTTTTCACACCTTTTCATGCTCCTGGTCTTTCTTTTTTTTTTTTTTTTTTGCTCCTCGCATTTTTCACACCTTTTCATGCTCCTGGTCTTTCTTTTTCTTTTTTTTTTTTTTTTGCTCCTCGCATTTTTCACACCTTTTCATGCTCCTGGTCTTTCTTTTTTTTTTTTTTTTTTGCTCCTCGCATTTTTCACACCTTTTCATGCTCCTGGTCTTTCTTTTTTTTTTTTTTTTTGCTCCTCGCATTTTTCACACCTTTTCATGCTCCTGGTCTTTCTTTTTTTTTTTTTTGCTCCTAGAATTTTTCACAGCTTTTCATGCTCCTGGTCTTTCTTTTCTTTTTTTTTTTTTTTTGCTCCTCGCATTTTTCACACCTTTTCATGCTCCTGGTCTTTCTTTTTTTTTTTTTTTGCTCCTCGCATTTTTCACACCTTTTCATGTTCCTGGTCTTTTTTTTTTTTTTGCTCCTCGCATTTTTCACACCTTTTCATGCTCCTGGTCTTTCTTTTTTTTTTTTTTTTTGCTCCTCACATTTTTCACACCTTTTCATCCTCCTCGCATTTTTCACACCTCTTCATGCTCCTCGCATTTTTCACAACTTTTCATCCTCCTCGCATTTTTCACACCTCTTCATGCTCCTCGCATTTTTCACAACTTTTCATGCTCGTCGCATTTTTCACACCTTTTCATGCTCCTGGTCTTTCTTTCTTTCTTTTTTTTTTTTTTTTGCTCCTCACATTTTTCACACCTTTTCATGCTCCTGGTCTTTCTTTTTTTTTTTTTGCTCCTCGCATTTTTCACACCTTTTCATGCTCCTGGTCTTTCTTTTTTTTTTTTTTTTTTTGCTCCTCGCATTTTTCACACCTTTTCATGCTCCTGGTCTTCCTTTCTTTTTTTTTTTTTTTTGCTCCTCGCATTTTTCACACCTTTTCATGCTCCTGGTCTTTCTTTCTTTCTTTTTTTTTTTTTTTTGCTCCTCGCATTTTTCACACCTTTTCATGCTCCTGGTCTTTCTTTCTTTCTTTTTTTTTTTTTTTTGCTCCTCACATTTTTCACACCTTTTCTTGCTCCTGGTCTTTTTTTTTTTTTTTCTCCCCGCATTTTTCACACCTTTTCATGCTCCTGGTCTTTCTTTTTTTTTTTTTTTTTTTTGCTCCTCGCCTTTTTCACACATTTTCATGCTCCTGGTCTTTTTTTTTTTTTTTTGCTCCTAGAATTTTACACACCTTTTCATGCTCCTGGTCTTTTTTTTTTTTTTTTTTCCTAGAATTTTTCACACCTTTTTATGCTCCTGGTTTTTTTTTTTTTTTTTTTTTTTTTTGCTCCTCGCATTTTTCACACCTTTTCATGCTCCTGGTCTTTCTTTTTTTTTTTTTTTTTTTGCTCCTCGCATTTTACACACCTTTTCATGCTCCTGGTCTTTTTTTTTTTTTTTTGCTCCTAGAATTTTTCACACCTTTTCATGCTCCTGGTCTTTCTTTTTTTTTTTTTTTTTTTGCTCCTCGCATTTTTCACACCTTTTCATGCTCCTGGTCTTTCTTTTTTTTTTTTTTTTTTTTGCTCCTCGCATTTTTCACCCCTTTTCATGCTCCTGGTCTTTCTTTTTTTTTTTTTTTTTTTTGCTCCTCGCATTTTTCACACCTTTTCATGCTCCTGGTCTTTCTTTCTTTCTTTTTTTTTTTTTTTTGCTCCTCACATTTTTCACACCTTTTCATGTTCCTGGTCTCTTTTTTTTTTTTTTTTTTTTTTGCTCCTCACATTTTTCTCACCTTTTCATGCTCCTGGTCTTTTTTTTTTTTTTCTCCCCGCATTTTTCACACCTTTTCATGCTCATGGTCTTTTTTTTTTTTTTTTTTACTCCTCACATTTTTCACACCTTTTCATGCTCCTGGTCTTTTTTTTTTTTTTTTGCTCCTCGCATTTTTCACACCTTTTCATGCTCCTGGTCTCTTTTTTTTTTTTTTTGCTCCTCGCATTTTTCACACCTTTTCATGCTCCTGGTCTTTCTTTTTTTTTTTTTGCTCCTCGCATTTTTCACACCTTTTCATGCTCCTGGTCTTTCTTTTTTTTTTTTTTTTTTTTTGCTCCTCGCATTTTTCACACCTTTTCATGCTCCTGGTCTTTCTTTTTTTTTTTTTTTTTTGCTCCTCGCATTTTTCACACCTTTTCATGCTCCTGGTCTTTCTTTTTTTTTTTTTTTTTTTGCTCCTCGCATTTTTCACACCTTTTCATGCTCCTGGTCTTTCTTTTTCTTTTTTTTTTTTTTTTGCTCCTCGCATTTTTCACACCTTTTCATGCTCCTGGTCTTTCTTTTTTTTTTTTTTTTTTGCTCCTCGCATTTTTCGCACCTTTTCATGCTCCTGGTCTTTCTTTTTTTTTTTTTTTTTTTTTGCTCCTCGCATTTTTCACACCTTTTCATGCTCCTGGTCTTTCTTTTTTTTTTTTTTTTTTGCTCCTCGCATTTTTCACACCTTTTCATGCTCCTGGTCTTTCTTTTTCTTTTTTTTTTTTTTTTGCTCCTCGCATTTTTCACACCTTTTCATGCTCCTGGTCTTTCTTTTTTTTTTTTTTTTTTGCTCCTCGCATTTTTCACACCTTTTCATGCTCCTGGTCTTTCTTTTTTTTTTTTTTTTTGCTCCTCGCATTTTTCACACCTTTTCATGCTCCTGGTCTTTCTTTTTTTTTTTTTTGCTCCTAGAATTTTTCACAGCTTTTCATGCTCCTGGTCTTTCTTTTCTTTTTTTTTTTTTTTTGCTCCTCGCATTTTTCACACCTTTTCATGCTCCTGGTCTTTCTTTTTTTTTTTTTTTGCTCCTCGCATTTTTCACACCTTTTCATGTTCCTGGTCTTTTTTTTTTTTTTGCTCCTCGCATTTTTCACACCTTTTCATGCTCCTGGTCTTTCTTTTTTTTTTTTTTTTTGCTCCTCAAATTTTTCACACCTTTTCATCCTCCTCGCATTTTTCACACCTCTTCATGCTCCTCGCATTTTTCACAACTTTTCATGCTCCTCGCATTTTTCACACCTTTTCTTGCTCCTCGCATTTTTCACAACTTTTCATGCTCGTCGCATTTTTCACACCTTTTCATGCTCCTGGTCTTTCTTTCTTTCTTTTTTTTTTTTTTTTGCTCCTCACATTTTTCACACCTTTTCATGCTCCTGGTCTTTCTTTTTTTTTTTTTGCTCCTCGCATTTTTCACACCTTTTCATGCTCCTGGTCTTTCTTTTTTTTTTTTTTTTTTTGCTCCTCGCATTTTTCACACCTTTTCATGCTCCTGGTCTTCCTTTCTTTTTTTTTTTTTTTTGCTCCTCGCATTTTTCACACCTTTTCATGCTCCTGGTCTTTCTTTCTTTCTTTTTTTTTTTTTTTTGCTCCTCGCATTTTTCACACCTTTTCATGCTCCTGGTCTTTCTTTCTTTCTTTTTTTTTTTTTTTTGCTCCTCACATTTTTCACACCTTTTCATGCTCCTGGTCTTTTTTTTTTTTTTCTCCCCGCATTTTTCACACCTTTTCATGCTCCTGGTCTTTTTTTTTTTTTTTTTTTTTTTGCTCCTCGCCTTTTTCACACATTTTCATGCTCCTGGTCTTTTTTTTTTTTTTTTGCTCCTAGAATTTTACACACCTTTTCATGCTCCTGGTCTTTTTTTTTTTTTTTTGCTCCTAGAATTTTTCACACCTTTTCATGCTCCTGGTCTTTCTTTTTTTTTTTTTTTTTTTTGCTCCTCGCATTTTTCACACCTTTTCATGCTCCTGGTCTTTCTTTTTTTTTTTTTTTTTTTGCTCCTCGCATTTTACACACCTTTTCATGCTCCTGGTCTTTTTTTTTTTTTTTTGCTCCTAGAATTTTTCACACCTTTTCATGCTCCTGGTCTTTCTTTTTTTTTTTTTTTTTTTGCTCCTCGCATTTTTCACACCTTTTCATGCTCCTGGTCTTTCTTTTTTTTTTTTTTTTTTTTGCTCCTCGCATTTTTCACACCTTTTCATGCTCCTGGTCTTTCTTTTTTTTTTTTTTTTTTTTTGCTCCTCGCATTTTTCACACCTTTTCATGCTCCTGGTCTTTCTTTCTTTCTTTTTTTTTTTTTTTTGCTCCTCACATTTTTCACACCTTTTCATGTTCCTGGTCTCTTTTTTTTTTTTTTTTTTTTTTTGCTCCTCACATTTTTCTCACCTTTTCATGCTCCTGGTCTTTTTTTTTTTTTTCTCCCCGCATTTTTCACCCCTTTTCTTGCTCATGGTCTTTTTTTTTTTTTTTTTACTCCTCACATTTTTCACACCTTTTCATGCTCCTGGTCTTTTTTTTTTTTTTTGCTCCTCGCATTTTTCACACCTTTTCATGCTCCTGGTCTCTTTTTTTTTTTTTTTGCTCCTCGCATTTTTCACACCTTTTCATGCTCCTGGTCTTTCTTTTTTTTTTTTTGCTCCTCGCATTTTTCACACCTTTTCATGCTCCTGGTCTTTCTTTTTTTTTTTTTTTTTTTTTGCTCCTCGCATTTTTCACACCTTTTCATGCTCCTGGTCTTTCTTTTTTTTTTTTTTTTTTTGCTCCTCGCATTTTTCACACCTTTTCATGCTCCTGGTCTTTCTTTTTTTTTTTTTTTTTTTTGCTCCTCGCTTTTTTCACACCTTTTCATGCTCCTGGTCTTTCTTTTTCTTTTTTTTTTTTTTTTGCTCCTCGCATTTTTCACACCTTTTCATGCTCCTGGTCTTTCTTTTTTTTTTTTTTTTTTGCTCCTCGCATTTTTCGCACCTTTTCATGCTCCTGGTCTTTCTTTTTTTTTTTTTTTTTTTTTTGCTCCTCGCATTTTTCACACCTTTTCATGCTCCTGGTCTTTCTTTTTTTTTTTTTTTTTTGCTCCTCGCATTTTTCACACCTTTTCATGCTCCTGGTCTTTCTTTTTCTTTTTTTTTTTTTTTTGCTCCTCGCATTTTTCACACCTTTTCATGCTCCTGGTCTTTCTTTTTTTTTTTTTTTTTTGCTCCTCGCATTTTTCACACCTTTTCATGCTCCTGGTCTTTCTTTTTTTTTTTTTTTTTGCTCCTCGCATTTTTCACACCTTTTCATGCTCCTGGTCTTTCTTTTTTTTTTTTTTGCTCCTAGAATTTTTCACAGCTTTTCATGCTCCTGGTCTTTCTTTTCTTTTTTTTTTTTTTTTGCTCCTCGCATTTTTCACACCTTTTCATGCTCCTGGTCTTTCTTTTTTTTTTTTTTTGCTCCTCGCATTTTTCACACCTTTTCATGTTCCTGGTCTTTTTTTTTTTTTTGCTCCTCGCATTTTTCACACCTTTTCATGCTCCTGGTCTTTCTTTTTTTTTTTTTTTTTGCTCCTCAAATTTTTCACACCTTTTCATCCTCCTCGCATTTTTCACACCTCTTCATGCTCCTCGCATTTTTCACAACTTTTCATGCTCGTCGCATTTTTCACACCTTTTCATGCTCCTGGTCTTTCTTTATTTTTTTTTGCTCGTCGCATTTTTCACACCTTTTCATGCTCCTGGTCTTTTTTTTTTCTTTTGCTCCTCGCATTTTTCACATCTTTTCATGCTCCTGGTCTTTCTTTTTTTTTTTTTGCTCCTCGCATTTTTCACACCTTTTCATGCTCCTGGTCTTTCTTTTTTTTTTTTTTTCTTTTGCTCCTCGCATTTTTCACATCTTTTCATGCTCCTGGTCTTTCTTTTTTTTTTTTTGCTCCTCGCATTTTTCACACCTTTTCATGCTCCTGGTCTTTCTTTTTTTTTTTTTTTCTTTTGCTCCTCGCATTTTTCACACCTTTTCATGTTCCTGGTCTTTTTTTTTTTTTTTTTTTTTTTTGCTCCTCGCTTTTTTCACACCTTTTCATGCTCCTGGTCTTTCTTTCTTTCTTTTTTTTTTTTTTTTGCTCCTCGCATTTTTCACACCTTTTCATGCTCCTGGTCTTTCTTTTTTTCTTTTTTTTTTTTTTTTGCTCCTCGCATTTTTCACACCTTTTCATGCTCCTGGTCTTTCTTTCTTTCTTTTTTTTTTTTTTTTTGCTACTCGCATTTTTCACACCTTTTCATGCTCCTGGTCTTTCTGTCTTTCTTTTTTTTTTTTTTTGCTCCTCGCATTTTTCACACCTTTTAATGCTCCTGGTCTTTCTTTTTTTTTTTTTTTGCTCCTCGCATTTTTCACACCTTTTCATGTTCCTGGTCTTTTTTTTTTTTTGCTCCTCGCATTTTTCACACCTTTTCATGCTCCTGGTCTTTCTTTTTTTTTTTTTTTTTGCTCCTCAAATTTTTCACACCTTTTCATCCTCCTCGCATTTTTCACACCTCTTCATGCTCCTCGCATTTTTCACAACTTTTCATGCTCGTCGCATTTTTCACACCTTTTCATGCTCCTGGTCTTTCTTTATTTTTTTTTGCTCGTCGCATTGTTCACGCCTTTTCATGCTCCTGGTCTTTTTTTTTTCTTTTGCTCCTCGCATTTTTCACATCTTTTCATGCTCCTGGTCTTTCTTTTTTTTTTTTTGCTCCTCGCATTTTTCACACCTTTTCATGCTCCTGGTCTTTCTTTTTTTTTTTTTTTTTTGCTCCTCGCATTTTTCACACCTTTTCATGCTCCTGGTCTTTCTTTCTTTCTTTTTTTTTGCTCCTCGCATTTTTCACACCTTTTCATGCTCCTGGTCTTTCTTTTTTTTTTTTTTTTTTTGCTCCTCGCATTTTTCACACCTTTTCATGCTCCTGGTCTTTCTTTTTTTTTTTTTTTCTTTTGCTCCTCGCATTTTTCACACCTTTTTTTTTTCCTGGTCTTTTTTTTTTTTTTTTTTTTTTTTGCTCCTCGCATTTTTCACACCTTTTCATGCTCCTGGTCTTTCTTTCTTTCTTTTTTTTTTTTTTTTGCTCCTCGCATTTTTCACACCTTTTCATGCTCCTGGTCTTTCTTTCTTTCTTTTTTTTTTTTTTTTTGCTCCTCGCATTTTTCACACCTTTTCATGCTCCTGGTCTTTCTTTCTTTCTTTTTTTTTTTCTTTTGCTCCTCGCATTTTTCACATCTTTTCATGCTCCTGGTCTTTCTTTTTTTTTTTTTGCTCCTCGCATTTTTCACACCTTTTCATGCTCCTGGTCTTTCTTTTTTTTTTTTTTTTTTGCTCCTCGCATTTTTCACACCTTTTCATGCTCCTGGTCTTTCTTTTTTTTTTTCTTTCTTTTGCTCCTCGCATTTTTCACATCTTTTCATGCTCCTGGTCTTTCTTTTTTTTTTTTTGCTCCTCGCATTTTTCACACCTTTTCATGCTCCTGGTCTTTCTTTTTTTTTTTTTTTCTTTTGCTCCTCGCATTTTTCACACCTTTTCATGTTCCTGGTCTCTTTTTTTATTTTTTTTTTTTTGCTCCTCGCATTTTTCACACCTTTTCATGCTCCTGGTCTTTCTTTCTTTCTTTTTTTTTTTTTTTTGCTCCTCGCATTTTTCACACCTTTTCATGCTCCTGGTCTTTCTTTTTTTCTTTTTTTTTTTTTTTTGCTCCTCGCATTTTTCACACCTTTTCATGCTCCTGGTCTTTCTTTCTTTCTTTTTTTTTTTTTTTTGCTCCTCGCATTTTTCACACCTTTTCATGCTCCTGGTCTTTCTTTCTTTCTTTTTTTTTTTTTTTTGCTCCTCGCATTTTTCACACCTTTTCATGCTCCTGGTCTTTCTTTTTTTTTTTTTTTGCTCCTCGCATTTTTCACACCTTTTCATGTTCCTGGTCTTTTTTTTTTTTTGCTCCTCGCATTTTTCACACCTTTTCATGCTCCTGGTCTTTCTTTTTTTTTTTTTTTTTTTGCTCCTCGCATTTTTCACACCTTTTCATGCTCCTGGTCTTTCTTTCTTTCTTTTTTTTTGCTCCTCGCATTTTTCACACCTTTTCATGCTCCTGGTCTTTCTTTTTTTTTTTTTTTTTTTTGCTCCTCGCCTTTTTCACACCTTTTCATGCTCCTGGTCTTTCTTTCTTTTTTTTTGCTCCTCGCATTTTTCACACATTTTCATGCTCCTGGTCTTTCTTTCTTTCTTTTTTTTTTTTTTTTGCTCCTCGCATTTTTCACACCTTTTCATGCTCCTGGTCTTTCTTTTTTTTTTTTTTTGCTCCTCGCATTTTTCACACCTTTTCATGTTCCTGGTCTTTTTTTTTTTTTGCTCCTCGCATTTTTCACACCTTTTCATGCTCCTGGTCTTTCTTTCTTTCTTTTTTTTTTTTTTTTGCTCCTCGCATTTTTCACACCTTTTCATGCTCCTGGTCTTTCTTTCTTTCTTTTTTTTTTTTTTTTGCTCCTCACATTTTTCACACCTTTTCATGCTCCTGGTCTTTCTTTTTTTTTTTTTGCTCCTCGCATTTTTCACACCTTTTCATGCTCCTGGTCTTTCTTTCTTTCTTTTTTTTTTTTTTTTGCTCCTCGCATTTTTCACACCTTTTCATGCTCCTGGTCTTTCTTTTTTTTTTTTTTTTTTTTTTTTGCTCCTCGCATTTTTCACACCTTTTCATGCTCCTGGTCTTTCTTTCTTTCTTTTTTTTTTTTTTTTGCTCCTCGCATTTTTCACACCTTTTCATGCTCCTGGTCTTTCTGTCTTTTTTTTTTTTTTTTTTTGCTCCTCGCATTTTTCACACCTTTTCATGCTCCTGGTCTTTCTTTTTTTTTTTTTTTGCTCCTCGCATTTTTCACACCTTTTCATGTTCCTGGTCTTTTTTTTTTTTTGCTCCTCGCATTTTTCACACCTTTTCATGCTCCTGGTCTTTCTTTTTTTTTTTTTTTTTGCTCCTCAAATTTTTCACACCTTTTCATCCTCCTCGCATTTTTCACACCTCTTCATGCTCCTCGCATTTTTCACAACTTTTCATGCTCGTCGCATTTTTCACACCTTTTCATGCTCCTGGTCTTTCTTTATTTTTTTTTGCTCGTCGCATTGTTCACGCCTTTTCATGCTCCTGGTCTTTTTTTTTTCTTTTGCTCCTCGCATTTTTCACATCTTTTCATGCTCCTGGTCTTTCTTTTTTTTTTTTTGCTCCTCGCATTTTTCACACCTTTTCATGCTCCTGGTCTTTCTTTTTTTTTTTTTTTTTTGCTCCTCGCATTTTTCACACCTTTTCATGCTCCTGGTCTTTCTTTCTTTCTTTTTTTTTGCTCCTCGCATTTTTCACACCTTTTCATGCTCCTGGTCTTTCTTTTTTTTTTTTTTTTTTTGCTCCTCGCATTTTTCACACCTTTTCATGCTCCTGGTCTTTCTTTTTTTTTTTTTTTCTTTTGCTCCTCGCATTTTTCACACCTTTTCATGTTCCTGGTCTCTTTTTTTTTTTTTTTTTTTTTGCTCCTCGCATTTTTCACACCTTTTCATGCTCCTGGTCTTTCTTTCTTTCTTTTTTTTTTTTTTTTGCTCCTCGCATTTTTCACACCTTTTCATGCTCCTGGTCTTTCTTTCTTTCTTTTTTTTTTTTTTTTTTGCTCCTCGCATTTTTCACACCTTTTCATGCTCCTGGTCTTTCTTTCTTTCTTTTTTTTTTTCTTTTGCTCCTCGCATTTTTCACATCTTTTCATGCTCCTGGTCTTTCTTTTTTTTTTTTTGCTCCTCGCATTTTTCACACCTTTTCATGCTCCTGGTCTTTCTTTTTTTTTTTTTTTTTTGCTCCTCGCATTTTTCACACCTTTTCATGCTCCTGGTCTTTCTTTTTTTTTTTCTTTCTTTTGCTCCTCGCATTTTTCACATCTTTTCATGCTCCTGGTCTTTCTTTTTTTTTTTTTGCTCCTCGCATTTTTCACACCTTTTCATGCTCCTGGTCTTTCTTTCTTTCTTTTTTTTTTTTTTTTGCTCCTCGCATTTTTCACACCTTTTCATGCTCCTGGTCTTTCTTTTTTTTTTTTTTTGCTCCTCGCATTTTTCACACCTTTTCATGTTCCTGGTCTTTTTTTTTTTTTGCTCCTCGCATTTTTCACACCTTTTCATGCTCCTGGTCTTTCTTTCTTTCTTTTTTTTTTTTTTTTGCTCCTCGCATTTTTCACACCTTTTCATGCTCCTGGTCTTTCTTTTTTTTTTTTTTTGCTCCTCGCATTTTTCACACCTTTTCTTGTTCCTGTTCTTTTTTTTTTTTTGCTCCTCGCATTTTTCACACCTTTTCATGCTCCTGGTCTTTCTTTTTTTTTTTTTTTTTTGCTCCTCGCATTTTTCACACCTTTTCATGCTCCTGGTCTTTCTTTCTTTCTTTTTTTTTGCTCCTCGCATTTTTCACACCTTTTCATGCTCCTGGTCTTTCTTTTTTTTTTTTTTTTTTTTGCTCCTCGCCTTTTTCACACCTTTTCATGCTCCTGGTCTTTCTTTCTTTTTTTTTGCTCCTCGCATTTTTCACACCTTTTCCTGCTCCTGGTCTTTCTTTCTTTCTTTTTTTTTTTTTTTTGCTCCTCGCATTTTTCACACCTTTTCATGCTCCTGGTCTTTCTTTTTTTTTTTTTTTGCTCCTCGCATTTTTCACACCTTTTCATGTTCCTGGTCTTTTTTTTTTTTTGCTCCTCGCATTTTTCACACCTTTTCATGCTCCTGGTCTTTCTTTCTTTCTTTTTTTTTTTTTTTTGCTCCTCGCATTTTTCACACCTTTTCATGCTCCTGGTCTTTCTTTCTTTCTTTTTTTTTTTTTTTTGCTCCTCACATTTTTCACACCTTTTCATGCTCCTGGTCTTTCTTTTTTTTTTTTTGCTCCTCGCATTTTTCACACCTTTTCATGCTCCTGGTCTTTCTTTTTCTTTTTTTTTTTTTTTTGCTCCTCGCATTTTTCACACCTTTTCATGCTCCTGGTCTTTCTTTCTTTCTTTTTTTTTTTTTTTTGCTCCTCACATTTTTCACACCTTTTCATGCTCCTGGTCTTTCTTTTTTTTTTTTTGCTCCTCGCATTTTTCACACCTTTTCATGCTCCTGGTCTTTCTTTCTTTCTTTTTTTTTTTTTTTTGCTCCTCGCATTTTTCACACCTTTTCATGCTCCTGGTCTTTCTTTCTTTCTTTTTTTTTTTTTTTTGCTCCTCGCATTTTTCACACCTTTTCATGCTCCTGGTCTTTCTTTCTTTCTTTTTTTTTTTTTTTTGCTCCTCACATTTTTCACACCTTTTCATGCTCCTGGTCTTTCTTTTTTTTTTTTTGCTCCTCGCATTTTTCACACCTTTTCATGCTCCTGGTCTTTCTTTTTCTTTTTTTTTTTTTTTTGCTCCTCGCATTTTTCACACCTTTTCATGCTCCTGGTCTTTCTTTCTTTCTTTTTTTTTTTTTTTTGCTCCTCACATTTTTCACACCTTTTCATGCTCCTGGTCTTTCTTTTTTTTTTTTTGCTCCTCGCATTTTTCACACCTTTTCATGCTCCTGGTCTTTCTTTCTTTCTTTTTTTTTTTTTTTTGCTCCTCGCATTTTTCACACCTTTTCATGCTCCTGGTCTTTCTTTCTTTCTTTTTTTTTTTTTTTTGCTCCTCGCATTTTTCACACCTTTTCATGCTCCTGGTCTTTCTTTTTCTTTTTTTTTTTTTTTTGCTCCTCGCATTTTTCACACCTTTTCATGCTCCTGGTCTTTCTTTCTTTCTTTTTTTTTTTTTTTTGCTCCTCGCATTTTTCACACCTTTTCATGCTCCTGGTCTTTCTTTCTTTCTTTTTTTTTTTTTTTTGCTCCTCGCATTTTTCACACCTTTTCATGCTCCTGGTCTTTCTGTCTTTCTTTTTTTTTTTTTTTTGCTCCTCGCATTTTTCACACCTTTTCATGCTCCTGGTCTTTCTTTCTTTCTTTTTTTTTTTTTTTTTGCTCCTCGCATTTTTCACACCTTTTCATGCTCCTGGTCTTTCTTTTTCTTTTTTTTTTTTTTTTGCTCCTCGCATTTTTCACACCTTTTCATGCTCCTGGTCTTTCTTTTTTTTTTTTTTTTTTGCTCCTCGCATTTTTCACACCTTTTCATGCTCCTGGTCTTTCTTTTTTTTTTTTTTTTTTTTTGCTCCTCGCATTTTTCACACCTTTTCATGCTCCTGGTCTTTCTTTTTTTTTTTTTTTTTTGCTCCTCGCATTTTTCACACCTTTTCATGCTCCTGGTCTTTCTTTTTTTTTTTTTGCTCCTCGCATTTTTCACACCTTTTCATGCTCCTGGTCTTTCTTTTTCTTTTTTTTTTTTTTTTGCTCCTCGCATTTTTCACACCTTTTCATGCTCCTGGTCTTTCTTTCTTTCTTTTTTTTTTTTTTTTGCTCCTCACATTTTTCACACCTTTTCATGCTCCTGGTCTTTCTTTTTTTTTTTTTGCTCCTCGCATTTTTCACACCTTTTCATGCTCCTGGTCTTTCTTTCTTTCTTTTTTTTTTTTTTTTGCTCCTCGCATTTTTCACACCTTTTCATGCTCCTGGTCTTTCTTTCTTTCTTTTTTTTTTTTTTTTGCTCCTCGCATTTTTCACACCTTTTCATGCTCCTGGTCTTTCTTTCTTTCTTTTTTTTTTTTTTTTGCTCCTCACATTTTTCACACCTTTTCATGCTCCTGGTCTTTTTTTTTTTTTTTCTCCCAGCATTTTTCACACCTTTTCATGCTCCTGGTCTTTCTTTTTCTTTTTTTTTTTTTTTTGCTCCTCGCATTTTTCACACCTTTTCATGCTCCTGGTCTTTCTTTTTTTTTTTTTTTTTTGCTCCTCGCATTTTTCACACCTTTTCATGCTCCTGGTCTTTCTTTTTTTTTTTTTTTTTTTTGCTCCTCGCATTTTTCACACCTTTTCATGCTCCTGGTCTTTCTTTTTTTTTTTTTTTTTTTGCTCCTCGCATTTTTCACACCTTTTCATGCTCCTGGTCTTTCTTTTTCTTTTTTTTTTTTTTTTGCTCCTCGCATTTTTCACACCTTTTCATGCTCCTGGTCTTTCTTTTTTTTTTTTTTTTTTGCTCCTCGCATTTTTCACACCTTTTCATGCTCCTGGTCTTTCTTTTTTTTTTTTTTTTTGCTCCTCGCATTTTTCACACCTTTTCATGCTCCTGGTCTTTCTTTTTTTTTTTTTTGCTCCTAGAATTTTTCACAGCTTTTCATGCTCCTGGTCTTTCTTTTCTTTTTTTTTTTTTTTTGCTCCTCGCATTTTTCACACCTTTTCATGCTCCTGGTCTTTCTTTTTTTTTTTTTTTGCTCCTCGCATTTTTCACACCTTTTCATGTTCCTGGTCTTTTTTTTTTTTTTGCTCCTCGCATTTTTCACACCTTTTCATGCTCCTGGTCTTTCTTTCTTTCTTTTTTTTTTTTTTTTGCTCCTCGCATTTTTCACACATTTTCATGCTCCTGGTCTTTCTTTCTTTCTTTTTTTTTTTTTTTTGCTCCTCGCATTTTTCACACCTTTTCATGCTCCTGGTTTTTCTTTTTTTTTTTTTGCTCCTCGCATTTTTCACACCTTTTCATGCTCCTGGTCTTTCTTTTTTTTTTTTTGCTCCTCGCATTTTTCACACCTTTTCATGCTCCTGGTCTTTCATTTTTTTTTTTTTTTTTTTTTGCTCCTCGCATTTTTCACACCTTTTCATGCTCCTGGTCTTTCTTTTTTTTTTTTTTTGCTCCTCGCATTTTTCACACCTTTTCATGCTCCTGGTCTTTCTTTTTTTTTTTTTTTTTTTTTGCTCCTCGCATTTTTCACACCTTTTCATGCTCCTGGTCTTTCTTTTTTTTTTTTTGCTCCTCGCATTTTTCACACCTTTTCATGCTCCTGGTCTTTCTTTTTTTTTTTTTTTCTTTTGCTCCTCGCATTTTTCACACCTTTTCATGTTCCTGGTCTCTTTTTTTATTTTTTTTTTTTTGCTCCTCGCATTTTTCACACCTTTTCATGCTCCTGGTCTTTCTTTCTTTCTTTTTTTTTGCTCCTCGCATTTTTCACACCTTTTCATGCTCCTGGTCTTTCTTTCTTTTTTTTTTTTTTTTTTTTGCTCCTCGCATTTTTCACACCTTTTCATGCTCCTGGTCTTTCTGTCTTTCTTTTTTTTTTTTTTTTGCTCCTCGCATTTTTCACACCTTTTCATGCTCCTGGTCTTTCTTTCTTTCTTTTTTTTTTTTTTTTTGCTCCTCGCATTTTTCACACCTTTTCATGCTCCTGGTCTTTCTTTTTCTTTTTTTTTTTTTTTTGCTCCTCGCATTTTTCACACCTTTTCATGCTCCTGGTCTTTCTTTTTTTTTTTTTTTTTTTGCTCCTCGCATTTTTCACACCTTTTCATGCTCCTGGTCTTTCTTTTTTTTTTTTTTTCTTTTGCTCCTCGCATTTTTCACACCTTTTCATGTTCCTGGTCTCTTTTTTTTTTTTTTTTTTTTTGCTCCTCGCATTTTTCACACCTTTTCATGCTCCTGGTCTTTCTTTCTTTCTTTTTTTTTTTTTTTTGCTCCTCGCATTTTTCACACCTTTTCATGCTCCTGGTCTTTCTTTCTTTCTTTTTTTTTTTTTTTTTGCTCCTCGCATTTTTCACACCTTTTCATGCTCCTGGTCTTTCTTTCTTTCTTTTTTTTTTTCTTTTGCTCCTCGCATTTTTCACATCTTTTCATGCTCCTGGTCTTTCTTTTTTTTTTTTTGCTCCTCGCATTTTTCACACCTTTTCATGCTCCTGGTCTTTCTTTTTTTTTTTTTTTTTTGCTCCTCGCATTTTTCACACCTTTTCATGCTCCTGGTCTTTCTTTTTTTTTTTCTTTCTTTTGCTCCTCGCATTTTTCACATCTTTTCATGCTCCTGGTCTTTCTTTTTTTTTTTTTGCTCCTCGCATTTTTCACACCTTTTCATGCTCCTGGTCTTTCTTTTTTTTTTTTTTTCTTTTGCTCCTCGCATTTTTCACACCTTTTCATGTTCCTGGTCTCTTTTTTTATTTTTTTTTTTTTGCTCCTCGCATTTTTCACACCTTTTCATGCTCCTGGTCTTTCTTTCTTTCTTTTTTTTTTTTTTTTGCTCCTCGCATTTTTCACACCTTTTCATGCTCCTGGTCTTTTTTTTTTTTTTTTTTTTTTTTTTTTGCTCCTCGCATTTTTCACACCTTTTCATGCTCCTGGTCTTTCTTTCTTTCTTTTTTTTTTTTTTTTGCTCCTCGCATTTTTCACACCTTTTCATGCTCCTGGTCTTTCTTTCTTTCTTTTTTTTTTTTTTTTGCTCCTCGCATTTTTCACACCTTTTCATGCTCCTGGTCTTTCTTTTTTTTTTTTTTTGCTCCTCGCATTTTTCACACCTTTTCATGTTCCTGGTCTTTTTTTTTTTTTGCTCCTCGCATTTTTCACACCTTTTCATGCTCCTGGTCTTTCTTTTTTTTTTTTTTTTTTGCTCCTCGCATTTTTCACACCTTTTCATGCTCCTGGTCTTTCTTTCTTTCTTTTTTTTTGCTCCTCGCATTTTTCACACCTTTTCATGCTCCTGGTCTTTCTTTTTTTTTTTTTTTTTTTTTGCTCCTCGCCTTTTTCACACCTTTTCATGCTCCTGGTCTTTCTTTCTTTTTTTTTGCTCCTCGCATTTTTCACACATTTTCATGCTCCTGGTCTTTCTTTCTTTCTTTTTTTTTTTTTTTTGCTCCTCGCATTTTTCACACCTTTTCATGCTCCTGGTCTTTCTTTTTTTTTTTTTTTGCTCCTCGCATTTTTCACACCTTTTCATGTTCCTGGTCTTTTTTTTTTTTTGCTCCTCGCATTTTTCACACCTTTTCATGCTCCTGGTCTTTCTTTCTTTCTTTTTTTTTTTTTTTTGCTCCTCGCATTTTTCACACCTTTTCATGCTCCTGGTCTTTCTTTCTTTCTTTTTTTTTTTTTTTTGCTCCTCACATTTTTCACACCTTTTCATGCTCCTGGTCTTTCTTTTTTTTTTTTTGCTCCTCGCATTTTTCACACCTTTTCATGCTCCTGGTCTTTCTTTCTTTCTTTTTTTTTTTTTTTTGCTCCTCGCATTTTTCACACCTTTTCATGCTCCTGGTTTTTCTTTTTTTCTTTTTTTTTTTTTTTTGCTCCTCGCATTTTTCACACCTTTTCATGCTCCTGGTCTTTCTTTCTTTCTTTTTTTTTTTTTTTTGCTCCTCGCATTTTTCACACCTTTTCATGCTCCTGGTCTTTCTGTCTTTTTTTTTTTTTTTTTTTGCTCCTCGCATTTTTCACACCTTTTCATGCTCCTGGTCTTTCTTTTTTTTTTTTTTTGCTCCTCGCATTTTTCACACCTTTTCATGTTCCTGGTCTTTTTTTTTTTTTGCTCCTCGCATTTTTCACACCTTTTCATGCTCCTGGTCTTTCTTTTTTTTTTTTTTTTTGCTCCTCAAATTTTTCACACCTTTTCATCCTCCTCGCATTTTTCACACCTCTTCATGCTCCTCGCATTTTTCACAACTTTTCATGCTCGTCGCATTTTTCACACCTTTTCATGCTCCTGGTCTTTCTTTATTTTTTTTTGCTCGTCGCATTGTTCACGCCTTTTCATGCTCCTGGTCTTTTTTTTTTCTTTTGCTCCTCGCATTTTTCACATCTTTTCATGCTCCTGGTCTTTCTTTTTTTTTTTTTGCTCCTCGCATTTTTCACACCTTTTCATGCTCCTGGTCTTTCTTTTTTTTTTTTTTTTTTGCTCCTCGCATTTTTCACACCTTTTCATGCTCCTGGTCTTTCTTTCTTTCTTTTTTTTTGCTCCTCGCATTTTTCACACCTTTTCATGCTCCTGGTCTTTCTTTTTTTTTTTTTTTTTTTTGCTCCTCGCATTTTTCACACCTTTTCATGCTCCTGGTCTTTCTTTTTTTTTTTTTTTCTTTTGCTCCTCGCATTTTTCACACCTTTTCATGTTCCTGGTCTCTTTTTTTTTTTTTTTTTTTTTGCTCCTCGCATTTTTCACACCTTTTCATGCTCCTGGTCTTTCTTTCTTTCTTTTTTTTTTTTTTTTGCTCCTCGCATTTTTCACACCTTTTCATGCTCCTGGTCTTTCTTTCTTTCTTTTTTTTTTTTTTTTTTGCTCCTCGCATTTTTCACACCTTTTCATGCTCCTGGTCTTTCTTTCTTTCTTTTTTTTTTTCTTTTGCTCCTCGCATTTTTCACATCTTTTCATGCTCCTGGTCTTTCTTTTTTTTTTTTTGCTCCTCGCATTTTTCACACCTTTTCATGCTCCTGGTCTTTCTTTTTTTTTTTTTTTTTTGCTCCTCGCATTTTTCACACCTTTTCATGCTCCTGGTCTTTCTTTTTTTTTTTCTTTCTTTTGCTCCTCGCATTTTTCACATCTTTTCATGCTCCTGGTCTTTCTTTTTTTTTTTTTGCTCCTCGCATTTTTCACACCTTTTCATGCTCCTGGTCTTTCTTTCTTTCTTTTTTTTTTTTTTTTGCTCCTCGCATTTTTCACACCTTTTCATGCTCCTGGTCTTTCTTTTTTTTTTTTTTTGCTCCTCGCATTTTTCACACCTTTTCATGTTCCTGGTCTTTTTTTTTTTTTGCTCCTCGCATTTTTCACACCTTTTCATGCTCCTGGTCTTTCTTTCTTTCTTTTTTTTTTTTTTTTGCTCCTCGCATTTTTCACACCTTTTCATGCTCCTGGTCTTTCTTTTTTTTTTTTTTTGCTCCTCGCATTTTTCACACCTTTTCATGTTCCTGGTCTTTTTTTTTTTTTGCTCCTCGCATTTTTCACACCTTTTCATGCTCCTGGTCTTTCTTTTTTTTTTTTTTTTTTGCTCCTCGCATTTTTCACACCTTTTCATGCTCCTGGTCTTTCTTTCTTTCTTTTTTTTTGCTCCTCGCATTTTTCACACCTTTTCATGCTCCTGGTCTTTCTTTTTTTTTTTTTTTTTTTTGCTCCTCGCCTTTTTCACACCTTTTCATGCTCCTGGTCTTTTTTTCTTTTTTTTTGCTCCTCGCATTTTTCACACATTTTCCTGCTCCTGGTCTTTCTTTCTTTCTTTTTTTTTTTTTTTTTGCTCCTCGCATTTTTCACACCTTTTCATGCTCCTGGTCTTTCTTTTTTTTTTTTTTTGCTCCTCGCATTTTTCACACCTTTTCATGTTCCTGGTCTTTTTTTTTTTTTGCTCCTCGCATTTTTCACACCTTTTCATGCTCCTGGTCTTTCTTTCTTTCTTTTTTTTTTTTTTTTGCTCCTCGCATTTTTCACACCTTTTCATGCTCCTGGTCTTTCTTTCTTTCTTTTTTTTTTTTTTTTGCTCCTCACATTTTTCACACCTTTTCATGCTCCTGGTCTTTCTTTTTTTTTTTTTGCTCCTCGCATTTTTCACACCTTTTCATGCTCCTGGTCTTTCTTTTTCTTTTTTTTTTTTTTTTGCTCCTCGCATTTTTCACACCTTTTCATGCTCCTGGTCTTTCTTTCTTTCTTTTTTTTTTTTTTTTGCTCCTCACATTTTTCACACCTTTTCATGCTCCTGGTCTTTCTTTTTTTTTTTTTGCTCCTCGCATTTTTCACACCTTTTCATGCTCCTGGTCTTTCTTTCTTTCTTTTTTTTTTTTTTTTGCTCCTCGCATTTTTCACACCTTTTCATGCTCCTGGTCTTTCTTTCTTTCTTTTTTTTTTTTTTTTGCTCCTCGCATTTTTCACACCTTTTCATGCTCCTGGTCTTTCTTTCTTTCTTTTTTTTTTTTTTTTGCTCCTCACATTTTTCACACCTTTTCATGCTCCTGGTCTTTCTTTTTTTTTTTTTGCTCCTCGCATTTTTCACACCTTTTCATGCTCCTGGTCTTTCTTTTTCTTTTTTTTTTTTTTTTGCTCCTCGCATTTTTCACACCTTTTCATGCTCCTGGTCTTTCTTTCTTTCTTTTTTTTTTTTTTTTGCTCCTCACATTTTTCACACCTTTTCATGCTCCTGGTCTTTCTTTTTTTTTTTTTGCTCCTCGCATTTTTCACACCTTTTCATGCTCCTGGTCTTTCTTTCTTTCTTTTTTTTTTTTTTTTGCTCCTCGCATTTTTCACACCTTTTCATGCTCCTGGTCTTTCTTTCTTTCTTTTTTTTTTTTTTTTGCTCCTCGCATTTTTCACACCTTTTCATGCTCCTGGTCTTTCTTTTTCTTTTTTTTTTTTTTTTGCTCCTCGCATTTTTCACACCTTTTCATGCTCCTGGTCTTTCTTTCTTTTTTTTTTTTTTTTGCTCCTCGCATTTTTCACACCTTTTCATGCTCCTGGTCTTTCTTTCTTTCTTTTTTTTTTTTTTTTGCTCCTCGCATTTTTCACACCTTTTCATGCTCCTGGTCTTTCTGTCTTTCTTTTTTTTTTTTTTTTGCTCCTCGCATTTTTCACACCTTTTCATGCTCCTGGTCTTTCTTTCTTTCTTTTTTTTTTTTTTTTTGCTCCTCGCATTTTTCACACCTTTTCATGCTCCTGGTCTTTCTTTTTCTTTTTTTTTTTTTTTTGCTCCTCGCATTTTTCACACCTTTTCATGCTCCTGGTCTTTCTTTTTTTTTTTTTTTTTTGCTCCTCGCATTTTTCACACCTTTTCATGCTCCTGGTCTTTCTTTTTTTTTTTTTTTTTTTTGCTCCTCGCATTTTTCACACCTTTTCATGCTCCTGGTCTTTCTTTTTTTTTTTTTTTTTTGCTCCTCGCATTTTTCACACCTTTTCATGCTCCTGGTCTTTCTTTTTTTTTTTTTGCTCCTCGCATTTTTCACACCTTTTCATGCTCCTGGTCTTTCTTTTTCTTTTTTTTTTTTTTTTGCTCCTCGCATTTTTCACACCTTTTCATGCTCCTGGTCTTTCTTTCTTTCTTTTTTTTTTTTTTTTGCTCCTCACATTTTTCACACCTTTTCATGCTCCTGGTCTTTCTTTTTTTTTTTTTGCTCCTCGCATTTTTCACACCTTTTCATGCTCCTGGTCTTTCTTTCTTTCTTTTTTTTTTTTTTTTGCTCCTCGCATTTTTCACACCTTTTCATGCTCCTGGTCTTTCTTTCTTTCTTTTTTTTTTTTTTTTGCTCCTCGCATTTTTCACACCTTTTCATGCTCCTGGTCTTTCTTTCTTTCTTTTTTTTTTTTTTTTGCTCCTCACATTTTTCACACCTTTTCATGCTCCTGGTCTTTTTTTTTTTTTTTCTCCCAGCATTTTTCACACCTTTTCATGCTCCTGGTCTTTCTTTTTCTTTTTTTTTTTTTTTTGCTCCTCGCATTTTTCTCACCTTTTCATGCTCCTGTTCTTTCTTTTTTTTTTTTTTTTTTGCTCCTCGCATTTTTCACACCTTTTCATGCTCCTGGTCTTTCTTTTTTTTTTTTTTTTTTTTGCTCCTCGCATTTTTCACACCTTTTCATGCTCCTGGTCTTTCTTTTTTTTTTTTTTTTTTTGCTCCTCGCATTTTTCACACCTTTTCATGCTCCTGGTCTTTCTTTTTCTTTTTTTTTTTTTTTTGCTCCTCGCATTTTTCACACCTTTTCATGCTCCTGGTCTTTCTTTTTTTTTTTTTTTTTTGCTCCTCGCATTTTTCACACCTTTTCATGCTCCTGGTCTTTCTTTTTTTTTTTTTTTTTGCTCCTCGCATTTTTCACACCTTTTCATGCTCCTGGTCTTTCTTTTTTTTTTTTTTGCTCCTAGAATTTTTCACAGCTTTTCATGCTCCTGGTCTTTCTTTTCTTTTTTTTTTTTTTTTGCTCCTCGCATTTTTCACACCTTTTCATGCTCCTGGTCTTTCTTTTTTTTTTTTTTTGCTCCTCGCATTTTTCACACCTTTTCATGTTCCTGGTCTTTTTTTTTTTTTTGCTCCTCGCATTTTTCACACCTTTTCATGCTCCTGGTCTTTCTTTCTTTCTTTTTTTTTTTTTTTTGCTCCTCGCATTTTTCACACATTTTCATGCTCCTGGTCTTTCTTTCTTTCTTTTTTTTTTTTTTTTGCTCCTCGCATTTTTCACACCTTTTCATGCTCCTGGTTTTTCTTTTTTTTTTTTTGCTCCTCGCATTTTTCACACCTTTTCATGCTCCTGGTCTTTCTTTTTTTTTTTTTGCTCCTCGCATTTTTCACACCTTTTCATGCTCCTGGTCTTTCATTTTTTTTTTTTTTTTTTTTGCTCCTCGCATTTTTCACACCTTTTCATGCTCCTGGTCTTTCTTTTTTTTTTTTTTTGCTCCTCGCATTTTTCACACCTTTTCATGCTCCTGGTCTTTCTTTTTTTTTTTTTTTTTTTTTGCTCCTCGCATTTTTCACACCTTTTCATGCTCCTGGTCTTTCTTTTTTTTTTTTTGCTCCTCGCATTTTTCACACCTTTTCATGCTCCTGGTCTTTCTTTTTTTTTTTTTTTCTTTTGCTCCTCGCATTTTTCACACCTTTTCATGTTCCTGGTCTCTTTTTTTATTTTTTTTTTTTTGCTCCTCGCATTTTTCACACCTTTTCATGCTCCTGGTCTTTCTTTCTTTCTTTTTTTTTGCTCCTCGCATTTTTCACACCTTTTCATGCTCCTGGTCTTTCTTTCTTTCTTTTTTTTTTTTTTTTGCTCCTCGCATTTTTCACACCTTTTCATGCTCCTGGTCTTTCTGTCTTTCTTTTTTTTTTTTTTTTGCTCCTCGCATTTTTCACACCTTTTCATGCTCCTGGTCTTTCTTTCTTTCTTTTTTTTTTTTTTTTTGCTCCTCGCATTTTTCACACCTTTTCATGCTCCTGGTCTTTCTTTTTCTTTTTTTTTTTTTTTTGCTCCTCGCATTTTTCACACCTTTTCATGCTCCTGGTCTTTCTTTTTTTTTTTTTTTTTTGCTCCTCGCATTTTTCACACCTTTTCATGCTCCTGGTCTTTCTTTTTTTTTTTTTTTTTTTTGCTCCTCGCATTTTTCACACCTTTTCATGCTCCTGGTCTTTCTTTTTTTTTTTTTTTTTTGCTCCTCGCATTTTTCACACCTTTTCATGCTCCTGGTCTTTCTTTTTTTTTTTTTGCTCCTCGCATTTTTCACACATTTTCATGCTCCTGGTCTTTCTTTTTCTTTTTTTTTTTTTTTTGCTCCTCGCATTTTTCACACCTTTTCATGCTCCTGGTCTTTCTTTCTTTCTTTTTTTTTTTTTTTTGCTCCTCACATTTTTCACACCTTTTCATGCTCCTGGTCTTTCTTTTTTTTTTTTTGCTCCTCGCATTTTTCACACCTTTTCATGCTCCTGGTCTTTCTTTCTTTCTTTTTTTTTTTTTTTTGCTCCTCGCATTTTTCACACCTTTTCATGCTCCTGGTCTTTCTTTCTTTCTTTTTTTTTTTTTTTTGCTCCTCGCATTTTTCACACCTTTTCATGCTCCTGGTCTTTCTTTCTTTCTTTTTTTTTTTTTTTTGCTCCTCACATTTTTCACACCTTTTCATGCTCCTGGTCTTTTTTTTTTTTTTTCTCCCAGCATTTTTCACACCTTTTCATGCTCCTGGTCTTTCTTTTTCTTTTTTTTTTTTTTTTTGCTCCTCGCATTTTTCACACCTTTTCATGCTCCTGGTCTTTCTTTTTTTTTTTTTTTTTTGCTCCTCGCATTTTTCACACCTTTTCATGCTCCTGGTCTTTCTTTTTTTTTTTTTTTTTTTTGCTCCTCGCATTTTTCACACCTTTTCATGCTCCTGGTCTTTCTTTTTTTTTTTTTTTTTTTGCTCCTCGCATTTTTCACACCTTTTCATGCTCCTGGTCTTTCTTTTTCTTTTTTTTTTTTTTTTGCTCCTCGCATTTTTCACACCTTTTCATGCTCCTGGTCTTTCTTTTTTTTTTTTTTTTTTGCTCCTCGCATTTTTCACACCTTTTCATGCTCCTGGTCTTTCTTTTTTTTTTTTTTTTTGCTCCTCGCATTTTTCACACCTTTTCATGCTCCTGGTCTTTCTTTTTTTTTTTTTTGCTCCTAGAATTTTTCACAGCTTTTCATGCTCCTGGTCTTTCTTTTCTTTTTTTTTTTTTTTTGCTCCTCGCATTTTTCACACCTTTTCATGCTCCTGGTCTTTCTTTTTTTTTTTTTTTGCTCCTCGCATTTTTCTCACCTTTTCATGTTCCTGGTCTTTTTTTTTTTTTTGCTCCTCGCATTTTTCACACCTTTTCATGCTCCTGGTCTTTCTTTTTTTTTTTTTTTTTGCTCCTCAAATTTTTCACACCTTTTCATCCTCCTCGCATTTTTCACACCTCTTCATGCTCCTCGCATTTTTCACAACTTTTCATGCTCGTCGCATTTTTCACACCTTTTCATGCTCCTGGTCTTTCTTTATTTTTTTTTGCTCGTCGCATTTTTCACACCTTTTCATGCTCCTGGTCTTTTTTTTTTCTTTTGCTCCTCGCATTTTTCACATCTTTTCATGCTCCTGGTCTTTCTTTTTTTTTTTTTGCTCCTCGCATTTTTCACACCTTTTCATGCTCCTGGTCTTTCTTTTTTTTTTTTTTTCTTTTGCTCCTCGCATTTTTCACATCTTTTCATGCTCCTGGTCTTTCTTTTTTTTTTTTTGCTCCTCGCATTTTTCACACCTTTTCATGCTCCTGGTCTTTCTTTTTTTTTTTTTTTTCTTTTGCTCCTCGCATTTTTCACACCTTTTCATGCTCCTGGTCTTTCTTTCTTTCTTTTTTTTTTTTTTTTGCTCCTCGCATTTTTCACACCTTTTCATGCTCCTGGTCTTTCTTTCTTTCTTTTTTTTTTTTTTTTGCTCCTCGCATTTTTCACAGCTTTTCATGCTCCTGGTCTTTCTTTCTTTCTTTTTTTTTTTTTTTTGCTCCTCGCATTTTTCACACCTTTTCATGCTCCTGGTCTTTCTTTCTTTCTTTTTTTTTTTTTTTTGCTCCTCGCATTTTTCACACCTTTTCATGCTCCTGGTCTTTCTTTCTTTCTTTTTTTTTTTTTTTTGCTCCTCGCATTTTTCACACCTTTTCATGCTCCTGGTCTTTCTTTTTTTTTTTTTTTGCTCCTCGCATTTTTCACACCTTTTCATGTTCCTGGTCTTTTTTTTTTTTTGCTCCTCGCATTTTTCACACCTTTTCATGCTCCTGGTCTTTCTTTTTTTTTTTTTTTTTGCTCCTCAAATTTTTCACACCTTTTCATCCTCCTCGCATTTTTCACACCTCTTCATGCTCCTCGCATTTTTCACAACTTTTCATGCTCGTCGCATTTTTCACACCTTTTCATGCTCCTGGTCTTTCTTTATTTTTTTTTGCTCGTCGCATTTTTCACACCTTTTCATGCTCCTGGTCTTTTTTTTTTCTTTTGCTCCTCGCATTTTTCACATCTTCTCATGCTCCTGGTCTTTCTTTTTTTTTTTTTGCTCCTCGCATTTTTCACACCTTTTCATGCTCCTGGTCTTTCTTTTTTTTTTTTTTTTTGCTCCTCGCATTTTTCACACCTTTTCATGCTCCTGGTCTTTCTTTTTTTTTTTTTTTTTTGCTCCTCGCTTTTTTCCCACCTTTTCATGCTCCTGGTCTCTTTTTTTTTTTTTTTTTTTTTGCTCCTCGCATTTTTCACACCTTTTCATGCTCCTGGTCTTTCTTTCTTTCTTTTTTTTTTTTTTTTGCTCCTCGCATTTTTCACACATTTTCATGCTCCTGGTCTTTCTTTCTTTCTTTTTTTTTTTTTTTTGCTCCTCGCATTTTTCACACCTTTTCATGCTCCTGGTTTTTCTTTTTTTTTTTTTGCTCCTCGCATTTTTCACACCTTTTCATGCTCCTGGTCTTTCTTTTTTTTTTTTTGCTCCTCGCATTTTTCACACCTTTTCATGCTCCTGGTCTTTCATTTTTTTTTTTTTTTTTTTTGCTCCTCGCATTTTTCACACCTTTTCATGCTCCTGGTCTTTCTTTTTTTTTTTTTTTGCTCCTCGCATTTTTCACACCTTTTCATGCTCCTGGTCTTTCTTTTTTTTTTTTTTTTTTTTTGCTCCTCGCATTTTTCACACCTTTTCATGCTCCTGGTCTTTCTTTTTTTTTTTTTGCTCCTCGCATTTTTCACACCTTTTCATGCTCCTGGTCTTTCTTTTTTTTTTTTTTTCTTTTGCTCCTCGCATTTTTCACACCTTTTCATGTTCCTGGTCTCTTTTTTTATTTTTTTTTTTTTGCTCCTCGCATTTTTCACACCTTTTCATGCTCCTGGTCTTTCTTTCTTTCTTTTTTTTTTTTTTTTGCTCCTCGCATTTTTCACACCTTTTCATGCTCCTGGTCTTTCTTTTTTTCTTTTTTTTTTTTTTTTGCTCCTCGCATTTTTCACACCTTTTCATGCTCCTGGTCTTTCTTTCTTTCTTTTTTTTTTTTTTTTGCTCCTCGCATTTTTCACACCTTTTCATGCTCCTGGTCTTTCTTTCTTTCTTTTTTTTTTTTTTTTGCTCCTCGCATTTTTCACACCTTTTCATGCTCCTGGTCTTTCTTTTTTTTTTTTTTTGCTCCTCGCATTTTTCACACCTTTTCATGTTCCTGGTCTTTTTTTTTTTTTGCTCCTCGCATTTTTCACACCTTTTCATGCTCCTGGTCTTTCTTTTTTTTTTTTTTTTTTTGCTCCTCGCATTTTTCACACCTTTTCATGCTCCTGGTCTTTCTTTCTTTCTTTTTTTTTGCTCCTCGCATTTTTCACACCTTTTCATGCTCCTGGTCTTTCTTTTTTTTTTTTTTTTTTTTGCTCCTCGCCTTTTTCACACCTTTTCATGCTCCTGGTCTTTCTTTCTTTTTTTTTGCTCCTCGCATTTTTCACACCTTTTCATGCTCCTGGTCTTTCTTTCTTTCTTTTTTTTTTTTTTTTGCTCCTCGCATTTTTCACACCTTTTCATGCTCCTGGTCTTTCTTTCTTTCTTTTTTTTTTTTTTTTGCTCCTCGCATTTTTCACACCTTTTCATGCTCCTGGTCTTTCTGTCTTTCTTTTTTTTTTTTTTTTGCTCCTCGCATTTTTCACACCTTTTCATGCTCCTGGTCTTTCTTTCTTTCTTTTTTTTTTTTTTTTTGCTCCTCGCATTTTTCACACCTTTTCATGCTCCTGGTCTTTCTTTTTCTTTTTTTTTTTTTTTTGCTCCTCGCATTTTTCACACCTTTTCATGCTCCTGGTCTTTCTTTTTTTTTTTTTTTTTTGCTCCTCGCATTTTTCACACCTTTTCATGCTCCTGGTCTTTCTTTTTTTTTTTTTTTTTTTTTGCTCCTCGCATTTTTCACACCTTTTCATGCTCCTGGTCTTTCTTTTTTTTTTTTTTTTTTGCTCCTCGCATTTTTCACACCTTTTCATGCTCCTGGTCTTTCTTTTTTTTTTTTTGCTCCTCGCATTTTTCACACCTTTTCATGCTCCTGGTCTTTCTTTTTCTTTTTTTTTTTTTTTTGCTCCTCGCATTTTTCACACCTTTTCATGCTCCTGGTCTTTCTTTCTTTCTTTTTTTTTTTTTTTTGCTCCTCACATTTTTCACACCTTTTCATGCTCCTGGTCTTTCTTTTTTTTTTTTTGCTCCTCGCATTTTTCACACCTTTTCATGCTCCTGGTCTTTCTTTCTTTCTTTTTTTTTTTTTTTTGCTCCTCGCATTTTTCACACCTTTTCATGCTCCTGGTCTTTCTTTCTTTCTTTTTTTTTTTTTTTTGCTCCTCGCATTTTTCACACCTTTTCATGCTCCTGGTCTTTCTTTCTTTCTTTTTTTTTTTTTTTTGCTCCTCACATTTTTCACACCTTTTCATGCTCCTGGTCTTTTTTTTTTTTTTTCTCCCAGCATTTTTCACACCTTTTCATGCTCCTGGTCTTTCTTTTTTTTTTTTTTTTTTTTGCTCCTCGCCTTTTTCACACATTTTCATGCTCCTGGTCTTTTTTTTTTTTTTTTGCTCCTAGAATTTTACACACCTTTTCATGCTCCTGGTCTTTTTTTTTTTTTTTTTGCTCCTAGATTTTTTCACACCTTTTCATGCTCCTGGTTTTTCTTTTTTTTTTTTTTTTTTTGCTCCTCGCATTTTTCACACCTTTTCATGCTCCTGGTCTTTCTTTTTTTTTTTTTTTTTTTGCTCCTCGCATTTTACACACCTTTTCATGCTCCTGGTCTTTCTTTTTTTTTTTTTTGCTCCTAGAATTTTTCACACCTTTTCATGCTCCTGGTCTTTTTTTTTTTTTTTTTTTTTTTGCTCCTCGCATTTTTCACACCTTTTCATGCTCCTGGTCTTTCTTTTTTTTTTTTTTTTTTTGCTCCTCGCATTTTTCACACCTTTTCATGCTCCTGGTCTTTCTTTCTTTCTTTTTTTTTTTTTTTTGCTCCTCACATTTTTCACACCTTTTCATGTTCCTGGTCTCTTTTTTTTTTTTTTTTTTTTTTGCTCCTCACATTTTTCTCACCTTTTCATGCTCCTGGTCTTTTTTTTTTTTTTCTCCCCGCATTTTTCACACCTTTTCATGCTCATGGTCTTTTTTTTTTTTTTTTTACTCCTCACATTTTTCACCCCTTTTCATGCTCCTGGTCTTTTTTTTTTTTTTTGCTCCTCGCATTTTTCACACCTTTTCATGCTCCTGGTCTCTTTTTTTTTTTTTTGCTCCTCGCATTTTTCACACCTTTTCATGCTCCTGGTCTTTCTTTTTCTTTTTTTTTTTTTTTTGCTCCTCGTATTTTTCACACTTTTTCATGCTCCTGGTCTTTCTTTTTTTTTTTTTTTTTTGCTCCTCGCATTTTTCACACCTTTTCATGCTCCTGGTCTTTCTTTTTTTTTTTTTTTTTTTTTGCTCCTCGCATTTTTCACACCTTTTCATGCTCCTGGTCTTTCTTTTTTTTTTTTTTTTTTGCTCCTCGCATTTTTCACACCTTTTCATGCTCCTGGTCTTTCTTTTTCTTTTTTTTTTTTTTTTGCTCCTCGCATTTTTCACACCTTTTCATGCTCCTGGTCTTTCTTTTTTTTTTTTTTTTTTGCTCCTCGCATTTTTCACACCTTTTCATGCTCCTGGTCTTTCTTTTTTTTTTTTTTTTTGCTCCTCGCATTTTTCACACCTTTTCATGCTCCTGGTCTTTCTTTTTTTTTTTTTTGCTCCTAGAATTTTTCACAGCTTTTCATGCTCCTGGTCTTTCTTTTCTTTTTTTTTTTTTTTTGCTCCTCGCATTTTTCACACCTTTTCATGCTCCTGGTCTTTCTTTTTTTTTTTTTTTGCTCCTCGCATTTTTCACACCTTTTCATGTTCCTGGTCTTTTTTTTTTTTTTGCTCCTCGCATTTTTCACACCTTTTCATGCTCCTGGTCTTTCTTTTTTTTTTTTTTTTTGCTCCTCAAATTTTTCACACCTTTTCATCCTCCTCGCATTTTTCACACCTCTTCATGCTCCTCGCATTTTTCACAACTTTTCATGCTCGTCGCATTTTTCACACCTTTTCATGCTCCTGGTCTTTCTTTATTTTTTTTTGCTCGTCGCATTTTTCACACCTTTTCATGCTCCTGGTCTTTTTTTTTTCTTTTGCTCCTCGCATTTTTCACATCTTTTCATGCTCCTGGTCTTTCTTTTTTTTTTTTTGCTCCTCGCATTTTTCACACCTTTTCATGCTCCTGGTCTTTCTTTTTTTTTTTTTTTCTTTTGCTCCTCGCATTTTTCACATCTTTTCATGCTCCTGGTCTTTCTTTTTTTTTTTTTGCTCCTCGCATTTTTCACACCTTTTCATGCTCCTGGTCTTTCTTTTTTTTTTTTTTTTCTTTTGCTCCTCGCATTTTTCACACCTTTTCATGCTCCTGGTCTTTCTTTCTTTCTTTTTTTTTTTTTTTTGCTCCTCGCATTTTTCACAGCTTTTCATGCTCCTGGTCTTTCTTTCTTTCTTTTTTTTTTTTTTTTGCTCCTCGCATTTTTCACAGCTTTTCATGCTCCTGGTCTTTCTTTCTTTCTTTTTTTTTTTTTTTTGCTCCTCGCATTTTTCACACCTTTTCATGCTCCTGGTCTTTCTTTCTTTCTTTTTTTTTTTTTTTTGCTCCTCGCATTTTTCACACCTTTTCATGCTCCTGGTCTTTCTTTCTTTCTTTTTTTTTTTTTTTTGCTCCTCGCATTTTTCACACCTTTTCATGCTCCTGGTCTTTCTTTTTTTTTTTTTTTGCTCCTCGCATTTTTCACACCTTTTCATGTTCCTGGTCTTTTTTTTTTTTTGCTCCTCGCATTTTTCACACCTTTTCATGCTCCTGGTCTTTCTTTTTTTTTTTTTTTTTGCTCCTCAAATTTTTCACACCTTTTCATCCTCCTCGCATTTTTCACACCTCTTCATGCTCCTCGCATTTTTCACAACTTTTCATGCTCGTCGCATTTTTCACACCTTTTCATGCTCCTGGTCTTTCTTTATTTTTTTTTGCTCGTCGCATTTTTCACACCTTTTCATGCTCCTGGTCTTTTTTTTTTCTTTTGCTCCTCGCATTTTTCACATCTTCTCATGCTCCTGGTCTTTCTTTTTTTTTTTTTGCTCCTCGCATTTTTCACACCTTTTCATGCTCCTGGTCTTTCTTTTTTTTTTTTTTTTTGCTCCTCGCATTTTTCACACCTTTTCATGCTCCTGGTCTCTTTTTTTTTTTTTTTTTTTTTTTGCTCCTCGCATTTTTCACACCTTTTCATGCTCCTGGTCTTTCTTTCTTTCTTTTTTTTTTTTTTTTGCTCCTCGCATTTTTCACACATTTTCATGCTCCTGGTCTTTCTTTCTTTTTTTTTTTTTTTTTTTTGCTCCTCGCTTTTTTCACACCTTTTCATGCTCCTGGTTTTTCTTTTTTTTTTTTTGCTCCTCGCATTTTTCACACCTTTTCATGCTCCTGGTCTTTCTTTTTTTTTTTTTGCTCCTCGCATTTTTCACACCTTTTCATGCTCCTGGTCTTTCATTTTTTTTTTTTTTTTTTTTGCTCCTCGCATTTTTCACACCTTTTCATGCTCCTGGTCTTTCTTTTTTTTTTTTTTTGCTCCTCGCATTTTTCACACCTTTTCATGCTCCTGGTCTTTCTTTTTTTTTTTTTTTTTTTTTTGCTCCTCGCATTTTTCACACCTTTTCATGCTCCTGGTCTTTTTTTTTTTTTTTTGCTCCTCGCATTTTTCACATCTTTTCATGCTCCTGGTCTTTCTTTTTTTTTTTTTGCTCCTCGCATTTTTCACACCTTTTCATGCTCCTGGTCTTTCTTTTTTTTTTTTTTTTTTTTGCTCCTCGCATTTTTCACACCTTTTCATGCTCCTGGTCTTTCTTTTTTTTTTTTTTTTTTGCTCCTCGCATTTTTCACACCTTTTCATGCTCCTGGTCTTTCTTTTTTTTTTTTTGCTCCTCGCATTTTTCACACATTTTCATGCTCCTGGTCTTTCTTTTTTTTTTTTTTTTTTTTTTGCTCCTCGCATTTTTCCCACCTTTTCATGCTCCTGGTCTTTCTTTCTTTCTTTTTTTTTTTTTTTTGCTCCTCACATTTTTCACACCTTTTCATGCTCCTGGTCTTTCTTTTTTTTTTTTTGCTCCTCGCATTTTTCACACCTTTTCATGCTCCTGGTCTTTCTTTCTTTCTTTTTTTTTTTTTTTTGCTCCTCGCATTTTTCACACCTTTTCATGCTCCTGGTCTTTCTTTCTTTCTTTTTTTTTTTTTTTTGCTCCTCGCATTTTTCACACCTTTTCATGCTCCTGGTCTTTCTTTCTTTCTTTTTTTTTTTTTTTTGCTCCTCACATTTTTCACACCTTTTCATGCTCCTGGTCTTTTTTTTTTTTTTTCTCCCAGCATTTTTCACACCTTTTCATGCTCCTGGTCTTTCTTTTTCTTTTTTTTTTTTTTTTGCTCCTCGCATTTTTTACTCCTTTTCATGCTCCTGGTCTTTTTTTTTTTTTTTTTTTTTTTGCTCCTCGCATTTTTCACACCTTTTCATGCTCCTGGTCTTTCTTTTTTTTTTTTTTTTTTTTGCTCCTCGCATTTTTCACACCTTTTCATGCTCCTGGTCTTTCTTTTTTTTTTTTTTTTTTTGCTCCTCGCATTTTTCACACCTTTTCATGCTCCTGGTCTTTCTTTTTCTTTTTTTTTTTTTTTTGCTCCTCGCATTTTTCACACCTTTTCATGCTCCTGGTCTTTCTTTTTTTTTTTTTTTTTTGCTCCTCGCATTTTTCACACCTTTTCATGCTCCTGGTCTTTCTTTTTTTTTTTTTTTTTGCTCCTCGCATTTTTCACACCTTTTCATGCTCCTGGTCTTTCTTTTTTTTTTTTTTGCTCCTAGAATTTTTCACAGCTTTTCATGCTCCTGGTCTTTCTTTTCTTTTTTTTTTTTTTTTGCTCCTCGCATTTTTCACACCTTTTCATGCTCCTGGTCTTTCTTTTTTTTTTTTTTTGCTCCTCGCATTTTTCACACCTTTTCATGTTCCTGGTCTTTTTTTTTTTTTTTGCTCCTCGCATTTTTCACACCTTTTCATGCTCCTGGTCTTTCTTTTTTTTTTTTTTTTTGCTCCTCAAATTTTTCACACCTTTTCATCCTCCTCGCATTTTTCACACCTCTTCATGCTCCTCGCATTTTTCACAACTTTTCATGCTCGTCGCATTTTTCACACCTTTTCATGCTCCTGGTCTTTCTTTATTTTTTTTTGCTCGTCGCATTTTTCACACCTTTTCATGCTCCTGGTCTTTTTTTTTTCTTTTGCTCCTCGCATTTTTCACATCTTTTCATGCTCCTGGTCTTTCTTTTTTTTTTTTTGCTCCTCGCATTTTTCACACCTTTTCATGCTCCTGGTCTTTCTTTTTTTTTTTTTTTCTTTTGCTCCTCGCATTTTTCACATCTTTTCATGCTCCTGGTCTTTCTTTTTTTTTTTTTGCTCCTCGCATTTTTCACACCTTTTCATGCTCCTGGTCTTTCTTTTTTTTTTTTTTTTCTTTTGCTCCTCGCATTTTTCACACCTTTTCATGCTCCTGGTCTTTCTTTCTTTCTTTTTTTTTTTTTTTTGCTCCTCGCATTTTTCACACCTTTTCATGCTCCTGGTCTTTCTTTCTTTCTTTTTTTTTTTTTTTTGCTCCTCGCATTTTTCACAGCTTTTCATGCTCCTGGTCTTTCTTTCTTTCTTTTTTTTTTTTTTTTGCTCCTCGCATTTTTCACACCTTTTCATGCTCCTGGTCTTTCTTTCTTTCTTTTTTTTTTTTTTTTGCTCCTCGCATTTTTCACACCTTTTCATGCTCCTGGTCTTTCTTTCTTTCTTTTTTTTTTTTTTTTGCTCCTCGCATTTTTCACACCTTTTCATGCTCCTGGTCTTTCTTTTTTTTTTTTTTTGCTCCTCGCATTTTTCACACCTTTTCATGTTCCTGGTCTTTTTTTTTTTTTGCTCCTCGCATTTTTCACACCTTTTCATGCTCCTGGTCTTTCTTTTTTTTTTTTTTTTTGCTCCTCAAATTTTTCACACCTTTTCATCCTCCTCGCATTTTTCACACCTCTTCATGCTCCTCGCATTTTTCACAACTTTTCATGCTCGTCGCATTTTTCACACCTTTTCATGCTCCTGGTCTTTCTTTATTTTTTTTTGCTCGTCGCATTTTTCACACCTTTTCATGCTCCTGGTCTTTTTTTTTTCTTTTGCTCCTCGCATTTTTCACATCTTCTCATGCTCCTGGTCTTTCTTTTTTTTTTTTTGCTCCTCGCATTTTTCACACCTTTTCATGCTCCTGGTCTTTCTTTTTTTTTTTTTTTTTGCTCCTCGCATTTTTCACACCTTTTCATGCTCCTGGTCTTTCTTTTTTTTTTTTTTTTTTTGCTCCTCGCATTTTTCACACCTTTTCATTCTCCTGGTCTCTTTTTTTTTTTTTTTTTTTTGCTCCTCGCATTTTTCACACCTTTTCATGCTCCTGGTCTTTCTTTCTTTCTTTTTTTTTTTTTTTTGCTCCTCGCATTTTTCACACATTTTCATGCTCCTGGTCTTTCTTTCTTTCTTTTTTTTTTTTTTTTGCTCCTCGCATTTTTCACACCTTTTCATGCTCCTGGTTTTTCTTTTTTTTTTTTTGCTCCTCGCATTTTTCACACCTTTTCATGCTCCTGGTCTTTCTTTTTTTTTTTTTGCTCCTCGCATTTTTCACACCTTTTCATGCTCCTGGTCTTTCATTTTTTTTTTTTTTTTTTTTGCTCCTCGCATTTTTCACACCTTTTCATGCTCCTGGTCTTTCTTTTTTTTTTTTTTTGCTCCTCGCTTTTTTCACACCTTTTCATGCTCCTGGTCTTTCTTTTTTTTTTTTTTTTTTTTTGCTCCTCGCATTTTTCACACCTTTTCATGCTCCTGGTCTTTCTTTTTTTTTTTTTGCTCCTCGCATTTTTCACACCTTTTCATGCTCCTGGTCTTTCTTTTTTTTTTTTTTTCTTTTGCTCCTCGCATTTTTCACACCTTTTCATGTTCCTGGTCTCTTTTTTTATTTTTTTTTTTTTGCTCCTCGCATTTTTCACACCTTTTCATGCTCCTGGTCTTTCTTTCTTTCTTTTTTTTTTTTTTTTGCTCCTCGCATTTTTCACACCTTTTCATGCTCCTGGTCTTTCTTTTTTTCTTTTTTTTTTTTTTTTGCTCCTCGCATTTTTCACACCTTTTCATGCTCCTGGTCTTTCTTTCTTTCTTTTTTTTTTTTTTTTGCTCCTCGCATTTTTCACACCTTTTCATGCTCCTGGTCTTTCTTTCTTTCTTTTTTTTTTTTTTTTGCTCCTCGCATTTTTCACACCTTTTCATGCTCCTGGTCTTTCTTTTTTTTTTTTTTTGCTCCTCGCATTTTTCACACCTTTTCATGTTCCTGGTCTTTTTTTTTTTTTGCTCCTCGCATTTTTCACACCTTTTCATGCTCCTGGTCTTTCTTTTTTTTTTTTTTTTTTGCTCCTCGCATTTTTCACACCTTTTCATGCTCCTGGTCTTTCTTTCTTTCTTTTTTTTTGCTCCTCGCATTTTTCACACCTTTTCATGCTCCTGGTCTTTCTTTTTTTTTTTTTTTTTTTTGCTCCTCGCCTTTTTCACACCTTTTCATGCTCCTGGTCTTTCTTTCTTTTTTTTTGCTCCTCGCATTTTTCACACCTTTTCATGCTCCTGGTCTTTCTTTCTTTCTTTTTTTTTTTTTTTTGCTCCTCGCATTTTTCACACCTTTTCATGCTCCTGGTCTTTCTTTCTTTTTTTTTTTTTTTTTTTTGCTCCTCGCATTTTTCACACCTTTTCATGCTCCTGGTCTTTCTGTCTTTCTTTTTTTTTTTTTTTTGCTCCTCGCATTTTTCACACCTTTTCATGCTCCTGGTCTTTCTTTCTTTCTTTTTTTTTTTTTTTTTGCTCCTCGCATTTTTCACACCTTTTCATGCTCCTGGTCTTTCTTTTTCTTTTTTTTTTTTTTTTGCTCCTCGCATTTTTCACACCTTTTCATGCTCCTGGTCTTTCTTTTTTTTTTTTTTTTTTGCTCCTCGCATTTTTCACACCTTTTCATGCTCCTGGTCTTTCTTTTTTTTTTTTTTTTTTTTTGCTCCTCGCATTTTTCACACCTTTTCATGCTCCTGGTCTTTCTTTTTTTTTTTTTTTTTTGCTCCTCGCATTTTTCACACCTTTTCATGCTCCTGGTCTTTCTTTTTTTTTTTTTGCTCCTCGCATTTTTCACACCTTTTCATGCTCCTGGTCTTTCTTTTTCTTTTTTTTTTTTTTTTGCTCCTCGCATTTTTCACACCTTTTCATGCTCCTGGTCTTTCTTTCTTTCTTTTTTTTTTTTTTTTGCTCCTCACATTTTTCACACCTTTTCATGCTCCTGGTCTTTCTTTTTTTTTTTTTGCTCGTCGCATTTTTCACACCTTTTCATGCTCCTGGTCTTTCTTTCTTTCTTTTTTTTTTTTTTTTGCTCCTCGCATTTTTCACACCTTTTCATGCTCCTGGTCTTTCTTTCTTTCTTTTTTTTTTTTTTTTGCTCCTCGCATTTTTCACACCTTTTCATGCTCCTGGTCTTTCTTTCTTTCTTTTTTTTTTTTTTTTGCTCCTCACATTTTTCACACCTTTTCATGCTCCTGGTCTTTTTTTTTTTTTTTCTCCCAGCATTTTTCACACCTTTTTATTCTCCTGGTCTTTCTTTTTTTTTTTTTTTTTTTGCTCCTCGCCTTTTTCACACATTTTCATGCTCCTGGTCTTTTTTTTTTTTTTTTGCTCCTAGAATTTTACACACCTTTTCATGCTCCTGGTCTTTTTTTTTTTTTTTTGCTCCTAGAATTTTTCACACCTTTTCTTGCTCCTGGTCTTTCTTTTTTTTTTTTTTTTTTTGCTCCTCGCATTTTTCACACCTTTTCATGCTCCTGGTCTTTCTTTTTTTTTTTTTTTTTTTGCTCCTCGCATTTTACACACCTTTTCATGCTCCTGGTCTTTTTTTTTTTTTTTTGCTCCTAGAATTTTTCACACCTTTTCATGCTCCTGGTCTTTCTTTTTTTTTTTTTTTTTTTGCTCCTCGCATTTTTCACACCTTTTCATGCTCCTGGTCTTTCTTTTTTTTTTTTTTTTTTTGCTCCTCGCATTTTTCACACCTTTTCATGCTCCTGGTCTTTCTTTCTTTCTTTTTTTTTTTTTTTTGCTCCTCACATTTTTCACACCTTTTCATGTTCCTGGTCTCTTTTTTTTTTTTTTGCTCCTCACATTTTTCTCACCTTTTCATGCTCCTGGTCTTTTTTTTTTTTTTCTCCCCGCATTTTTCACACCTTTTCATGCTCATGGTCTTTTTTTTTTTTTTTTTACTCCTCACATTTTTCACACCTTTTCATGCTCCTGGTCTTTTTTTTTTTTTTTGCTCCTCGCATTTTTCACACCTTTTCATGCTCCTGGTCTCTTTTTTTTTTTTTTGCTCCTCGCATTTTTCACACCTTTTCATGCTCCTGGTCTTTCTTTTTTTTTTTTTTTTTTTTTTGCTCCTCGCATTTTTCACACTTTTTCATGCTCCTGGTCTTTCTTTTTTTTTTTTTTTTTTGCTCCTCGCATTTTTCACACCTTTTCATGCTCCTGGTCTTTCTTTTTTTTTTTTTTTTTTTTGCTCCTCGCATTTTTCACACCTTTTCATGCTCCTGGTCTTTCTTTTTTTTTTTTTTTTTTGCTCCTCGCATTTTTCACACCTTTTCATGCTCCTGGTCTTTCTTTTTCTTTTTTTTTTTTTTTTGCTCCTCGCATTTTTCACACCTTTTCATGCTCCTGGTCTTTCTTTTTTTTTTTTTTTTTTGCTCCTCGCATTTTTCACACCTTTTCATGCTCCTGGTCTTTCTTTTTTTTTTTTTTTTTGCTCCTCGCATTTTTCACACCTTTTCATGCTCCTGGTCTTTCTTTTTTTTTTTTTTGCTCCTAGAATTTTTCACAGCTTTTCATGCTCCTGGTCTTTCTTTTCTTTTTTTTTTTTTTTTGCTCCTCGCATTTTTCACACCTTTTCATGCTCCTGGTCTTTCTTTTTTTTTTTTTTTGCTCCTCGCATTTTTCACACCTTTTCATGTTCCTGGTCTTTTTTTTTTTTTTGCTCCTCGCATTTTTCACACCTTTTCATGCTCCTGGTCTTTCTTTTTTTTTTTTTTTTTGCTCCTCAAATTTTTCACACCTTTTCATCCTCCTCGCATTTTTCACACCTCTTCATGCTCCTCGCATTTTTCACAACTTTTCATGCTCGTCGCATTTTTCACACCTTTTCATGCTCCTGGTCTTTCTTTATTTTTTTTTGCTCGTCGCATTTTTCACACCTTTTCATGCTCCTGGTCTTTTTTTTTTCTTTTGCTCCTCGCATTTTTCACATCTTTTCATGCTCCTGGTCTTTCTTTTTTTTTTTTTGCTCCTCGCATTTTTCACACCTTTTCATGCTCCTGGTCTTTCTTTTTTTTTTTTTTTCTTTTGCTCCTCGCATTTTTCACATCTTTTCATGCTCCTGGTCTTTCTTTTTTTTTTTTTGCTCCTCGCATTTTTCACACCTTTTCATGCTCCTGGTCTTTCTTTTTTTTTTTTTTTTCTTTTGCTCCTCGCATTTTTCACACCTTTTCATGCTCCTGGTCTTTCTTTCTTTCTTTTTTTTTTTTTTTTGCTCCTCGCATTTTTCACACCTTTTCATGGTCCTGGTCTTTCTTTCTTTCTTTTTTTTTTTTTTTTGCTCCTCGCATTTTTCACAGCTTTTCATGCTCCTGGTCTTTCTTTCTTTCTTTTTTTTTTTTTTTTGCTCCTCGCATTTTTCACACCTTTTCATGCTCCTGGTCTTTCTTTCTTTCTTTTTTTTTTTTTTTTGCTCCTCGCATTTTTCACACCTTTTCATGCTCCTGGTCTTTCTTTCTTTCTTTTTTTTTTTTTTTTGCTCCTCGCATTTTTCACACCTTTTCATGCTCCTGGTCTTTCTTTTTTTTTTTTTTTGCTCCTCGCATTTTTCACACCTTTTCATGTTCCTGGTCTTTTTTTTTTTTTGCTCCTCGCATTTTTCACACCTTTTCATGCTCCTGGTCTTTCTTTTTTTTTTTTTTTTTGCTCCTCAAATTTTTCACACCTTTTCATCCTCCTCGCATTTTTCACACCTCTTCATGCTCCTCGCATTTTTCACAACTTTTCATGCTCGTCGCATTTTTCACACCTTTTCATGCTCCTGGTCTTTCTTTATTTTTTTTTGCTCGTCGCATTTTTCACACCTTTTCATGCTCCTGGTCTTTTTTTTTTCTTTTGCTCCTCGCATTTTTCACATCTTCTCATGCTCCTGGTCTTTCTTTTTTTTTTTTTTGCTCCTCGCATTTTTCACACCTTTTCATGCTCCTGGTCTTTCTTTTTTTTTTTTTTTTGCTCCTCGCATTTTTCACACCTTTTCATGCTCCTGGTCTCTTTTTTTTTTTTTTTTTTTTTTTGCTCCTCGCATTTTTCACACCTTTTCATGCTCCTGGTCTTTCTTTCTTTCTTTTTTTTTTTTTTTTGCTCCTCGCATTTTTCACACATTTTCATGCTCCTGGTCTTTCTTTCTTTCTTTTTTTTTTTTTTTTGCTCCTCGCATTTTTCACACCTTTTCATGCTCCTGGTTTTTCTTTTTTTTTTTTTGCTCCTCGCATTTTTCACACCTTTTCATGCTCCTGGTCTTTCTTTTTTTTTTTTTGCTCCTCGCATTTTTCACACCTTTTCATGCTCCTGGTCTTTCATTTTTTTTTTTTTTTTTTTTGCTCCTCGCATTTTTCACACCTTTTCATGCTCCTGGTCTTTCTTTTTTTTTTTTTTTGCTCCTCGCATTTTTCACACCTTTTCATGCTCCTGGTCTTTCTTTTTTTTTTTTTTTTTTTTTGCTCCTCGCATTTTTCACACCTTTTCATGCTCCTGGTCTTTTTTTTTTTTTTTTGCTCCTCGCATTTTTCACACCTTTTCATGCTCCTGGTCTTTTTTTTTTTTGGTCCTCTCATTTTTCACACCTTTTCATGCTCCTGGTCTTTCTTTTTTTTTTCTTGCTCCTCGCATTTTTCACACCTTTTCATGTTCCTGGTCTTTTTTTTTTTTTTGCTCCTCGCATTTTTCACACCTTTTCATGCTCCTGGTCTTTCTTTTTTTTTTTTTTTTTGCTTCTCAAATTTTTCACACCTTTTCATCCTCCTCGCATTTTTCACACCTCTTCATGCTCCTCGTATTTTTCCCACCTTTTCAGGCTCCTCGTATTTTTCACACCTTTTCAGGCTCCTGGTCTTTCTTTTTTTTTTTTTTTTTTTGCTCCTCGCATTTTTCACACCTTTTCATGCTCCTGGTCTTTCTTTTTCTTTTTTTTTTTTTTTTGCTCCTCGCATTTTTCACACCTTTTCATGCTCCTGGTCTTTCTTTTTTTTTTTTTTTTTTGCTCCTCGCATTTTTCACACCTTTTCATGCTCCTGGTCTTTCTTTTTTTTTTTTTTTTTTTTGCTCCTCGCATTTTTCACACCTTTTCATGCTCCTGGTCTTTCTTTTTTTTTTTTTTTTTTGCTCCTCGCATTTTTCACACCTTTTCATGCTCCTGGTCTTTCTTTTTCTTTTTTTTTTTTTTTTGCTCCTCGCATTTTTCACACCTTTTCATGCTCCTGGTCTTTCTTTTTTTTTTTTTTTTTTGCTCCTCGCATTTTTCACACCTTTTCATGCTCCTGGTCTTTCTTTTTTTTTTTTTTTTTGCTCCTCGCATTTTTCACACCTTTTCATGCTCCTGGTCTTTCTTTTTTTTTTTTTTGCTCCTAGAATTTTTCACAGCTTTTCATGCTCCTGGTCTTTCTTTTCTTTTTTTTTTTTTTTTGCTCCTCGCATTTTTCACACCTTTTCATGCTCCTGGTCTTTCTTTTTTTTTTTTTTTGCTCCTCGCATTTTTCACACCTTTTCATGTTCCTGGTCTTTTTTTTTTTTTTGCTCCTCGCATTTTTCACACCTTTTCATGCTCCTGGTCTTTCTTTTTTTTTTTTTTTTTGCTCCTCAAATTTTTCACACCTTTTCATCCTCCTCGCATTTTTCACACCTCTTCATGCTCCTCGCATTTTTCACAACTTTTCATGCTCGTCGCATTTTTCACACCTTTTCATGCTCCTGGTCTTTCTTTATTTTTTTTTGCTCGTCGCATTTTTCACACCTTTTCATGCTCCTGGTCTTTTTTTTTTCTTTTGCTCCTCGCATTTTTCACATCTTTTCATGCTCCTGGTCTTTCTTTTTTTTTTTTTGCTCCTCGCATTTTTCACACCTTTTCATGCTCCTGGTCTTTCTTTTTTTTTTTTTTTCTTTTGCTCCTCGCATTTTTCACATCTTTTCATGCTCCTGGTCTTTCTTTTTTTTTTTTTGCTCCTCGCATTTTTCACACCTTTTCATGCTCCTGGTCTTTCTTTTTTTTTTTTTTTTCTTTTGCTCCTCGCATTTTTCACACCTTTTCATGCTCCTGGTCTTTCTTTCTTTCTTTTTTTTTTTTTTTTTGCTCCTCGCATTTTTCACAGCTTTTCATGCTCCTGGTCTTTCTTTCTTTCTTTTTTTTTTTTTTTTGCTCCTCGCATTTTTCACAGCTTTTCATGCTCCTGGTCTTTCTTTCTTTCTTTTTTTTTTTTTTTTGCTCCTCGCATTTTTCACACCTTTTCATGCTCCTGGTCTTTCTTTCTTTCTTTTTTTTTTTTTTTTGCTCCTCGCATTTTTCACACCTTTTCATGCTCCTGGTCTTTCTTTCTTTCTTTTTTTTTTTTTTTTGCTCCTCGCATTTTTCACACCTTTTCATGCTCCTGGTCTTTCTTTTTTTTTTTTTTTGCTCCTCGCATTTTTCACACCTTTTCATGTTCCTGGTCTTTTTTTTTTTTTGCTCCTCGCATTTTTCACACCTTTTCATGCTCCTGGTCTTTCTTTTTTTTTTTTTTTTTGCTCCTCAAATTTTTCACACCTTTTCATCCTCCTCGCATTTTTCACACCTCTTCATGCTCCTCGCATTTTTCACAACTTTTCATGCTCGTCGCATTTTTCACACCTTTTCATGCTCCTGGTCTTTCTTTATTTTTTTTTGCTCGTCGCATTTTTCACACCTTTTCATGCTCCTGGTCTTTTTTTTTTCTTTTGCTCCTCGCATTTTTCACATCTTCTCATGCTCCTGGTCTTTCTTTTTTTTTTTTTGCTCCTCGCATTTTTCACACCTTTTCATGCTCCTGGTCTTTCTTTTTTTTTTTTTTTTTGCTCCTCGCATTTTTCCCACCTTTTCTTGCTCCTGGTCTCTTTTTTTTTTTTTTTTTTTTTTTTGCTCCTCGCATTTTTCACACCTTTTCATGCTCCTGGTCTTTCTTTCTTTCTTTTTTTTTTTTTTTTGCTCCTCGCATTTTTCACACATTTTCATGCTCCTGGTCTTTCTTTCTTTCTTTTTTTTTTTTTTTTGCTCCTCGCATTTTTCACACCTTTTCATGCTCCTGGTTTTTCTTTTTTTTTTTTTGCTCCTCGCATTTTTCACACCTTTTCATGCTCCTGGTCTTTCTTTTTTTTTTTTTGCTCCTCGCATTTTTCACACCTTTTCATGCTCCTGGTCTTTCATTTTTTTTTTTTTTTTTTTTGCTCCTCGCATTTTTCACACCTTTTCATGCTCCTGGTCTTTCTTTTTTTTTTTTTTTGCTCCTCGCATTTTTCACACCTTTTCATGTTCCTGGTCTTTTTTTTTTTTTGCTCCTCGCATTTTTCACACCTTTTCATGCTCCTGGTCTTTCTTTTTTTTTTTTTTTTTGCTCCTCAAATTTTTCACACCTTTTCATCCTCCTCGCATTTTTCACACCTCTTCATGCTCCTCGCATTTTTCACAACTTTTCATGCTCGTCGCATTTTTCACACCTTTTCATGCTCCTGGTCTTTCTTTATTTTTTTTTGCTCGTCGCATTTTTCACACCTTTTCATGCTCCTGGTCTTTTTTTTTTCTTTTGCTCCTCGCATTTTTCACATCTTCTCATGCTCCTGGTCTTTCTTTTTTTTTTTTTGCTCCTCGCATTTTTCACACCTTTTCATGCTCCTGGTCTTTCTTTTTTTTTTTTTTTTTGCTCCTCGCATTTTTCACACCTTTTCATGCTCCTGGTCTCTTTTTTTTTTTTTTTTTTTTTTTGCTCCTCGCATTTTTCACACCTTTTCATGCTCCTGGTCTTTCTTTCTTTCTTTTTTTTTTTTTTTTGCTCCTCGCATTTTTCACACATTTTCATGCTCCTGGTCTTTCTTTCTTTCTTTTTTTTTTTTTTTTGCTCCTCGCATTTTTCACACCTTTTCATGCTCCTGGTTTTTCTTTTTTTTTTTTTGCTCCTCGCATTTTTCACACCTTTTCATGCTCCTGGTCTTTCTTTTTTTTTTTTTGCTCCTCGCATTTTTCACACCTTTTCATGCTCCTGGTCTTTCATTTTTTTTTTTTTTTTTTTTTGCTCCTCGCATTTTTCACACCTTTTCATGCTCCTGGTCTTTCTTTTTTTTTTTTTTTGCTCCTCGCATTTTTCACACCTTTTCATGCTCCTGGTCTTTCTTTTTTTTTTTTTTTTTGCTTCTCAAATTTTTCACACCTTTTCATCCTCCTCGCATTTTTCACACCTCTTCATGCTCCTCGCATTTTTCACAACTTTTCATGCTCGTCGTATTTTTCACACCTTTTCAGGCTCCTGGTCTTTCTTTTTTTTTTTTTTTTTTGCTCCTCGCATTTTTCACACCTTTTCAGGCTCCTGGTCTTTCTTTTTTTTTTTTTTTTTTTGCTCCTCGCATTTTTCACACCTTTTCAGGCTCCTGGTCTTTCTTTTTTTTTTTTTTTTTTTTTGCTCCTCGCATTTTTCACACCTTTTCATGCTCCTGGTCTTTCTTTTTTTTTTTTTTGCTCCTCGCATTTTTCACACCTTTTCATGCTCCTGGTCTTTCTTTTTTTTTTTTTTTTCTTTTGCTCCTCGCATTTTTCACACCTTTTCATGTTCCTGGTCTCTTTTTTTTTTTTTTTTTTTTTGCTCCTCGCATTTTTCACACCTTTTCATGCTCCTGGTCTTTCTTTCTTTCTTTTTTTTTTTTTTTTGCTCCTCGCATTTTTCACACCTTTTCATGCTCCTGGTCTTTCTTTCTTTCTTTCTTTTTTTTTTTTGCTCCTCGCATTTTTCACACCTTTTCATGCTCCTGGTCTTTCTTTCTTTCTTTTTTTTTTTTTTTTGCTCCTCACATTTTTCACACCTTTTCATGCTCCTGGTCTTTTTTTTTTTTTTTCTCCCCGCATTTTTCACACCTTTTCATGCTCCTGGTCTTTTTTTTTTTTTTTTTCTCCTCACTTTTTTCACACCTTTTCATGCTCCTGGTCTCTTTTTTTTTTTTTTTTTTTGTCTCCTCGCATTTTTCACACCTTTTCATGCTCCTGTTCTTTTTTTTTTTTTTGCTCCTCGCATTTTTCACACCTTTTCATGTTCCTGGTCTCTTTTTTTTTTTTTTTGCTCCTCGCATTCTCCACACCTTTTCATGCTCCTGGTCTTTCTTTTTTTTTTTTTGCTCCTCGCATTTTTCACACCTTTTCATGCTCCTGGTCTTTCTTTTTTTTTTTTTTTTTTTGCTCCTCGCATTTTTCACACCTTTTCATGCTCCTGGTCTTTCTTTTTTTTTTTTTTTTTTTTTGCTCCTCGCATTTTTCACACCTTTTCATGCTCCTGGTCTTTCTTTCTTTCTTTTTTTTTTTTTTTTGCTCCTCACATTTTTCACACCTTTTCATGCTCCTGGTCTTTTTTTTTTTTTTCTCCCCGCATTTTTCACACCTTTTCATGCTCCTGGTCTTTTTTTTTTTTTTTTACTCCTCGCATTTTTCACACCTTTTCATGCTCCTGGTCTTTTTTTTTTTTTTGCTCCTCGCATTTTTCACACCTTTTCATGCTCCTGGTCTCTTTTTTTTTTTTTTTGCTCCTCGCATTTTTCACACCTTTTCATGCTCCTGGTCTTTCTTTTTTTTTTTTGCTCCTCGCATTTTTCACACCTTTTCATGCTCCTGGTCTTTCTTTTTTTTTTTTTTTTTGCTCCTCAAATTTTTCACACCTTTTCATCCTCCTCGCATTTTTCACACCTCTTCATGCTCCTCGCATTTTTCACAACTTTTCATGCTCGTCGCATTTTTCACACCTTTTCATGCTCCTGGTCTTTATTTTTTTTTTTTTTTTTTTTTTGCTCCTCGCATTTTTCACACCTTTTCATGCTCCTGGTCCTTCTTTTTTTTTTTTTGCTCCTAGCATTTTTCACACCTTTTCATGCTCCTGGTCTTTCTTTTTTTTTTTTTTTTTTTTTTGCTCCTCGCATTTTTCACACCTTTTCATGCTCCTGGTCTTTCTTTTTTTTTTTTTTTGCTCCTCGCATTTTTCACACCTTTTCTTGCTCCTGGTCCTTCTTTTTTTTTTTTTGCTCCTAGCATTTTTCACACCTTTTCATGCTCCTGGTCTTTCTTTTTTTTTTTTTTTTTTTTTTTGCTCCTCGCATTTTTCACACCTTTTCATGCTCCTGGTCTTTCTTTCTTTCTTTTTTTTTTTTTTTTGCTCCTCACATTTTTCACACCTTTTCATGCTCCTGGTCTTTTTTTTTTTTTTCTCCCCGCATTTTTCACACCTTTTCATGCTCCTGGTCTTTTTTTTTTTTTTTTAATCCTCGCATTTTTCACACCTTTTCATGCTCCTGGTCTTTTTTTTTTTTTGCTCCTCGCATTTTTCACACCTTTTCATGCTCCTGGTCTCTTTTTTTTTTTTTTTGCTCCTCGCATTTTTCACACCTTTTCATGCTCCTGGTCTTTCTTTTTTTTTTTTGCTCCTCGCATTTTTCACACCTTTTCATGCTCCTGGTCTTTCTTTTTTTTTTTTTTTTTGCTCCTCAAATTTTTCACACCTTTTCATCCTCCTCGCATTTTTCACACCTCTTCATGCTCCTCGCATTTTTCACAACTTTTCATGCTCGTCGCATTTTTCACACCTTTTCATGCTCCTGGTCTTTATTTTTTTTTTTTTTTTTTTTTTGCTCCTCGCATTTTTCACACCTTTTCATGCTCCTGGTCCTTCTTTTTTTTTTTTTGCTCCTAGCATTTTTCACACCTTTTCATGCTCCTGGTCTTTCTTTTTTTTTTTTTTTTTTTTTTGCTCCTCGCATTTTTCACACCTTTTCATGCTCCTGGTCTTTCTTTTTTTTTATTTTTGCTCCTCGCATTTTTCACACCTTTTCATGCTCCTGGTCCTTCTTTTTTTTTTTTTGCTCCTAGCATTTTTCACACCTTTTCATGCTCCTAGTCTTTCTTTTTTTTTTTTTTTTTTTTTTTGCTCCTAGAATTTTTCACACCTTTTCATGCTCCTGGTCTTTCTTTTTTTTTTTTGCTCCTCGCATTTTTCACTCCTTTTCATGCTCCTGTTCTTTCTTTTTTTTTTTTTTTTTTTGCTCCTCGCATTTTACACACCTTTTCATGCTCCTGGTCTTTTTTTTTTTTTTTTGCTCCTAGAATTTTTCACACCTTTTCATGCTCCTGGTCTTTCTTTTTTTTTTTTTTTTTTTTGCTCCTCGCTTTTTTCACACCTTTTCATGCTCCTGGTCTTTCTTTTTTTTTTTTTTTTTTTGCTCCTCGCATTTTTCACACCTTTTCATGCTCCTGGTCTTTCTTTCTTTCTTTTTTTTTTTTTTTTTGCTCCTCACATTTTTCACACCTTTTCATGTTCCTGGTCTCTTTTTTTTTTTTTTTTTTTTTTGCTCCTCACATTTTTCTCACCTTTTCATGCTCCTGGTCTTTTTTTTTTTTTCTCCCCGCATTTTTCACACCTTTTCATGCTCATGGTCTTTTTTTTTTTTTTTTTACTCCTCACATTTTTCACACTTTTTCATTCTCCTGGTCTTTTTTTTTTTTTTTGCTCCTCGCATTTTTCACACCTTTTCATGCTCCTGGTCTCTTTTTTTTTTTTTTTGCTCCTCGCATTTTTCACACCTTTTCATGCTCCTGGTCTTTCTTTTTTTTTTTTTGCTCCTCGCATTTTTCACACCTTTTCATGCTCCTGGTCTTTCTTTTTTTTTTTTTTTTTGCTCCTCGCATTTTTCACACCTTTTCATGCTCCTGGTCTTTCTTTTTTTTTTTTTTTTTTGCTCCTCGCATTTTTCACACCTTTTCATGCTCCTGGTCTTTTTTTTTTTTTTTTTTTGCTCCTCGCATTTTTCACACCTTTTCATGCTCCTGGTCTTTCTTTTTCTTTTTTTTTTTTTTTTGCTCCTCGCATTTTTCACACCTTTTCATGCTCCTGGTCTTTCTTTTTTTTTTTTTTTTTCTCCCCTTTTTCCCACCTTTTCATGCTCCTGGTCTTTCTTTTTTTTTTTTTTTTTTTTTGCTCCTCGCATTTTTCACACCTTTTCATGCTCCTGGTCTTTCTTTTTTTTTTTTTTTTTTGCTCCTCGCATTTTTCACACCTTTTCATGCTCCTGGTCTTTCTTTTTCTTTTTTTTTTTTTTTTGCTCCTCGCATTTTTCACACCTTTTCATGCTCCTGGTCTTTCTTTTTTTTTTTTTTTTTTGCTCCTCGCTTTTTTCCCACCTTTTCATGCTCCTGTTCTTTCTTTTTTTTTTTTTTTTTTGCTCCTCGCATTTTTCACACCTTTTCATGCTCCTGGTCTTTCTTTTTTTTTTTTTTGCTCCTAGAATTTTTCACAGCTTTTCATGCTCCTGGTCTTTCTTTTCTTTTTTTTTTTTTTTTGCTCCTCGCATTTTTCACACCTTTTCATGCTCCTGGTCTTTCTTTTTTTTTTTTTTTGCTCCTCGCATTTTTCACACCTTTTCATGTTCCTGGTCTTTTTTTTTTTTTTGCTCCTCGCATTTTTCACACCTTTTCATGCTCCTGGTCTTTCTTTTTTTTTTTTTTTTTGCTCCTCAAATTTTTCACACCTTTTCATCCTCCTCGCATTTTTCACACCTCTTCATGCTCCTCGCATTTTTCACAACTTTTCATGCTCGTCGCATTTTTCACACCTTTTCATGCTCCTGGTCTTTCTTTATTTTTTTTTGCTCGTCGCATTTTTCACACCTTTTCATGCTCCTGGTCTTTTTTTTTTCTTTTGTTCCTCGCATTTTTCACATCTTTTCATGCTCCTGGTCTTTCTTTTTTTTTTTTTGCTCCTCGCATTTTTCACACCTTTTCATGCTCCTGGTCTTTCTTTTTTTTTTTTTTTCTTTTGCTCCTCGCATTTTTCACATCTTTTCATGCTCCTGGTCTTTCTTTTTTTTTTTTTGCTCCTCGCATTTTTCACACCTTTTCATGCTCCTGGTCTTTCTTTTTTTTTTTTTTTCTTTTGCTCCTCGCATTTTTCACACCTTTTCATGTTCCTGGTCTCTTTTTTTTTTTTTTTTTTTTTGCTCCTCGCATTTTTCACACCTTTTCATGCTCCTGGTCTTTCTTTCTTTCTTTTTTTTTTTTTTTTGCTCCTCGCATTTTTCACACCTTTTCATGCTCCTGGTCTTTCTTTCTTTCTTTTTTTTTTTTTTTTGCTCCTCGCATTTTTCACACCTTTTCATGCTCCTGGTCTTTCTTTCTTTCTTTTTTTTTTTTTTTTGCTCCTCGCATTTTTCACACCTTTTCATGCTCCTGGTCTTTCTTTCTTTCTTTTTTTTTTTTTTTTGCTCCTCGCATTTTTCACACCTTTTCATGCTCCTGGTCTTTCTTTTTTTTTTTTTTTGCTCCTCGCATTTTTCACACCTTTTCATGTTCCTGGTCTTTTTTTTTTTTTGCTCCTCGCATTTTTCACACCTTTTCATGCTCCTGGTCTTTCTTTTTTTTTTTTTTTTTTGCTCCTCAAATTTTTCACACCTTTTCATCCTCCTCGCATTTTTCACACCTCTTCATGCTCCTCGCATTTTTCACAACTTTTCATGCTCGTCGCATTTTTCACACCTTTTCATGCTCCTGGTCTTTCTTTATTTTTTTTTGCTCGTCGCATTTTTCACACCTTTTCATGCTCCTGGTCTTTTTTTTTTCTTTTGCTCCTCGCATTTTTCACATCTTTTCATGCTCCTGGTCTTTCTTTTTTTTTTTTTGCTCCTCGCATTTTTCACACCTTTTCATGCTCCTGGTCTTTCTTTTTTTTTTTTTTTTTGCTCCTCGCATTTTTCACACCTTTTCATGCTCCTGGTCTTTCTTTTTTTTTTTTTTTTTTTGCTCCTCGCATTTTTCACACCTTTTCATGCTCCTGGTCTTTCTTTCTTTCTTTTTTTTTTTTTTTTGCTCCTCGCATTTTTCACACATTTTCATGCTCCTGGTCTTTCTTTCTTTCTTTTTTTTTTTTTTTTGCTCCTCGCATTTTTCACACCTTTTCATGCTCCTGGTTTTTCTTTTTTTTTTTTTGCTCCTCGCATTTTTCACACCTTTTCATGCTCCTGGTCTTTCTTTTTTTTTTTTTGCTCCTCGCATTTTTCACACCTTTTCATGCTCCTGGTCTTTCATTTTTTTTTTTTTTTTTTTTGCTCCTCGCATTTTTCACACCTTTTCATGCTCCTGGTCTTTCTTTTTTTTTTTTTTTGCTCCTCGCATTTTTCACACCTTTTCATGCTCCTGGTCTTTCTTTTTTTTTTTTTTTTTTTTTGCTCCTCGCATTTTTCACACCTTTTCATGCTCCTGGTCTTTCTTTTTTTTTTTTTGCTCCTCGCATTTTTCACACCTTTTCATGCTCCTGGTCTTTCTTTTTTTTTTTTTTTCTTTTGCTCCTCGCATTTTTCACACCTTTTCATGTTCCTGGTCTCTTTTTTTATTTTTTTTTTTTTGCTCCTCGCATTTTTCACACCTTTTCATGCTCCTGGTCTTTCTTTCTTTCTTTTTTTTTGCTCCTCGCATTTTTCACACCTTTTCATGCTCCTGGTCTTTCTTTCTTTTTTTTTTTTTTTTTTTTTCTCCTCGCATTTTTCACACCTTTTCATGCTCCTGGTCTTTCTGTCTTTCTTTTTTTTTTTTTTTTGCTCCTCGCATTTTTCACACCTTTTCATGCTCCTGGTCTTTCTTTCTTTCTTTTTTTTTTTTTTTTTGCTCCTCGCATTTTTCACACCTTTTCATGCTCCTGGTCTTTCTTTTTCTTTTTTTTTTTTTTTTGCTCCTCGCATTTTTCACACCTTTTCATGCTCCTGGTCTTTCTTTTTTTTTTTTTTTTTGCTTCTCAAATTTTTCACACCTTTTCATCCTCCTCGCATTTTTCACACCTCTTCATGCTCCTCGCATTTTTCACAACTTTTCATGCTCGTCGTATTTTTCACACCTTTTCAGGCTCCTGGTCTTTCTTTTTTTTTTTTTTTTTTGCTCCTCGCATTTTTCACACCTTTTCAGGCTCCTGGTCTTTCTTTTTTTTTTTTTTTTTTTGCTCCTCGCATTTTTCACACCTTTTCAGGCTCCTGGTCTTTCTTTTTTTTTTTTTTTTTTTTTGCTCCTCGCATTTTTCACACCTTTTCATGCTCCTGGTCTTTCTTTTTTTTTTTTTTGCTCCTCGCATTTTTCACACCTTTTCATGCTCCTGGTCTTTCTTTTTTTTTTTTTTTTCTTTTGCTCCTCGCATTTTTCACACCTTTTCATGTTCCTGGTCTCTTTTTTTTTTTTTTTTTTTTTGCTCCTCGCATTTTTCACACCTTTTCATGCTCCTGGTCTTTCTTTCTTTCTTTTTTTTTTTTTTTTGCTCCTCGCATTTTTCACACCTTTTCATGCTCCTGGTCTTTCTTTCTTTCTTTCTTTTTTTTTTTTGCTCCTCGCATTTTTCACACCTTTTCATGCTCCTGGTCTTTCTTTCTTTCTTTTTTTTTTTTTTTTGCTCCTCACATTTTTCACACCTTTTCATGCTCCTGGTCTTTTTTTTTTTTTTTCTCCCCGCATTTTTCACACCTTTTCATGCTCCTGGTCTTTTTTTTTTTTTTTTACTCCTCACATTTTTCACACCTTTTCATGCTCCTGGTCTCTTTTTTTTTTTTTTTTTTTGTCTCCTCGCATTTTTCACACCTTTTCATGCTCCTGGTCTTTTTTTTTTTTTTGCTCCTCGCATTTTTCACCCCTTTTCATGTTCCTGGTCTCTTTTTTTTTTTTTTTGCTCCTCGCATTCTCCACACCTTTTCATGCTCCTGGTCTTTCTTTTTTTTTTTTTGCTCCTCGCATTTTTCACACCTTTTCATGCTCCTGGTCTTTCTTTTTTTTTTTTTTTTTTTGCTCCTCGCATTTTTCACACCTTTTCATGCTCCTGGTCTTTCTTTTTTTTTTTTTTTTTTTTTGCTCCTCGCATTTTTCACACCTTTTCATGCTCCTGGTCTTTCTTTCTTTCTTTTTTTTTTTTTTTTGCTCCTCACATTTTTCACACCTTTTCATGCTCCTGGTCTTTTTTTTTTTTTTCTCCCCGCATTTTTCACACCTTTTCATGCTCCTGGTCTTTTTTTTTTTTTTTTACTCCTCGCATTTTTCACACCTTTTCATGCTCCTGGTCTTTTTTTTTTTTTTGCTCCTCGCATTTTTCACACCTTTTCATGCTCCTGGTCTCTTTTTTTTTTTTTTTGCTCCTCGCATTTTTCACACCTTTTCATGCTCCTGGTCTTTCTTTTTTTTTTTTTTGCTCCTCGAATTTTTCACACCTTTTCATGCTCCTCGCATTTTTCACACCTCTTCATGCTCCTCGCATTTTTCACAACTTTTCATGCTCGTCGCATTTTTCACACCTTTTCATGCTCCTGGTCTTTCTTCTTTCTTTTTTTTTTTTTTTTGCTCCTCGCATTTTTCACACCTTTTCATGCTCCTGGTCTTTCTTTCTTTCTTTTTTTTTTTTTTTTGCTCCTCAAATTTTTCACACCTTTTCATCCTCCTCGCATTTTTCACACCTCTTCATGCTCCTCGCATTTTTCACAACTTTTCATGCTCGTCGCATTTTTCACACCTTTTCATGCTCCTGGTCTTTCTTTCTTTCTTTTTTTTTTTTTTTTGCTCCTCGCATTTTTCACACCTTTTCATGCTCCTGGTCTTTCTTTCTTTCTTTTTTTTTTTTTTTTGCTCCTCGCATTTTTCACACCTTTTCATGCTCCTGGTCTTTCTTTCTTTCTTTTTTTTTTTTTTTTGCTCCTCGCATTTTTCACACCTTTTCATGCTCCTGGTCTTTCTTTCTTTCTTTTTTTTTTTTTTTTGCTCCTCGCATTTTTCACACCTTTTCATGCTCCTGGTCTTTCTTTTTTTTTTTTTTTGCTCCTCGCATTTTTCACACCTTTTCATGTTCCTGGTCTTTTTTTTTTTTTGCTCCTCGCATTTTTCACACCTTTTCATGCTCCTGGTCTTTCTTTTTTTTTTTTTTTTTGCTCCTCAAATTTTTCACACCTTTTCATCCTCCTCGCATTTTTCACACCTCTTCATGCTCCTCGCATTTTTCACAACTTTTCATGCTCGTCGCATTTTTCACACCTTTTCATGCTCCTGGTCTTTCTTTATTTTTTTTTGCTCGTCGCATTTTTCACACCTTTTCATGCTCCTGGTCTTTTTTTTTTCTTTTGCTCCTCGCATTTTTCACATCTTTTCATGCTCCTGGTCTTTCTTTTTTTTTTTTTGCTCCTCGCATTTTTCACACCTTTTCATGCTCCTGGTCTTTCTTTTTTTTTTTTTTTTTGCTCCTCGCATTTTTCACACCTTTTCATGCTCCTGGTCTTTCTTTTTTTTTTTTTTTTTTGCTCCTCGCATTTTTCACACCTTTTCATGCTCCTGGTCTTTCTTTCTTTCTTTTTTTTTGCTCCTCGCATTTTTCACACCTTTTCATGCTCCTGGTCTTTCTTTTTTTTTTTTTTTTTTTTGCTCCTCGCCTTTTTCACACCTTTTAATGCTCCTGGTCTTTCTTTCTTTTTTTTTACTCCTCGCATTTTTCACACATTTTCATGCTCCTGGTCTTTCTTTTTTTTTTTTTTTTTTTGCTCCTCGCATTTTTCACACCTTTTCATGCTCCTGTTCTTTCTTTTTTTTTTTTTTTTTTTTGCTCCTCGCATTTTTCACACCTTTTCATGCTCCTGGTCTTTCTTTCTTTCTTTTTTTTTGCTCCTCGCATTTTTCACACCTTTTCATGCTCCTGGTCTTTCTTTTTTTTTTTTTTTTTTGCTCCTCGCATTTTTCACACCTTTTCATGCTCCTGGTCTTTCTTTCTTTCTTTTTTTTTGCTCCTCGCATTTTTCACACCTTTTCATGCTCCTGGTCTTTCTTTTTTTTTTTTTTTTTTTTGCTCCTCGCCTTTTTCACACCTTTTCATGCTCCTGGTCTTTCTTTTTTTTTTTTTGCTCCTAGAATTTTTCACAGCTTTTCATGCTCCTGGTCTTTCTTTTCTTTTTTTTTTTTTTTTGCTCCTCGCATTTTTCACACCTTTTCATGCTCCTGGTCTTTCTTTTTTTTTTTTTTTGCTCCTCGCACTTTTCACACCTTTTCATGTTCCTGGTCTTTTTTTTTTTTTTTGCTCCTCGCATTTTTCACACCTTTTCATGCTCCTGGTCTTTCTTTTTTTTTTTTTTTTTGCTCCTCAAATTTTTCACACCTTTTCATCCTCCTCGCATTTTTCACACCTCTTCATGCTCCTCGCATTTTTCACAACTTTTCATGCTCGTCGCATTTTTCACATCTTTTCTTGCTCCTGGTCTTTCTTTATTTTTTTTTGCTCGTCGCATTTTTCACACCTTTTCATGCTCCTGGTCTTTTTTTTTTCTTTTGCTCCTCGCATTTTTCACATCTTTTCATGCTCCTGGTCTTTCTTTTTTTTTTTTTGCTCCTCGCATTTTTCACACCTTTTCATGCTCCTGGTCTTTCTTTTTTTTTTTTTTTTTGCTCCTCGCATTTTTCACACCTTTTCATGCTCCTGGTCTTTCTTTTTTTTTTTTTTTTTTGCTCCTCGCATTTTTCACACCTTTTCATGCTCCTGGTCTTTCTTTCTTTTTTTTTACTCCTCGCATTTTTCACACATTTTCATGCTCCTGGTCTTTCTTTTTTTTTTTTTTTTTTTGCTCCTCGCATTTTTCACACCTTTTCTTGCTCCTGTTCTTTCTTTTTTTTTTTTTTTTTTTTGCTCCTCGCATTTTTCACACCTTTTCATGTTCCTGGTCTTTCTTTCTTTCTTTTTTTTTGCTCCTCGCATTTTTCACACCTTTTCATGCTCCTGGTCTTTCTTTTTTTTTTTTTTTTTTGCTCCTCGCATTTTTCACACCTTTTCATGCTCCTGGTCTTTCTTTCTTTCTTTTTTTTTGCTCCTCGCATTTTTCACACCTTTTCATGCTCCTGGTCTTTCTTTTTTTTTTTTTTTTTTTTGCTCCTCGCCTTTTTCACACCTTTTCATGCTCCTGGTCTTTCTTTTTTTTTTTTTGCTCCTAGAATTTTTCACAGCTTTTCATGCTCCTGGTCTTTCTTTTCTTTTTTTTTTTTTTTTGCTCCTCGCATTTTTCACACCTTTTCATGCTCCTGGTCTTTCTTTTTTTTTTTTTTTGCTCCTCGCACTTTTCACACCTTTTCATGTTCCTGGTCTTTTTTTTTTTTTTTGCTCCTCGCATTTTTCCCACCTTTTCATGCTCCTGGTCTTTCTTTTTTTTTTTTTTTTGCTCCTCAAATTTTTCACACCTTTTCATCCTCCTCGCATTTTTCACACCTCTTCATGCTCCTAGCATTTTTCACACCTTTTCATGCTCCTGGTCTTTCTTTTTTTTTTTTTTTTTTTTTTGCTCCTCGCATTTTTCACACCTTTTCATGCTCCTGGTCTTTCTTTCTTTCTTTTTTTTTTTTTTTTGCTCCTCACATTTTTCACACCTTTTCATGCTCCTGGTCTTTTTTTTTTTTTTCTCCCCGCATTTTTCACACCTTTTCTTGCTCCTGGTCTTTTTTTTTTTTTTTTAATCCTCGCATTTTTCCCACCTTTTCATGCTCCTGGTCTTTTTTTTTTTTTGCTCCTCGCATTTTTCACACCTTTTCATGCTCCTGGTCTCTTTTTTTTTTTTTTTGCTCCTCGCATTTTTCACACCTTTTCATGCTCCTGGTCTTTCTTTTTTTTTTTTGCTCCTCGCATTTTTCACACCTTTTCATGCTCCTGGTCTTTCTTTTTTTTTTTTTTTTTGCTCCTCAAATTTTTCACACCTTTTCATCCTCCTCGCATTTTTCACACCTCTTCATGCTCCTCGCATTTTTCACAACTTTTCATGCTCGTCGCATTTTTCACACCTTTTCATGCTCCTGGTCTTTCTTTTTTTTTTTTTTTTTTTTTTGCTCCTCGCATTTTTCACACCTTTTCATGCTCCTGGTCCTTCTTTTTTTTTTTTTGCTCCTAGCATTTTTCACACCTTTTCATGCTCCTGGTCTTTCTTTTTTTTTTTTTTTTTTTTTTTGCTCCTCGCATTTTTCACACCTTTTCATGCTCCTGGTCTTTCTTTTTTTTTATTTTTGCTCCTCGCATTTTTCACACCTTTTCATGCTCCTGGTCCTTCTTTTTTTTTTTTTGCTCCGAGCATTTTTCACACCTTTTCATGCTCCTAGTCTTTCTTTCTTTTTTTTTTTTTTTTTTGCTCCTAGAATTTTTCACACCTTTTCATGCTCCTGGTCTTTCTTTTTTTTTTTTGCTCCTCGCATTTTTCACACCTTTTCATGCTCCTGGTCTTTCTTTTTTTTTTTTTTTTTGCTCCTCAAATTTTTCACACCTTTTCATCCTCCTCGCATTTTTCACACCTCTTCATGCTCCTCGCATTTTTCACAACTTTTCATGCTCGTCGCATTTTTCACACCTTTTCATGCTCCTGGTCTTTCTTTTTTTTTTTTTTTTTTTTTTGCTCCTCGCATTTTTCACACCTTTTCATGCTCCTGGTCTTTCTTTTTTTTTTTTTTTGCTCCTCGCATTTTTCACACCTTTTCATGCTCCTGGTCCTTCTTTTTATTTTTTTGCTCCTAGCATTTTTCACACCTTTTCATGCTCCTGGTCTTTCTTTTTTTTTTTTTTTTTTTTTGCTCCTCGCATTTTTCACACCTTTTCATGCTCCTGGTCTTTCTTTTTTTTTTTTTTTTTTTGCTCCTCGCATTTTTCACACCTTTTCATGCTCCTGGTTTTTCTTTTTTTTTTTTTTTTTTTTGCTCCTCGCATTTTACACACCTTTTCATGCTCCTGGTCTTTTTTTTTTTTTTTTGCTCCTAGAATTTTTCACACCTTTTCATGCTCCTGGTCTTTCTTTTTTTTTTTTTTTTTTTTGCTCCTCGCATTTTTCACACCTTTTCATGCTCCTGGTCTTTCTTTTTTTTTTTTTTTTTTTGCTCCTCGCATTTTTCACACCTTTTCATGCTCCTGGTCTTTCTTTCTTTCTTTTTTTTTTTTTTTTTGCTCCTCACATTTTTCACACCTTTTCATGTTCCTGGTCTCTTTTTTTTTTTTTTTTTTTTTTGCTCCTCACATTTTTCTCACCTTTTCATGCTCCTTTTCTTTTTTTTTTTTTCTCCCCGCATTTTTCACACCTTTTCATGCTCATGGTCTTTTTTTTTTTTTTTTTCCTCCTCACTTTTTTCACATTTTTTCATGCTCCTGGTCTTTTTTTTTTTTTTTGCTCCTCGCATTTTTCACACCTTTTCATGCTCCTGGTCTCTTTTTTTTTTTTTTTGCTCCTCGCATTTTTCACACCTTTTCATGCTCCTGGTCTTTCTTTTTTTTTTTTTGCTCCTCGCATTTTTCACACCTTTTCATGCTCCTGGTCTTTCTTTTTTTTTTTTTTTTTGCTCCTCGCATTTTTCACACCTTTTCATGCTCCTGGTCTTTCTTTTTTTTTTTTTTTTTTGCTCCTCGCATTTTTCCCCCCTTTTCATGTTCCTGGTCTTTTTTTTTTTTTTTTTTTGCTCCTCGCATTTTTCACACCTTTTCATGCTCCTGGTCTTTCTTTTTCTTTTTTTTTTTTTTTTGCTCCTCGCATTTTTCACACCTTTTCATGCTCCTGGTCTTTCTTTTTTTTTTTTTTTTTTGCTCCTCGCATTTTTCACACCTTTTCATGCTCCTGGTCTTTCTTTTTTTTTTTTTTTTTTTTTGCTCCTCGCATTTTTCACACCTTTTCATGCTCCTGGTCTTTCTTTTTTTTTTTTTTTTTTGCTCCTCGCATTTTTCACACCTTTTCATGCTCCTGGTCTTTCTTTTTCTTTTTTTTTTTTTTTTGCTCCTCGCATTTTTCACACCTTTTCATGCTCCTGGTCTTTCTTTTTTTTTTTTTTTTTTGCTCCTCGCATTTTTCACACCTTTTCATGCTCCTGGTCTTTCTTTTTTTTTTTTTTTTTGCTCCTCGCATTTTTCACACCTTTTCATGCTCCTGGTCTTTCTTTTTTTTTTTTTTGCTCCTAGAATTTTTCACAGCTTTTCATGCTCCTGGTCTTTCTTTTCTTTTTTTTTTTTTTTTGCTCCTCGCATTTTTCACACCTTTTCATGCTCCTGGTCTTTCTTTTTTTTTTTTTTTGCTCCTCGCATTTTTCACACCTTTTCATGTTCCTGGTCTTTTTTTTTTTTTTGCTCCTCGCATTTTTCACACCTTTTCATGCTCCTGGTCTTTCTTTTTTTTTTTTTTTTTGCTCCTCAAATTTTTCACACCTTTTCATCCTCCTCGCATTTTTCACACCTCTTCATGCTCCTCGCATTTTTCACAACTTTTCATGCTCGTCGCATTTTTCACACCTTTTCATGCTCCTGGTCTTTCTTTATTTTTTTTTGCTCGTCGCATTTTTCACACCTTTTCATGCTCCTGGTCTTTTTTTTTTCTTTTGTTCCTCGCATTTTTCACATCTTTTCATGCTCCTGGTCTTTCTTTTTTTTTTTTTGCTCCTCGCATTTTTCACACCTTTTCATGCTCCTGGTCTTTCTTTTTTTTTTTTTTTCTTTTGCTCCTCGCATTTTTCACATCTTTTCATGCTCCTGGTCTTTCTTTTTTTTTTTTTGCTCCTCGCATTTTTCACACCTTTTCATGCTCCTGGTCTTTCTTTTTTTTTTTTTTTCTTTTGCTCCTCGCATTTTTCACACCTTTTCATGTTCCTGGTCTCTTTTTTTTTTTTTTTTTTTTTGCTCCTCGCATTTTTCACACCTTTTCATGCTCCTGGTCTTTCTTTCTTTCTTTTTTTTTTTTTTTTGCTCCTCGCATTTTTCACACCTTTTCATGCTCCTGGTCTTTCTTTCTTTCTTTTTTTTTTTTTTTTGCTCCTCGCATTTTTCACACCTTTTCATGCTCCTGGTCTTTCTTTCTTTCTTTTTTTTTTTTTTTTGCTCCTCGCATTTTTCACACCTTTTCATGCTCCTGGTCTTTCTTTCTTTCTTTTTTTTTTTTTTTTGCTCCTCGCATTTTTCACACCTTTTCATGCTCCTGGTCTTTCTTTTTTTTTTTTTTTGCTCCTCGCATTTTTCACACCTTTTCATGTTCCTGGTCTTTTTTTTTTTTTGCTCCTCGCATTTTTCACACCTTTTCATGCTCCTGGTCTTTCTTTTTTTTTTTTTTTTTGCTCCTCAAATTTTTCACACCTTTTCATCCTCCTCGCATTTTTCACACCTCTTCATGCTCCTCGCATTTTTCACAACTTTTCATGCTCGTCGCATTTTTCACACCTTTTCATGCTCCTGGTCTTTCTTTATTTTTTTTTGCTCGTCGCATTTTTCACACCTTTTCATGCTCCTGGTCTTTTTTTTTTCTTTTGCTCCTCGCATTTTTCACATCTTTTCATGCTCCTGGTCTTTCTTTTTTTTTTTTTGCTCCTCGCATTTTTCACACCTTTTCATGCTCCTGGTCTTTCTTTTTTTTTTTTTTTTTGCTCCTCGCATTTTTCACACCTTTTCATGCTCCTGGTCTTTCTTTTTTTTTTTTTTTTTTTGCTCCTCGCATTTTTCACACCTTTTCATGCTCCTGGTCTTTCTTTCTTTCTTTTTTTTTGCTCCTCGCATTTTTCACACCTTTTCATGCTCCTGGTCTTTCTTTTTTTTTTTTTTTTTTTTGCTCCTCGCCTTTTTCACACCTTTTAATGCTCCTGGTCTTTCTTTCTTTTTTTTTACTCCTCGCATTTTTCACACATTTTCATGCTCCTGGTCTTTCTTTTTTTTTTTTTTTTTTTGCTCCTCCCTTTTTTCACACCTTTTCATGCTCCTGTTCTTTCTTTTTTTTTTTTTTTTTTTTGCTCCTCGCATTTTTCACACCTTTTCATGCTCCTGGTCTTTCTTTCTTTCTTTTTTTTTGCTCCTCGCATTTTTCACACCTTTTCATGCTCCTGGTCTTTCTTTTTTTTTTTTTTTTTTGCTCCTCGCATTTTTCACACCTTTTCATGCTCCTGGTCTTTCTTTCTTTCTTTTTTTTTGCTCCTCGCATTTTTCACACCTTTTCATGCTCCTGGTCTTTCTTTTTTTTTTTTTTTTTTTTGCTCCTCGCCTTTTTCACACCTTTTCATGCTCCTGGTCTTTCTTTTTTTTTTTTTGCTCCTAGAATTTTTCACAGCTTTTCATGCTCCTGGTCTTTCTTTTCTTTTTTTTTTTTTTTTGCTCCTCGCATTTTTCACACCTTTTCATGCTCCTGGTCTTTCTTTTTTTTTTTTTTTGCTCCTCGCACTTTTCACACCTTTTCATGTTCCTGGTCTTTTTTTTTTTTTTTGCTCCTCGCATTTTTCACACCTTTTCATGCTCCTGGTCTTTCTTTTTTTTTTTTTTTTGCTCCTCAAATTTTTCACACCTTTTCATCCTCCTCGCATTTTTCACACCTCTTCATGCTCCTCGCATTTTTCACAACTTTTCATGCTCGTCGCATTTTTCACATCTTTTCATGCTCCTGGTCTTTCTTTATTTTTTTTTGCTCGTCGCATTTTTCACACCTTTTCATGCTCCTGGTCTTTCTTTTTTTTTTTTTTGCTCCTCGCATTTTTCACACCTTTTCATGCTCCTGGTCTTTCTTTTTTTTTTTTTTTTTTTGCTCCTCGCATTTTTCACACCTTTTCATGCTCCTGGTCTTTCTTTTTTTTTTTTTTTTTGCTCCTCGCATTTTTCACACCTTTTCATGCTCCTGGTCTTTCTTTTTTTTTTTTTTGCTCCTAGAATTTTTCACAGCTTTTCATGCTCCTGGTCTTTCTTTTCTTTTTTTTTTTTTTTTGCTCCTCGCATTTTTCACACCTTTTCATGCTCCTGGTCTTTCTTTTTTTTTTTTTTTGCTCCTCGCATTTTTCACACCTTTTCTTGTTCCTGGTCTTTTTTTTTTTTTTTGCTCCTCGCATTTTTCACACCTTTTCATGCTCCTGGTCTTTCTTTTTTTTTTTTTTTTTGCTCCTCAAATTTTTCACACCTTTTCATCCTCCTCGCATTTTTCACACCTCTTCATGCTCCTCGCATTTTTCACAACTTTTCATGCTCGTCGCATTTTTCACACCTTTTCATGCTCCTGGTCTTTCTTTATTTTTTTTTGCTCGTCGCATTTTTCACACCTTTTCATGCTCCTGGTCTTTTTTTTTTCTTTTGTTCCTCGCATTTTTCACATCTTTTCATGCTCCTGGTCTTTCTTTTTTTTTTTTTGCTCCTCGCATTTTTCACACCTTTTCATGCTCCTGGTCTTTCTTTTTTTTTTTTTTTCTTTTGCTCCTCGCATTTTTCACATCTTTTCATGCTCCTGGTCTTTCTTTTTTTTTTTTTGCTCCTCGCATTTTTCACACCTTTTCATGCTCCTGGTCTTTCTTTTTTTTTTTTTTTCTTTTGCTCCTCGCATTTTTCACACCTTTTCATGTTCCTGGTCTCTTTTTTTTTTTTTTTTTTTTTGCTCCTCGCATTTTTCACACCTTTTCATGCTCCTGGTCTTTCTTTCTTTCTTTTTTTTTTTTTTTTTGCTCCTCGCATTTTTCACACCTTTTCATGCTCCTGGTCTTTCTTTCTTTCTTTTTTTTTTTTTTTTGCTCCTCGCATTTTTCACACCTTTTCATGCTCCTGGTCTTTCTTTCTTTCTTTTTTTTTTTTTTTTGCTCCTCGCATTTTTCACACCTTTTCATGCTCCTGGTCTTTCTTTCTTTCTTTTTTTTTTTTTTTTGCTCCTCGCATTTTTCACACCTTTTCATGCTCCTGGTCTTTCTTTTTTTTTTTTTTTGCTCCTCGCATTTTTCACACCTTTTCATGTTCCTGGTCTTTTTTTTTTTTTGCTCCTCGCATTTTTCACACCTTTTCATGCTCCTGGTCTTTCTTTTTTTTTTTTTTTTTGCTCCTCAAATTTTTCACACCTTTTCATCCTCCTCGCATTTTTCACACCTCTTCATGCTCCTCGCATTTTTCACAACTTTTCATGCTCGTCGCATTTTTCACACCTTTTCATGCTCCTGGTCTTTCTTTATTTTTTTTTGCTCGTCGCATTTTTCACACCTTTTCATGCTCCTGGTCTTTTTTTTTTCTTTTGCTCCTCGCATTTTTCACATCTTTTCATGCTCCTGGTCTTTCTTTTTTTTTTTTTGCTCCTCGCATTTTTCACACCTTTTCATGCTCCTGGTCTTTCTTTTTTTTTTTTTTTTTGCTCCTCGCATTTTTCACACCTTTTCATGCTCCTGGTCTTTCTTTTTTTTTTTTTTTTTTGCTCCTCGCATTTTTCACACCTTTTCATGCTCCTGGTCTTTCTTTCTTTCTTTTTTTTTGCTCCTCGCATTTTTCACACCTTTTCATGCTCCTGGTCTTTCTTTTTTTTTTTTTTTTTTTTGCTCCTCGCCTTTTTCACACCTTTTAATGCTCCTGGTCTTTCTTTCTTTTTTTTTACTCCTCGCATTTTTCACACCTTTTCATGCTCCTGGTCTTTCTTTTTTTTTTTTTTTTTTTGCTCCTCGCATTTTTCACACCTTTTCATGCTCCTGTTCTTTCTTTTTTTTTTTTTTTTTTTTGCTCCTCGCATTTTTCACACCTTTTCATGCTCCTGGTCTTTCTTTCTTTCTTTTTTTTTGCTCCTCGCATTTTTCACACCTTTTCATGCTCCTGGTCTTTCTTTTTTTTTTTTTTTTTTTGCTCCTCGCATTTTTCACACCTTTTCATGCTCCTGGTCTTTCTTTCTTTCTTTTTTTTTGCTCCTCGCATTTTTCACACCTTTTCATGCTCCTGGTCTTTCTTTTTTTTTTTTTTTTTTTTGCTCCTCGCCTTTTTCACACCTTTTCATGCTCCTGGTCTTTCTTTTTTTTTTTTTGCTCCTAGAATTTTTCACAGCTTTTCATGCTCCTGGTCTTTCTTTTCTTTTTTTTTTTTTTTTGCTCCTCGCATTTTTCACACCTTTTCATGCTCCTGGTCTTTCTTTTTTTTTTTTTTTGCTCCTCGCACTTTTCACACCTTTTCATGTTCCTGGTCTTTTTTTTTTTTTTTGCTCCTCGCATTTTTCACACCTTTTCATGCTCCTGGTCTTTCTTTTTTTTTTTTTTTTTGCTCCTCAAATTTTTCACACCTTTTCATCCTCCTCGCATTTTTCACACCTCTTCATGCTCCTCGCATTTTTCACAACTTTTCATGCTCGTCGCATTTTTCACATCTTTTCATGCTCCTGGTCTTTCTTTATTTTTTTTTGCTCGTCGCATTTTTCACACCTTTTCATGCTCCTGGTCTTTCTTTTTTTTTTTTTTGCTCCTCGCATTTTTCACCCCTTTTCATGCTCCTGGTTTTTCTTTTTTTTTTTTTTTTCTTTTGCTCCTCGCATTTTTCACACCTTTTCATGTTCCTGGTCTCTTTTTTTTTTTTTTTTTTTTTGCTCCTCGCATTTTTCACACCTTTTCATGCTCCTGGTCTTTCTTTCTTTCTTTTTTTTTTTTTTTTGCTCCTCGCATTTTTCACACATTTTCATGCTCCTGGTCTTTCTTTCTTTCTTTTTTTTTTTTTTTTGCTCCTCGCATTTTTCACACCTTTTCATGCTCCTGGTCTTTCTTTCTTTCTTTTTTTTTTTTTTTTGCTCCTCGCATTTTTCACACCTTTTCATGCTCCTGGTCTTTCTTTTTTTTTTTTTGCTCCTCGCATTTTTCACACCTTTTCATGCTCCTGGTTTTTCTTTTTTTTTTTTTGCTCCTCGCATTTTTCACACCTTTTCATGCTCCTGGTCTTTCTTTTTTTTTTTTTTTTTTTTTTGCTCCTCGCATTTTTCACACCTTTTCATGCTCCTGGTCTTTCTTTTTTTTTTTTTTTTTTTTTTGCTCCTCGCATTTTTCACACCTTTTCATCCTCCTCGCATTTTTCACACCTCTTCATACTCCTCGCATTTTTCACAACTTTTCATGCTCGTCGCATTTTTCACATCTTTTCATGCTCCTGGTCTTTCTTTTTTTTTTTTTGCTCCTCGCATTTTTCACACCTTTTCATGCTCCTGGTCTTTCTTTTTTTTTTTTTTTTTTTTGCTCCTCGCCTTTTTCACACCTTTTCATGCTCCTGGTCTTTTTTTTTTTTTTTTTTTGCTCCTCGCATTTTTCACACCTTTTCATGTTCCTGGTCTCTTTTTTTTTTTTTTTGCTCCTCGCATTCTCCACACCTTTTCATGCTCCTGGTCTTTCTTTTTTTTTTTTTGCTCCTCGCATTTTTCACACCTTTTCATGCTCCTGGTCTTTCTTTTTTTTTTTTTTTTTTTGCTCCTCGCATTTTTCACACCTTTTCATGCTCCTGGTCTTTCTTTTTTTTTTTTTTTTTTTTTTTGCTCCTCGCATTTTTCACACCTTTTCATGCTCCTGGTCTTTCTTTCTTTCTTTTTTTTTTTTTTTTGCTCCTCACATTTTTCACACCTTTTCATGCTCCTGGTCTTTTTTTTTTTTTTCTCCCCGCATTTTTCACACCTTTTCATGCTCCTGGTCTTTTTTTTTTTTTTTTACTCCTCGCATTTTTCACACCTTTTCATGCTCCTGGTCTTTTTTTTTTTTTTGCTCCTCGCATTTTTCACACCTTTTCATGCTTCTGGTCTCTTTTTTTTTTTTTTTGCTCCTCGCATTTTTCACACCTTTTCATGCTCCTGGTCTTTCTTTTTTTTTTTTGCTCCTCGCATTTTTCACACCTTTTCATGCTCCTGGTCTTTCTTTTTTTTTTTTTTTTTGCTCCTCAAATTTTTCACACCTTTTCATCCTCCTCGCATTTTTCACACCTCTTCATGCTCCTCGCATTTTTCACAACTTTTCATGCTCGTCGCATTTTTCACACCTTTTCATGCTCCTGGTCTTTATTTTTTTTTTTTTTTTTTTTTGCTCCTCGCATTTTTCACACCTTTTCATGCTCCTGGTCCTTCTTTTTTTTTTTTTTGCTCCTAGCATTTTTCACACCTTTTCCTGCTCCTGGTTTTTTTTTTTTTTTTTTTTTTTTTTTTTGCTCCTCGCATTTTTCACACCTTTTCATGCTCCTGGTCTTTCTTTTTTTTTTTTTTTGCTCCTCGCATTTTTCACACCTTTTCATGCTCCTGGTCTTTCTTTTTTTTTTTTTGCTCCTCGCATTTTTCACACCTTTTCATGCTCCTGGTCTTTCTTTTTTTTTTTTTTTTTTTTGCTCCTCGCATTTTTCACTCCTTTTCATGCTCCTGGTCTTTCTTTTTTTTTTTTTTTTTTTTTTTGCTCCTCGCATTTTTCACACCTTTTCATGCTCCTGGTCTTTCTTTCTTTCTTTTTTTTTTTTTTTTGCTCCTCACATTTTTCACACCTTTTCATGCTCCTGGTCTTTTTTTTTTTTTTCTCCCCGCATTTTTCACACCTTTTCATGCTCCTGGTCTTTTTTTTTTTTTTTTACTCCTCGCATTTTTCACACCTTTTCATGCTCCTGGTCTTTTTTTTTTTTTTGCTCCTCGCATTTTTCACACCTTTTCATGCTTCTGGTCTCTTTTTTTTTTTTTTTGCTCCTCGCATTTTTCACACCTTTTCATGCTCCTGGTCTTTCTTTTTTTTTTTTGCTCCTCGCATTTTTCACACCTTTTCATGCTCCTGGTCTTTCTTTTTTTTTTTTTTTTTGCTCCTCAAATTTTTCACACCTTTTCATCCTCCTCGCATTTTTCACACCTCTTCATGCTCCTCGCATTTTTCACAACTTTTCATGCTCGTCGCATTTTTCACACCTTTTCATGCTCCTGGTCTTTATTTTTTTTTTTTTTTTTTTTTGCTCCTCGCATTTTTCACACCTTTTCATGCTCCTGGTCCTTCTTTTTTTTTTTTTGCTCCTAGCATTTTTCACACCTTTTCATGCTCCTGGTCTTTCTTTTTTTTTTTTTTTTTTTTTTGCTCCTCGCATTTTTCACACCTTTTCATGCTCCTGGTCTTTCTTTTTTTTTTTTTTTGCTCCTCGCATTTTTCACACCTTTTCATGCTCCTGGTCCTTCTTTTTTTTTTTTTGCTCCTAGCATTTTTCACACCTTTTCATGCTCCTGGTCTTTCTTTTTTTTTTTTTTTTTTTTTGCTCCTAGAATTTTTCACACCTTTTCATGCTCCTGGTCTTTCTTTTTTTTTTTTGCTCCTCGCATTTTTCACACCTTTTCATGCTCCTGGTCTTTCTTTTTTTTTTTTTTGCTCCTCGCATTTTTCACACCTTTTCATGTTCCTGGTCTTTTTTTTTTTTTTGCTCCTCGCATTTTTCACACCTTTTCATGCTCCTGGTCTTTCTTTTTTTTTTTTTTTTTGCTCCTCAAATTTTTCACACCTTTTCATCCTCCTCGCATTTTTGACACCTCTTCATGCTCCTCGCATTTTTCACAACTTTTCATGCTCGTCGCATTTTTCACACCTTTTCATGCTCCTGGTCTTTATTTTTTTTTTTTTTTTTTTTTGCTCCTCGCATTTTTCACACCTTTTCATGCTACTGGTCTTTCTTTTTTTTTTTTTTTGCTCCTCGCATTTTTCACACCTTTTCATGCTCCTGGTCCTTCTTTTTTTTTTTTTGCTCCTAGCATTTTTCACACCTTTTCATGCTCCTGGTCTTTCTTTTTTTTTTTTTTTTTTTTTTGCTCCTCGCATTTTTCACACCTTTTCATGCTCCTGGTCTTTCTTTTTTTTTTTTTTTGCTCCTCGCATTTTTCACACCTTTTCATGCTCCTGGTCCTTCTTTTTTTTTTTTTGCTCCTAGCATTTTTCACACCTTTTCATGCTCCTGGTCTTTCTTTTTTTTTTTTTTTTTTTTTGCTCCTAGAATTTTTCACACCTTTTCATGCTCCTGGTCTTTCTTTTTTTTTTTTGCTCCTCGCATTTTTCACACCTTTTCATGCTCCTGGTCTTTCTTTTTTTTTTTTTTTTTTTTTGCTCCTCGCATTTTTCACACCTTTTCATGCTCCTGGTCTTTCTTTTTTTTTTTTTTTTTTGCTCCTCGCATTTTTCACACCTTTTCATGCTCCTGGTCTTTCTTTCTTTCTTTTTTTTTTTTTTTTTCTCCTCGCATTTTTCACACCTTTTCATGCTCCTGGTCTTTCTTTTTTTTTTTTTTTTTTTTTGCTCCTCGCCTTTTTCCCACCTTTTCATGCTCCTGGTTTTTTTTTTTTTTTTTTTTTTTTTTTTTGCTCCTCGCATTTTTCACACCTTTTCATGCTCCTGGTCTTTCTTTTTTTTTTTTTTTTTTTTTTGCTCCTCGCATTTTTCACACCTTTTCATGCTCCTGGTCTTTCTTTTTTTTTTTTTTTGCTCCTCGCATTTTTCACACCTTTTCATGCTCCTGGTCTTTCTTTTTTTTTTTTGCTCCTCGCATTTTTCACACCTTTTCATGCTCCTGGTCTTTCTTTTTTTTTTTTTTTTTTTGCTCCTCGTATTTTTCACACCTTTTCATGCTCCTGGTCTTTCTTTTTTTTTTTTTTTTTTGCTCCTCGCATTTTTCACACCTTTTCATGCTCCTGGTCTTTCTTTCTTTCTTTTTTTTTTTTTTTTCTCCTCGCATTTTTCACACCTTTTCATGCTCCTGGTCTTTCTTTTTTTTTTTTGGTCCTCGCCTTTTTCACACCTTTTCTTGCTCCTGGTCTTTCCTTTTTTTTTTTTTTTTTTGCTCCTCGCATTTTTCACACCTTTTCATGCTCCTGGTCTTTCTTTTTTTTTTTTGCTCCTCGCATTTTTCACACCTTTTCATGCTCCTGGTCTTTCTTTTTTTTTTTTTTTTTTTTGCTCCTCGCATTTTTCACACCTTTTCATGCTCCTGGTCTTTCTTTTTTTTTTTTTTTTTTTGCTCCTCGCATTTTTCACACCTTTTCATGCTCCTGGTCTCTTTTTTTTTTTTTTCTTTTGCTCCTCGCATTTTTCACACCTTTTCATGTTCCTGGTCTCTTTTTTTTTTTTTTTTTTTTTGCTCCTCGCATTTTTCACACCTTTTCATGCTCCTGGTCTTTCTTTCTTTCTTTTTTTTTTTTTTTTGCTCCTCGCATTTTTCACACCTTTTCATGCTCCTGGTCTTTCTTTCTTTCTTTTTTTTTTTTTTTTGCTCCTCACATTTTTCACACCTTTTCATGCTCCTGGTCTTTTTTTTTTTTTTTTGCTCCTCGCATTTTTCACACCTTTTCATGCTCCTGGTCTTTTTTTTTTTTTTTTACTCCTCACATTTTTCACACCTTTTCATGCTCCTGGTCTTTTTTTTTTTTTTTTGCTCCTCGCATTTTTCACACCTTTTCATGCTCCTGGTCTTTCTTTTTTTTTTTTTTTTTTTTGCTCCTCGCCTTTTTCACACCTTTTCATGCTCCTGGTTTTTCTTTTTTTTTTTTTGCTCCTCGCATTTTTCACACCTTTTCATGCTCCTGGTTTTTCTTTTTTTTTTTTTGCTCCTCGCATTTTTCACACCTTTTCATGCTCCTGGTCTTTCATTTTTTTTTTTTTTTTTTTTGCTCCTCGCATTTTTCACACCTTTTCATTCTCCTGGTCTTTCTTTTTTTTTTTTTTTTTTTTTTGCTCCTCGCATTTTTCACACCTTTTCATGCTCCTGGTCTTTCTTTTTTTTTTTTTTTTTTTTTGCTCCTCACATTTTTCACACCTTTTCATGCTCCTGGTCTTTTTTTTTTTTTTCTCCCCGCATTTTTCACACCTTTTCATGCTCATGGTCTTTTTTTTTTTTTTTTTACTCCTCACATTTTTCACACCTTTTCATGCTCCTGGTCTTTTTTTTTTTTTTGCTCCTCGCATTTTTCACACCTTTTCATGTTCCTGGTCTCTTTTTTTTTTTTTTTGCTCCTCGCATTCTCCACACCTTTTCATGCTCCTGGTCTTTCTTTTTTTTTTTTTGCTCCTCGCATTTTTCACACCTTTTCATGCTCCTGGTCTTTCTTTTTTTGTTTTTTTTTTTGCTCCTCGCATTTTTCACACCTTTTCATGCTCCTGGTCTTTCTTTCTTTCTTTTTTTTTTTTTTTTGCTCCTCACATTTTTCACACCTTTTCATGCTGCTGGTCTTTTTTTTTTTTTGCTCCTCGCATTTTTCACACCTTTTCATGCTACTGGTCTTTCTTTTTTTTTTTTTTTTTTTGCTCCTCGCATTTTTCACACCTTTTCATGCTCCTGGTTTTTCTTTTTTTTTTTTTTTTTTTTGCTCCTCGCATTTTTCACACCTTTTCATGCTCCTGGTCTCTTTTTTTTTTTTTTCTTTTGCTCCTCGCATTTTTCACACCTTTTCATGTTCCTGGTCTCTTTTTTTTTTTTTTTTTTTTTTGCTCCTCGCATTTTTCACACCTTTTCATGCTCCTGGTCTTTCTTTTTTTTTTTTTTTTTGCTACTCGCATTTTTCACACCTTTTCATGCTCCTGGTCTTTCTTTTTTTTTTTTTTTTTTTTTGCTCCTCGCATTTTTCACACCTTTTCATGCTCCTGGTCTTTCTTTTTTTTTTTTTTTTTTTTTTGCTCCTCGCATTTTTCACACCTTTTCATGCTCCTGGTCTTTTTTTTTTTTTTTTTTTTTTTTTTTGCTCCTCGCATTTTTCACACCTTTTCTTGCTCCTGGTCTTTCTTTTTTTTTTTTTTTTTTTTTTTGCTCCTCGCATTTTTCACACCTTTTCATGCTCCTGGTCTTTCTTTTTTTTTTTTTTTGCTCCTCGCATTTTTCACACCTTTTCATGCTCCTGGTCTTTCTTTTTTTTTTTTGCTCCTCTCTTTTTTCACACCTTTTCATGCTCCTGGTCTTTCTTTTTTTTTTTTTTTTTTTTGCTCCTCGTTTTTTTCCCTCCTTTTCTTGCTCCTGGTCTTTCTTTTTTTTTTTTTTTTTTGCTCCTCGCATTTTTCACACCTTTTCATGCTCCTGGTCTTTCTTTCTTTCTTTTTTTTTTTTTTTTCTCCTCGCATTTTTCACACCTTTTCATGCTCCTGGTCTTTCTTTTTTTTTTTTGGTCCTCGCCTTTTTCACACCTTTTCATGCTCCTGGTCTTTCCTTTTTTTTTTTTTTTTTTGCTCCTCGCATTTTTCACACCTTTTCATGCTCCTGGTCTTTCTTTTTTTTTTTTGCTCCTCGCATTTTTCACACCTTTTCATGCTCCTGGTCTTTCTTTTTTTTTTTTTTTTTTTGCTCCTCGCATTTTTCACACCTTTTCATGCTCCTGGTCTTTCTTTTTTTTTTTTTTTTTTTGCTCCTCGCATTTTTCACACCTTTTCATGCTCCTGGTCTCTTTTTTTTTTTTTCTTTTGCTCCTCGCATTTTTCACACCTTTTCATGTTCCTGGTCTCTTTTTTTTTTTTTTTTTTTTTGCTCCTCGCATTTTTCACACCTTTTCATGCTCCTGGTCTTTCTTTCTTTCTTTTTTTTTTTTTTTTGCTCCTCGCATTTTTCACACCTTTTCATGCTCCTTGTCTTTCTTTCTTTCTTTTTTTTTTTTTTTTGCTCCTCACATTTTTCACACCTTTTCATGCTCCTGGTCTTTTTTTTTTTTTTTTGCTCCTCGCATTTTTCACACCTTTTCATGCTCCTGGTCTTTTTTTTTTTTTTTTACTCCTCACATTTTTCACACCTTTTCATGCTCCTGGTCTTTTTTTTTTTTTTTTGCTCCTCGCATTTTTCACACCTTTTCATGCTCCTGGTCTTTCTTTTTTTTTTTTTTTTTTTGCTCCTCGCCTTTTTCACACCTTTTCATGCTCCTGGTTTTTCTTTTTTTTTTTTTGCTCCTCGCATTTTTCACACCTTTTCATGCTCCTGGTTTTTCTTTTTTTTTTTTTGCTCCTCGCATTTTTCACACCTTTTCATGCTCCTGGTCTTTCATTTTTTTTTTTTTTTTTTTTGCTCCTCGCATTTTTCACACCTTTTCATGCTCCTGGTCTTTCTTTTTTTTTTTTTTTTTTTTTGCTCCTCGCATTTTTCACACCTTTTCATGCTCCTGGTCTTTCTTTTTTTTTTTTTTTTTTTTGCTCCTCACATTTTTCACACCTTTTCATGCTCCTGGTCTTTTTTTTTTTTTTCTCCCCGCATTTTTCACACCTTTTCATGCTCATGGTCTTTTTTTTTTTTTTTTACTCCTCACATTTTTCACACCTTTTCATGCTCCTGGTCTTTTTTTTTTTTTTGCTCCTCGCATTTTTCACACCTTTTCATGTTCCTGGTCTCTTTTTTTTTTTTTTTGCTCCTCGCATTCTCCACACCTTTTCATGCTCCTGGTCTTTCTTTTTTTTTTTTTGCTCCTCGCATTTTTCACACCTTTTCATGCTCCTGGTCTTTCTTTTTTTGTTTTTTTTTTTGCTCCTCGCATTTTTCACACCTTTTCATGCTCCTGGTCTTTCTTTCTTTCTTTTTTTTTTTTTTTTGCTCCTCACATTTTTCACACCTTTTCATGCTGCTGGTCTTTTTTTTTTTTTGCTCCTCGCATTTTTCACACCTTTTCATGCTCCTGGTCTCTTTTTTTTTTTTTTCTTTTGCTCCTCGCATTTTTCACACCTTTTCATGTTCCTGGTCTCTTTTTTTTTTTTTTTTTTTTTTGCTCCTCGCATTTTTCACACCTTTTCATGCTCCTGGTCTTTCTTTTTTTTTTTTTTTTTGCTACTCGCATTTTTCACACCTTTTCATGCTCCTGGTCTTTCTTTTTTTTTTTTTGCTCCTCGCATTTTTCACACCTTTTCATGCTCCTGGTCTTTCATTTTTTTTTTTTTGCTCCTCGCATTTTTCACACCTTTTCATGTTCCTTGCATTTTTCACACCTTTTTATGCTCCACACATTTTTCACACCTTGTCATGCTCCTCGCATTTTTCACACCTTTTCATGCTCCTCGCATTTTTCACAGCTTTTCATGCTCCTGGTCATTTCATTTTTTTTGCTTCTCGGATATTTCACACCTTTTCATGCTCCTCGCATTTTTCACAAGTTTTCATGCTCATTGTCTTTTTTTTTTTTGCTCCTCGCCTTTTTTACTCTTTTTCATGCTTCTCGAATTTTTTACAACTATTCATTCTCCTCGTATTTTTCACACCTTTTCACGTTCTTTGCATTTTTCACACCTTTTTAAGCTCCCCACATTTTTCACACCTTTTCATGCTCCTCGCATTTTTCACACCTTTTCATTCTCCTCAGATTTTTCACACCTTTTCATGCTCCTCGTCTTTTTTTTTTTTGCTCCTTGCATTTTTCACACCTTTTCATGTTCCTTGCATTTTTCACACCTTTTTATGCTCCCCACATTTTTCACACCTTGTCATGCTCCTCGCATTTTTCACACCTTTTCATGCCCCTCGCATTTTTCACACCTTTTCATGCTCCTAGTCTTTTTGTTTTTTTTGCTTCTCGGATATTTCACACCTTTTCTTGCTCCTCGCATTTTTCACACCTTTTCACGCTCCTCGCATTTTTCACACCTTTTCATGCTCCTCGCATTTTTCACACCTTTTCATGCTCTTCCCATTTTTCACATCTTTTCTTGCTCCTTGTTTTTTTATTTTTTTTTGCTCTTCGCATTTTTCACACCTTGTCATGCTCCTCGCATTTTTTACACCTTTTCATGCTCCTCGCATTTTGCACACCTTTTCATACTTCTTGTCTTTCTCTTTTTTTTTTGTTTCTCGGATATTTCACACCTTTTCATGCTCCTCGCATTTTTCACACCTTTTCTTGCTCCTCGTCTTTTTTTTTTTGCTCCTCGCATTTTTCACACCTTTTCATGCTCCTCCCATTTTTCACACGTTTTCTTCCTCCTTGTCTTTTTTATTTTTTTTTGCTCTTCGCATTTTTCACACCTTTTTATGCTCCTCGCATTTTTTACACCTTTTCGTGCTCCTCGCATTTTTCACACCTTTTCATGCTTCTCGTCTTTCCCTTTTTTTTTTGTTTCTCGGATATGTCACACCTTTTCATGCTCCTCGCATTTTTCACACCTTTTCATGCTCCTCGTCTTTTTTTTTTCTCCTCTCATTTTTCACACCTTTTCATTCTCCTCGCATTTTTCACACCTTTTCATGTTCTTTGCATTTTTCACACCTTTTTAACATCCCCACATTTTTCACACCTTGTCATGCTCCTCGCATTTTTCACACCTTTTCATGATCCTCGCATTTTTCACAACTTTTCATGCTCCTCGTCTTTTTTTTTTTTTGCTCCTTGCATTTTTCACACCTTTTCATGTTCCTTGCATTTTTCACACCTTTTTATGCTCCCCACATTTTTCACACCTTGTCATGCTCCTCGCATTTTTCACACCTTTTCATGCTCCTCGCATTTTTCACAACTTTTCATGCTCCTCGTCTTTTTTTTTTTTGCTCCTTGCATTTTTTACACCTTTTCATGTTCCTTGCATTTTTCACACCTTTTTTTGCTCCCCACATTTTTCACACCTTGTCATGCTCCTCGCATTTTTCACACCTTTTCATGCTCCTCGCATTTTTCACACCTTTTCATGCTCCTCCCATTTTTCACACCTTTTCATGCTCCTGGTCTTTTTTTTTTTTTTTTGCTCCTCGCATTTTTCCCACCTTTTCATGCTCCTTGCATTTTCACCCCTTTTCATGCTGCTTGCAATTTTCACACCTTTTCATGCTGCTCGCATTTTTGACACTTTTCATGCTCCTTGTCTTTTTTTTTTTTGCTCTCTGCATTTTTCACACCTTTTCATGCTGCTTGCAATTTTCACACATTTTCATGCTCCTCGAATTTTCATACGTTTTCATGCTCCTCGAATTTTTCACACATTTTCAGGCTCCTCGCATTTTTTACACTTTTCATGCTCCTTGTCTTTTTTTTTTTGCTCTTCGCATTTTTCCCACCTTTTAAAGCTCCTCGCATTTTTCACACCTTTTCATGCTCCTTGCATTTTTCACACCTTTTCATGCTCCTCGTATTTTTCACACCTTTTCATGCTCCGCGCATTTTTGACACTTTTCATGCTTCTTGTCTTTTTTTTTTGCTCTTCGCATTTTTCCCACCTTTTCATGCTCCTCGCGTTTTTCACACCTTTTCATTCTCCTTGCATTTTTCACACTTTTTCATGCTCCTCGTCTTTTTTTTTTCTCCTCGCTTTTTTCACACCTTTTCATGCTCCTTGCAGTTTTCACACATTTTCATGCTCGCATTTTTCACACCTTTTCATGCTCCTCACATTTTTCACACATTTTCATGCTCCTCAAAATTGTCACATCTTTTCATGTTCCTCCCATTTTTCAAACCTTTTAATGCTCCTTGCATTTTTCACACCTTTTCATGCTCCTCGAATTTTCACACCTTTTCATGCTCCTCGCATTTTTCACACCTTTTCATGCTCCTCGCATTTTCACACCTTTTCATGCTCCTCGCGTTTTTCACAACTTTTCTTGCTCTTCATCTTTTTTTTCTTTTGCTCCTCGCATTTTTCACACCTTTTCATGCTCCTCGCATTTGTCACCCTTTTCATGCTCCTCGAATTTTTCACACCTTTTCATTCTCCTCGCGTTTTTCACAACTTTTATGGCTCTTCGTCTTTTTTTTTTTTTTGCTCCTCGCATTTTTCACATCTTTTCATGCTCCTCGCATTTTTCACACCTTTTCATGCTCCTCGCATTTTTCACACCTTTTCATGCTCCTCGCGTTTTTCACAACTTTTCTTGCTCTTCGTCTTTTTTTTTTTTTTTGCTCCTCGCATTTTTCACACCTTTTCATGCTCCTCGCATTTTTCACCCTTTTCATGCTCCTCGCATTTTTCACACCTTTTCATGCTCCTCGCGTTTTTCACAACTTTTCTTGCTCTTCGTCTTTTTTTTCTATTGCTCCTCACATTTTTCACACCTTTTCATGCTCCTCGCATTTTTCACCCTTTTCATGCGCCTCGAATTTTTCACACCTTTTCATGCTCCTCGCGTTTTTCACAACTTTTATGGCTCTTCGTCTTTTTTTTTTTTTTGCTCCTCGCATTTTTCACATCTTTTCATGCTCCTCGCATTTTTCACACCTTTTCATGCTCCTCGCATTTTTCACACCTTTTCATGCTCCTCGCGTTTTTCACAACTTTTCTTGCTCTTCGTCTTTTTTTTTTTTTGCTCCTCGCATTTTTCACACCTTTTCATGCTCCTCGCATTTTTCACCCTTTTCATGCTCCTCGAATTTTTCACACCTTTTCATAGTCCTCGTCTTTTTTTTTTTTGCTCCTCGCATTTTTCACTCCTTTTCATGCTGCTCGCATTTTTCACACCTTTTCATGCTCCTCGTCTTTTTTTTTTGTTCCTCGCTTTTTTCACACCTTTTAATGCTCCTTGCATTTTTCACACCTTTTCATGCTGCTTGCAATTTTCACACATTTTCATGCTCCTCGAATTTTAACACCTTTTCATGTTCCTCAAATTTTTCACACCCTTTCATGCTCCTCGCATTTTTCACCCTTTTCATACTCCTCGAATTTTTCACACATTTTCATGCTCCTCGCATTTTTGACACTTTTCATGCTCCTTGTCTTTTTTTTTTTGCTCTTTGCATTTTTCACACCTTTTCATGCTGCTTGCAATTTTCACACATTTTCATGCTCCTCGAATTTTCATACCTTTTCATGCTCCTCGAATTTTTCATACCTTTTCATGCTCCTCGCATTTCTCACCCTTTTCATGCTCCTCGAATTTTTCACACATTTTCATGCTCCTCGCATTTTTGACACTTTTCTTGCTCCTTGTGTTTTTTTTTTTGCTCTTCGCATTTTTCCCACCTTTTAATGCTCCTCGCATTTTTCACACCTTTTCATGCTCCTTGCATTTTTCACACCTTTTCATGCTCCTCTTATTTTTCACACCATTTCATGCTCCTCGCATTTTTGACACTTTTCATGCTCCTTGTCTTTTTTTTTTTGCTCTTCGCATTTTTCCCACCTTTCATGCTCCTCGCGTTTTTCACACCTTTTCATTCTCCTTGCATTTTTCACACCTTTTCATGCTCCTCGTATTTTTCACACCTTTTCATGCTCACGAATTTTTCACACTTTTTCATGCTCCTCGTCTTTTTCTTTTCTCCTCGCTTTTTTCACACCTTTTCATGCTCCTTGCAATTTTCACACCTTTTCATGCTCGCATTTTTCACACCTTTTCATGCTCCTCGCATTTTTCACACATTTTCATGCTCCTCACAATTATCACATCTTTTCATGCTCCTCGCATTTTTCACACCTTTTCATGCTCCTCCCATTTTTCACACCTTTTCATGCTCCTCGATTTTTGACACCTTTTCATGCTCCTCGCATTTTTCACACCTTTTCATGCTCTTAGAATTTTTGACAGCTTTTTATTTTCCTCAAAATTTTCACACGTTTTCATGCTCCTCGTATTTTTCACCACTTTTCATGCTCCTCGCATTTATCACACATTTTCATGCTCCTCGCATTTTTCACACCTTTTCATGCTCCTCGCATTTTTCACACCATTTCATGTTCTTAGAATTTTTGACAGCTTTTTATTTTCCTCAAAATTTTCATACGTTTTCATGCTCCTCGCATTTTCACACCTTTTCATGCTCCTCACATTTTCACACCTTTTCATGCTCCTCGCATTTTTCATACCTTTTCATGCTCCTAGAATTTTTGACAGCTTTTCATTTTCCTCGAAATTTTCACACATTTTCATGCTCTTCGTCTTTTTCACCCCTTTTCATGCTCCTGTCATTTTTCACACCTTTTCATGCTCCTCTTCTTTATTTTTTTTTCCTCCTGGCATTTTTCACACCTTTTGATGCTCCTGGAATTTTTCACAACTTTTCATGCTCCTCTTCTTTATTTTTTTTCCTCCTGGCATTTTTCACACCTTTTGATACTCCTGGAATTTTTCACACCTTTTCATGCTCCTCTTCCTTTTTTTTTTCCTCCTGTTATTTTTCACAACTTTTCATGCTCCTGGAATTTTTTACAACTTTTCATGCTCCTCGTCTTTTTTCTTTTTTTTTCTGCTCCTGGGATTATTCACACCTTTTCATGCTCCTCACATTTTTCACACCTTTTCATGTTCCTCGCATTTTTCATACGTTTTCATATTCCTCGCATTTTTCACTCCTTTTCATGCTCCTCATATTTTTTTTTTTGGCTCCTCGATTTTTCACACTTTTTCAGGCTCCTTGCAATTTTCACACCTTTTCATGCTCCTCACATATTTCACACCTTTTCATGCTCCTCGCATTTTTGACACTTTTCATGCTCCTTGTCTTTTTCTTTTTTGCTCGTCGCATTTTTCACACATTTTCATGCTCCTTGCAATTTTCACACCTTTTCATGCTCTTCGCACTTTTCACAACTTTTCATGCTCCTCGCAATTTTCACACCTTTTCATGCTCCTCGCATTTTTCACAGCTTTTCATGCTCCTCGCATTTTTCACAGCTTTTCATGCTCCTTGCATTTTTCACACCATTTCATGCTTCTAGAATTTTTGACAGCTTTTCATTTTCTTCGAAATTTTCACACGTTTTCATGCTCCTCGTATTTTACACACCTTTTCATGCTCCTCACATTTTTCACAACTTTTCATGCTCCTCGAATTTTTCACACCATTTCATACTCCTCCTCATTTTTTTTGCTCCTCGCATTTTTCATAGCTTTCATGTTCCTCGTATTTTTCACAACTTTTCATGCTCCTCGCATTTTTCACACCTTTTCATGCTTCTAGAATTTTTGACACCTTTTTTTTTTCCTCGAAATTTTCACTCCTTTTCATGCTCCTCGTATTTTTCACACCTTTTCCTGTTTCTCGCATTTTTCACACCTTTTCATGCTCCTTGGATTTTTCACACCTTTTCATGATCCTCGCATTTTTCACACCTTTTCATGCTCCTCAGCTTTTTTTATTCCTCCTGGCATTTTTCACACATTTTCATGCTCCTCGGCTTTTTTCTTTTTTGCTCCTCGCATTTTTCACACCTTTTCTTGCTCCTCGCATTTTTCACACCTTTTTATGCTCCTCGCATTTTTGACAGTTTTCATGCTCCTTGTCTTTTTTTTTTTTGCTCCTCACATTTTTCACTCCTTTTCATGCTCCTTGCATTTTTCACACCTTTTCATGCTGCTTGCAATTTTCACACATTTTCATGCTCCTCGAATTTTAACACCTTTTCATGTTCCTCAAATTTTTCACACCTTTTCATGCTCCTCGCATTTTTCACCCTTTTCATGTTCCTCGAATTTTTCACACATTTTCATGCTCCTCGCATTTTTGACAGTTTTCATGCTCCTTGTCTTTTTTTTTTTTGCTCTTTGCATTTTTCACACCTTTTCATGCTGCTTGCAATTTTCACACATTTTCATGCTCCTCGAATTTTCATACCTTTTCATGTTCCTCGAATTTTTTGATACCTTTTCATGCTCCTCGCATTTCTCACCCTTTTCATGCTCCTCGAATTTTTCACACTTTTCATGCTCGTTGCATTTTTCACACGTTTTCATGCTCCTTGTCTTTTTTTTTATTTTTTGTTTGCTCTTCGCATTTTTCACACCTTTTCATTTTCCTCGAATTTTTCAGACCTTTTCATGCTCCTCGCAATTTTCACACCTTTTCATGCTCCTTGCAATTTTCACACTTTTTCATGCTCCTCGCCTTTTCCACACCTTTTCATGCTCCTCGCATTTTCACACCTTTTCATGCTCCTCGCATTTTTGACACCTTTTCATGCTCCTCGTCTTTTTTTTTTTTTTGCTCTTCGCATTTTTCACACCTTTTCATGCTCCTCGCCTTTTTCACACCTTTTCATGCTGCTCGCATTTTTCACACCTTTTCATGCTCCTCGTCTTTTTTTTTTTTTTTTTGCTCCTTGCATTTTTCACACCTTCATGATCCTGGTATTTTTCACACCTTTTCATGCCTCTCGCCTTTTTCACTTCTTTTCATGCTCCTCGTCATTTTTTTTTTTGCTCCTCGCATTTTTCACAGCTTTTCATGCTCCTCGTTTTTTTCACAGTTTTTCATGCTCCTCGCATTTTTCACAACTTTTCATGCTCCTCAGCTTTTTTTTTTTTGCTCCTTGCATTTTTCACACCTTTTCATGCTCCTCGCATTTTTCACACTTTTTCATGCTCGTTGCATTTTTCACACCTTTTCATGCTCCTCGCATTTTTCACACCTTTTCATGCTCCTCGCATTTTTCACACCTTTTCATGCTCGTTGCATTTTTCACACCTTTTCATGCTCCTGGTTTTTCTTTTTTTTTTTTTGCTCCTCGCATTTTTCACACCTTTTCATGCTCCTGGTCTTTCTTTTTTTTTTTTTGCTCCTCGCATTTTTCACACCTTTTCATGCTCCTGGTCTTTCATTTTTTTTTTTTTTTTTTTTGCTCCTCGCATTTTTCACACCTTTTCATGCTCCTGGTCTTTCTTTTTTTTTTTTTTTGCTCCTCGCATTTTTCACACCTTTTCATGCTCCTGGTCTTTCTTTTTTTTTTTTTTTGCTCCTCGCATTTTTCACACCTTTTCATGCTCCTGGTCTTTCTTTTTTTTTTTTGCTCCTCGCATTTTTCACACCTTTTCATGCTCCTGGTCTTTCTTTTTTTTTTTTTTTTTTTGCTCCTCGTATTTTTCACACCTTTTCATGCTCCTGGTCTTTCTTTTTTTTTTTTTTTTTTGCTCCTCGCATTTTTCACACCTTTTCATGCTCCTGGTCTTTCTTTCTTTCTTTTTTTTTTTTTTTGCTCCTCGCATTTTTCACACCTTTTCATGCTCCTGGTCTTTCTTTTTTTTTTTTGGTCCTCGCCTTTTTCACACCTTTTCATGCTCCTGGTCTTTCCTTTTTTTTTTTTTTTTTTTGCTCCTCGCTTTTTTCCCACCTTTTCATGCTCCTGGTCTTTCTTTTTTTTTTTTGCTCCTCGCATTTTTCACACCTTTTCATGCTCCTGGTCTTTCTTTTTTTTTTTTTTTTTTTGCTCCTCGCATTTTTCACACCTTTTCATGCTCCTGGTCTTTCTTTTTTTTTTTTTTTTTTTGCTCCTCGCATTTTTCACACCTTTTCATGCTCCTGGTCTCTTTTTTTTTTTTTCTTTTGCTCCTCGCATTTTTCACACCTTTTCATGTTCCTGGTCTCTTTTTTTTTTTTTTTTTTTTGCTCCTCGCATTTTTCACACCTTTTCATGCTCCTGGTCTTTCTTTCTTTCTTTTTTTTTTTTTTTTTCTCCTCGCATTTTTCACCCCTTTTCATGCTCCTGGTCTTTCTTTTTTTTTTTTTTTTTTTGCTCCTCGCCTTTTTCCCCCCTTTTCTTGCTCCTGGTTTTTCTTTTTTTTTTTTTGCTCCTCGCATTTTTCACACCTTTTCATGCTCCTGGTTTTTCTTTTTTTTTTTTTGCTCCTCGCATTTTTCACACCTTTTCATGCTCCTGGTCTTTCATTTTTTTTTTTTTTTTTTTTGCTCCTCGCATTTTTCACACCTTTTCATGCTCCTGGTCTTTCTTTTTTTTTTTTTTTTTTTTTTTTCCTCGCTTTTTTCACTCCTTTTCTTGCTCCTGGTCTTTCTTTTTTTTTTTTTTTTTTTTGCTCCTCACATTTTTCACACCTTTTCATGCTCCTGGTCTTTTTTTTTTTTTTCTCCCCGCATTTTTCACACCTTTTCATGCTCATGGTCTTTTTTTTTTTTTTTTACTCCTCACATTTTTCACACCTTTTCATGCTCCTGGTCTTTTTTTTTTTTTTGCTCCTCGCTTTTTTCACCCCTTTTCATGTTCCTGGTCTCTTTTTTTTTTTTTTTGCTCCTCGCATTCTCCACACCTTTTCATGCTCCTGGTCTTTCTTTTTTTTTTTTTGCTCCTCGCATTTTTCACACCTTTTCATGCTCCTGGTCTTTCTTTTTTTGTTTTTTTTTTTGCTCCTCGCATTTTTCACACCTTTTCATGCTCCTGGTCTTTCTTTCTTTCTTTTTTTTTTTTTTTTGCTCCTCACATTTTTCACACCTTTTCATGCTGCTGGTCTTTTTTTTTTTTTGCTCCTCGCATTTTTCACACCTTTTCATGCTCCTGGTCTCTTTTTTTTTTTTTTCTTTTGCTCCTCGCATTTTTCACACCTTTTCATGTTCCTGGTCTCTTTTTTTTTTTTTTTTTTTTTTGCTCCTCGCATTTTTCACACCTTTTCATGCTCCTGGTCTTTCTTTTTTTTTTTTTTTTTGCTACTCGCATTTTTCACACCTTTTCATGCTCCTGGTCTTTCTTTTTTTTTTTTTGCTCCTCGCATTTTTCACACCTTTTCATGCTCCTGGTCTTTCATTTTTTTTTTTTTGCTCCTCGCATTTTTCACACCTTTTCATGTTCCTTGCATTTTTCACACCTTTTTATGCTCCACACATTTTTCACACCTTGTCATGCTCCTCGCATTTTTCACACCTTTTCATGCTCCTCGCATTTTTCACAGCTTTTCATGCTCCTGGTCATTTCATTTTTTTTGCTTCTCGGATATTTCACACCTTTTCATGCTCCTCGCATTTTTCACAAGTTTTCATGCTCATTGGCTTTTTTTTTTTTGCTCCTCGCATTTTTTACTCTTTTTCATGCTTCTCGAATTTTTTACAACTATTCATTCTCCTCGTATTTTTCACACCTTTTCACGTTCTTTGCATTTTTCACACCTTTTTAAGCTCCCCACATTTTTCACACCTTTTCATGCTCCTCGCATTTTTCACACCTTTTCATTCTCCTCAGATTTTTCACACCTTTTCATGCTCCTCGTCTTTTTTTTTTTTGCTCCTTGCATTTTTCACACCTTTTCATGTTCCTTGCATTTTTCACACCTTTTTATGCTCCCCACATTTTTCACACCTTGTCATGCTCCTCGCATTTTTCACACCTTTTCATGCCCCTCGCATTTTTCACACCTTTTCATGCTCCTAGTCTTTTTGTTTTTTTTGCTTCTCGGATATTTCACACCTTTTCTTGCTCCTCGCATTTTTCACACCTTTTCACGCTCCTCGCATTTTTCACACCTTTTCATGCTCCTCGCATTTTTCACACCTTTTCATGCTCTTCCCATTTTTCACATCTTTTCTTGCTCCTTGTTTTTTTATTTTTTTTTGCTCTTCGCATTTTTCACACCTTGTCATGCTCCTCGCATTTTTTACACCTTTTCATGCTCCTCGCATTTTGCACACCTTTTCATACTTCTTGTCTTTCTCTTTTTTTTTTGTTTCTCGGATATTTCACACCTTTTCATGCTCCTCGCATTTTTCACACCTTTTCTTGCTCCTCGTCTTTTTTTTTTTGCTCCTCGCATTTTTCACACCTTTTCATGCTCCTCCCATTTTTCACACGTTTTCTTCCTCCTTGTCTTTTTTATTTTTTTTTGCTCTTCGCATTTTTCACACCTTTTTATGCTCCTCGCATTTTTTACACCTTTTCGTGCTCCTCGCATTTTTCACACCTTTTCATGCTTCTCGTCTTTCCCTTTTTTTTTTGTTTCTCGGATATGTCACACCTTTTCATGCTCCTCGCATTTTTCACACCTTTTCATGCTCCTCGTCTTTTTTTTTTCTCCTCTCATTTTTCACACCTTTTCATTCTCCTCGCATTTTTCACACCTTTTCATGTTCTTTGCATTTTTCACACCTTTTTAACATCCCCACATTTTTCACACCTTGTCATGCTCCTCGCATTTTTCACACCTTTTCATGATCCTCGCATTTTTCACAACTTTTCATGCTCCTCGTCTTTTTTTTTTTTTGCTCCTTGCATTTTTCACACCTTTTCATGTTCCTTGCATTTTTCACACCTTTTTATGCTCCCCACATTTTTCACACCTTGTCATGCTCCTCGCATTTTTCACACCTTTTCATGATCCTCGCATTTTTCACAACTTTTCATGCTCCTCGTCTTTTTTTTTTTTGCTCCTTGCATTTTTTACACCTTTTCATGTTCCTTGCATTTTTCACACCTTTTTATGCTCCCCACATTTTTCACACCTTGTCATGCTCCTCGCATTTTTCACACCTTTTCATGCTCCTCGCATTTTTCACACCTTTTCATGCTCCTCCCATTTTTCACACCTTTTCATGCTCCTGGTCTTTTTTTTTTTTTTTTGCTCCTCGCATTTTTCCCACCTTTTCATGCTCCTTGCATTTTCACACCTTTTCATGCTGCTTGCAATTTTCACACCTTTTCATGCTGCTCGCATTTTTGACACTTTTCATGCTCCTTGTCTTTTTTTTTTTTGCTCTCTGCATTTTTCACACCTTTTCATGCTGCTTGCAATTTTCACACATTTTCATGCTCCTCGAATTTTCATACGTTTTCATGCTCCTCGAATTTTTCACACATTTTCAGGCTCCTCGCATTTTTTACACTTTTCATGCTCCTTGTCTTTTTTTTTTTGCTCTTCGCATTTTTCCCACCTTTTAAAGCTCCTCGCATTTTTCACACCTTTTCATGCTCCTTGCATTTTTCACACCTTTTCATGCTCCTCGTATTTTTCACACCTTTTCATGCTCCTCGCATTTTTGACACTTTTCATGCTTCTTGTCTTTTTTTTTTGCTCTTCGCATTTTTCCCACCTTTTCATGCTCCTCGCGTTTTTCACACCTTTTCATTCTCCTTGCATTTTTCACACTTTTTCATGCTCCTCGTCTTTTTTTTTTCTCCTCGCTTTTTTCACACCTTTTCATGCTCCTTGCAATTTTCACACATTTTCATGCTCGCATTTTTCACACCTTTTCATGCTCCTCACATTTTTCACACATTTTCATGCTCCTCAAAATTGTCACATCTTTTCATGTTCCTCCCATTTTTCAAACCTTTTAATGCTCCTTGCATTTTTCACACCTTTTCATGCTCCTCGAATTTTCACACCTTTTCATGCTCCTCGCATTTTTCACACCTTTTCATGCTCCTCGCATTTTCACACCTTTTCATGCTCCTCGCGTTTTTCACAACTTTTCTTGCTCTTCATCTTTTTTTTCTTTTGCTCCTCGCATTTTTCACACCTTTTCATGCTCCTCGCATTTGTCACCCTTTTCATGCTCCTCGAATTTTTCACACCTTTTCATTCTCCTCGCGTTTTTCACAACTTTTATGGCTCTTCGTCTTTTTTTTTTTTTTGCTCCTCGCATTTTTCACATCTTTTCATGCTCCTCGCATTTTTCACACCTTTTCATGCTCCTCGCATTTTTCACACCTTTTCATGCTCCTCGCGTTTTTCACAACTTTTCTTGCTCTTCGTCTTTTTTTTTTTTTTTGCTCCTCGCATATTTCACACCTTTTCATGCTCCTCGCATTTTTCACCCTTTTCATGCTCCTCGCATTTTTCACACCTTTTCATGCTCCTCGCGTTTTTCACAACTTTTCTTGCTCTTCGTCTTTTTTTTCTATTGCTCCTCACATTTTTCACACCTTTTCATGCTCCTCGCATTTTTCACACCTTTTTATGCTCCCCACATTTTTCACACCTTTTCATGCTCCTCGCGTTTTTCACAACTTTTATGGCTCTTCGTCTTTTTTTTTTTTTTTTTCTCCTCGCATTTTTCACATCTTTTCATGCTCCTCGCATTTTTCACACCTTTTCATGCTCCTCGCATTTTTCACACCTTTTCATGCTCCTCGCGTTTTTCACAACTTTTCTTGCTCTTCGTCTTTTTTTTTTTTTGCTCCTCGCATTTTTCACACCTTTTCATGCTCCTCGCATTTTTCACCCTTTTCATGCTCCTCGAATTTTTCACACCTTTTCATAGTCCTCGTCTTTTTTTTTTTTGCTCCTCGCATTTTTCACTCCTTTTCATGCTGCTCGCATTTTTCACACCTTTTCATGCTCCTCGTCTTTTTTTTTTGTTCCTCGCTTTTTTCACACCTTTTAATGCTCCTTGCATTTTTCACACCTTTTCATGCTGCTTGCAATTTTCACACATTTTCATGCTCCTCGAATTTTAACACCTTTTCATGTTCCTCAAATTTTTCACACCCTTTCATGCTCCTCGCATTTTTCACCCTTTTCATACTCCTCGAATTTTTCACACATTTTCATGCTCCTCGCATTTTTGACACTTTTCATGCTCCTTGTCTTTTTTTTTTTGCTCTTTGCATTTTTCACACCTTTTCATGCTGCTTGCAATTTTCACACATTTTCATGCTCCTCGAATTTTCATACCTTTTCATGCTCCTCGAATTTTTCATACCTTTTCATGCTCCTCGCATTTCTCACCCTTTTCATGCTCCTCGAATTTTTCACACATTTTCATGCTCCTCGCATTTTTGACACTTTTCTTGCTCCTTGTCTTTTTTTTTTTGCTCTTCGCATTTTTCCCACCTTTTAATGCTCCTCGCATTTTTCACACCTTTTCATGCTCCTTGCATTTTTCACACCTTTTCATGCTCCTCTTATTTTTCACACCATTTCATGCTCCTCGCATTTTTGACACTTTTCATGCTCCTTGTCTTTTTTTTTTTGCTCTTCGCATTTTTCCCACCTTTCATGCTCCTCGCGTTTTTCACACCTTTTCATGCTCCTCGAATTTTTCACAACTTTTCATGCTCCTCGTGTTTTTCACACCTTTTCATGCTCACGAATTTTTCACACTTTTTCATGCTCCTCGTCTTTTTCTTTTCTCCTCGCTTTTTTCACACCTTTTCATGCTCCTTGCAATTTTCACACCTTTTCATGCTCGCATTTTTCACACCTTTTCATGCTCCTCGCATTTTTCACACATTTTCATGCTCCTCACAATGGCTCACACCTTTTCATGCTCCTCGCATTTTTCACACCTTTTCATGCTCCTCCCATTTTTCACACCTTTTCATGCTCCTCGATTTTTGACACCTTTTCATGCTCCTCGCATTTTTCACACCTTTTCATGCTCTTAGAATTTTTGACAGCTTTTTATTTTCCTCAAAATTTTCACACGTTTTCATGCTCCTCGTATTTTTCACCACTTTTCATGCTCCTCGCATTTATCACACATTTTCATGCTCCTCGCATTTTTCACACCTTTTCATGCTCCTCGCATTTTTCACACCATTTCATGTTCTTAGAATTTTTGACAGCTTTTTATTTTCCTCAAAATTTTCATACGTTTTCATGCTCCTCGCATTTTCACACCTTTTCATGCTCCTCACATTTTCACACCTTTTCATGCTCCTCGCATTTTTCATACCTTTTCATGCTCCTAGAATTTTTGACAGCTTTTCATTTTCCTCGAAATTTTCACACATTTTCATGCTCTTCGTCTTTTTCACCCCTTTTCATGCTCCTGTCATTTTTCACACCTTTTCATGCTCCTCTTCTTTATTTTTTTTTCCTCCTGGCATTTTTCACACCTTTTGATGCTCCTGGAATTTTTCACAACTTTTCATGCTCCTCTTCTTTATTTTTTTTCCTCCTGGCATTTTTCACACCTTTTGATACTCCTGGAATTTTTCACACCTTTTCATGCTCCTCTTCCTTTTTTTTTTCCTCCTGTTATTTTTCACAACTTTTCATGCTCCTGGAATTTTTTACAACTTTTCATGCTCCTCGTCTTTTTTCTTTTTTTTTCTGCTCCTGGGATTATTCACACCTTTTCATGCTCCTCACATTTTTCACACCTTTTCATGTTCCTCGCATTTTTCATACCTTTTCATATTCCTCGCATTTTTCACTCCTTTTCATGCTCCTCATATTTTTTTTTTTGGCTCCTCGATTTTTCACACTTTTTCAGGCTCCTTGCAATTTTCACACCTTTTCATGCTCCTCACATATTTCACACCTTTTCATGCTCCTCGCATTTTTGACACTTTTCATGCTCCTTGTCTTTTTCTTTTTTGCTCGTCGCATTTTTCACACATTTTCATGCTCCTTGCAATTTTCACACCTTTTCATGCTCTTCGCACTTTTCACAACTTTTCATGCTCCTCGCAATTTTCACACCTTTTCATGCTCCTCGCATTTTTCACAGCTTTTCATGCTCCTCGCATTTTTCACAGCTTTTCATGCTCCTTGCATTTTTCACACCATTTCATGCTTCTAGAATTTTTGACAGCTTTTCATTTTCTTCGAAATTTTCACACGTTTTCATGCTCCTCGTATTTTACACACCTTTTCATGCTCCTCGCATTTTTCACAACTTTTCATGCTCCTCGAATTTTTCACACCATTTCATACTCCTCCTCGTTTTTTTTGCTCCTCGCATTTTTCATAGCTTTCATGTTCCTCGTATTTTTCACAACTTTTCATGCTCCTCGCATTTTTCACACCTTTTCATGCTTCTAGAATTTTTGACACCTTTTTTTTTTCCTCGAAATTTTCACTCCTTTTCATGCTCCTCGTATTTTTCACACCTTTTCCTGTTTCTCGCATTTTTCACACCTTTTCATGCTCCTTGGATTTTTCACACCTTTTCATGATCCTCGCATTTTTCACACCTTTTCATGCTCCTCAGCTTTTTTTATTCCTCCTGGCATTTTTCACACATTTTCATGCTCCTCGGCTTTTTTCTTTTTTGCTCCTCGCATTTTTCACACCTTTTCTTGCTCCTCGCATTTTTCACACCTTTTCATGCTCCTCGCATTTTTGACAGTTTTCATGCTCCTTGTCTTTTTTTTTTTTGCTCCTCACATTTTTCACTCCTTTTCATGCTCCTTGCATTTTTCACACCTTTTCATGCTGCTTGCAATTTTCACACATTTTCATGCTCCTCGAATTTTAACACCTTTTCATGTTCCTCAAATTTTTCACACCTTTTCATGCTCCTCGCATTTTTCACCCTTTTCATGTTCCTCGAATTTTTCACACATTTTCATGCTCCTCGCATTTTTGACAGTTTTCATGCTCCTTGTCTTTTTTTTTTTTGCTCTTTGCATTTTTCACACCTTTTCATGCTGCTTGCAATTTTCACACATTTTCATGCTCCTCGAATTTTCATACCTTTTCATGTTCCTCGAATTTTTTGATACCTTTTCATGCTCCTCGCATTTCTCACCCTTTTCATGCTCCTCGAATTTTTCACACTTTTCATGCTCGTTGCATTTTTCACACGTTTTCATGCTCCTTGTCTTTTTTTTTATTTTTTGTTTGCTCTTCGCATTTTTCACACCTTTTCATTTTCCTCGAATTTTTCAGACCTTTTCATGCTCCTCGCAATTTTCACACCTTTTCATGCTCCTTGCAATTTTCACACTTTTTCATGCTCCTCGCCTTTTCCACACCTTTTCATGCTCCTCGCATTTTCACACCTTTTCATGCTCCTCGCATTTTTGACACCTTTTCATGCTCCTCGTCTTTTTTTTTTTTTTGCTCTTCGCATTTTTCACACCTTTTCATGCTCCTCGCCTTTTTCACACCTTTTCATGCTGCTCGCATTTTTCACACCTTTTCATGCTCCTCGTCTTTTTTTTTTTTTTTTTGCTCCTTGCATTTTTCACACCTTCATGATCCTGGTATTTTTCACACCTTTTCATGCCTCTCGCCTTTTTCACTTCTTTTCATGCTCCTCGTCATTTTTTTTTTTGCTCCTCGCATTTTTCACAGCTTTTCATGCTCCTCGTTTTTTTCACAGTTTTTCATGCTCCTCGCATTTTTCACAACTTTTCATGCTCCTCAGCTTTTTTTTTTTTGCTCCTTGCATTTTTCACACCTTTTCATGCTCCTCGCATTTTTCACACTTTTTCATGCTCGTTGCATTTTTCACACCTTTTCATGCTCCTCGCATTTTTCACACCTTTTCATGCTCCTCGCATTTTTCACACCTTTTCATGCTCGTTGCATTTTTCACACCTTTTCATGCTCCTCGCATCTTTCACACATTTTCATGCTCCTCGCATTTTTCACTGCTTTTCATGCTCACGAATTTTTCATACATTTTCATGCTCCTCGTCATTTTTTTTTTGCTCCTTGCATTTTTCACACCTTTTCATGCTCCTTGCAATTTTCACACCTTTTCATGCTCCTCGAATTTTCATACCTTTTCATGCTTCTCGAATTTTTCACAACTTTTCATGCTGCTCGCATTTCTCACACCTTTTCATGCTCCTCGTCTTTTTTTTTTTTGCTCTTCGCATTTTTCACACCTTTTCATGCTGCTCGCCTTTTTCACACCTTTTCATGCTCCTCGTCATTTTTTTTTTGCTCCTCGCATTTTTCACAGCTTTTCATGCTCTTCGTACTTTTCACAGCTTTTCATGCTGCTCGCATTTTTCACACCTTTTCATGCTCCTCGCCTTTTTTTTTTTTTTTTGCTCCTTGCATTTTTCACACCTTTTCATTATCCTGGTATTTTTCCACACCTTTTCATGTTCCTCGAATTTTTCACACCTTTTCATGCTCCTCGCATTTTTCACATCTTTTCATGCTCCTCGCAATTTTCACACCTTTTCATGCTCCTCGAATTTTTCACAATTTTCATGCTCCTCGCCTTTTTTTTTCTTTTGCTCCTTGCATTTTTCACAGCTAGTCATGTTCCTCGTATTTTTCACACCATTTCATGCTCCTAGAATTTTTGACACCTTTTCATGCTCCGTGAAATTTTCACACCTTTTCATGCTCCTCATATTTTTCACACCTTTTCCTGTTCCTTGCATTTTTCACACCTTTTCATGCTCCTTGCATTTTTCACACTTTTAATGCTCGTTGCATTTTTCACACCTTTTCATGCTCCTCAGCTTTTTTTATTTTTTGTTTGCTCTTCGCATTTTTCACACCTTTTCATTTTCCTCGAATTTTTCACACCTTTTCATGCTCCTCGCATTTTTCAAACCTTTTCATGCTCCTCGCATTTTTCACACCTTTTCATGCTCCTCGCATTTTTCACACATTTTCATGCTCCTCGCATTTTTCAACCTTTTCATGCTCACGAATTTTTCACACTTTTTCATGTTCCTCGTCTTTTTTTTTTTCTCCTCCTATTTTTCTCCCATTTTCCTGCTCCTGGGATTTTTCACACTTTTCTTGCTCCTCGCATTTTCACACTTTTGATGCTTCTCTTATTTTCCCCACTTTTCTGCTCCTCGTATTTTTCTGTTTTTTTTTTTTTCTACTCGTATTTTTCTCCCTTTTTTCTCCTCCTAATGTTTTTCACACTTTTCTTGCTCCTCGTATTTTCACCCTTTTGATGCTCCTCTTATTTTGCCCACTTTTCTGCTCCTCGTATTTTTCTGTTTTTTTTTTTGCTTCTCGTATTTTTCTCCCCTTTTCTGGCTCCTGGTATTTTTCACACTTTTCTTGCTCCTCGTATTTTCACCCTTTTGATGCTCCTCTTTTTTTCCCCACTTTTCTGCTCCTCGTATTTTCCTGTTTTTTTTTTTTTTTTTTTTTGCTTCTCGTATTTTTCTCCCCTTTTCCGGCTCCTGGTATTATTCACACTTTTCTTGCTCCTCGTATTTTCACACTTTTGATGCTCCTCTTATTTTCCCGACTTTTCTGCTCCTCGTATTTTTCTGTTTTTTTTTTTTGCTTCTCGTATTTTTCTCCCCTTTTCCGGCTCCTGGTATTTTTCACACTTTTCTTGCTCCTCGTATTTTCACACTTTTGATGCTCCTCTTATTTTCCCCACTTTTCTGCTCCTTGTATTTCCCTGTTTTTTTTTTTGCTCTTCGTATTTTCTCCCCTTTTTGTGCTCCTCGTGTTTTTCACACTTTTCATGCTCCTCATATTTTTTTTTTTGCTCCTCACAATTTTTACACCTTTTCTTGCTCCTTGCATTTTTCAGACCTTTTCATGCTCCTCGTCTTTTTTTTTTTGCTCTTCACATTTTTCACACCTTTTCATGCTCCTCGCATTTTTCACACCTTGTCATGCTCCTCGCGTTTTTCACAACTTTTCTTGCTCTTCGTCTTTTTTTTTTTTTGCTCCTCGCATTTTTCACTCCTTTTCATGCTCCTTGCATTTTTCACACCTCTTCATGCTCCTCATATTTTTCAAACATTTTCATGCTCATGAATTTTTCACACATTTTCATGCTCCTCGTCATTTTTTTTTTGCTCCTCGCATTTTTCACTACTTTTCATGCTCCTTGCATTTTTCACACCTTTTCATGCTGCTTGCAATTTTCACACATTTTCATGCTCCTCGAATTTTCACACCTTTTCATGTTCCTCGAATTTTTCACACCTTTTCATGCTCCTCGCATTTTTCACCCTTTTCATGCTCCTCGAATTTTTCACACCTTTTCAATGTCCTCGTCTTTTTTTTTTTTGCTCCTCGCATTTTTCACTCCTTTTCATGCTCCTTTCATTTTTCACACCTCTTCATGCTCCTCGTATTTTTCAAACATTTTCATGCTCATGAATTTTTCACACATTTTCATGCTCCTCGTGATTTTTTTTTGCCCCTCGCATTTTTCACTCCTTTTCATGCTCCTTGCATTTTTCACACCTTTTCTTGCTACTTGCAATTTTCACACATTTTCATGCTCCTCGAATGTTTCACACCTTTTCATGTTCCTCGAATTTTTCACACCTTTTCATGCTCCTCGCAGTTTCACACCTTTTCATGCTCCTCGTATTTTTCACAACTTTTCATGCTCCTCGTCTTTTTTTTTTTTTTGCTCCTCGCATTTTTCACACCTTTTCATGCTCCTCGCGTTTTTCACACCTTTTCATGCTCCTTGCATTTTTCACTGCTTTTCATGCTCCTCGTATTTTTCACACCTTTTCATGCTCACGAATTTTTCACACTTTTTATGCTCCTCGTCTTTTTTTTTCTCCTCGCTTTTTTCACACCTTTTCATGCTCCTTGCAATTTTCACACCTTTTCATGCTCCTCGCATTTTTCACACCTTTTCTTGCTCCTCGCCTTTTTCACACCTTTTCATGCTCCTCATCTTTTTTTTTTTACTCCTCGCATATTTCACACCTTTTCATGCTCCTCGTCTTTTTTTTTTTGCTCTTCGCAATTTTCACACCTTTTCATGCTCCTCGCATTTTTCACACCTTTTCATGCTTCTCGCATTTTTGACACCTTTTCAGGCCCCTCGAAATTTTCACACCTTTTCATGCCCCTCGTATTTTTCACACCTTTTCATGTTCCTCGCATTTTTCACACCTTTTCATGCTCCTCGCATTTTTCACACCTTAATGCTCTTCGCATTTTTCACACCTTTTCATGCTCCTAGAATTTTTGACACCTTTTCATGCTCCTCGCATTTTCACACCTTTTCATGCTCCTAGAATTTTTGACACCTTTTCATCCTCCTCGCATTTTCATACCTTTTCATGCTCCTTGCCTTTTTCACACGTTTTCATGCTCGTTGCATTTTTCACACCTTTTCATGCTCCTAGTCTTTTTTTTTTTTTTTTGCTCTTCACATTTTTCACACCTTTTCATATTCCTCGAATTTTTCACACCTTTTCATGCTCCTCGCATTTTTCAAACCTTTTCATGTTCCTCGTCTTTTTTTTTTTTCTCCTCTTATTTTTCTCCCATTTTCCTGCTCCTGGGATTTTTCACACTTTTCTTGCTCATCTCATTTTCACACTTTTGATGCTTCTCTTATTTTCCCCACTTTTCTCCTCCTCGTATTTCTCTGTTTTTTTTTTTTTTTGCTCCTCGTACTTTTCTCCCCTTTTCCTGCTCCTCGTGTTTTTCACACTTTTCATGCTCCTCGTATTTTTTTTTTTTGCTCCTCACATTTTTCACACCTTTTCTTGCTCCTTGCATTTTTCACACCTTTTCATGCTCCTCGTATTTTTTTTTTGCTCCTCGCATTTTTCACACTTTTTCATGCTCCTCGTCTTTTTTTTTTTTTGCTCTTCGCATTTTTCACACCTTTTCATGGGCCTTGCAATTTTCATACCTTTTCATGCTCTTCGCATTTTTCACACCTTTTCATGCTCCTCGCATTTTTCAAACCTTTTCCTGTTCCTTTCATTTTTCACACCTTTTCATGCTCCTTGCATTTTTCACACTTTTCATGCTCGTTGCATTTTTCACACGTTTTCATGCTCCTTGTCTTTTTTTTATTTTTTGTTTGCTCTTCGCATTTTTCACACCTTTTCATTTTCCTCGAATTTTTCACACCTTTTCATGCTCCTCGCAATTTACACACCTTTTCATGCTCCTTGCAATTTTCACACTTTTTCATGCTCCTCGCCTTTTCCACACCTTTTCATGCTCCTCGCATTTTCACACCTTTTCATGCTGCTCACATTTTTCACACCTTTTCATGCTCTTCGTCTTTTTTTTTTTTTTTTGCTCCTTGCATTTTTCACACCTTCATGATCATGGTATTTTTCACACCTTTTCATGCCTCTCGCCTTTTTCACATCTTTTCATGCTCCTCGTCATTTTTTTTTTGCTCCTCGCATTTTTCACAGCTTTTCATGCTCCTCGTTTTTTTCACAGTTTTTCATGCTCCTCGCATTTTTCACAACTTTTCATGCTCCTCAGCTTTTTTTTTTTTGCTCCTTGCATTTTTCACACCTTTTCATGCTCCTCGCATTTTTCACACTTTTTCATGCTCGTTGCATTTTTCACACCTTTTCATGCTCCTCGCATTTTTCACACCTTTTCATGCTCCTCGCATTTTTCACACATTTTCATGCTCCTCGCATTTTTCAACCTTTTCATGCTCACGAATTTTTCACACTTTTTCATGTTCCTCGTCTTTTTTTTTTTCTCCTCCTATTTTTCTCCCATTTTCCTGCTCCTGGGATTTTTCACACTTTTCTTGCTCCTCGCATTTTCACACTTTTGATGCTTCTCTTATTTTCCCCACTTTTCTGCTCCTCGTATTTTTCTGTTTTTTTTTTTTTTCTACTCGTATTTTTCTCCCTTTTTTCTCCTCCTAATGTTTTTCACACTTTTCTTGCTCCTCGTATTTTCACCCTTTTGATGCTCCTCTTATTTTGCCCACTTTTCTGCTCCTCGTATTTATCTGTTTTTTTTTTTGCTTCTCGTATTTTTCTCCCCTTTTCTGGCTCCTGGTATTTTTCACACTTTTCTTGCTCCTCGTATTTTCACCCTTTTGATGCTCCTCTTATTTTCCCCACTTTTCTGCTCCTCGTATTTTCCTGTTTTTTTTTTTTTTTTTTTTTTTTTTTTTGCTTCTCGTATTTTTCTCCCCTTTTCCGGCTCCTGGTATTATTCACACTTTTCTTGCTCCTCGTATTTTCACACTTTTGATGCTCCTCTTATTTTCCCGACTTTTCTGCTCCTCGTATTTTTCTGTTTTTTTTTTTGCTTCTCGTATTTTTCTCCCCTTTTCCGCCTCCTGGTATTTTTCACACTTTTCTTGCTCCTCGTATTTTCACACATTTGATGCTCCTCTTATTTTCCCCACTTTTCTGCTCCTTGTATTTCCCTGTTTTTTTTTTGCTCCTCGTATTTTCTCCCCTTTTTGTGCTCCTCGTGTTTTTCACACTTTTCATGCTCCTCGTATTTTTTTTTTTTGCTCCTCACAATTTTTACACCTTTTCTTGCTCCTTGCATTTTTCAGACCTTTTCATGCTCCTCGTCTTTTTTTTTTTTTGCTCTTCACATTTTTCACACCTTTTCATGCTCCTCGCATTTTTCACACCTTGTCATGCTCCTCGCGTTTTTCACAACTTTTCTTGCTCTTCGTCTTTTTTTTTTTTTGCTCCTCGCATTTTTCACTCCTTTTCATGCTCCTTGCATTTTTCACACCTCTTCATGCTCCTCATATTTTTCAAACATTTTCATGCTCATGAATTTTTCACACATTTTCATGCTCCTCGTCATTTTTTTTTTGCTCCTCGCATTTTTCACTACTTTTCATGCTCCTTGCATTTTTCACACCTTTTCATGCTGCTTGCAATTTTCACACATTTTCATGCTCCTCGAATTTTCACACCTTTTCATGTTCCTCGAATTTTTCACACCTTTTCATGCTCCTCGCATTTTTCACCCTTTTCATGCTCCTCGAATTTTTCACACCTTTTCAATGTCCTCGTCTTTTTTTTTTTGGCTCCTCGCATTTTTCACTCCTTTTCATGGTCCTTTCATTTTTCACACCTCTTCATGCTCCTCGTATTTTTCAAACATTTTCATGCTCATGAATTTTTCACACATTTTCATGCTCCTCGTGATTTTTTTTTGACCCTCGCATTTTTCACTCCCTTTCATGCTCCTTGCATTTTTCACACCTTTTCATGCTACTTGCAATTTTCACACATTTTCATGCTCCTCGAATGTTTCACACCTTTTCATGTTCCTCGAATTTTTCACACCTTTTCATGCTCCTCGCAGTTTCACACCTTTTCATGCTCCTCGTATTTTTCACAACTTTTCATGCTCCTCGTCTTTTTTTTTTTTTGCTCCTCGCATTTTTCACACCTTTTCATGCTCCTCGCGTTTTTCACACGTTTTCATGCTCCTTGCATTTTTCACAGCTTTTCATGCTCCTCGTATTTTTCACACCTTTTCATGCTCACGAATTTTTCACACTTTTTATGCTCCTCGTCTTTTTTTTTCTCCTCGCTTTTTTCACACCTTTTCATGCTCCTCGCATTTTTCACACCTTTTCATGCTCCTCGCATTTTTCACACCTTTTCATGCTCCTCGCATTTTTTACACCTTTTCATGCTCCTTGCATTTTTCACACCTTTTCATGCTCCTCTTCTTTTTTTTTTTGCTCTTCGCATTTTTCACACCTTTTCATGCTGCTTGCAATTTTTACACATTTTCATGCTCCTCGAATTTTCACACCTTTTCATGTTCCTCGAATTTTTGACACCTTTTCATGCTCCTCGCATTTTTCACCCTTTTCATGCTCCTCGAATTTTTCACACCTTTTCATGGTCCTCGTCTTTTTTTTTTTTTGCTCCTCGCATTTTTCACTCCTTCTCATGCTCCTTTCATTTTTCACACCTCTTCATGCTCCTCGTATTTTTCAGACATTTTCATGCTCATGAATTTTTCACACATTTTCATGCTCCTCGTGATTTTTTTTTTGCTCCTCGCATTTTTCACTCCTTTTCATGCTCCTTGTATTTTTCACACCTTTTCATGCTACTTGCAATTTTCACACATTTTCATGCTCCTCGAATGTTTCACACCTTTTCATGTTCCTCGAATTTTTCACACCTTTTCATTCCCCTCGCATTTTCACACCTTTTCATGCTCCTCGCATTTTTCACACCATTTCATGCTCCTCGCAATTTTCACAATTTTTCATGCTCCTCGCATTTTTCACGCCATTTCATGCTCCTCACAATTTTCACTCTTTTTCATGCTCCTCGCATTTTTCACAACTTTTCATGCTCCTCGTAATTTTCACACCTTTTCATGTTGCTCGCATTTTCACATCTTTTCATGTTCCTCGCATTTTTCACACCTTTTCGTGCTCCTCGCATTTTTCACACCTTTTCATGCTCCTCGCATTTTTAACACCTTTTCATGCTCCTCGCATTTTTCACACATTTTCACGCTCCTCGCATTTTTCACACCTTCATGCTCCTCGCATTTTTCACACCTTTTTATGCTCCTAGAATTTCTGACACCTTTTCATGCTCCTTGAAATTTTCACACCTTTTCATAACCCTCGTATTTTTCACACCTTTTCATGTTCCTCGCAATTTTCACACCTTTTCATGCTCCTCGCATTTTTCACACCTTCCTGCTCCTTGCATTTTTCACACCTTTTCATGCTCCTAGAAATTTTGACACCTTTTCATGCTCCTCGTATTTTTCACAACTTTTCATGCTCCTCGCCTTTTTCACACCTTTTCATGCTCCTCATCTTTTTTTTTTTTTTCTCCTCGCATATTTCACACCTTCTCATGCTCCTTGCATTTTTCATACCTTTTCATGCTCCTAGAAATTTTGACACCTTTTCATGCTCCTCGTATTTTTCACAACTTTTCATGCTCCTCGCCTTTTTCACACCTTTTCATGCTCCTCATCTTTTTTGTTTTTACTCCTCGCATATTTCACACCTTTTCATGCTCCTCGCATTTTTCACACCTTTTCATGCTCCTCGCATTTTTCACACCTTTTCCTGTTCCTTTCATTTTTCACACCTTTTCATGCTCCTTGCATTTTTCACACTTTTCATGCTCGTTGCATTTTTCACACGTTTTCATGCTCCTTGTCTTTTTTTTATTTTTTGTTTGCTCTTCGCATTTTTCACACCTTTTCATTTTCCTCGAATTTTTCACACCTTTTCATGCTCCTCGCAATTTTCACACCTTTTCATGCTCCTTGCAATTTTCACACTTTTTCATGCTCCTCGCCTTTTCCACACCTTTTCATGCTCCTCGCATTTTCACACCTTTTCATGCTCCTCGCATTTTTGACACCTTTTCATGCTCCTCGTCTTTTTTTTTTTTTTTGCTCTTCGCATTTTTCACACCTTTTCATGCTCCTCGCCTTTTTCACACCTTTTCATGCTCTCGCATTTTTCACACCTTTTCATGCTCCTCGTCTTTTTTTTTTTTTTTTTGCTCCTTGCATTTTTCACACCTTCATGATCCTGGTATTTTTCACACCTTTTCATGCCTCTCGCCTTTTTCACATCTTTTCATGCTCCTCGTCATTTTTTTTTTTTGCTCCTCGCATTTTTCACAGCTTTTCATGCTCCTCGTTTTTTTCACAGTTTTTCATGCTCCTCGCATTTTTCACAACTTTTCATGCTCCTCAGCTTTTTCTTTTTTGCTCCTTGCATTTTTCACACCTTTTCATGCTCCTCGCATTTTTCACACCTTTTCATGCTCGTTGCATTGTTCACACCTTTTCATGCTCCTCGCATATTTCACACCTTTTCATGCTCCTCGCATTTTTCACTCCTTTTCATGCTCACGAATTTTTCATACATTTTCATGCTCCTCGTCATTTTTTTTTTGCTCCTTGCATTTTTCACACCTTTTCATGCTCCTTGCAATTTTCACACCTTTTCATGCTCCTCGAATTTTCATACCTTTTCATGTTTCTCGAATTTTTCACAACTTTTCATGCTCCTCGCATTTTTCACACCTTTTCATGCTCCTCGTCTTTTTTTTTTTGCTCTTCGCATTTTTCACACCTTTTCATGCTGCTCGCCTTTTTCACACCTTTTCATGCTCCTCGTCATTTTTTTTTTGCTCCTCGCATTTTTCACAGCTTTTCATGCTCTTCGTACTTTTCACAGCTTTTCATGCTGCTCGCATTTTTCACACCTTTTCATGCTCCTCGCCTTTTTTTTTTTTTTTTTTGCTCCTTGCATTTTTCACACCTTTTCATTATCCTGGTATTTTTCCACACCTTTTCATGTTCCTCGAATTTTTCACACCTTTTCATGCTCCTCGCATTTTTCACATCTTTTCATGCTCCTCGCAATTTTCACACCTTTTCATGCTCCTCGATTTTTTCACAATTTTCATGCTCCTCGCCTTTTTTTTTCTTTTGCTCCTCGCATTTTTCACAGCTATTCATGTTCCTCGTATTTTTCACACCATTTCATGCTCCTAGAATTTTTGACACCTTTTCAAGCTCCGCGAAATTTTCACACCTTTTCATGCTCCTCATATTTTTCACACCTTTTCCTGTTCCTTGCATTTTTCACACCTTTTCATGCTCCTTGCATTTTTCACACTTTTAATGCTCGTTGCATTTTTCACACCTTTTCATGGTCCTCGTCTTTTTTTATTTTTTGTTTGCTCTTCGCATTTTTCACACCTTTTCATTTTCCTCGAATTTTTCACACCTTTTCATGCTCCTCGCATTTTTCAAACCTTTTCATGTTCCTCGTATTTTTTTTTTTTTTGCTCCGTTTATTTTTCTCCCATTTTCCTGCTCCTGGGATTTTTCACACTTTTCTTGCTCCTTGCATTTTCACACTTTTGATGCTTCTCTTATTTTCCCTACTTCTCTGCTCCTGGTATTTTTCTGGTTTTTTTTTTTTTTTTGCTCCTCGTATTTTTCCCCGTTTTTTCTCCTCCTCCTGTTTTTCACACTTTTCTTGCTCCTCTCATTTTCACACTTTTGATGCTTCTCTTATTTTCCCCACTTTTCTGCTCCACGTATTTCTCTGTTTTTTTTTTTTTTTTTGCTCCTCGTATTTTTCTCCCCTTTTACTGCTCCTCGTGTTTTTCACACTTTTCCTGCTCCTCGTATTTTCACACTTTTGATGCTCCTCTTATTTTCCCCACTTTCCTGCTCCTCGTATATTTCTGTTTTGTTTTTTTTTGCTCCTTGTATTTTTCTCCCCTTTTCCTGCTCCTCGTGTTTTTCACACATTTCATGCTCCTCCTTTTTTTTTTTTTGCTCCTCACATTTTTCACACCTTTTCCTGCTCCTTGCATTTTTCACACCTTTTCATGCTTCTCGCATTTTTCACACTTTTTCATGCTCCTTGCATTTTTCACACCTTTTCATGCTCCTCGCATTTTTCACACCTTTTCATGCTCCTCGCATTTTTCACACCTTTTCATGCTCGTTGCATTTTTCACACCTTTTCATGCTCCTCGCATCTTTCACACCTTTTCATGCTCCTCACATTTTTCACTCCTTTTCATGCTCACGAATTTTTCATACATTTTCATGCTCCTCGTCATTTTTTTTTTTGCTCCTTGCATTTTTCACACCTTTTCATGCTCCTTGCAATTTTCACACCTTTTCATGCTCCTCGAATTTTCATACCTTTTCATGTTTCTCGAATTTTTCACAACTTTTCATGCTCCTCGCATTTCTCACACCTTTTCATGCTCCTCGTCTTTTTTTTTTTGCTCTTCGCATTTTTCACACCTTTTCATGCTGCTCACCTTTTTCACACCTTTTCATGCTCCTCGTCATTTTTTTTTTGCTCCTCGCATTTTTCACAGCTTTTCATGCTCTTCGTACTTTTCACAGCTTTTCATGCTGCTCGCATTTTTCACACCTTTTCATGCTCCTCGCCTTTTTTTTTTTTTTTTTTGCTCCTTGCATTTTTCACACCTTTTCATTATCCTGGTATTTTTCCACACCTTTTCATGTTCCTCGAATTTTTCACACCTTTTCATGCTCCTCGCATTTTTCACACCTTGTCATGCTCCTCGCGTTTTTCACCACTTTTCTTGCTCTTCGTCTTTTTTTTTTTTTGCTCCTCGCATTTTTCACTCCTTTTCATGCTCCTTGCATTTTTCACACCTCTTCATGCTCCTCATATTTTTCAAACATTTTCATGCTCATGAATTTTTCACACATTTTCATGCTCCTCGTCATTTTTTTTTTCTCCTCGCATTTTTCACTCCTTTTCATGCTCCTTGCATTTTTCACACCTTTTCATGCTGCTTGCAATTTTCACACATTTTCATGCTTCTCGAATTTTCACACCTTTTCATGTTCCTCGAATTTTTCACACCTTTTCATGCTCCTCGCATTTTTCACCCTTTTCATGCTCCTCGAATTTTTCACACCTTTTCAATGTCCTCGTCTTTTTTTTTTTTGCTCCTCGCATTTTTCACTCCTTTTCATGGTCCTTTCATTTTTCACACCTCTTCATGCTCCTCGTATTTTTCAATCATTTTCATGCTCATGAATGTTTCACACATTTTCATGCTCCTCGTGATTTTTTTTTGCCCCTCGCATTTTTCACTCCTTTTCATGCTCCTTGCATTTTTCACACCTTTTCATGCTACTTGCAATTTTCACACATTTTCATGCTCCTCGAATGTTTCACACCTTTTCATGTTCCTCGAATTTTTCACACCTTTTCATGCTCCTCGCAGTTTCACACCTTTTCATGCTCCTCGTTTTTTTCACAACTTTTCATGCTCCTCGTCTTTTTTTTTTTTGCTCCTCGCATTTTTCACACCTTTTCATGCTCCTCGCGTTTTTCACACCTTTTCATGCTCCTTGCATTTTTCACACCTTTTCATGCTCCTCGCATCTTTCACACCTTTTCATGCTCCTCGCATTTTTCACTCCTTTTCATGCTCACGAATTTTTCATACATTTTCATGCTCCTCGTCATTTTTTTTTTGCTCCTTGCATTTTTCACACCTTTTCATGCTCCTTGCAATTTTCACACCTTTTCATGCTCCTCGAATTTTCATACCTTTTCATGTTTCTCGAATTTTTCACAACTTTTCATGCTGCTCGCCTTTTTCACACCTTTTCATGCTCCTCGTCATTTTTTTTTTTGCTCCTCGCATTTTTCACAGCTTTTCATGCTCTTCGTACTTTTCACAGCTTTTCATTCTGCTCGCATTTTTCACACCTTTTCATGCTCCTCGCCTTTTTTTTTTTTTTTTTTGCTCCTTGCATTTTTCACACCTTTTCATTATCCTGGTATTTTTCCACACCTTTTCATGTTCCTCGAATTTTTCACACCTTTTCATGCTCCTCGCATTTTTCACATCTTTTCATGCTCCTCGCAATTTTCACACCTTTTCATGCTCCTCGAATTTTTCACAATTTTCATGCTCCTCGCCTTTTTTTTTCTTTTGCTCCTCGCATTTTTCACAGCTATTCATGTTCCTCGTATTTTTCACACCATTTCATGCTCCTAGAATTTTTGACACCTTTTCAAGCTCCGCGAAATTTTCACACCTTTTCATGCTCCTCATATTTTTCACACCTTTTCCTGTTCCTTGCATTTTTCACACCTTTTCATGCTCCTTGCATTTTTCACACTTTTAATGCTCGTTGCATTTTTCACACCTTTTCATGGTCCTCGTCTTTTTTTATTTTTTGTTTGCTCTTCGCATTTTTCACACCTTTTCATTTTCCTCGAATTTTTCACACCTTTTCATGCTCCTCGCATTTTTCAAACCTTTTCATGTTCCTCGTATTTTTTTTTTTTTTGCTCCGTTTATTTTTCTCCCATTTTCCTGCTCCTGGGATTTTTCACACTTTTCTTGCTCCTTGCATTTTCACACTTTTGATGCTTCTCTTATTTTCCCTACTTCTCTGCTCCTGGTATTTTTCTGGTTTTTTTTTTTTTTTTGCTCCTCGTATTTTTCCCCGTTTTTTCTCCTCCTCCTGTTTTTCACACTTTTCTTGCTCCTCTCATTTTCACACTTTTGATGCTTCTCTTATTTTCCCCACTTTTCTGCTCCACGTATTTCTCTGTTTTTTTTTTTTTTTTTTGCTCCTCGTATTTTTCTCCCCTTTTACTGCTCCTCGTGTTTTTCACACTTTTCCTGCTCCTCGTATTTTCACACTTTTGATGCTCCTCTTATTTTCCCCACTTTCCTGCTCCTCGTATATTTCTGTTTTGTTTTTTTTTGCTCCTTGTATTTTTCTCCCCTTTTCCTGCTCCTCGTGTTTTTCACACATTTCATGCTCCTCCTTTTTTTTTTTTTGCTCCTCACATTTTTCACACCTTTTCCTGCTCCTTGCATTTTTCACACCTTTTCATGCTTCTCGCATTTTTCACACTTTTTCATGCTCCTTGCATTTTTCACACCTTTTCATGCTCCTCGCATTTTTCACACCTTTTCATGCTCCTCGCATTTTTCACACCTTTTCATGCTCGTTGCATTTTTCACACCTTTTCATGCTCCTCGCATCTTTCACACCTTTTCATGCTCCTCACATTTTTCACTCCTTTTCATGCTCACGAATTTTTCATACATTTTCATGCTCCTCGTCATTTTTTTTTTTGCTCCTTGCATTTTTCACACCTTTTCATGCTCCTTGCAATTTTCACACCTTTTCATGCTCCTCGAATTTTCATACCTTTTCATGTTTCTCGAATTTTTCACAACTTTTCATGCTCCTCGCATTTCTCACACCTTTTCATGCTCCTCGTCTTTTTTTTTTTGCTCTTCGCATTTTTCACACCTTTTCATGCTGCTCACCTTTTTCACACCTTTTCATGCTCCTCGTCATTTTTTTTTTGCTCCTCGCATTTTTCACAGCTTTTCATGCTCTTCGTACTTTTCACAGCTTTTCATGCTGCTCGCATTTTTCACACCTTTTCATGCTCCTCGCCTTTTTTTTTTTTTTTGCTCCTTGCATTTTTCACACCTTTTCATTATCCTGGTATTTTTCCACACCTTTTCATGTTCCTCGAATTTTTCACACCTTTTCATGCTCCTCGCATTTTTCACACCTTGTCATGCTCCTCGCGTTTTTCACAACTTTTCTTGCTCTTCGTCTTTTTTTTTTTTTGCTCCTCGCATTTTTCACTCCTTTTCATGCTCCTTGCATTTTTCACACCTCTTCATGCTCCTCATATTTTTCAAACATTTTCATGCTCATGAATTTTTCACACATTTTCATGCTCCTCGTCATTTTTTTTTTCTCCTCGCATTTTTCACTCCTTTTCATGCTCCTTGCATTTTTCACACCTTTTCATGCTGCTTGCAATTTTCACACATTTTCATGCTTCTCGAATTTTCACACCTTTTCATGTTCCTCGAATTTTTCACACCTTTTCATGCTCCTCGCATTTTTCACCCTTTTCATGCTCCTCGAATTTTTCACACCTTTTCAATGTCCTCGTCTTTTTTTTTTTTGCTCCTCGCATTTTTCACTCCTTTTCATGGTCCTTTCATTTTTCACACCTCTTCATGCTCCTCGTATTTTTCAAACATTTTCATGCTCATGAATGTTTCACACATTTTCATGCTCCTCGTGATTTTTTTTTGCCCCTCGCATTTTTCACTCCTTTTCATGCTCCTTGCATTTTTCACACCTTTTCATGCTACTTGCAATTTTCACACATTTTCATGCTCCTCGAATGTTTCACACCTTTTCATGTTCCTCGAATTTTTCACACCTTTTCATGCTCCTCGCAGTTTCACACCTTTTCATGCTCCTCGTATTTTTCACAACTTTTCATGCTCCTCGTCTTTTTTTTTTTTGCTCCTCGCATTTTTCACACCTTTTCATGCTCCTCGCGTTTTTCACACCTTTTCATGCTCCTTGCATTTTTCACACCTTTTCATGCTCCTCGCATCTTTCACACCTTTTCATGCTCCTCGCATTTTTCACTCCTTTTCATGCTCACGAATTTTTCATACATTTTCATGCTCCTCGTCATTTTTTTTTTGCTCCTTGCATTTTTCACACCTTTTCATGCTCCTTGCAATTTTCACACCTTTTCATGCTCCTCGAATTTTCATACCTTTTCATGTTTCTCGAATTTTTCACAACTTTTCATGCTGCTCGCCTTTTTCACACCTTTTCATGCTCCTCGTCATTTTTTTTTTGCTCCTCGCATTTTTCACAGCTTTTCATGCTCTTCGTACTTTTCACAGCTTTTCATGCTGCTCGCATTTTTCACACCTTTTCATGCTCCTCGCCTTTTTTTTTTTTTTTTTTTGCTCCTTGCATTTTTCACACCTTTTCATTATCCTGGTATTTTTCCACACCTTTTCATGTTCCTCGAATTTTTCACACCTTTTCATGCTCCTCGCATTTTTCACATCTTTTCATGCTCCTCGCAATTTTCACACCTTTTCATGCTCCTCGAATTTTTCACAATTTTCATGCTCCTCGCCTTTTTTTTTCTTTTGCTCCTCGCATTTTTCACAGCTATTCATGTTCCTCGTATTTTTCACACCATTTCATGCTCCTAGAATTTTTGACACCTTTTCATGCTCCGCGAAATTTTCACACCTTTTCATGCTCCTCATATTTTTCACACCTTTTCCTGTTCCTTGCATTTTTCACACCTTTTCATGCTCCTTGCATTTTTCACACTTTTAATGCTCGTTGCATTTTTCACACCTTTTCATGGTCCTCGTCTTTTTTTATTTTTTGTTTGCTCTTCGCATTTTTCACACCTTTTCATTTTCCTCGAATTTTTCACACCTTTTCATGCTCCTCGCATTTTTCAAACCTTTTCATGTTCCTCGTCTTTTTTTTTTTTTGCTCCGTTTATTTTTCTCCCATTTTCCTGCTCCTGGGATTTTTCACACTTTTCTTGCTCCTTGCATTTTCACACTTTTGATGCTTCTCTTATTTTCCCTACTTCTCTGCTCCTGGTATTTTTCTGTTTTTTTTTTTTTTTTTTTTTTGCTCCTCGTATTTTTCCCCGTTTTTTCTCCTCCTCCTGTTTTTCACACTCTTCTTGCTGCTCGTATTTTCACACTTTTGATGCTCCTCTTATTTTCCCCACTTTTCTGTTCCTCGTATTTTTCTGTAATTTTTTTTTTTTTTTTTTGCTTCTCGTATTTTTTTCCCCTTTTCCGGCTCCTGGGTTTTTTCACACTTTTCTTGCTCCTCTCCTTTTCACACTTTTGTTGCTTCTCTTATTTTCCCCACTTTTCTGCTCCACGTATTTCTCTGTTTTTTTTTTTTTTTTTTTTTGCTCCTCGTATTTTTCTCCGCTTTTACTGCTCCTCGTGTTTTTCACACTTTTCCTGCTCCTCGTATTTTCACACTTTTGATGCTCCTCTTATTTTCCCCACTTTCCTGCTCCTCGTATATTTCTGTTTTTTTTTTTTTTGCTCCTTGTATTTTTCTCCCCTTTTCCTGCTCCTCGTGTTTTCACACTTTTCATGCTCCTCGTTTTTTTTTTTTTTGCTCCTCACATTTTTCACACCTTTTCTTGCTCCTTGCATTTTTCACACCTTTTCATGCTCACGAATTTTTCACACTTTTTATGCTCCTCGTCTTTTTTTTTCTCCTCGCTTTTTTCACACCATTTCATGCTCCTCGAAATTTTCACACCTTTTCATGCTCGTCATATTTTTCACACCTTTTCCTGTTCCTCGCATTTTTCACACCTTTTCATGCTCCTCGCATTTTTTACACCTTTTCATGCTCCTCGCATTTTTCACACATTTTCATGCTCCTCTTCTTTTTTTTTTTTGCTCTTCGCATTTTTCACACCTTTTCATGCTGCTTGCAATTTTTACACATTTTCATGCTCCTCGAATTTTCACACCTTTTCATGTTCCTCGAATTTTTGACACCTTTTCATGCTCCTCGCATTTTTCACCCTTTTCATGCTCCTCGCATTTTTCACACCTTTGCATGGTCCTCGTCTTTTTTTTTTTTTGCTCCTCGCATTTTTCACTCCTTCTCATGCTCCTTTCATTTTTCACACCTCTTCATGCTCCTCGTATTTTTCAGACATTTTCATGCTCATGAATTTTTCACACATTTTCATGCTCCTCGTGATTTTTTTTTTGCTCCTCGCATTTTTCACTCCTCTTCATGCTCCTTGCATTTTTCACACCTTTTCATGCTACTTGCAATTTTCACACATTTTCATGCTCCTCGAATGTTTCACACCTTTTCATGTTCCTCGAATTTTTCACACCTTTTCATTCCCCTCGCATTTTTCACACCTTTTCATGCTCCTCGCATTTTTCACACCATTTCATGCTCCTCGCAATTTTCACAATTTTTCATGCTCCTCGCATTTTTCACGCCATTTCATGCTCCTCACAATTTTCACTCTTTTTCATGCTCCTCGCATTTTTCACACCTTTTCATGCTCCTCGTAATTTTCACACCTTTTCATGTTGCTCGCATTTTTCACATCTTTTCATGTTCCTCGCATTTTTCACACCTTTTCGTGCTCCTCGCATTTTTCACACCTTTTCGTGCTCCTCGCATTTTTAACACCTTTTCATGCTCCTCGCATTTTTCACACATTTTCACGCTCCTCGCATTTTTCACACCTTCATGCTCCTCGCATTTTTCACACCTTTTTATGCTCCTAGAATTTCTGACACCTTTTCATGCTCCATGAAATTTTCACACCTTTTCATAACCCTCGTATTTTTCACACCTTTTCATGTTCCTCGCAATTTTCACACCTTTTCATGCTCCTCGCATTTTTCACACCTTCCTGCTCCTTGCATTTTTCACACCTTTTCATGCTCCTAGAAATTTTGACACCTTTTCATGCTCCTCGTATTTTTCACAACTTTTCATGCTCCTCGCCTTTTTCACACCTTTTCATGCTCCTCATCTTTTTTTTTTTTTACTCCTCGCATATTTCACACCTTCTCATGCTCCTTGCATTTTTCACACCTTTTCATGCTCCTAGAAATTTTGACACCTTTTCATGCTCCTCGTATTTTTCACAACTTTTCATGCTCCTCGCCTTTTTCACACCTTTTCATGCTCCTCATCTTTTTTGTTTTTACTCCTCGCATATTTCACACCTTTTCATGCTCCTCGCATTTTTCACACCTTTTCATGCTCCTCGCATTTTTCACACCTTTTCCTGTTCCTTTCATTTTTCACACCTTTTCATGCTCCTTGCATTTTTCACACTTTTCATGCTCGTTGCATTTTTCACACGTTTTCATGCTCCTTGTCTTTTTTTTATTTTTTGTTTGCTCTTCGCATTTTTCACACCTTTTCATTTTCCTCGAATTTTTCACACCTTTTCATGCTCCTCGCAATTTTCACACCTTTTCATGCTCCTTGCATTTTTCACACTTTTTCATGCTCCTCGCCTTTTCCACACCTTTTCATGCTCCTCGCATTTTCACACCTTTTCATGCTCCTCGCATTTTTGACACCTTTTCATGCTCCTCGTCTTTTTTTTTTTTTTTGCTCTTCGCATTTTTCACACCTTTTCATGCTCCTCGCCTTTTTCACACCTTTTCATGCTGCTCGCATTTTTCACACCTTTTCATGCTCCTCGTCTTTTTTTTTTTTTTTTTGCTCCTTGCATTTTTCACACCTTCATGATCCTGGTATTTTTCACACCTTTTCATGCCTCTCGCCTTTTTCACATCTTTTCATGCTCCTCGTCATTTTTTTTTTTGCTCCTCGCATTTTTCACAGCTTTTCATGCTCCTCGTTTTTTTCACAGTTTTTCATGCTCCTCGCATTTTTCACAACTTTTCATGCTCCTCAGCTTTTTCTTTTTTGCTCCTTGCATTTTTCACACCTTTTCATGCTCCTCGCATTTTTCACACCTTTTCATGCTCGTTGCATTTTTCACACCTTTTCATGCTCCTCGCATCTTTCACACCTTTTCATGCTCCTCGCATTTTTCACTCCTTTTCATGCTGCTCGCATTTTTCACACCTTTTCATGCTCCTCGTCTTTTTTTTTTTTTTTTTGCTCCTTGCATTTTTCACACCTTCATGATCCTGGTATTTTTCACACCTTTTCATGCCTCTCGCCTTTTTCACATCTTTTCATGCTCCTCGTCATTTTTTTTTTTGCTCCTCGCATTTTTCACAGCTTTTCATGCTCCTCGTTTTTTTCACAGTTTTTCATGCTCCTCGCATTTTTCACAACTTTTCATGCTCCTCAGCTTTTTCTTTTTTGCTCCTTGCATTTTTCACACCTTTTCATGCTCCTCGCATTTTTCACACCTTTTCATGCTCGTTGCATTTTTCACACCTTTTCATGCTCCTCGCATCTTTCACACCTTTTCATGCTCCTCGCATTTTTCACTCCTTTTCATGCTCACGAATTTTTCATACATTTTCATGCTCCTCGTCATTTTTTTTTTGCTCCTTGCATTTTTCACACCTTTTCATGCTCCTTGCAATTTTCACACCTTTTCATGCTCCTCGAATTTTCATACCTTTTCATGTTTCTCAAATTTTTCACACCTTTTCATGCTGCTCGCCTTTTTCACACCTTTTCATGCTCCTCGTCATTTTTTTTTTGCTCCTCGTATTTTTCACAGCTTTTCATGCTCTTCGTACTTTTCACAGCTTTTCATGCTGCTCGCATTTTTCACACCTTTTCATGCTCCTCGCCTTTTTTTTTTTTTTTTTGCTCCTTGCATTTTTCACACCTTTTCATTATCCTGGTATTTTTCCACACCTTTTCATGTTCCTCGAATTTTTCACACCTTTTCATGCTCCTCGCATTTTTCACAGCTTTTCATGCTGCTCGCAATTTTCACACCTTTTCATGCTCCTCGCCTTTTTTTTTTTTTTTTTTGCTCCTTGCATTTTTCACACCTTTTCATTATCCTGGTATTTTTCCACACCTTTTCATGTTCCTCGAATTTTTCACACCTTTTCATGCTCCTCGCATTTTTCACATCTTTTCATGCTCCTCGCAATTTTCACACCTTTTCATGCTCCTCGAATTTTTCACAATTTTCATGCTCCTCGCCTTTTTTTTTCTTTTGCTCCTCGCATTTTTCACAGCTATTCATGTTCCTCGTATTTTTCACACCATTTCATGCTCCTAGAATTTTTGACACCTTTTCATGCTCCGCGAAATTTTCGCACCTTTTCATGCTCCTCATATTTTTCACACCTTTTCCTGTTCCTTGCATTTTTCACACCTTTTCATGCTCCTTGCATTTTTCACACTTTTAATGCTCGTTGCATTTTTCACACCTTTTCATGGTCCTCGTCTTTTTTTATTTTTTGTTTGCTCTTCGCATTTTTCACACCTTTTCATTTTCCTCGAATTTTTCACACCTTTTCATGCTCCTCGCATTTTTCAAACCTTTTCATGTTCCTCGTCTTTTTTTTTTTTTGCTCCGTTTTTTTTTTTCCCATTTTCCTGCTCCTGGGATTTTTCACACTTTTCTTGCTCCTTGCATTTTCACACTTTTGATGCTTCTCTTATTTTCCCTACTTCTCTGCTCCTGGTATTTTTCTGTTTTTTTTTTTTTTTTTTTTTTTTGCTCCTCGTATTTTTCCCCGTTTTTTCTCCTCCTCCTGTTTTTCACACTCTTCTTGCTGCTCGTATTTTCACACTTTTGATGCTCCTCTTATTTTCCCCACTTTTCTGTTCCTCGTATTTTTCTGTAATTTTTTTTTTTTTTTTTGCTTCTCGTATTTTTCTCCCCTTTTCCGGCTCCTGGGATTTTTCACACTTTTCTTGCTCCTCTCCTTTTCACACTTTTGATGCTTCTCTTATTTTCCCCACTTTTCTGCTCCACGTATTTCTCTGTTTTTTTTTTTTTTTTTTTTGCTCCTCGTATTTTTCTCCGCTTTTACTGCTCCTCGTGTTTTTCACACTTTTCCTGCTCCTCGTATTTTCACACTTTTGATGCTCCTCTTTTTTTCCCCACTTTCCTGCTCCTCGTATATTTCTGTTTTTTTTTTTTTTGCTCCTTGTATTTTTCTCCCCTTTTCCTGCTCCTCGTGTTTTCACACTTTTCATGCTCCTCGTTTTTTTTTTTTTTGCTCCTCACATTTTTCACACCTTTTCTTGCTCCTTGCATTTTTCACACCTTTTCATGCTCACGAATTTTTCACACTTTTTATGCTCCTCGTCTTTTTTTTTCTCCTCGCTTTTTTCACACCATTTCATGCTCCTCGAAATTTTCACACCTTTTCATGCTCGTCATATTTTTCACACCTTTTCCTGTTCCTCGCATTTTTCACACCTTTTCATGCTCCTCGCATTTTTTACACCTTTTCATGCTCCTCGCATTTTTCACACATTTTCATGCTCCTCTTCTTTTTTTTTTTTGCTCTTCGCATTTTTCACACCTTTTCATGCTGCTTGCAATTTTTACACATTTTCATGCTCCTCGAATTTTCACACCTTTTCATGTTCCTCGAATTTTTGACACCTTTTCATGCTCCTCGCATTTTTCACCCTTTTCATGCTCCTCGAATTTTTCACACCTTTGCATGGTCCTCGTCTTTTTTTTTTTTTGCTCCTCGCATTTTTCACTCCTTCTCATGCTCCTTTCATTTTTCACACCTCTTCATGCTCCTCGTATTTTTCAGACATTTTCATGCTCATGAATTTTTCACACATTTTCATGCTCCTCGTGATTTTTTTTTTGCTCCTCGCATTTTTCACTCCTTTTCATGCTCCTTGCATTTTTCACACCTTTTCATGCTACTTGCAATTTTCACACATTTTCATGCTCCTCGAATGTTTCACACCTTTTCATGTTCCTCGAATTTTTCACACCTTTTCATTCCCCTCGCATTTTTCACACCTTTTCATGCTCCTCGCATTTTTCACACCATTTCATGCTCCTCGCAATTTTCACAATTTTTCATGCTCCTCGCATTTTTCACGCCATTTCATGCTCCTCACAATTTTCACTCTTTTTCATGCTCCTCGCATTTTTCACACCTTTTCATGCTCCTCGTATTTTTCACACCTTTTCATGTTGCTCGCATTTTTCACATCTTTTCATGTTCCTCGCATTTTTCACACCTTTTCGTGCTCCTCGCATTTTTCACACCTTTTCGTGCTCCTCGCATTTTTAACACCTTTTCATGCTCCTCGCATTTTTCACACATTTTCACGCTCCTCGCATTTTTCACACCTTCATGCTCCTCGCATTTTTCACACCTTTTTATGCTCCTAGAATTTCTGACACCTTTTCATGCTCCATGAAATTTTCACACCTTTTCATAACCCTCGTATTTTTCACACCTTTTCATGTTCCTCGCAATTTTCACACCTTTTCATGCTCCTCGCATTTTTCACACCTTCCTGCTCCTTGCATTTTTCACACCTTTTCATGCTCCTAGAAATTTTGACACCTTTTCATGCTCCTCGTATTTTTCACAACTTTTCATGCTCCTCGCCTTTTTCACACCTTTTCATGCTCCTCATCTTTTTTTTTTTTTACTCCTCGCATATTTCACACCTTCTCATGCTCCTTGCATTTTTCACACCTTTTCATGCTCCTAGAAATTTTGACACCTTTTCATGCTCCTCGTATTTTTCACAACTTTTCATGCTCCTCGCCTTTTTCACACCTTTTCATGCTCCTCATCTTTTTTGTTTTTACTCCTCGCATATTTCACACCTTTTCATGCTCCTCGCATTTTTCACACCTTTTCATGCTCCTCGCATTTTTCACACCTTTTCCTGTTCCTTTCATTTTTCACACCTTTTCATGCTCCTTGCATTTTTCACACTTTTCATGCTCGTTGCATTTTTCACACGTTTTCATGCTCCTTGTCTTTTTTTTATTTTTTGTTTGCTCTTCGCATTTTTCACACCTTTTCATTTTCCTCGAATTTTTCACACCTTTTCATGCTCCTCGCATTTTTCACACCTTTTCATGCTCCTTGCAATTTTCACACTTTTTCATGCTCCTCGCCTTTTCCACACCTTTTCATGCTCCTCGCATTTTCACACCTTTTCATGCTCCTCGCATTTTTGACACCTTTTCATGCTCCTCGTCTTTTTTTTTTTGCTCTTCGCATTTTTCACACCTTTTCATGCTCCTCGCCTTTTTCACACCTTTTCATGCTGCTCGCATTTTTCACACCTTTTCATGCTCCTCGTCTTTTTTTTTTTTTTTTTGCTCCTTGCATTTTTCACACCTTCATGATCCTGGTATTTTTCACACCTTTTCATGCCTCTCGCCTTTTTCACATCTTTTCATGCTCCTCGTCATTTTTTTTTTTGCTCCTCGCATTTTTCACAGCTTTTCATGCTCCTCGTTTTTTTCACAGTTTTTCATGCTCCTCGCATTTTTCACAACTTTTCATGCTCCTCAGCTTTTTCTTTTTTGCTCCTTGCATTTTTCACACCTTTTCATGCTCCTCGCATTTTTCACACCTTTTCATGCTCGTTGCATTTTTCACACCTTTTCATGCTCCTCGCATCTTTCACACCTTTTCATGCTCCTCGCATTTTTCACTCCTTTTCATGCTCACGAATTTTTCATACATTTTCATGCTCCTCGTCATTTTTTTTTTGCTCCTTGCATTTTTCACACCTTTTCATGCTCCTTGCAATTTTCACACCTTTTCATGCTCCTCGAATTTTCATACCTTTTCATGTTTCTCGAATTTTTCACACCTTTTCATGCTGCTCGCCTTTTTCACACCTTTTCATGCTCCTCGTCATTTTTTTTTTGCTCCTCGCATTTTTCACAGCTTTTCATGCTCTTCGTACTTTTCACAGCTTTTCATGCTGCTCGCATTTTTCACACCTTTTCATGCTCCTCGCCTTTTTTTTTTTTTTTTTGCTCCTTGCATTTTTCACACCTTTTCATTATCCTGGTATTTTTCCACACCTTTTCATGTTCCTCGAATTTTTCACACCTTTTCATGCTCCTCGCATTTTTCACATCTTTTCATGCTCCTCGCAATTTTCACACCTTTTCATGCTCCTCGAATTTTTCACAATTTTCATGCTCCTCGCCTTTTTTTTTCTTTTTCTCCTCGCATTTTTCACAGCTATTCATGTTCCTCGTATTTTTCACACCATTTCATGCTCCTAGAATTTTTGACACCTTTTCATGCTCCGCGAAATTTTCGCACCTTTTCATGCTCCTCATATTTTTCACACCTTTTCCTGTTCCTTGCATTTTTCACACCTTTTCATGCTCCTTGCATTTTTCACACTTTTAATGCTCGTTGCATTTTTCACACCTTTTCATGGTCCTCGTCTTTTTTTATTTTTTGTTTGCTCTTCGCATTTTTCACACCTTTTCATTTTCCTCGAATTTTTCACACCTTTTCATGCTCCTCGCATTTTTCAAACCTTTTCATGTTCCTCGTCTTTTTTTTTTTTTGCTCCGTTTATTTTTCTCCCATTTTCCTGCTCCTGGGATTTTTCACACTTTTCTTGCTCCTTGCATTTTCACACTTTTGATGCTTCTCTTATTTTCCCTACTTCTCTGCTCCTGGTATTTTTCTGTTTTTTTTTTTTTTTTTTTTTTGCTCCTCGTATTTTTCCCCGTTTTTTCTCCTCCTCCTGTTTTTCACACTCTTCTTGCTGCTCGTATTTTCACACTTTTGATGCTCCTCTTATTTTCCCCACTTTTCTGTTCCTCGTATTTTTCTGTAATTTTTTTTTTTTTTTTTTGCTTCTCGTATTTTTCTCCCCTTTTCCGGCTCCTGGGATTTTTCACACTTTTCTTGCTCCTCTCCTTTTCACACTTTTGATGCTTCTCTTATTTTCCCCACTTTTCTGCTCCACGTATTTCTCTGTTTTTTTTTTTTTTTTTTTTTTTTGCTCCTCGTATTTTTCTCCGCTTTTACTGCTCCTCGTGTTTTTCACACTTTTCCTGCTCCTCGTATTTTCACACTTTTGATGCTCCTCTTATTTTCCCCACTTTCCTGCTCCTCGTATATTTCTGTTTTTTTTTTTTGCTCCTTGTATTTTTCTCCCCTTTTCCTGCTCCTCGTGTTTTCACACTTTTCATGCTCCTCGTTTTTTTTTTTTTTGCTCCTCACATTTTTCACACCTTTTCTTGCTCCTTGCATTTTTCACACCTTTTCATGCTCACGAATTTTTCACACTTTTTATGCTCCTCGTCTTTTTTTTTCTCCTCGCTTTTTTCACACCATTTCATGCTCCTCGAAATTTTCACACCTTTTCATGCTCGTCATATTTTTCACACCTTTTCCTGTTCCTCGCATTTTTCACACCTTTTCATGCTCCTCGCATTTTTTACACCTTTTCATGCTCCTCGCATTTTTCACACATTTTCATGCTCCTCTTCTTTTTTTTTTTTGCTCTTCGCATTTTTCACACCTATTCATGCTGCTTGCAATTTTTACACATTTTCATGCTCCTCGAATTTTCACACCTTTTCATGTTCCTCGAATTTTTGACACCTTTTCATGCTCCTCGCATTTTTCACCCTTTTCATGCTCCTCGAATTTTTCACACCTTTGCATGGTCCTCGTCTTTTTTTTTTTTTGCTCCTCGCATTTTTCACTCCTTCTCATGCTCCTTTCATTTTTCACACCTCTTCATGCTCCTCGTATTTTTCAGACATTTTCATGCTCATGAATTTTTCACACATTTTCATGCTCCTCGTGATTTTTTTTTTGCTCCTCGCATTTTTCACTCCTTTTCATGCTCCTTGCATTTTTCACACCTTTTCATGCTACTTGCAATTTTCACACATTTTCATGCTCCTCGAATGTTTCACACCTTTTCATGTTCCTCGAATTTTTCACACCTTTTCATTCCCCTCGCATTTTTCACACCTTTTCATGCTCCTCGCATTTTTCACACCTTTTCATGCTCCTCGCAATTTTCACAATTTTTCATGCTCCTCGCATTTTTCACGCCATTTCATGCTCCTCACAATTTTCACTCTTTTTCATGCTCCTCGCATTTTTCACACCTTTTCATGCTCCTCGTAATTTTCACACCTTTTCATGTTGCTCGCATTTTTCACATCTTTTCATGTTCCTCGCATTTTTCACACCTTTTCGTGCTCCTCGCATTTTTCACACCTTTTCGTGCTCCTCGCATTTTTAACACCTTTTCATGCTCCTCGCATTTTTCACACATTTTCACGCTCCTCGCATTTTTCACACCTTCATGCTCCTCGCATTTTTCACACCTTTTTATGCTCCTAGAATTTCTGACACCTTTTCATGCTCCATGAAATTTTCACACCTTTTCATAACCCTCGTATTTTTCACACCTTTTCATGCTCCTCGCATTTTTCACACCTTTTCATGCTCCTCGCATTTTTCACACCTTCCTGCTCCTTGCATTTTTCACACCTTTTCATGCTCCTAGAAATTTTGACACCTTTTCATGCTCCTCGTATTTTTCACAACTTTTCATGCTCCTCGCCTTTTTCACACCTTTTCATGCTCCTCATCTTTTTTTTTTTTTACTCCTCGCATATTTCACACCTTCTCATGCTCCTTGCATTTTTCACACCTTTTCATGCTCCTAGAAATTTTGACACCTTTTCATGCTCCTCGTATTTTTCACAACTTTTCATGCTCCTCGCCTTTTTCACACCTTTTCATGCTCCTCATCTTTTTTGTTTTTACTCCTCGCATATTTCACACCTTTTCATGCTCCTCGCATTTTTCACACCTTTTCATGCTCCTCGCATTTTTCACACCTTTTCCTGTTCCTTTCATTTTTCACACCTTTTCATGCTCCTTGCATTTTTCACACTTTTCATGCTCGTTGCATTTTTCACACGTTTTCATGCTCCTTGTCTTTTTTTTATTTTTTGTTTGCTCTTCGCATTTTTCACACCTTTTCATTTTCCTCGAATTTTTCACACCTTTTCATGCTCCTCGCAATTTTCACACCTTTTCATGCTCCTTGCAATTTTCACACTTTTTCATGCTCCTCGCCTTTTCCACACCTTTTCATGCTCCTCGCATTTTCACACCTTTTCATGCTCCTCGCATTTTTGACACCTTTTCATGCTCCTCGTCTTTTTTTTTTTTTTTGCTCTTCGCATTTTTCACACCTTTTCATGCTCCTCGCCTTTTTCCCACCTTTTCATGCTGCTCGCATTTTTCACACCTTTTCATGCTCCTCGTCTTTTTTTTTTTTTTTTTGCTCCTTGCATTTTTCACACCTTCATGATCCTGGTATTTTTCACACCTTTTCATGCCTCTCGCCTTTTTCACATCTTTTCATGCTCCTCGTCATTTTTTTTTTTTGCTCCTCGCATTTTTCACAGCTTTTCATGCTCCTCGTTTTTTTCACACTTTTTCATGCTCCTCGCATTTTTCACAACTTTTCATGCTCCTCAGCTTTTTCTTTTTTGCTCCTTGCATTTTTCACACCTTTTCATGCTCCTCGCATTTTTCACACCTTTTCATGCTCGTTGCATTTTTCACACCTTTTCATGCTCCTCGCATCTTTCACACCTTTTCATGCTCCTCGCATTTTTCACTCCTTTTCATGCTCACGAATTTTTCATACATTTTCATGCTCCTCGTCATTTTTTTTTTGCTCCTTGCATTTTTCACACCTTTTCATGCTCCTTGCAATTTTCACACCTTTTCATGCTCCTCGAATTTTCATACCTTTTCATGTTTCTCGAATTTTTCACACCTTTTCATGCTGCTCGCCTTTTTCACACCTTTTCATGCTCCTCGTCATTTTTTTTTTCTTCTCGCATTTTTCACAGCTTTTCATGCTCTTCGTACTTTTCACAGCTTTTCATGCTGCTCGCATTTTTCACACCTTTTCATGCTCCTCGCCTTTTTTTTTTTTTTTTGCTCCTTGCATTTTTCACACCTTTTCATTATCCTGGTATTTTTCCACACCTTTTCATGTTCCTCGAATTTTTCACACCTTTTCATGCTCCTCGCATTTTTCACATCTTTTCATGCTCCTCGCAATTTTCACACCTTTTCATGCTCCTCGAATTTTTCACAATTTTCATGCTCCTCGCCTTTTTTTTTCTTTTGCTCCTCGCATTTTTCACAGCTATTTATGTTCCTCGTATTTTTCACACCATTTCATGCTCCTAGAATTTTTGACACCTTTTCATGCTCCGCGAAATTTTCGCACCTTTTCATGCTCCTCATATTTTTCACACCTTTTCCTGTTCCTTGCATTTTTCACACCTTTTCATGCTCCTTGCATTTTTCACACTTTTAATGCTCGTTGCATTTTTCACACCTTTTCATGGTCCTCGTCTTTTTTTATTTTTTGTTTGCTCTTCGCATTTTTCACACCTTTTCATTTTCCTCGAATTTTTCACACCTTTTCATGCTCCTCGCATTTTTCAAACCTTTTCATGCTCGTCATATTTTTCACACCTTTTCCTGTTCCTCGCATTTTTCACACCTTTTCATGCTCCTTGCATTTTTCACACGTTTTCATGCTCGTTGCATTTTTCACACCTTTTCATGCTCCTCGTCTGTTTTTTTTTTTTTTTTGCTCTTCGCATTTTTCAAACCTTTTCATGTTCCTCGTCTTTTTTTTTTTTTTTTTTGCTCCTCTAACTTTTCTCCCATTTTCCTGCTCCTGGGATTTTTCACACTTTTCTTGCTCCTCTCATTTTCACACTTTTGATGCTTCTCTTATTTTCCCCACTTTTCTGCTCCTCGTATTTCTCTGTTTTTTTTTTTTTTTTGCTCCTCGTATTTTTCTCCCCTTTTCCTGCTCCTCCTGTTTTTCACACTTTTCATGCTCCTCGTATTTTTTTTTTTGCTCCTCACATTTTTCACACCTTTTCTTGCTCCTTGCATTTTTCACACCTTTTCATGCTCCTCGCATTTTTCACAATTTTCATGCTCCTCGTGTTTCTTTTTTTATTTTGCTCTTTGCATTTTTCACAGCTATTCATGTTCTTCATATTTTTCACACCATTTCATGCTCCTCGAAATTTTCACACCTTTTCATGCTCGTCATATTTTTCACTCCTTTTCCTGTTCCTCGCATTTTTCACACCTTTTCATGCTCCTTGCATTTTTCACACGTTTTCATGCTCGTTGCATTTTTCACACCTTTTCATGCTCCTCGTCTTTTTTTTTTTTTTGCTCTTCGCATTTTTCACACCTTTTCATGTTCCTCGAATTTTTCATACCTTTTCATGCTCCTCGCATTTTTCAAACCTTTTCTTGTTCCTCGTCTTTTTTTTTTTTTTTTTTGCTCCTCTTATTTTTCTCCCATTTTCCTGCTCCTGGGATTTTTCACACTTTTCTTTCTCCTCTCATTTTCACACTTTTGATGCTACTCTTATTTTCCCCACTTTTCTGCTCCTCGTATTTCTCTGTTTTTTTTTTTTTTTTTGCTCCTCGTATTTTTCTCCCCTTTTCCTGCTCCTCCTGTTTTTCACACTTTTCATGCTCCTCGTATTTTTTTTTTGCTCCTCACATTTTTCACACCTTTTCTTGCTCCTATCATTTTTCACACCTTTTCATGCTCCTCGCATTTTTCACTTCTTTTCATGCTCCTGGCATTTTTCACACCTTTTCATGCTCCTTGCAATTTTCACACCTTTTCATGCTCGCATTTTTCACACCTTTTCATGCTCCTCGCATTTTTCACACGTTTTCATGTTCCTCGTCTTTTTTTTTTTTTGCTCTTCGCATTTTTCACACCCTTTCATGCTCCTGCCATTTTTCACACCTTTTCATGCTCCTCGCATTTTTCACACCTTTTCATGCTCCTCGCATTTTTCACACCTTTTCATGCTCCTCGCATTTTCACACCTTTTCATGCTCCTCGCATTTTTCACACCTTTTCACGCTCCTCGTCTTTTTTTAGTGCTCTTCGAATTTTTCACACCTTTTCATGCTCCTCGCATTTTTCACACCTTTTCATGCTCCTCGCATTTTCCACACCTTTTCATGCTCCTCGCGTTTTTCACAACTTTTCTTGCTCTTCGTCTTTTTTTTTTTTTTTTGCTCTTCACATTTTTCACACCTTTTCATTTTCCTCGAATTTTTCACACCTTTTCATGCTCCTCGCATTTTTCAAACCTTTTCATGTTCCTCGTCTTTTTTTTTTTTTTTTTTGCTCCTCTTATTTTTCTCCCATTTTCCTGCTCCTGGGATTTTTCACACTTTTCTTTCTCCTCTCATTTTCACACTTTTGATGCTTCTCTTATTTTCCCCACTTTTCTGCTCCTCGTATTTCTCTGTTTTTTTTTTTTTTTTTGCTCCTCGTATTTTTCTCCCCTTTTCCTGCTCCTCCTGTTTTTCACACTTTTCATGCTCCTCGTATTTTTTTTTTGCTCCTCACATTTTTCACACCTTTTCTTGCTCCTATCATTTTTCACACCTTTTCATGCTCCTCGCATTTTTCACTTCTTTTCATGCTCCTGGCATTTTTCACACCTTTTCATGCTCCTTGCAATTTTCACACCTTTTCATGCTCGCATTTTTCACACCTTTTCATGCTCCTCGCATTTTTCACACGTTTTCATGTTCCTCGTCTTTTTTTTTTTTTGCTCTTCGCATTTTTCACACCCTTTCATGCTCCTGCCATTTTTCACACCTTTTCATGCTCCTCGCATTTTTCACACCTTTTCATGCTCCTCGCATTTTTCACACCTTTTCATGCTCCTCGCATTTTCACACCTTTTCATGCTCCTCGCATTTTTCACACCTTTTCACGCTCCTCGTCTTTTTTTAGTGCTCTTCGAATTTTTCACACCTTTTCATGCTCCTCGCATTTTTCACACCTTTTCATGCTCCTCGCATTTTCCACACCTTTTCATGCTCCTCGCGTTTTTCACAACTTTTCTTGCTCTTCGTCTTTTTTTTTTTTTTTTGCTCTTCACATTTTTCACACCTTTTCATTTTCCTCGAATTTTTCACACCTTTTCATGCTCCTCGCATTTTTCAAACCTTTTCATGTTCCTCGTCTTTTTTTTTTTTTCTCCTCCTAATTTTCTCCCATTTTCCTGCTCCTGGGATTTTTCACACTCTTCTTGCTCCTCGCATTTTCACACTTTTGATGCTTCTCTTATTTTCCTCACTTTTCTGCTCCTCGTATTTTTCTGTTTTTTTTTTCTTGCTACTCGTATTTTTCTCCCTTTTCTCTCCTCCTAATGTTTTTCACATTTTTCTTGCTCCTCGTATTTTCACCCTTTTGATGCTCCTCTTATTTTCCTCACTTTTCTGCTCCTTGTATTTTTCTTTTTTTTATTTTTTTTTGCTCCTCGTATTTTTCTGTTTTTTTTTTTTTTTTTGCTCCTCGTATTTTTCTCCCATTTTCCTGCTCCTGGGATTTTTCACATTTTTCTTGCTCCTCTCATTTTCACACTTTTGATGCTTCTCTTATTTTCCCCACTTTTCTGCTCCTTGTATTTCCCTGTTTTTTTTTTTTTGCTCCTCGTATTTTCTCCCCTTTTCCTGCTCCTCGTGTTTTTCACACTTTTCATGCTCCTCGTATTTTTTTTTTGCTCCTCACAATTTTTACACCTTTTCTTGCTCCTTGCATTTTTCACACCTTTTCATGCTCCTCGCATTTTTCACACCTTTTCATGTTCCTCGCATTTTTCATACCTTTTCCTATTCCTCGCATTTTTCACTCCTTTTCATGCTCCTCATATTTTCTTTGTTGCTCCTCGCATTTTTCACACTTTTTCATGCTCCTCGTCTTTTTTTTTTTTTTTGCTCTTCGCGTTTTTCACACCTTTTCATTCTCCTTGCAATTTTCACACCTTTTCATTCTCCTCGCATTTTTCACACCTTTTCATGCTCCTCGCATTTTTGACACTTTTCATGCTCCTTGTCTTTTTTTTTTTGCTCCTCGCATTTTCACACCTTTTCATGCTCCTCGCATTTATCACAAATTTTCATGCTCCTCGTCTTTTTTTTTTTTTGCTCCTCGCATTTTTCACACCTTTTCCTGCTCCTCGCATTTTTCACAGCTTTTCATGCTCCTTGCATTTTTCACACCTTTTCATGCTCCTCGTATTTTTCACACCTTTTCATGCTCACGAATTTTTCACACTTTTTTATTCTCCTCATCTTTTTTTTTTCTCCTCGCTTTTTTTACACCTTTTCATGCTCCTTGCAATTTTCACACCTTTTCATTCTCCTCGCATTTTTCACACGTTTTCATGCTTCTCGCATTTTTCACACCTTTTCATGCTCCTCGCATTTTCACACCTTTTCATGCTCCTCGAATTTTTCACACCTTTTCATGCTCCTCGTCTTTTTCATTTTTTTGCTCCTCGCATTTTTCACACCTTTTCATGCTCCTCATCTTTTTTTTTTTGGCTCTTTGCATTTTTCACACCTTTTCATGCTCCTCGCATTTTTCACACCTTTTCATGCTCCTCGCATTTTTCACACCTTTTCATGCTCCTCGCATTTTTCACTCCTTTTCATGGTCCTTGCATTTTTCACACCTTTTCATGCTACTTGCAATTTTCACACATTTTCATGCTCCTCGAATGTTTCACACCTTTTCATGTTCCTCGATTTTTTCACACCTTTTCATGCTCCTCGCAGTTTCACACCTTTTCATGCTCCTCGTATTTTTCACAACTTTTCATGCTCCTCGTCTTTTTTTTTTTTTGCTCCTCGCATTTTTCACACCTTTTCATGCTCCTCGCGTTTTTCACACCTTTTCATGCTCCTTGCATTTTTCACAGCTTTTCATCCTCCTCGTATTTTTCACACCTTTTCATGCTCACGAATTTTTCACACTTTTTATGCTCCTCGTCTTTTTTTTTCTCCTCGCTTTTTTCACACCTTTTCATGCTCCTCGCATTTTTCACACCTTTTCATGCTCCTCGCATTTTTCACACCTTTTCATGCTCCTCGCATTTTTTACACCTTTTCATGCTCCTCGCATTTTTCACACATTTTCATGCTCCTCTTCTTTTTTTTTTTTTCTCTTCGCATTTTTCACACCTTTTCATGCTGCTTGCAATTTTTACACAATTTCATGCTCCTCGAATTTTCACACCTTTTCATGTTCCTCGAATTTTTGACACCTTTTCATGCTCCTCGCATTTTTCACCCTTTTCATGCTCCTCGAATTTTTCACACCTTTTCATGGTCCTCGTCTTTTTTTTTTTTTGCTCCTCGCATTTTTCACTCCTTCTCATTCTCCTTTCATTTTTCACACCTCTTCATGCTCCTCGCATTTTTCAGACATTTTCATGCTCATGAATTTTTCACACATTTTCATGCTCCTCGTGATTTTTTTTTTGCTCCTCGCATTTTTCATTCCTTTTCATTCTCCTTGCATTTTTCACACCTTTTCATGCTACTTGCAATTTTCACACATTTTCATGCTCCTCGAATGTTTCACACCTTTTCATGTTCCTCGAATTTTTCACACCTTTTCATGCCCCTCGCATTTTTCACACCTTTTCATGCTCCTCGCATTTTTCACACCATTTCATGCTCCTCGCAATTTTCACAATTTTTCATGCTCCTCGCATTTTTCACGCCATTTCATGCTCCTCACAATTTTCACACTTTTTCATGCTCCTCGCATTTTTCACACCTTTTCATGCTCCTCGTAATTTTCACACCTTTTCATGTTGCTCGCATTTTTCACATCTTTTCATGTTCCTCGCATTTTTCACACCTTTTCGTGCTCCTCGCATTTTTCACACCTTTTCATGCTCCTCGTATTTTTAACACCTTTTCATGCTCCTCGCATTTTTCACACATTTTCACGCTCCTCGCATTTTTCACACCTTCATTCTCCTCGCATTTTTCACACCTTTTTATGCTCCTAGAATTTCTGACACCTTTTCATGCTCCTTGAAATTTTCACACCTTTTCATAACCCTCGTATTTTTCACACCTTTTCATGTTCCTCGCAATTTTCACACCTTTTCATGCTCCTCGCATTTTTCACACCTTCCTGCTCCTTGCATTTTTCACACCTTTTCATGCTCCTAGAAATTTTGACACCTTTTCATGCTCCTCGTATTTTTCACAACTTTTCATGCTCCTCGCCTTTTTCACACCTTTTCATGCTCCTCATCTTTTTTTTTTTTACTCCTCGCATATTTCACACCTTCTCATGCTCCTTGCATTTTTCACACCTTTTCATGCTCCTAGAAATTTTGACACCTTTTCATGCTCCTCGTATTTTTCACAACTTTTCATGCTCCTCGCCTTTTTCACACCTTTTCATGCTCCTCATCTTTTTTGTTTTTACTCCTCGCATATTTCACACCTTTTCCTGTTCCTTTCATTTTTCACACCTTTTCATGCTCCTTGCCTTTTTCACACTTTTCATGCTCGTTGCATTTTTCACACGTTTTCATGCTCCTTGTCTTTTTTTTATTTTTTGTTTGCTCTTCGCATTTTTCACACCTTTTCATTTTCCTCGAATTTTTCACACCTTTTCATGCTCCTCGCAATTTTCACACCTTTTCATGCTCCTTGCAATTTTCACACTTTTTCATGCTCCTCGCCTTTTCCACACCTTTTCATGCTCCTCGCATTTTCACACCTTTTCATGCTCCTCGCATTTTTGACACCTTTTCATGCTCCTCGTCTTTTTTTTTTTTTTGCTCTTCGCATTTTTCACACCTTTTCATGCTCCTCGCCTTTTTCACACCTTTTCATGCTGCTCGCATTTTTCACACCTTTTCATGCTCCTCGTCTTTTTTTTTTTTTTTTGCTCCTTGCATTTTTCACACCTTCATGATCCTGGTATTTTTCACACCTTTTCATGCCTCTCGCCTTTTTCACATCTTTTCATGCTCCTCGTCATTTTTTTTTTGCTCCTCGCATTTTTCACAGCTTTTCATGCTCCTCGTTTTTTTCACAGTTTTTCATGCTCCTCCCATTTTTCACAACTTTTCATGCTCCTCAGCTTTTTCTTTTTTGCTCCTTGCATTTTTCACACCTTTTCATGCTCCTCGCATTTTTCACACCTTTTCATGCTCGTTGCATTTTTCACACCTTTTCATGCTCCTCGCATCTTTCACACCTTTTCATGTTCCTCGCATTTTTCACTCCTTTTCATGCTCACGAACTTTTCATACATTTTCATGCTCCTCGTCATTTTTTTTTTGCTCCTTGCATTTTTCACACCTTTTCATGCTCCTTGCAATTTTCACACCTTTTCATGCTCCTCGAATTTTCATACCTTTTCATGTTTCTCGAATTTTTCACAACTTTTCATGCTCCTCGCATTTTTCACACCTTTTCATGCTCCTCGTCTTTTTTTTTTTGCTCTTCGCATTTTTCACACCTTTTCATGCTGCTCGCCTTTTTCACACCTTTTCATGCTCCTCGTCATTTTTTTTTTGCTCCTCGCATTTTTCACAGCTTTTCATGCTCTTCGTACTTTTCACAGCTTTTCATGCTGCTCGCATTTTTCACACCTTTTCATGCTCCTCGCCTTTTTTTTTTTTTTTTTCTCCTTGCATTTTTCACACCTTTTCATTATCCTGGTATTTTTCCACACCTTTTCATGTTCCTCGAATTTTTCACACCTTTTCATGCTCCTCGCATTTTTCACATCTTTTCATGCTCCTCGCAATTTTCACACCTTTTCATGCTCCTCGAATTTTTCACAATTTTCATGCTCCTCGCCTTTTTTTTTCTTTTGCTCCTCGCATTTTTCACAGCTATTCATGTTCCTCGTATTTTTCACACCGTTTCATGCTCCTAGAATTTTTGACACCTTTTCATGCTCCGCGAAATTTTCACACCTTTTCATGCTCCTCATATTTTTCACACCTTTTCCTGTTCCTTGCATTTTTCACACCTTTTCATGCTCCTTGCATTTTTCACACTTTTAATGCTCATTGCATTTTTCACACCTTTTCATGGTCCTCGTCTTTTTTTATTTTTTGTTTGCTCTTCGCATTTTTCACACCTTTTCATTTTCCTCGCATTTTTCACACCTTTTCATGCTCCTCGCATTTTTCAAACCTTTTCATGTTCCTCGTCTTTTTTTTTTTTGCTCCGTTTATTTTTCTCCCATTTTCCTGCTCCTGGGATTTTTCACAATTTTCTTGCTCCTTGCATTTTCACACTTTTGATGCTTCTCTTTTTTTCCCTACTTCTCTGCTCCTGGTATTTTTCTGTTTTTTTTTTTTTTTTTTTGCTCCTCGTATTTTTCCCCGTTTTTTCTCCTCCTCCTTTTTTTCACACTCTTCTTGCTGCTCGTATTTTCACACTTTTGATGCTCCTCTTATTTTCCCCACTTTTCTGCTCCTCGTATTTTTCTGTAATTTTTTTTTTTTTTTTTTTTTTTTTTTTTTTTTTTTGCTCCTCGTATTTTTCTCCCATTTTCCTGCTCCTGGGATTTTTCACACTTTTCTTGCTCCTCTCATTTTCACACTTTTGATGCTTCTCTTATTTTCCCCACTTTTCTGCTCCACGTATTTCTCTGTTTTTTTTTTTTTTTTTTTGCTCCTCGTATTTTTCTCCCCTTTTACTGCTCCTCGTGTTTTTCACACTTTTCCTGCTCCTCGTATTTTCACACTTTTGATGCTCCTCTTATTTTCCCCACTTTCCTGCTCCTCGTATATTTCTGTTTTTTTGTTTTTGCTCCTTGTATTTTTCTCCCCTTTTCCTGCTCCTCGTGTTTTCACACTTTTCATGCTCCTCGTTTTTTTTTTTTTTTGCTCCTCACATTTTTCACACCTTTTCTTGCTCCTTGCATTTTTCACACCTTTTCATGCTCCTCGCATTTTTCACAATTTTCATGCTCCTCGTCTTTTTTTTTTATTTTGCTCCTTGCATTTTTCACAGCTATTCATATTCTTCGTATTTTTCACACCATTTCATGCTCCTCGAAATTTTCACACCTTTTCATGCTCGTCATATTTTTCACACCTTTTCCTGTTCCTCGCATTTTTCACACCTTTTCATGCTCCTTGCATTTTTCACACGTTTTCATGCTCGTTGCATTTTTCACACCTTTTCATGCTCCTCATCTGTTTTTTTTTTTTTTTTTGCTCTTCGCATTTTTCAAACCTTTTCATGTTCCTCGTCTTTTTTTTTTTTTTTTTTTCTCCTCTTATTTTTCTCCCATTTTCCTGCTCCTGGGATTTTTCACACTTTTCTTGCTCCTCTCATTTTCACACTTTTGATGCTTCTCTTATTTTCCCCACTTTTCTGCTCCTCGTATTTCTCTGTTTTTTTTTTTTTTTTTTGCTCCTCGTATTTTTCTCCCCTTTTCCTGCTCCTCCTGTTTTTCACACTTTTCATGCTCCTCGTATTTTTTTTTTGCTCCTCTCATTTTTCACACTTTTTCTTGCTCCTTGCATTTTTCACACCTTTTCATGCTCCTCGCATTTTTCACAATTTTCATGCTCCTCGTCTTTTTTTTTTATTTTGCTCCTTGCATTTTTCACAGCTATTCATATTCTTCGTATTTTTCACACCATTTCATGCTCCTCGAAATTTTCACACCTTTTCATGCTCGTCATATTTTTCACACCTTTTCCTGTTCCTCGCATTTTTCACACGTTTTCATGCTCCTTGCATTTTTCACACGTTTTCATGCTCGTTGCATTTTTCACACCTTTTCATGCTCCTCGTCTGTTTTTTTTTTTTTTTGCTCTTCGCATTTTTCAAACCTTTTCATGTTCCTCGTCTTTTTTTTTTTTTTTTTTTTTTTTGCTCCTCTTATTTTTCTCCCATTTTCCTGCTCCTGGGATTTTTCACACTTTTCTTGCTCCTCTCATTTTCACACTTTTGATGCTTCTCTTATTTTCCCCACTTTTCTGCTCCTCGTATTTCTCTGTTTTTTTTTTTTTTTTTGCTCCTCGTATTTTTCTCCCCTTTTCCTGCTCCTCCTGTTTTTCACACTTTTCATGCTCCTCGTATTTTTTTTTTTGCTCCTCACATTTTTCACACCTTTTCTTGCTCCTTGCATTTTTCACACCTTTTCATGCTCCTCGCATTTTTCACAATTTTCATGCTCCTCGTGTTTCTTTTTTTATTTTGCTCCTTGCAGTTTTCACAGCTATTCATGTTCTTCGTATTTTTCACACCATTTCATGCTCCTCGAAATTTTCACACCTTTTCATGCTCGTCATATTTTTCACACCTTTTCCTGTTCCTCGCATTTTTCACACCTTTTCATGCTCCTTGCATTTTTCACACGTTTTCATGCTCGTTGCATTTTTCACACCTTTTCATGCTCCTCGTCTTTTTTTTTTTTTTTGCTCTTCTCATTTTTCACACCTTTTCATGTTCCTCGAATTTTTCATACCTTTTCATGCTCCTCGCATTTTTAAAACCTTTTCTTGTTCCTCGTCTTTTTTTTTTTTTTTTTTGCTCCTCTAATTTTTCTCCCATTTTCCTGCTCCTGGGATTTTTCACACTTTTCTTTCTCCTCTCATTTTCACACTTTTGATGCTTCTCTTATTTTCCCCACTTTTCTGCTCCTCGTATTTCTCTGTTTTTTTTTTTTTGCTCCTCGTATTTTTCTCCCCTTTTCCTGCTCCTCCTGTTTTTCACACTTTTCATGCTCCTCGTATTTTTTTTTTTGCTCCTCACATTTTTCACACCTTTTCTTGCTCCTTGCATTTTTCACACCTTTTCATGCTCCTCGCATTTTTCACTCCTTTTCATGCTCCTGGCATTTTTCACACCTTTTCATGCTCCTTGCAATTTTCACACCTTTTCATGCTCACATTTTTCACACCTTTTCATGCTCCTCGCATTTTTCACACGTTTTCATGTTCCTGGTCTTTTTTTTTTTTTGCTCTTCGCATTTTTCACACCTTTTCATGCTCCTACCATTTTTCACACCTTTTCATGCTCCTCGCATTTTTCACACCTTTTCATGCTCCTCGCATTTTTCACACCTTTTCATGCTCCTCGCATTTTCACACCTTTTCATGCTCCTCGCATTTTTCACACCTTTTCATGCTCCTCGTCTTTTTTTTAGTGCTCTTCGAATTTTTCACACCTTTTCATGCTCCTCGCATTTTTCACACCTTTTCATGCTCCTCGCATTTTCCACACCTTTTCATGCTCCTCGTGTTTTTCACAACTTTTCTTGCTCTTCGTCTTTTTTTTTTTTTTGCTCTTCACATTTTTCACACCTTTTCATTTTCCTCGAATTTTTCACACCTTTTCATGCTCCTCGCATTTTTCAAACCTTTTCATGTTCCTCGTCTTTTTTTTTTTTTCTCCTCCTAATTTTCTCCCATTTTCCTGCTCCTGGGATTTTTCACACTCTTCTTGCTCCTCGCATTTTCACACTTTTGATGCTTCTCTTATTTTCCTCACTTTTCTGCTCCTCGTATTTTTCTGTTTTTTTTTTTTTTTTTTTTGCTACTCGTATTTTTCTCCCTTTTCTCTCCTCCTAATGTTTTTCACACTTTTCTTGCTCCTCGTATTTTCACCCTTTTGATGCTCCTCTTATTTTCCTCACTTTTCTGCTCCTTGTATTTTTCTGTTTTTTATTTTTTTTTGCTCCTCGTATTTTTCTGTTTTTTTTTTTTTTTGCTCCTCGTATTTTTCTCCCATTTTCCTGCTCCTGGGATTTTTCACATTTTTCTTGCTCCTCTCATTTTCACACTTTTGATGCTTCTCTTATTTTCCCCACTTTTCTGCTCCTTGTATTTCCCTGTTTTTTTTTTTGCTCCTCGTATTTTCTCCCCTTTTCCTGCTCCTCGTGTTTTTCACACTTTTCATGCTCCTCGTATTTTTTTTTTGCTCATCACAATTTTTACACCTTTTCTTGCTCCTTGCATTTTTCACACCTTTTCATGCTCCTCGCATTTTTCACACCTTTTCATGTTCCTCGCATTTTTCATACCTTTTCATATTCCTCGCATTTTTCACTCCTTTTCATGCTCCTCATATTTTTTTTGTTGCTCCTCGCATTTTTCACACATTTTCATGCTCCTCGTCTTTTTTTTTTTTTTTTGCTCTTTGCATTTTTCACACCTTTTCATTCTCCTTGCAATTTTCACACCTTTTCATGCTCCTCGCATTTTTCACACCTTTTCATGCTCCTCGCATTTTTGACACTTTTCATGCTCCTTGTCTTTTTTTTTTTGCTCCTCGCATTTTCACACCTTTTCATGCTCCTCGCATTTATCACAAATTTTCATGCTCCTCGTCTTTTTTTTTTTTTGCTCCTCGCATTTTTCACACCTTTTCCTGCTCCTCGCATTTTTCACACCTTTTCCTGCTCCTCGCATTTTTCACAGCTTTTCATGCTCCTCGCATTTTTCACACCTTTTCATGCTCCTCGCATTTTTCACACCTTTTCATGCTCCTCGCATTTTTCACACCTTTTCATGCTCCTGGAATTTTTGACTGCTTTTCATTTTCCTCCAAATTTTCACACCTTTTCATGCTCCTCATCTTTTTTTTTTTTTTGCTCCTCGCATTTTTCGCTCCTTTTCATGCTCCTCGCATTTTTCACACCTTTTCATGCTCCTCACATTTTTCACACCAATTCATGCTCCTCGCATTTTTCTCACCTTTTCCTGCTCCTCGAATTTTTCACACCTTTTCAAGCTGCTCGCATTTTTCACACCTTTTCATGCACCTCGTTTTTTTTTTTTTTTGCTCTGCGCATTTTTCACACCTTTTCATGCTCCTCGCATTTTTCACACTATTTCATGCTCCTCATAATTTTTTTTTCTTTTGCCTCTCGCATTTTTCACACCTTTTCATGCTCCTCGCATTATTCACACCTTTTCATGCTCCTCATATTTTTCACAGCTTTTCATGCTCCCGAATTTTTCACACATTTTCATGCTCCTCGTCATTTTTTTTTCTTTTGCTCCTCGCATTTTTCACACCTTTTCATGTTCCTCACATTTTTCACACTGTTTCATGCTCCTCGCATTTTTCACAACTTTTCATGCTCCTCGCATTTTTCACACCTTTTCGTGCTCCTAGAATTTTTGACAGCTTTTTTTTTCCTCGAAATTTTCACATGTTTTCATGCTCCTCGTATATTTCAACCTGTTCATGCTCCTTGCATTTTTACACCTTTTAATGCTCCTCGCATTTTTCACACCTTTTCATGCTCCTCGCATTTTTCACACATTTTCATGCTCCTCCTCTTTTTTTTTTTTTTTGCTCCTCGCATTTTTCACACCTTTTTATGCTCCTAGAATTTTTGCCCGCTTTTCATTTTCCTCGAAATTTTCACATGTTTTCATGCTGCTCGTATTTTTCACACCTTTTCAAGTTCCTCGCATTTTTCACACCTTTTAATGCTCCTCGCATTTTTCACACCTTTTCATGCTCCTCGCATTTTTCACACATTTTCATGCTCCTCCTCTTTTTTTTTCTTTTGCTCCTCGCATTTTTCACACCTTATCATGTTCCTCACATTTTTCACACCTTTTCTATTCCTCGCATTTTTCACTCCTTTTCATGCTCCTCGTATTTTTTTTTTCTTTTGCTCCTCGCATTTTTCTCCCATTTTCCTGCTCCTGGGATTTTTCACACTTTTCTTGCTCCTCGCATTTTCACACTTTTGATGCTTCTCTTATTTTCCCACTTTTCTGCTCCTCGTATTGCTCTGTTTTTTTTTTTTTGCTCCTCGTATTTTTCTCCCCTATTCCTGCTCCTCGTGTTTTTCACACTTTTCATGCTCCTCGTCATTTTTGTTTCTTTTGGTCCTCGCATTTTTCACACTTTTTCATGTTCCTTGCATATTTCACACTGTTTCATGCTCCTCGCATTTTTCACAACTTTTCATGCTCCTCGCATTTTTCACACCTTTTTATGCTCCTAGAGTTTTTGCCAGCTTTTCATTTACCTCGAAATTTTCACACATTTTCATGCTCCTCGTATTTTTCACACCTTTTCAAGTTCCTCGCATTTTTCTCACCTTTTTATGTTCCTCGCATATTTCTCACCTTTTCTTGGTCCTCGGATTTGTTTTTTCTTGCTCCTCGCAGGTTTCTCATCTTTTCATGCTCCTCGCATTTTTCACAACTTTTCATTTTCCTCGAATTTTTCACAACTTTTCATGCTCCTCGAATTTTTCCCAATTTTCATGCTCCTCGTCTTTTTTTTTTTTTTGCTCCTCGCATTTTTCACAGCTATTCATGTTCCTCGTATTTTTCACACCATTTCATGCTCCTAGAATTTTTGACACCTTTTCATGCTCCTCGAAATTTTCACACCTTTTCATACTCCTCATATTTTTCACACCTTTTCCTGTTCCTCACATTTTTCATACCTTTTCATGCTCCTTGCATTTTTCACACGTTTTCATGCTCGTTGCATTTTTCACACCTTTTCATGCTCCTCATCTTTTTTTTTTGTCTCTTCACATTTTTCACACCTTTTCATGTTCCTCGAATTTTTCACACCTTTTCATGATCCTCGCATTTTTCAAACCTTTTCATGTTCCTCGTCTTTTTTTTTTTTTGCTCCTCTTATTTTTCTCCCATTTTCCTGCTCCTGAGATTTTTCACACTTTTCTTGCTCCTCGCATTTTCACACTTTTGATGCTTCCTTTATTTTCCCCACTTTTCTGCTCCTCGTATTTTTCTGTTTTTTG